>NC_068455.1:32361166-33068666 GCF_023373465.1 Oncorhynchus keta | reverse complement strand
TCTTGTGTTCTGTTCCCGCAGTCATCTGCAGACTACATCTCCCCATACGAGATGCCCCTTGTTAACGTAATACCGACTGTTGGAGAGAAGGCTACATATACAAAAAGAGGTAAAGGAGGCTGTTTCCTGTTGGTAGGGCCAAGTTATCTATTCACTAGAGTTTGAGTGCAAAGTGTGTGAAAAGTAATGTTGTTTTGTAGTTCACTGAGCTCTTTGCCAATGCTGTTTCACTAGAGCCTGAGACTAAAGCTCCCTCTCCAGTGGAGGAAGCTGATTCTACCCCTGGTACCCAGGATACTCCGCCTACTCCTGAAGAGGCCCCTCCAGAGCCTGAACCCAACATGGACTCACCGTCTCCCGCAAACACCATCAGTGTGGAGGCTGAACAAGTTCCAATCATTCAGCCATCTGTTGTTGGCCCCATTCAGAGTGTAGAGCACGTTACAGAGCCTGAGGCCCTCCCAAACACCCCTGATGTGGACCCAGAGGCTGCCCTAGCCACAGAGTTGACCCCTGACCCTAAGGTTGACTCTACTACCTGTACAGACCCCAACAGTAACGTCGACCCCACCCCAAATGTTGACTCCACCTTAGATGTTAACTCCAATGTCGTCCCTACCCCTGATCCAGATGTTGAGTCCACTCCTGTTGCCGACCCTGCTATAGCTCCTGTCCCTCCATCTGAGCCCAGCTCATCCGATCCTGCACCTGAGGACTCCACTCCTCCAGATGACAATGAAGGTAACACCAGTGACTCTTCTATGTCCGGAATATACTTAAAAAAATTAAATGCATACAGTACCAGTCAAAAGTTTGGAGACACCTACACATTCAAGGGTTTTTCTTCATTTGGACTATGTTCTACCTTGTAGAATAATAGTTAAGACATCAAAACTATGAAAGAACACATATGGAATCATGTAGTAAGCAAAATAGTGTTAAACAAATCCAAATATATTTGAGATTTTAGATTCCTCAAACTAGCCACCCTTTGCCTTAATGACAGCTTTGCACACTCTTGGCAATCTCTCAAACAGCTTCACCTTGAATGCTTTTCCAATAGTCTTGAAGGAGTTCCCACATATGCTGAGCACTTGTTGGCTGCTTTTCCTTCACTCTGTCTAATGTCCATTGCTTGTGTTTCTTGGCCCAAGCAAGTCTCTTCTTCTTATTGTTGTCCTTTAGTAGTGGTTTCTTTGCAACAATTCGACCATGAAGACTTGATTCTCGCGGTCTCCTCTGAACAGTTGATGTTGAGATGTATCTGTTACTTGAACTCAGTGAAACATTTATTTGGGCTCCAATTTCTGAGGCTGGTAACTAATGAACTCATCCTCTGCACAAGAATAAACAAGAACTTGTTCTTAACTGACATGCATAGTTAAAGGGGCGGCAGCGTAGCCTAGTGGTTAGAGCGTTGGACAAGTAACCGGAAGGTTGCGAGTTCAAACCCCTGACCTGACAAGGTACAAATCTGTCGCTCTGCCCCTGAACAGGCAGTGAACCCACTGTTCCCAGGCCGTCATTGAAAATAAGAATGTGTTCTTAACTGACTTGCCTGGTTAAAATAAAGGTAAAAAAAAAGGTTAAATCAAAATAAAAGCAGAGATAACTCTGGGTCTTCCTTTCCTGTGATGGTCCTCATGAGAGCCAGTTTCATCATAGCGCTTGATGGTTTTTGCGATTGCACTTGAAGAAACTTAAAGAATTCTTGAAATGTTCCGCATTGACTGACCTTCATGTCTTAAAGTAATGATGGACTGTCATATCTCTTTGCTTATTTGAGCTGTTCTTGCCATAATATGGACTTTGTCTTTTGCCAAATAGGGCTATATTCTGTATACCACCCCTAATTTATTACAACACAACTGATTGGCTCAAACGCATTAAGAAGGAAAGAAGTTCCACAAATTAACCTTTAACAACGCACGCCTGTTAATTGAAATGCATTCCAGGTGACGACCTCATGAAGCTGGTTGAGAGAATGCCAAAAGTGTGCAAGCCTGTCATCAAGTCAAAGCGTGGCTACTTTGAAGAATCTCAAATGTAAAATATATTTTTTGGTTACTACACGATACTTCCATATGTGTTATTTCATAGTTTTGATGTCTTCGGTATTATTCTACAATGTAGAAAATGGTAACAATAAAGAAAAACCCTGAGTAGGTGAGTCCAAACTTTTGACTGGTACTGTATATCAGAAAAAATAGGAGCAGTGTAAAATCTGACAACCTCCAACCATGTTGTCCCCTTTCCTCTTCTCCTCTTTTAGAGCCAGCCACAGTTCCATGTGAGGAGCTACTACAGCACAAGAGTTTCCTGAAGGTCACCAAGAGACAGGAGAAAGACATGAAGGAGCTTGAGAAGAAGTTCCAGAAGAAAGGGGAGGAGTTGATCCAGAAATACAGCGACACCTTCAAAGCCCTCAAGAAGAAGAACTCCATGAAGAAAAAAGAGTAATGGAATACAGTCTTTTTTATGTTCTTTTAGCCTTGTGTTAATCTTATTCCCCTCTGAGCCACTAGGTGGTGGTGGCAGACACACCAAATGTAATCAAGTTGCTTTTCTGTTGGCCAGTTTAATTAACAATAATTATATTTAGACCAATAATAATTAGTTTCAGGGAAATGTTGAATATTCTTTATTTAATGTTTTTTTTGGTAGAGCAATTAATGGAGGGATAATGATATCCTCTATGAAGATGTGTTTTTAACTTGCAAAGACATAAAAACATGTTAGTTAAGTCAGTTAAGAACAAATTATTATTTACATTGACGGCCTACCCCGGCCAAACCCGGACGACCCTGGGCCGGTTGTGATGAAGCCTGGATTTGAACCAGGGACTGGAGTGACACCTCTTACATTGAGATGCTGTGCCTTAGACCGCTGTGCCACTCGGGAGACTTACCCAGTAACCTTTCTTGGAAAAGCCATGATTATGCACTGTCAAAGTGCCAACCACATTATTGATACTAGGGACAGCAGTGTTTCCTATCCTCGTATCCTGACCAGTTAAACTTGGGGCCCTGGTCAGGTCAGATTATCAGGAAAAACAAAACCTGGCCCTACAATCGTACTTTATTTATTATTTTATTATGAACCTTTATTTTAACATGGTGTCATATTGAGACCAAGTCTCTTTTTCGAATGATCCTTGCACAATACAAACACAAACATCAGTACAAAACACAATACAATACTACATGGCAAAGCATGATAATAAAAAACAGCGATTAGCCATACTGCTGGGATGAAGTAACAGACCTCCATGTGAGGCAGTGATGTGCAGAGCCCCCTGGTAGAGCTCCTTGGTAGAGCCCCTGGTAGACCCCTGGGTATTACAGGGGTCAGCAGACAGACTCTATTGTAGCGTCTAGTGTCATTTCATGTCCAGTGCCTGGTCCCTGACGTTTTGACTGTGTACCCCAGGATAGGGGGTGAAACGGCAGAGCCCGGCCCCAGGGTGGAGAGGGTGATGGAGCAGAAGGAGAGGCTGCAGGTGGAGCTCAAAGCTCTGTGGGTGGAGCAGTGTGATCAGCTGAAGAAGAGGAAGGAGCAGCATGCCACTGAGGTACAGTAAAGTACAGACCAATTCTACCTGCCAGAGTCGGTTTGATATTAAGGATATTATTTATAGTTATTTGCATAAACATACTGTATACTCTTATTCAAGGATGTCTTTCTTTTTACATTTAATCTATGTACTGGATAAGTAGTTGAGGTAAGATTATGTTTAATCCCCACCACCATGCACCTAACTAACCTCAGAGTGAATCTCACTTCCTGACTTCAGCTGATGGCTGGGAGCCAGGCATGTAAGCACAGTATTGATTATCCATCACAGCCAGGTGCTCTTGGGTGCTCTTAGCATAAGCTCTGGATCTGCATCAGATAGAGGTCAATCAGGTTGTGATCTCACCACTCAGGGAATAGACTCCCCTGGCCCGGAAGGCCAATCGAGTGTGTGACAGTAGCATCTCGTAGTCAGGTCTCAGCCAGAGTCACAGTCAGAATCACATTCAGCCGGAGTCACAGTCGGAATCACATTCAGCAGGAGTCACAGTCGGAATCACATTCAGCCGGAGTCACAGTCGGAATCACATTCAGCCGGAGTCACAGTCAGAATCACATTCATTCAGAGTGCATGGAAATGCATGGCAAAAGTTGTGTTACAGTAGTTTATTTATGTCTGAAGTTTAACAGCATATACTGCATGCTGTTTATCAGATCTCTAACACATTTCAGGGGTAACTTCAACTAGGTCTGTTTTGCTGTTGGTAGAGCTGCCACATTGTTACTGACGCATCCTGTTTCCTGTGTGACAGCGATTAGCCAAACTGTTGGAGATGGCCACAGAGAGACACATCAGTGAACTCAACACTCTGGCGAGGTGGGCCAACAGACACATCACAGTAGCCTTCTGCCTTCCTAAATTCAGGATCTCTAGATATATAGCAAATATAAGGAACGTATACAGCTAACTGGCAAAATAAAGGAAACACTTGAGTAAATTAGGAATACAACATATATTGAAAGCAGGTGCTTCCACACAGGTGTGGTTCCTGAGTTAATTAAGCAATTAACATCCCATCATGCTTCGGGTCATGTATAACAATGCCCAGTTCCCCATTATTTTGGCCTCCATGGCTAGAAGTCATCTCAGTGACTATGAAAGATGGGTCTCAAGGAGCATAGGGGGTTTAAAGGGTGTGTGTGTGTTTCTCAGTCACCAGATCTCAACCCAATTGAACATTTATGGGAGATTCTGGAGCGGCGCCTGAGACCCCGTTTTCCACCACCATCAACAAAACACCAAATGATGGAATTTCTCCTGGAAGAATGGTTTCACATCCCTCCAATAGAGTTCCAGACACTTGTAGAATCTATGCCAAGACAAATTGAAGCTGTCCTGGAGGCTCATGGTGGCCCAATGCCCTATTAAAACACTTGATGTTGGTGTTTCCTTTATTTAGGCAGTTACTTGTATGTGTGTGTGTGTGTGTGTGTGTGTGTGTGTGTGTGTGTGTGTGTGTGTGTGTGTGTGTGTGTGTGTGTGTGTGTGTGTGTGTGTGTGTGTGTGTGTGTGTGTGTGTGTGTGTGTGTGTGTGTGTGTGTGTAAAGCATGTGCTTGCATGTGTGTGTTAGACAGGGAAAGTATTTGATCTTTTGCAAAGAAAATAACTGAAGTAATAAATGATTCAGCCATCCTTGCAGGTTATTCAGGGACCTCAGGGACCAGGCTATTCAGGGACCTCGGGGACCAGGTTATTCAGGGACCTCAGGGACTAGGTTATTCAGGGACCTCAGGGACCAGGTTATTCAGGGACCTCAGGGACCAGGCTATTCAGGGACCTCGGGGACCAGGTTATTCAGGGACCTCAGGGACCAGGTTATTCAGGGACCTCAGGGACCAGGTTATTCAGGGAACTCAGGGACCAGGTTATTCGGGGACCTCAGGGACCAGGTTATTCAGGGACCTCAGGGACCAGGTTATTCAGGGACCTCAGGGACCGGGTTATTCAGGGAACTCAGGGACCAGGTTATTCAGGGACCTCAGGGACCAGGTTATTCAGGGACCCCAGGGACCAGGTTATTCAGGGACCTTGGGGACCAGGTTATTCAGGGACCTTGGGGACCAGGTTATTCAGGGACCTCAGGGACCAAGCTATTCAGGGACTTCGGGGACCTGGTTATTTGGGGAACTCAGGGACCAGGCTATTCAGGGACCAGGTTATTCAGGGACCTCAGGCGGTTTATGCTGGTCTGAAGTGTGTGGGTTTTTGTGTACAGTATGTGTGTATGAGAGAGAGACTGTGCCTATATCCCTGTGTGTGTGTGTGTGTGTGTGTGTGTGTGTGTGTGTGTGTGTGTGTGTGTGTGTGTGTGTGTGTGTGTGTGTGTGTGTGTGTGTGTGTGTGTGTGTGTGTGTGTGTGTGTGTGTGTGTGTGTGTGTGTGTGTGTGTGTGTGTGTGAGAGAGAGAGAGAAAAGAGAGTGTGTGTGAGTGTTATCCAGTTTCCCCAGCTGGCAGATGGTTATCTAATGCCTGCCATTAGCCACCAGTTGATCAAACAGCAGTATGAGGGATAAGAAAGCCTCTGTTTTAACTCATCAAACAGACACTGGACTACTTTATTGACCCTTTTTCACTTAGAAAATATGAACTGGAACATGGTCACACAGCCCGGCTGCATAAGACGCTTTATTGAGTGGGAGTTTTCATGTAATGGGCTGAGTGAGGCTTTCACTTGAATGGCCTTAAAATCACACCCAGTGATGTGCGCTCTCTGTTTCCTCCCCAAGTGAATCGAAGGAGGCAAAGAAGAAAGGGATGTCAAAGCGCTCAGGTTCAGACAAGGCAAGGTGAGCTGAATGTGTGCTAATGGAACCACATTAAAGGGCACTCATTTTACTCATTGATTCTGTCATTGTTCGATGTACTGGTACAGTACAAACAGTACAGGGCTCAAGGTTCAAGGTTCAAGTGTTAATGTCACGTGCACAAGTACAGTGAAATGCCTTTCTTGCTAACTCAAAACCCAACAATGCAGTAATCCATAACATAAAAAGTAACATAAGGTAAAACAAAAACGCACAATAATTAAAAAATAAGAAATAAGAAGAACACAAGAAAGTAAGAAGCTATTTACAGGGTCAGTTCCAGTACCATATTTACAATGTGCAGGGATAGGTGGTGCTAGGGTAAGATATGTATAGGGGTAAGGTGACTAGGCAGCAACGGTACCGCTTGCCATGTGGAAGCAGAGAGAGCAGTCAATGGCTTTGGTGGCTGGAGTCTTTAATGATTTTCCGTGCCTTCCTTTCACACCGCCTGGTATAGAGGTCCTGAATTGCAGGGAGCTCAGACCCAGTGATGTGCTGGGCTGTCCGCACCATTCTCTGTAGCGTCATGTGATTGAGGAAGGTGCTGTTGCCATACCAAGCAGTGATGCAGCCAGTCAAGATGCTCTCAAGGGTGCAGCTGTATAACTATTTGTGGATTTGAGGGCCCATGCCAAACCTTTTCATATAAAATCAAATCAAATGTATTTATATAGTCCTTCGTACATTAGCTGATATCTCAAACAAATGGCCCATGCATTGGAACCTAGGTCCTAGGAGTATTTGAAATATGCAGAGTATACAGAGCTTTAAATGTAGGTTGGAAAGCTACAATTGCTTCCACATGGCAGAGTGCTGCTGTGTTCTGAGTTGGAACAACTTTGTCATAGACATAGACTACATAGTTTAATGGTAACATAATATATATATATATATATATTTCTCTATACTTAGGCTGAAAAGGGCAATGAGCGTGGACCTGGCTGAGGAGTCTGCAAAGACTGATACAGTGGCAAGTATATTCCTTTTGAAATAAAATAGAACCGGCTATTATAGATGTCTCAGGTCTATGCTTTAATGGCAACACCTGGATGTACACGTGTCTCTGTAATTGATGCAGTACTTTCCACATCCATATAGAGAAATTCACATGGTTTTCATTCTCATTTGTCCATCTACTGGTAGACTGGGAGAGTAACTATGGTTACACTGAGCTAAAGAGCTTTTACAGAAGTGTACCGTACACAAAAGTGTCTGATTCATTAACATGACCACCCTCTCTGTTTACACACACTCCCACGTGCATGTGCTCTCTCGCTCTCTCACACAAAAAAGAACACACACACACGCATTGAGTTGAGTGAGGAGCAGAGCACTCACTCACCTCAGAGAGAGGACGGAGCACATGTAGAGTGGAGAGATGACTCACTGAGAGAGAGGTGGTGTTGCTCTCCTCAGCTGTTTACCATGTTGGCTCATCAGGAGTCATCCCAACTGTCCACAAGCACATCACTTCTACTCTGCTCCTTTCACACCAGTTCAACCAGGTTGATCTGAACACCTCGACGAAGGAGGGTTTAAAAGCATATGTTTTGTCTCTTTCATGAGTCTCTGAGAGGGGTTATGATGTGATAACGTCTTTGGTCAACCCAGCTTGTAGCTAATGTTTCACAGCGTAAAGAGCACTTGATGGAATTGGCCCAATCTGTTGTGACCCAACAGTTTTGATCTCCTCTCAGGTTGGATCCTCCTGGGTTTACTGTACAAGATACCTCACACTGTCTCTCTCTCCTCATCTCTCTCTCTGTGTCTCTCTCTCATACTCTTCCTGTCCTTCAAGCATTTACGCTTTCTCGGCGCACACACACACAGCCATACAAAGCCTCTGCTCTCATAGACATGTTGGTACTGTACTCTTCTAGTCCACAGACAGCAGTCCTCAGCAGGATGCTCTCGTGAAGAGACAAACGGCCACACTGGATGAGATCAAAGGCATGGCCAATCAGGTACTGTAAACAAATAAACACACACACACACACACCTGACCTGGGTTCAAATACTATTTCAATGACTTAAATGACTTTCACATATATTTTGAAGTAAGTATTGACATTTTTGGGGTTGAAAATACAAGCAGTTGAATATTGGAATGTATTTGGAAATACACTTTGAAAGCATTGGCATCTTTTTGAAAATACTCAATTTCACAGAGTATTTTCAAATACAAACAAATGGTCCCATGCATTGGAACCTAGGTTCGAGGAGTATTTGAAATAATATATTAACCAAGTATTTGAAAACATTTTCAAATAGTTTGCTATTTATTAGAAATTATTTGAAAAAATACTTCCAATATAAGTAATTGATTTGGGACACATAATTAGAAAATACAAAAATACACAGAAAGTAAGTATTTAAATAACAAATAATCAAATACACATGTATTTGAACCCAGGTCTGGCACACACACATGCAAATGCACACGTACATGCACATACACACCTGTCCACACGTATCCGTATGCATACATGGGTATAAAGTGGCGCTTGTCATAAATGTTATTTTAAGAGAATGTCCATCCAGGCCAATCAACACCCAATATGTAAATGACGTAACACATGTAATGATGCATGATGTCTGCTGTCTTCAGAAAGAACACAGAACAGGTCCTATAAGCCTACTGGTAGACTAATCTCACATTTGATTAAATCTAACTTGTGTCAGATACAGTAGAGTTCAGATATTGATGTTTGATGAACGTATAGATTACACAGTAGATTTTCCAGTTGACCATGTGTCCAAAATGAAAGACATGGATGAATCCACCTTGCCCTGTGGATAACATCTATAAAGGATAATTATACAGTGCAAATAGAGGCATTTTCAACTCTCACCTCTTCCTCTCTCCTGCTCTCTCTGACCTCTCACCTCCACCTATCTGCAGCTCAATCAGGAGGCCCTGGCGGAGTATGAGAAGAAGATTAGGTCACTTCCTGTCGATCTGCGGGAGGCTGTGAACGTGTGTGTGGGGGCCCACTTCCCTGAGCAGATAGACCAGGCTGGGGAGAAGCAGCAGGATGGGGTGTGCTTCTATGGAAATGTCTTCCTGGGGTAGACGTGCTCCTGGACCTTTCTCCTTTCCTCTGTATGTGGTCGATATCTGAGAACATCAGGTGTGACATGTTAGAGGTGTTGATACTACAGTATGGGATACAAATTGGAAAGTTATCAATGAGTTGTAATGATAATGATTCATCAATGAGTCAATATAGAGATCAGTACACATTTGGGATATTAGGAACACATGCCTCTCTACCTCCTACTTAAGTCATATGGTCACAGCCTCAAGTGGTTCTCTTTCTGGCTTAACCTTTTACTGCAGTGGGCTAAATTAGGGTCATAGTGTTTCTTGGTTCTCTTCAACAAATCTACTTTGAAACTTAAGGATGCACCACCTCACACACATGATTATGGGCTTTAAAAAAAGAAGACACCTGTACCATGTCAGAGATGTATTACATTTTGAGTTTGCATCCGAATATTACACTTTATATACATCACAGAAGACTGAAGTATAACAAAACCGTTTGACATAGCAACTGTTTTTTTCTGCGTTGAAATTATGTTCATGTTTATTAATTATGAAATTATGAAAAATATGAACAACATTCCACCCATGAGGTCACTAGAGGGGGATTTCGTCATTTGACTACAGGAAAGAGACAATTAGATTGATGAATTAGGTATAATGTGGAGAGAAGTGACTTTCTCTCAGTCTACTTGAATCGAGTGGATAAGTCAGTCTGTCACAGTTCAATTGGACTGGGCTTTATTAATTTGATACTCCCCCACACATTTCAGAGATTGGCTTTATGTACATGGGAGCACAAAATCAATTTTGTGTTTGTAATTTGCTGATAAACTTTAAATAAAGGAAAGGTAGAAGTTTAAACTGTTATCAGAACAGAGGAGTAGGCCATGATGCTGGCTTTGTGTCAGTTATATTCTAGATAGACTTACTCTCACTATGGGAGACTATCTTTACCAGCGTCTGTGTGGTTGGTAGCAGTGATGTTATCTATTTATGTGTTTATTAAATTACAATTTCGTACTTAATTATGTCACTAAAGGAACTTTATCTGCATTATGGATTACAGTGCTTTCGGGAAGTATTCAGACCCCTTGACTTTTTCCACATTTTGTTAGGTTACAGCCTTTTTCCCCAGCCAATCTACACATATTGGCAAAGCAAAAACAGTTTTTTATACATTTTTGCTCATTTATTAAAAATATGATATTTACATAAGTATTCAGACCCTTTACTCAGTACTTTGATGAAGCACCTTTAGCAGCGATTACAGCTTCGAGTCTTCTTGGGTATGACGCTATGAGCTTGGCACACCTGTTTTGGGGAGTTTCTCACATTCTTCTCTGCAGATCCTCTCAAGTTCTGTCAGGTTGGATGGAGAGCATCGCTGCGCAGCTATTTTCAGGTCTCTCCAGAAATGTTCGATCAGGTTTAAGTCCAGGCTCTGGCTGGGCCTCTTAAGGACATTCAGAGACTTGTCCCGAAGCCACTCCTGCGTTGTCTTGGCTGTGTGATTACAGTAGGTCGTTGTCCTGTTGGTAGGTGAACCTTCGCCCCAGTCTGAGGTCCTGAGAACTCTGGAGCAGGTTTTCATCTGTATTTTTTTCTGTTAATCTTTGCCTCGATCTTGACTAGTCTCCCAGTCCCTGCCGCTGAAAAACATCTCTACAGCATGATTCTGCCAGCCCCATGCTTCACTGTAGGGATGGTGCGAGGTTTCCTCCAGACTTGATACTTAGCATTCAGGCCAATGAGTTCAACCTTAGTTTCATCAGACCAGAGAATCTTGTTTCTCTTGGTCTGAGAGTCTGTAGGTGCCTTTTGGCAAACTCCAAGCGGGCTGTCATGGCCTTTTATTTAGGAGTGGCTTCCATCTGGCCACTCTACCATAAAGGCTTCATTGGTGGAGTGCTGCAGAGATAGTTGTCCTTCTGGAAGGTTCTCCCATCTCCACAGAGGAACTCTGGAGCTCTGTCAGGGTGACCATCGGGTTCTTGGTCACCTCCCTGACCAAGGCACTTCTCCCCCGATTGCTTAGTTTGGCCGGGTGGCCAGCTCTAGGAAGAGTCTTGGTGGTTCCAAACTTCTTCCATTTAAGAATGACTGAGGCCACTGTGTTCTTGGGGACTTTCAATGCTGCAGAAATCTTTTGGTACCCTTCCCCTGATCTGTGCCTCGAAACACAATCCTGTCTCGGCACACTACGCACAATTCCTTTGACCTCATGGCTTGGTTTTTGCTCTGACATGCACTGTCAACGGTGGGACCTTATATAGACAGGTGTGTGATTTTCATGTCCAATAAATTGAATTTACCACAGGTGGACTCCAATCAAGTTGTAGAAACATCTCAAAGATGATCAATGGAAACAGGTTGCACCTGAGCTCAGTTTCAAGTCTCTTAGCAAAGGGTCTGAATACTTATGTAAATAATGTATTTCTGTTTTTAAGGTTTAATATACTTCACTTTTTCATTATGGGGTATTGTGTGAAGATTGCGGAGGATTTTTTCCCATTTAATCCATGTTAGAATAAGGCTGTAACGTACCAAAATGTGTAAAAAGTCAAGGGGTCTGAATACTTTCCAAAGGCACTGTATTTACTGCATGTTTATATAAGACAGTTGTTTTCAGAGTTTATGGTTATATATATACCTTCTGATAATAAACTTTCAGTCACACTGCTTGTTTGTTTCATTGTGTTTGTGTGTGTGTGTGTGTGTATATGAGTGTGTGTGTGTCCGCGTTTGTGTGTGTGTCCGTGTGTGAGTGTATATGAGCATGTAGATCTATGTGAGTGTGCTTGTTTGTATACTGGAATATATTTGTACCCTAATGACAAGCATATACAGGGTGAATCATCAGCAGCATGTCCACTGAGTGAACTGAGTGCATCTGAATGATAGACACAGTGAAGACAAGGGAGAAGCAATTTAGTAAAGCATGCAAAGGCACTAGGCTATTTGAGCTCACTGGCTCTTTTGTTTTGAAGCAGATCCAATGCTGTTTGATGGTGGTGGGCATGTGAGTGAAGGCAATGACACATGTGAAGCCTGGTTCCTATTACCAGAGTGCCTCCGTCTCTCTCTCTACTTTCAATACAAAGAAACCCGACATTCGGGCGCTGGCAGATCTTTTGCTGTAACTCTGTCTGCCCATGATGGCCATCAATCTGGCAGACAATGGTCTTACTCATTCATAATTACACACAATTGCAATGCTCTTTGTATCTGTCTGTTACGATTTCAAAGCCCTAAATCGCTGATTCATTCCCACAAAAGCGAGGCGATGACAGAGGCATGTGGAAAGTGCGAGTGTCACACGAGACATTTGGGAATACGTTGTCAAGAGCTGAGGAGTTGAGACATTCATCCACAGTGGTTGTTAGATGAGGGAGAGAGCTTTAAGACAATGTTACATAAAAAAGCTACCTTAAGATGAATGCACTAACTGTAAGTCACTCTGGATAAGAGAATCTGCGTAATGACTAAAAGGTTTTTAAAAGTGCATGGGGACTCGTTTATCAGACCTTCACATAGAGTCTGTGGCCTAATGCTGTTCTACATAATTACAGAAAGTAATGTATTAATGTATAATTACAGAAAGTAATGCTATGTAAAACATAGCTTAAACAAGCAAGTTGACGTCGACAGATAAGGCAGCTTTGCTTCTAGCTCCTACTGTAAGCAACTTTGCAGTGTTTTCTTTTTGTGTGTTATTTCTGACATTATTAGCCCAAGAAATGTTTTGTGTTATTACATACAGCCGGAAAAAACTTTTGGACATAACTCACCGGCATTACAACCGGGAATACAACTTTCCCGAATTGGATCCTTTGTTCATACCCCCCAGGGCAATTGAACTAATTCCAGAGGCTGATCCAAAACACCACCGGTAGAGAAGAGGTATTTGGAGTGGACATCTAGTCCGACTCAGGAGGCACGCACACCATCCATTGCTTCCGAGTATATTACTCGCTAATGTTCCGTCTCTGGATAATGAAGTGGACAAGCTCAAGGCGAGAATCTCCTTCCAGAGAGACATCAGGGATCGTAACATACTCTGTTTCACTGAAACATGGCTCTCTCGGGATATACTGTCTTTGTCCATACAGCCAGCTGTGTTCTCAGTACATCGTGCCGACAGGAATAAAGAATTCCCTGGGAAGAAGAAAGGCCGGGGTGTATGTTTCATTATTCACCACTCATGGTGTGATTGTGATAACATACAGACACTCAAGTCCTTTTGTTCAACCGACCTAGAATACCTCACAATCAAATGACGACCGTATTACTTCCCAAGAGAATTCTCTTTGGTTATAGTCAAAGCTGTGTATATTCCCCCTCAATCCATTACCACGACGGCCCTCAAAGAACTTCACTGGACTTTATGCAAACTGGGAACCACATATCCTGAGGCCGCATTTGTTGTAGCTGGGGATTTTAACAAATCAAATTTGAGGAAAACGCTACTGAAGTTCTACCAACACATTGACTGTAGCACTCGCTCTGAGAAAATATTAGACCACTGCTACTCAGCTCCTCCCCCACCCTCCCTTTCTGATCATGACTCCATTTTGCTCCTCCCTTCAAATAGGCAGAAACTCAAACAGGAAGTACCTGTGCTAAGGACTATTCAACACTGTTCTGACCAATCAGAATCCCACGCTTCAAGATTGTTTTGATCACGCGGACTGGGATATGTTCTGGGTAGTCTCTGAGAATAACATCGACGAACACACGGATATGGTGACTGAGTTTATCAGGAAGTGTATAAGAGATGTTGTACCCACTGGGACTATTAAAACCTACCCTAACCAGAAACCATGGATAGATGGCAGCATTAGCGAAAAACTGAAAGCGCGAACCACTGCATTTACCCATAGCAAGGTGACTGGGAATATGCTGAATAAAATTTGTGTAGTCAATCAAACAGGCAAAATATCAGTATAGAGACTAAGTTGATTCGCAATTCAACAGCTCAGGCATGAGACATCGTCTTGCTTCTGGACAAGCTAAACATCTTCTTTGCCTGCTTTGAGGAAAACACAGTGCGGCCCACTACCAAGGACTGCGTGTTAACCCTCGCAAGGCTGCCGGCCCAGACAGCATCCCTTGCCGCGTCCTCAGAAGATGCGCAGACCAGCTGGCTGGAGTGTTTACAGAAATATTCAATCTCTCCCTATCCCAGTCTGCTGCCCCCACTTGCTTCACGATGACCACCATTGTTCCTGTTCCCAAGAAAGCAAAGCTAACTGAACTAAATGACTATCGCCCCGTGGCACTCACTTCTGTCATCATGAAGTGCTTTGAGAGGATAGTTAAGGATCATATCACCTCCACCTTACATGACACCATAGACCCCCTTCAATTTGCTTACCGCCCCGATACATCCACAGAAGATGCAATTGCCATTGCATTACTCACTACCCTATCCCATCTGGACAAGAGGAATACCTATGTAAGAATGTTGTTCATTGACTATAGCTCGGCATTCAACACCATAGTACCCTCCAAGATCATCATTAAGCTTGAGGCCCTGAGTCTCAACCCCAGCCTTTGCAATTGGGTCCTGGACTTCCTGACGGGCCACCCCCAGTGGTGAAGGTAGGAAACAACACCTCCAGTTCGCTGATCCTCAACACAGGGGCCCCACCAGGGTGCGTGCTCAGCCTCCTCCTGTACTTCCTGTTCACCCATGACTGGTGGCCATGTACGCCTCCAACTCAATCATATTCGGAGACGAATATGTACATCATTGATCCCTATATTCTGAACCTGTTCTCGATGTATTCTGTTCTCAAAATTTAAATTGAAGGTATGTCATATTTAAAGAGATGGCTTAAGATAAATGTACTGAAAACCCTATTGAATGAAAACTCCACAAGAAAATCTGTTGGACAGCAAGTGGGAGGGTTTTCAGCAGTTGAATTAAATGTATTCAGAGTGCGCAAGGGAACCATTCCTGCAAAGCCCATTACGCACCTGCATAATGTATGTCTGAATTCCATCTAATGAGAAGTGCTAGGAAAGACATACATTTCTCAAGTCGGAATCTGCACCTATGAGCACTTCCAAGGGACTGTAGCTAATGTGCTTACTGGGTCTCCAGAGTGGCAAAGCAGTCTAAGGCACTGCATCTCAGTGCTAGAGACATCACTACAGACCCTGGTTCGATTCCAGGGTGTATCACAACTGGCTGTGATTGTGAGTCCCATAGGGCAGTGCACAATTGGCCCAGCGTCGTTAGGGTTTGGGCGGGGTAGGCCGTCATTATAAATAAGAATTTGTTCTTAACTGACTTGCCTAGTTAAATAAAAGTTAAATGAACTTCAGGTTCAGAAGGTTGGAAGTTCCATTCTCCAGTTGGATCGCTCCCATCTTCTAATGCTTTGAAATGTTAAAAATGAGGATGTCAGTGTCCACAGGCCATTTGCTCAGGACAGCTTGTGCCTGAGATTACTGTCCCCTCACACACTGCTGAACATGTGATACCACTCAGTCTTGAGTCACTACTATCATAATGTTACATAAGGGCCAGCAGCTTCTCACCCACCAGCTAGAGAGGGAAGGCCCCATGCAGGGAGCATGCTCTCCGGTCATCACTGTGGACAGCTCACTGTCCAGGGAACACAGCACTCCGCTTAGATTAGAAAAAAGACAGGCGTAACAATCAATCCCTTTGGTGATCAACAACTACGGGACAAATACATTCCTTTGCTGGAAATGCACCTCCCTTTTAAGAATCAATCAGAATCAAATCATCTGTGGTGCTTGTGATTATGTTTAGATTATATTGCTCTGTACATGATGAGAGAGTGTGAAATTGACCAGGAGAGAACGAGAAAAGAGAGTGACGAGAGGAAAAGTAGGCAGGGAAAAGAAGAATGAAAAAAAAGAGTCAGCTTTGACATGGTCATTTCAGTTGACTGAAATGATAAAGAATAGATGGGTAGTATGATGAATAAATAAAGCATATAGGAAATGAGTCTGAATGAGAGAGAGAGCTCAAAACAAAGATCAAAAGAGAGATGGAAAGAGTAAAGGACAAGACAGCAGGTGGACGTCTCCTCTCTCCTGTTCTCTAAGATACTCAGCTAGCCTGTGTGGGCTGAGAAGGGGTGGGTTATGAACAACACTATGTGTGGGCTGGAGAGGGATATGAGCATCCTAAACCATCCTACACAAAAGGGTAGACATTCATAGGCCAAGGATACCACAGGTTTTCAAGAGTCCAATCAAATGTACAACCCAAGGTGTATTGAAAAGGTGGATTCAACAGGTCCATCTCCTCTAGTTATAACAAATTAATGCTAAGGGTCCATAAGAGGGTCTATGTTGGCGGACTGTGAGGGGCGAACTGACTCATTCATTATCCCGCCAAACCTTCCACTAACACGTGTGGTTTGACAAAGCCAGTTTTCCTCAATCTTTCTCCTCCTCATCCTCCTCCTCCTCCTCCTCCTCCTCCTCCTCTATTCCCTCCTTACCCAGGCTCCATCAGAGAAGCTCCGTGAATCAGAGATGTGGACATGAGTCACGTGACTTGAGACTGTACTTGGTTGTACAGAGGTAGGATCTTAATTTGAGCCAATTTGCTACAGCAGGAAAATAATCATGCACCAACAGGAAATGTGAATTATTATGTGGATTATAATTAACTGACATTTTTTGTTGAGCTTGATTATTTTTTCATTAAGGCAAATCAAGTCTCTAATTTTAAAGTGGAAAATACAAACTTTACTTGTGACTCAAAAAAGAGTGACTTGGTCCCACCTCGGGCTTGAACCCTAATGCCCTCCCTCTTGTTTGCCAGGCAACTCCTTCCCCTGTAATATTTCCCTTCAGACCTGCCCAGGTGATTCATTCTGCCCTACCTCTGCCTCGCTGCACCATCTGAAAAAACACTGTTGCCTAGTAATACCACCATAATGGCTCCAAGATTCTTCTTAAATGGGTCCATGACTCACAGTGAGCTGAATAGCTATCGCTGCATGAGTTTAGAGAGAGCAAGAGCATGGCAAAACAACAACAGTTACACAAAGGCAGAGTCAAGACCTAGACCGGGAGGGGACGACAGGTCCGAGACCGAGTCAAGACTGAGACCAGAAAAATGAGAGTCCAATTCAATACCATGATTGTATATTTTGTCAAATCATCACCATAATTACAGTTCAAAATGTCCAGTATTTCTGTGTTCATATTTCAGAACAACATATGGATTCTTTAGACATTCAGAATAGTGAAAAATGAATGCTGGGGGAAAATAGAGCCACACATTATTATTAACCCAAACACAGTGGTGAACAATGAGGGCCTTCTACACCTTCAGAGAAGGGCTAAGGAATTCTAAAATAATATAAATAATAATAATGATATTAATATTTTCAATGATGTTCTGATTTAATCTCTTCAGTTTTTGTTAGAAAGGAAAAAGTTAACACAAGTGAAAAAAAGATCCAATCAGGATTTTTCTTTGGTGGTCTCTGGGAAGATAAATCTACCTAGCTAAGTCAGCCATTGGCTAGGTCATCAGAAGCTTGACAGAAGGCATCTGCCATTCAACTGCATTAGGGCAACATTTTGGAGTGACAGGGGAATCAACCATTCACATTGACCAACAGCTCGAAGGCCAACAGGTCACTGTGCAATAGCGAGCAGTAGTTTTCCCACGGTCTAGCTAGCTAGCTTTTGTTGTAGGCTAGTTTGCAGCTGCTGTAGCAGCAGGTGTTATTGAAGAGGATGTTGTTGCTAATTTGTTAGCTTCTCCCTTTTGAAGACTAACTTTCAACAAGAAGTTACGTTTAAAATTATCATCATCTGGTGAGTGGAACTGTGTTTTTTTTGCAGCTCGCATGCTGTTGTTAGCCATCTCTTTGAAAATAACTTCTGTGTGAAACATTGTTGCATTTAAACTTTAGATCAGCTGTGCTAAACGTGAAATGTTTTTTTTGAAATGGGAAGTAATAGTTGTACATTTTGTTTGGGAAATGCTTAGCCTAATGGTTGTGTTTTTGTATTCTTGTGATTGGGACCTACTGGCTTATTATGTGAATGGACTACTGTCTTTCCATCAGCCCTATGCAGTGGTGTAGCCGGGCCTGGAGAAGTGGGTCCTGTGTGAATAAAGGCGTCCTGTGTGAAAAAACACTATGATTTCCAAGAGATTTTTTAGATTTGAAATATTTTTTATTTAAAAAAATGGCAACAATGCTAAACCACATCAGTAGACATTTTTTTTTTTTTTTTTTTTTTTTGGGGGGGGGTCGTCGCCCTTAATTTTAGCAAAACAAATGCCCTCCCCATTGATACAAATCAGCATTATATCATTCTGTCAGGTAGGCCTACATTGCAGTCAACATTTAATCAGAAGTTTTTTGGTGGAACGCCTTTAGAAATGTTTATGCAAGCAGCGCATGATGACTGAATTGGACATTGCAAATAGCCAACTAACCAAGACCTAAGGACCACACTTTTTCAATACCTGGCTTGCATACTAATTGTTGCCTTAGTTAGTATTTACTGGTAGATATCATCTATTGAAACGTCTTTCCTACTTACCGGCTACCTACGTCATTCGTCTGAGCTGCTTCTTGTGACAACCAGTTGAGAGCTGAGCGCTGTCATGATGTTGGCCTGGGGGATAGGTTTATGACAGTCATAAATACCTCTTCCCCCCTTTTTCCTCTCTCTACCCTACGGAGGTTACATTTGCAAAACCCTTGGTTAACATAGAGATTCTGGGAACATCAGAAAGTGGGGGGAAATGAACTATATTCTGGTAATCCGACCAATGGAACATATGCGGTGGTACTTAATGAATATGTTGTCAGTTCGGTTGTCATCTGAGACATTCTCACCAATGATAAGATGACATAAACTCTACAGTGGAAAGTCTACACATCAGAGTTATCGGATTCACATGGAATTGTTGTTCAATTTAAATGATTGAATATTAAATTATTCTTGATGGGATGAAATGTAATTTTAGCTTCTAAAATGTGAGATTTGGGTTTTCATAAGACAGGGCTCTGCTCAATCAGTGGCCCGCCCCTGTGAAGGGACATGGGCTATAAAACCTTTCAAACACGCCCTCCTCTCCCTTCCTATATAATCCCTTGATGACAATATAACCTCCTGTTCCGAGGATGTAGGACAACGGTCCTATGTCAGAATGGTTCAGATAATAAATACAGAACGAAGCCAACATTAGCGTGAGCTTTGGTTGCGAATGGTATGAACTTTGAACTCTTATTCACTACAGGTGTGATACCTCCTAGCCATTGAGTTAGCAACAGCAGATGCAACGAGGGTTAGGAAGGAGCAGACAGAGTACCCCGTCTATCACCCAACGACGTTACTACAACGTATACAATTGACAACCAGAGACATTCTTCGAAGGACTCGTTTTGGCAACACGGCCTTCCATCTACCACCAACCTACCGAAGCGCAGCTCAGAGTAAATATTTATTGCATTTTCCTTTTCCAAATGGGCAGTAATTTAGAATGCATCAGATACTGTATTTACGATAGCACAGCTTCTCCCGGTGTCCCTCAGTCTTCCCTCTCTTTCACTCAAATCCAGCCCTTTTCCTTTGTGTAACAAGCTGTCATATCTGTTCCGCCCGCCAGGGACGTTTTCCATTATGACATAATTTGTAATCAAGTTATGATTTAATTATGTGTATGTGTAATTCTGTGTGATTAGTTAGGTATTTAGAAAAATAAATAATTAAACCCACTATTGTATTGCTGATTCACATTGTTAGCCAGGGTTCGTGCAGATAACCAAGACTTTACAATTTTCAGATGAGACTGAATTAGGATGAGGATTAATATTGACTGCTATTGATGTAAAATATTACTCGGTCTTTATGAGTTTATTCGGAAGATAACAGCTGGATAAATGTTTTTTTCGTGGTGCCCGACTCTCTAGGTAATTACATTTACATGATTAGCTCAATCAGGTGATATTAATTACGAAGAAATTATTTTATAGAATAGCATGTCTTATCACTTAATCCGGCATAGCCAAAGACATGACAGCGCTCTTACTGTCTGCAGATTAAATTCCGCTGAAACTAGGCTACAGGTATGTGTGCTGCACACATGTTAATATATTTTATGTGCTTTGCGATTGTGTAGGATACTTTGTGCATGATTTCTCTATTGTACTACATCATTAATAAATCGTATACCTCCACCATACTACTTTGATACACAACATATGGGATTATAGGCAATGCCCACTGAAAATAAAAGTGGGTATAAGGCTTGCGTATATACCTGCGTATAGCCTCCACTACACCACTGGCCCTTTGTGTTTTACAAAAAGTGCACTCTCCTACATGAGCGC
This sequence comes from Oncorhynchus keta, assembly GCF_023373465.1. Lineage (NCBI taxonomy): Eukaryota > Metazoa > Chordata > Actinopteri > Salmoniformes > Salmonidae > Oncorhynchus > Oncorhynchus keta. Next base: position 33,047,884 of record NC_068455.1, on the reverse strand, counting down.
GCTGGTATTGTGGTTGCTGTCCTTTCAGCATCACGAGCCTGTCACACACTGGAGGCCTAGGTCCAATAGGTTCGCCACTGTGCAAACATGTCTATAGATAGATAGATAGATATAAATAGATAGATATAGATAGATATGAAGACTGTTACAATTTCCCCGTTTCACCTTTACTACTAGCGAGCGGGCAACTTTCCAACATTTCCCCTACTCTTCCCTACCAGCGAGTCAAGGAAATTGGGACAAAGAAATTAGGAGTAAAAATGTATCTGGCACCAAGACAAGACCAAGACACTCAATATGTGGTCCCGGTCTGGAGTTCTACAATACTGCTTTATATTTTTCCTTTCGGTTCCTTTTAAACCTTTGAAAGATTTTTTTTTTTTTACATTTAGCTCAACAATAAACCACTTCAACAATCATTGTGGATTGAGGAGCTTGCTATATGGAACAGGCAAGCAATAGTTTGTTTACATGCATTGGACAGACAAGTGTAGGGCGTGAGATGCGACTGAAATTTTGCGGGAGAGAGTGAGAGCGGGTGGAGGCTTGGCTTGAAGTTCTGGGTATCTTGTTATGACATGAGTTAGCTACAGTATCTGAATTTCCCAAAATATTATTTGTTTAGGACAAATCGCTCTGTTTTGTTCATCACGTTTAGCTATGAAAAAAACCTGTATCAAGGAGTGTAATTATCCCGCAAGCTCATTAGCATAACACAACGTTAACTATTCATGAAAATCGCAAATGAAATATAAATATATTAGCTCTCAAGCTTAGCCTTTTGTTAACAACACTGTCATCTCAGATTTTCAAAATATGCTTTTCAACCATAGCAAAACAAGCATTTGTGTAACAGTATTGATAGCTAGCGTAGCATTTAGCGTTAGCATTCAGCGGGCAACATTTTCACAAAAACAAGAAAAGCATTCAAATAAAATCATTTACCTTTGAAGAACTTCGGATGTTTTCAATGAGGAGACTCTCAGTTAGATAGCAAATGTTCAGTTTGTCCTGAAAGATTCTTTGTGTAGGAGAAATCGCTCCGTTTTGTTCATCACGTTTGGCTACCAAAAAAAAAGAAAATTCAGTCATCAAAACGCCAAACTTTTTTCCAAATTAACTCCATAATATCGACTGAAACATGGTAAACGTTGTTTAGAATCAATCCTCAAGGTGTTTTTCACATATCTCTTCGATGATATATCGTTCGTGGAAGTCTCCTCTCTCCTCTGAATCACATGGATGAATGCGTGCAGCTGAAGATTACGCACCAATTTCGACAAAGGACACCGGGCGGACACCTGGTAAATGTAGTCTCTTATGGCCAATCTTCCAATGATATGCCTACAAACACGTCGCAATGCTGCAGACACCTTGGGGAAACGGCAGAACGTGTAGGCTCATCCAGGGCGCATTCACAGCCATATAAGGAGACAATGGAAAACAGCGCCTCAAAACTTTTGCTCATTTCCTGTTTGAAGTTTAATCTTGGTTTCGCCTGTAGCATCAGTTCTGTGGCACTCACAGATAATATCTTTGCAGTTTTGGAAACGTCAGAGTGTTTTCTTTCCAAAGCTGTCAATTATATGCATAGTCGAGCATCTTTTCGTGACAAAATATCTTGTTTAAAACGGGAACGTTTTTTCATCCAAAAATGAAATACTGCCCCTAGTGTTCCAAGAGGTTAATAAATCCAATGTGAAACACAATAACTATAGTATCCTTAACTAACATTGAAAGAGTTAATCCATTCTTCTGTAAATAAAAATCTCTCTCCCTGATTTCTGCATCATCCTTGTAATGCTTGTACCCACACACACTGGCAAAGATTTTCAGCTGGTAGGAAGCCACTGGAATAAGTTTCTGAGTGACAGAGTGAGGGCTTTGTATAGGCGCTTTGTTGCATTTTTTTTGTGGGATGGGAAAAAATGCCCAGAATGTAAAAGAACGTTATTAACCGGTTCCCATGCTTTTAAAATCATGGTTCTGTTCTGGAACAGTATAGATCACTTTCGTTCCCGGTTCTGATGCTGTTCCTTGAACATTTTTGTTATTTTCTGGTTTTCAGTTCTGTTCCCTGAACCGTTTCCAACCCCTGGTTTGAAACCAATTAGTATAAGATTGGCAGGTGCAGATCTTAGGTGAGATCAAATGGAAATGGACTGACGTGGAATGGACTGATGTGGAACTAAAAAACATCCATACAATGAACATAAAAAACCTACAGTTTTCATATAGTAGCTTAGTAATAGTATACTCATAAAGTAATATTCTGTTGATGATTTAAAAAGAGAGGGTAAGAAATGTCAGAGACATTTGTCAAGCAAGCTTTGAGTCTTTGTAACAACTAGAAATCTTCAGTGATTCAATAAAATAAGTGTCTATTTTAAAAGAACGGTATGATTCCAAGCTGTCCAAAAAGCAGAGAAATGTTGGTTCAAATCACGTTGTACCCGAGAATTTCAGTTTGTCATCTAATAACATGCTGAACAACATGCTGAACTCCATTGCTATGCCAGAACAAAGCAATCATTAAATTACTATGTTGTTACAAGATTAATTACAGTGTTACTAGACAGTTAAGCACAACATAATATACAATGCCATTTAGTTTTTACCTTGCTTTCAAATGTTGTCTGTAGGCTAACATTGTTTGTCAAATTTTCCAGGTTCTCTGCCAGTGGAGCTATGTTTTCATTACCAGGTGCATCACCTGCTTAACCTATGGTTGAACTGACTCAACTTAGCTCTGGGATGTTTAGATAAGGCAGTGTGTGTTTTCTTAGGTTTTCCATTAGCTGGAACTGTCTGCTGAATGGTGATGGATGAAAACTTCAGAAGGTTTATCTCGAATGAACTTTTGAACTGTTGGGAGAAATAATATTTTATAACCTATGACGTCATATTTTGTATATAAACTGTTGTTCGTGGTTACATGGCACCGCGCTCCGAGAATAAATAATATGATCTATTTTTGATAAGACTGGTCTCTGTCTATTTTATGCAAATAAGAATCTTACAAATTCTCATAAAATAGACTAGTGAATTCAATTAATGAAAACATATTGGAATAATGAAATTGCACTATCAGGCATCTGCTATGGTAGGCCGCATTAGTGGGTTCGTTGCATTGTGCAAACGGGATGATTCTTTCCCTGACTTTCTTAGTTATCACTGCGTAATACATCAGCAAGCTTTGTGCGGGAAGATGTTAAACATGAAAGGGGTGATGGATGTTGCAATGAAGATTGTGTGTTCTATTCGAGCAAGAAGCCTACAGTGGAGGCTATTTCACGCTCACTTAGAAGAGACTGAAGCGGAGCACACAGACCTGCTGCTGCACACAGATGTGCGGTGGCTGAGCCGAGGTACATTTTTAGGGAGATTCAGTGAGTTGTGCAGAATATGCACAGCTAGAGGACACACAGTGGCTCCTGGATTTAGCTTTTCTCACTGACCTAATTTACATGCTTAATGAATTGAATGTAGAGCTGCAAGGAAAAGGCAAACATGTCATCGACAAGATCAGCTCTGTGAACACTTTTAAATGCAAACTACAACTGCTCACAAGAAAGCTGCAATGTGAGGACCTGCACTTCTTTCAACACATGCATTCAGAACTTGAACGTCATGGCAAGGATACAGCACAGCTTGACAGTGCACGTTACATGGTGCAAGTCCAGAGCATCTTATCTGAGTTTGACAGTCGCTTTACTGCCTTTGCATCATTTGAGCCTATTGCCACTTATATGTTCTTTCCATTTGTCACAGACATAAATGTGGAAGTCATTGCCTCCAAAATGGGATCACTTTTTCAGTTGGACGCAACTATAGCAGAAACTGAAATTCTCACCCTTCAAATTGACATTCAGCTGAAATCCAGGGCAGCCACTGAGATGAAGGAAGAGTTCTGGGAGCTACTGCTAGAGGAGAAGTATACCAACATAAGAAGATGTGCTCTCAACTTATCAGCGCTTTGTGTATCAACCTACCTCGAGAGACTGGTAGATCTCATCAGGCTGGCAAAGTAGATCTCACGTCAAAGAAGCTTGAGCATACCTGGTTTAGAAGGAGTGCATATTTCCCTACTGGAAATATGCAAATATATGCTAAAATGAACCAATAGGATCTAGCAAGCTTGTGCTTGGCTCTGCCCAGCTCCTTGCTAGTTCTGCCCACTATCACTGTTGTTCCCAATTGAAACGACGGGCTGTGGTCTATCTTGGTTTAGCTATAAAAATGTTCAATAGTCCTGTGTCCGTGAGAATCAAGGCTACAGCTCAGTGCAAGGCATTACGATTTATGGTGTCCATAGATCGATTTATAAGCGAAAATGTCGGCCGGAACCGGTACCAGAACCACGCAGGTCCCCAAAACGTGAATTTACATCCAAGAGGTCTTCATCCTGCGGTAATAAAACAGCACAACACGTTACACACTTCCTGTTCCTCTGCATTCAACTTGAGACTAAAAAAAGATCTGAACATCAGGCAGGTGAAGGATTTAGTTTGAAGACAGAAAGTAAAACATTTGAGAGGCCGGTCATGTGCGGAGAGTGAATATTACCTATAAAAATACAATGTGATTCTTTCAAAGGCACAGTGTCAAATGCTAAGTTTTTCATTGAGTTTGTCCTGTGATGTGGAAATGGATAACCTTGGGCCTAAGGGCACTATCTAATCTGAAAAGAAAGTATGTTCCTCTACTCTGCATCCTTCTTGTTTGGACCCCAGGATAACCCTAGGAAGAGTAGCTGCTGCCTTGGCAACAGCTAATGGAAATCCTAATAAAATACTAAATAGTCTAGAGAGAGTGCTCAAAGAGCTGTATTCCAGATATTAACAAAGCTTTGTGATGTTGCGGACTGAACAACCTTTCCATCATCAACAGAGTTTGATTGCACTGCACTTAAATCATTTGCCTTGAAGAAATTACTTTGCCAGCATACTATACAATGCTTGTTGTGCCCCTTGACATTTCTATTCATTCATGTTATTGAAAGGACCTGAAGAACCTTACTTTTAGAAATGTGTTATTCCTTTTCAGCCAATACAATGACACTGCTTCCATCTGACAGGCTGGGAGGGAGATGTGTTGAACCATCCTGAATTCCAGTCATTTACTAACTTGGACACTTTCCTCCAATCTGAAATAATTAAAAGCATTTAGAAACTCAATATTTAATATTAAAAAAAAAAATGTTATGAATTTGAATTGAGAACTGTTGCTATTACATTTGACAATTCAAAGTAACATTCCATCCATTTAAAGGTCAATTGATTTATAAAAAATGAACCACCTTGAGTGATATCCTCTGTGATTTGCTTTCAACCTTTTAGCATGCTTAACATCTACCTCCTCAACAGACAGGGATATATACACAGCACACAATATCTGGGGATGTTACTGTGTCTACTGGTATTAGTCACAGTGACATACATGTAAGCTACACGTGGTGGTGTTTTAATGTCCCAGATGGTGGGTAATACTTTCTTTTCTTTTTCTGTCCCAGCCAGAGACTGTGGTCCGCTTTCGCAGCAGCTTCCTGTGTGAATGGGATTACCTGGCAGGCCATTACTCCAGGTGCGGCCGAGCATGGCCCGTATCCCAACGATGTGGACATCACAGAAATACATTTGTTATCCAGTTGTCCAATTTATTGAGCTGTCACAGGCAAGCGAGGATAGAAGGCCACAAATAGGGCCTGTAAGAGGGAGAGATGGAGAGGAGGCTCTGCGGGCCTCTGTCTCCTTCTCAGAGCGCATCCAAAGACAGGCAGTGAATTTCAATCAGAGCCAGACATGATAGATCAATGATGTGGCACAGGTGGCTCCTGGTGCACAGAGCCTGGTGTCTCTGTTGTTAATGATGTTATTATCGTAACAAATTCAGGTGTTTTTGTCCTACATAAATGCAGACTGTATCGATCTGACTTGTTAGAACAATGTTGGTGTGTCAAATCGATCCTCCACAAAATATGTTCTATTGAGAATCACACCTTTATGGCAATCATTTTGCTTTGACATCAGCCATTTAAATAATGGTTAGGGACGTTAATAAAATCACGCTTGATTAGAGCCACATGAACAAAGGGAAAAGAATGTCCAGACATGTTGATCAAGCCAGACACCATTGAGTGGGATCCAAGCAAAACCATAATACTGTCTGGAATGGTACTTTTAATCATTTTATTATCCTTCGCTCGCTGAATGCAGGAAAATGTCAGATCTCAAATTGCATTTGTATATCTAATTCCTGGTGGTTCAAAGCGCCTCAGAGGGAGAGCTGATATTAGTTTCCTTAAATCCAAAAGGTGATGACACAGCCTTGTAATTACCATCTGGCCATGGTAGGGAGGCGATAATAGATAGGAGAGCAGAGGGAGGGGTGACTCTGAAGGGCCCAACTTCATGGTCAATAACATGCTGAGGCCCCTATGATTGACCGGTGCCAGCATGCTGCTAGACTCCTCTCACAGTAATACTGTAGTGCTCTCAGTCAACCTTGATTTCTTCACTGAAATACAACCCTCAACAACAACATCAACGCACTTTGAATGTCTCTATCTTATATTCTTGTGAAGTTAACACTGAATGCTAGAGATTAAATTTAGTAGTTTAAACTAAAGCAAAGTGAAAACCCAGCCACTGTTTTGGTAAAAAGCTGAGAGATGGGGCTGGAGACATGTAATCCCTCTCAAATTCATAGACAGAGGTATGGATGTAAGGACTGACCATCCAGGATATCAAAATTATAGTTCTAACCATGTTTTGAGCCTATACAGTGTTTTCTTTACATTACATTTGAGATAAACACGTTTATATTTTGGGTTCTGATGGGATACGACAGTTAACCTAACTCATGAGGCATTTTCAAGTTATATTCTTCAAGAATCAATGGGTACATATCATTCATTTATGAGTCAAAAAATTGATGTAGCAACTGCTGATTGCCCCTTTAAAATTAAAAAAAAAATTCAGCAAAGAAAGGCTGTGCAGTTGAAAAGGACATTGTCTCTATTGTGTGCCGCCAACGGTAGCACTGACCACCACTGAGCCTCCTTAGAGAGAGGCACATTGAACGGCCCTATGACAGGAGGCCAGCTGCTTCCTTCCTGTGTGTGAAGACTTCCCCTGAAACCAAGCTGTCGTGTCCTTGTACCAAATCAAAGGGCATTAGTGCAATAAGAAGAAGACGAGGAAAGCAAGACACTCGAGCAGACACCTCTCTGCTGCATACTGAGAGATCAATCTAGTGAGCCCCAGTCAGTTATCTTCCACCCCCCAACCAGAGAGGTAGCATTCAGCTGATTATGGGTGCGTTCATAAAATCCCTCTGGTTATCTACTCTGATTTCAGAGCACTCTGTTTGTGTGACAGAGCGGAGAATAACTGATGAATTTACAAACGCTCAAAACCCCTTGAATATGGCTGGTGTCAGTAAATGTATGCAAAGAAGCGTAATTAAATTGTTGCCAGCAGCACAGTTACAGTCACCAACACTCTGGATAACATGAAAACAGCCTAACCCTCTCTCAGTAGCTAGCAAGCATTAGCCAGATAGCTTGGATGCTTCACGGCCGTTGTGAGGCCAGAATACTCGATTAACCCTACTCCTCGGCCAGATCGTCCAGTCTCTCCGAAAGAGAAAAACGCTTTGAATTTAAGAACTGACAATCTGACAATGGTCTGAATTTACAAACGCACAGAGCTCACTCTGAGCGCACTCTGGCACGCCAGAGTGAATTTACGAACACACCCTAGGTAACAGTGGAAAAACAGGGCAACACAGGGATCTGTGCACATAAAGTGTATGGACTGGTGTTCTGTCCTGTCCACACTGATGTATAAAATAGTGTATAATCTGATGTTGTTGACTGACACATTGATAACATGTGTTAAATAATGGTGCAACATTAGCATCCCAGGGAGGTAATACAGTACTATATCTGAATGTAAAAGCTTGGCCAATTAATATGGAGGGCCCTTCGTTATTGTTTTTTTGTTTTCTTGGGAAGTCGTCGAGGGAGAAGCAGATTAATGATAGTGAAGGAGATGCATCCTGTTTTCCTCAGTGTGTTCTGGGTAATCCCAGACCCAGGCAGGCATCCTCAGGTGTGCTCCAATTAGGACAGACAAGATGAAACAAGATAAAATGAGCTGTGTGCTTTTTGATAACAGTTAGGAGGCATTTACAGGTAAAATTAATGGATCTCGCAAAATCAGGTCCCAGACTAATTCTTGTTCATGATTTAGAATTATGTTTTTTAATAATTGGAATTGTGTTAAGATTCTTTGCCATCGCCAAGTAGCTAAAACATTTATCTGCTGTACCTTGAGAGACTTGTTGATTCAGTATCCGAGAAGTGTCCTCTCCCTAGAGGCTAATTCAGTCATTATGACTGTTAACACAACGGCTTTAAGTGAGCCTTAATATCTGATAAGCTATTCTAGGGGGCTGCAGCTGGGTGAGAGTGAGTAGGGAAGGGGAGATAGAGCATTTATCGTGGCATCTCTGCTTTCTCCGCATTAATCTGTTCAATTACTCAGCCTCATGGGTCCTGCTCATTCAGACTCTTCATATTTAAACAATCCCTTTCATTCTATTATCTGAATGGAATATATAGTGTATTTAATGACAAATGCATTTGCCCTGTGCATTTTTGTCACCTCTGAACATATTCAATGACACAGTCTGGAATTACTATTTTTATTCTGCACTTTTTGTCAAAACCTAGGAAAATGCATGAAAATGATACATGAAAAGTATGTACATATAGAATGACATGCCACCCACACATCCTGTGCTATTTATGTATGATCATAAATCCTAAAATATATTTATAATATTGTACTCCCCAAAAGGCACAGCTGGAAATATTAACAGGCACAGATTATCTGGAGTTGTGGGAGTCAACACAATAACTCAAGCACAGCCTGCAGACTCGCTGCTAGGATTAAGTTTAGTCTGAGAGCTCGTCTATTTCTGGAGGAATGCAGCTCTGAAATAGCAGCCAACGGCTGCAAGCAATCCACTGGAAAACCAGATAAGGGGACACATGGAGAGCGCAATTTTTATCAAGCACTGTGCAACTTTCCCCTTAGTCATATATCTACAAGGTGGAATAACCTAAACAAGCTATATCTGCTGAGATAAGAACTCTTGTTAATGAGTAGTCTGTATGCTATTTAATATGCTGCTGTGCTGACATGGTCTGAGATGTGGTGATTATTATATTACCATGCTGCGGTTGTGAGAAATTAATCTGACCTAATTCAGCATCCTGGGATCAGGTTATTATGTTTGCTTACTTAACAGAATCTGCTGAATCACATTAACCTGATTAAGGTCTTATCGGCATTGGAGGAGACAGAGGCTGCATCATAAACACACTGGCTCATTGCTATGGAGAGCGTGCGTTAGCAGTAATTAAAGCAGGATGGTGGTGAGAAGCGGAGACACTGAGGCGATACATCAGATGTCCCTAAGGACACACCACTCAGTCTGAGCTTTGGAAAAGAAGATCCAGATCCTCTGGATTGGAGTTCAGTGGCGTGTAGGCACATTCATGGATGCAAAGGGAAGTCAGGCTTCCCCAAATATTTGACCAATACATGTTTTTAAACGATAAAATCCTTTCTCATTCGTCTCTCTCTCTCTCTGTGTTTTCCTAATTTTCAGGAAATTCGCAAGTGGCTGAATCTCAACGGAGAAATCATTTGAGTGAGGGAAACAGCGCCCTTCTGTCTCAGTATGCGTCGCCCATGTATCTGATGTTGTCTGGACCAAAATAGCATGACATGTTGCCGCCGTAGCATTTGATTGATTGATGCCACCAAGCATTTGTCCTCCCTTGATAAATGTTTTTATAAGATAATTAGCTAATCAGCGTTGAGCTGAGCTCAACTGTTCTCAGGTGCCAATGTGCAGAGGTGAGGACGGAGTCAGGAGCAGGACACAGAACTGAGTAAAATAACGTACTTTACTCTAAAAATAAACAACCATAAATTCCATGCAGGGAAAACACACCATAACACAGAAGACTAACACTAAACAAGAAACAATCACGCACAAAACATCATGGGAACCAGAGGGTAAATAGGGAAAATAATTATAACGTAATGGGAACCAGGTGTCTACAATCAAGACAAAACAAATGGAAAAAGCAACGTAGATTGGTGGCAGCTAGAAAGCCGATGACGACGACCGCCAAAGGCCGCCCGAACAAGGAGAGGCACCAACTTTGGCGGAAGTCGTGACAACTGTGGTTTGTCCTGGTGCAGCAAAACGCACTCCAAAGGATGCCAGTTTGGATTTGGCTTCAGGCCAATCAAATCACTTCCTTAGAAAAGCATCATTTTCAGAAAGAGGTGTCTGTTTCTTGGTCTGCTTGTGTTGATGTCCTGCAGTAGCTAGCTAAATTGATAAATCGGCCCTTTCCTAAGCCATGGATGGAGATGGGGATTTGGACTTGTGGTTTTGACTTAGTTCTCTGTACAGGCCAATAATTATGATGGCAACTCTATTCTAACCATAAATGAATATGTTGTGCCACTGGCCTGAGACGATTGAAGATCAATATGTAGCCTAGATATAGCCTAGTAGGTGCACATTAACTAGCTAGCTAACTCAGCTGGTTCTGTGGTTCATTGTTGCCCATGCGAGGAAGTTAGTCTTGCAAGCATTTAAGCTAGGTAGCCTATGACAACAACAAAAAACTAAAAGTGTGACAGTATGACAGAGCCATAGACCGTTTTGCCAACATGAAAGACATGTGGATGGCATTCGCTTTCAACTAGTCTACAAGTAGGGTGAGTTTAAAAAAAACAAGTTTTATGCACACACACATACACACATACAGAAATTAGTACCATGGACAGCCACATGATATTTAGCAATATTGATTGGACTAAATTGTTTTTGGTATCTTTAATTTATTTTTTCAGTGTATTATGGTGCTGGAATAGCGGAGACAGTGCTCCTGTGACTTGCGGTAACTCTGTGGTTCTAAATCAGTTGTCGTTGTTTAGTAAACTGTAGAAAACATTAACTTGCTTGATCATGCTGCAGGTGATATAACTGTTTGTTACATGCAATATTTGCTTTGTGGACTTCACCCGACAGATGTTGCTCTTCGGTTTTGTGATTAGACAAACGCATGTGTAGTTGAATGTATTCTGCCACTGTATGACTGTTGTCTTTTTGTTGTCACGGCCTTATTGTATATCACAGTGGAGTATGAACACATGGGTTATAGAGCAAACAACTCAAATATCACAACATAGGTTGTAATATGGCTTTTTTTACTGGCTTGGCTTCCTCAGTGATTTTACAACGCAACTTGGGATCGGTTATTGAGTGTTGACAGGGGGGAAATGTATCCTTGAAATCAAGGGGGTTGAATGTAGAATGACTATCTCATGGCATTATTAAAACATTTATTGAGGTTTTTGCTAAGACTAGATTATTACATACCTGTTCTACAATGATATAATACTGTATATAACCAGCTCTTACTGTCAGAAAATTACATCAGTCACTGCATGAGTTTCAGTCCTATTTGTGTTACATTGCCTCTGATCAAATCAATCTGAATGGGAATCGTACATGTAATGGTGAGATAATGGAGCTGTCTCATCAGAGACGTGCTGTGGGTTTTGATGAAGAGACATGATGACAGTAAGGAAGTGCTGCTTCTCTCACCTGCACTATCTGGGTCTGGGGTTGCTCCTGCTGTTTTTTATTTGAGCAATTAAAACCTAATTAAAATTATCAGAAGGCATGGAGGAGATGGCTGCTTTCTATAATTCAAGAGAAGTTGTGTTAATGTGTTAGGTACATGTTATACTGCTGGTGGTTGGCTAAATCAGTGGGCTCATTTTTGGGAGGGTCCATCCCCATCCTCTCCTCCAAATCTCCTCTTCCAGGAGCCTGGCTCCTGCGCTCTCACAGGTCAATTCAGTTGAACCTGAAACAATCAACTTAAAAGGTATTTCTGAGGGGAACATGAATAATGTTTTTGGAACAACATCATCAAATGAATCAAATGGTGATTCTGCAACTACGGGCACTTCCATGTCCTCGGGTCAATTTTGGGGATTTTATAAAAAATTAAACAAATACTTGTATGTTAAGTTCACACTGGAATCACCCCATACTTTTTTAAACACCACTCTATCAAGTATTTTAGCTACTTTTCAGATGCATTTTATATCTCAATTTCTATATTTTGCACTTGACCCTGACCCTGACCCAGACTTTTAAGCTTTTACTATGTTCTTCTATGAGAAAACATTAATAATGACACATTATATAATGTTGTGTACTACAGAAAGAGGCAATTAAATCAAATCTATATCAATATTTATTGTGAGTATGCCCTTTATATTGTTTTTTTACACAAAATATACCTGTCCTTTGGGAGTGGTTGTCATTTCCACCACTGAGGACAAATTCCTCATTAATAAAGTTTTTTCACGAGAATGTAAATTTAGTTACCATGGAAACATATTGTGACACTGAAGCACTGTGGACAATTGTTCCAGATGTGATGTCCAGAAGTTGAAGAAATATCGAGGTAAATATTGCTCGTGTAGAGAATATTTAAATTGTCAGTCATTTCCAAACAGGCTATACTTTCTTTAATTTGTGGAAGAACTTTATATATATTTTTTTATATTTTATGTATTTAGTGTAAATGATATGCTAGCTGTAAAACTAATCAAAGCATGCTAAGCAGTCAGTCAATTTTCTCCAGAAACTGTAGAAATGTAATTTCCATCACAGTCATTTCCATTACAAACTTAAGTGTGGGGGAAATTACAGAAAGTGGTGGAAATGACACAAATCCATTATCTTATTTGTTTTTTATCTTTACTTAAAAAAAAACCGTTATGCTTATTTAGTCAGCTTTTAAATTAATTTAATCTAGAAAATGCTACAAGGTGTGCACAAGTTATGCCACATAAAACAGCACAGAGGTCAGAGACATATAGAAACAAAATAAAAAAAGTTTCCTATACGATACCAGGAACATCTGCAAAAAGACGGGGTGAGATACTGGAAGAAAAAAGAGAGGGGAGAAGTGAAATCTATCTCTGAGCTTACAAAGTGAGAACAAAGAAACAAGAGAAAGGCAATGGAAATGGAACCAATGGAATTGAAGACAGACTTTAAAAAGAACAGTTGAAATGGAAACCTACCTATCAGGCAACACAACACCTTAGTCACCAGATGACTTGCAGCCAGAACATTAGGCCAACATACCTGCCCCTAACATACCTGCCCCTGATGCACACCCTGGTACCCCTTCCTTCATCGTCTGCAACAGGAATGAGAAGTCGAATACTTGCTGGAAGGAAAAAGGTTGGAAGAGGTCGCTCAAAAGCATACAGAGATCTTAGTATGACAAATGTCAAACTTGATAATGCTTTAAGGAAAGCTGAGAAATACAAAAAAAGGTATGATTGACTGATGAACAAAATGAAGAGACAAGATTCCCCAAAGACAAAGACAAAACAGCAAATGAAGGGAACTCGGAAGAACTTGAGAAGGATTTTATTGTTTGAAAATGCCATCACTGCAGAGTTAAAACAAAAGTATAAAACAATATGCAGTGCCAAGGACAAACAAGTGGCTTAAAAAATGCTCAGAGGCAACATCCTGAGAAAGTATGGCCTGGTCAAAGCCGCAAACAGAGAATTTGGATTTTCAGCAAAAGCAATGAGGGCAAATGAAAACAGGCCATCAAGTCTTCATTACTCCAGGAAAAATCAGTGTAACAGAATTAGCACTGCACTAGAAGAGAAAATCACTAGATTCTAAGAACGTGATGACAACAGCAGAGCAACAACAGGGGAAAAGGACACACTAACGAGGAACAAGAAGAAAAAGCAAAAGCGCTTCTTGAATGGCACAATTCAGAACCTTTATCAGAAGTTTAGGAGGGAATATTCAGAAATTCAAATTTCCCACTGTGAATTCTGCAAAAGACGTCCTTTTTGGGTTGTCAAGCCAACAGTCCTGGATAGGGACACATGTCTCTGCAAAACCCACACCAACCTCCAGTTCATGGCGGACAAACTACAGTATCACAAAGTGATCAGCTGCAGCAACATTGAGAAAGATATTGAGTCTTTGTGCTGTGAGAACCTGAAGAAATAGTGCATGTACACAGAGTGCTCCCTTTGCCAAGCCAAAGAGCTTAAAACATCTGACTTTGATGCTGGTGAGCAGACATGGTGGTTTGAGTGGAAAAACAAAGCTGAAGAGAGAGAGAGAGAGAGAGAGAGAGATGAAAAACAAAGAGGGAAACATGGAGATGTTCTCTGTACATTTGACAGTAAAAGAGAAGGTGGACCAAGATGGAAAATTCAACTCATCTCAAAGCACCGTCCAGCACATTGAAGATCTAAGTGAAGCATTGATCGGAAAGTGGTGTGGAGTATGATCAGGACATTTACCCTGGTATCGTGCAAGACGTTCAAGCAGAGAGTGGTGCTTTTGTGAAAACCATGAGTGCGTTGGCCCCAACCATTATTTTTGGCCAATGAGAGACGACATCATATAGTACAGACCACAGCATGTGCTTGGACTTGTCCCTGAGCCCCATCCAGTGACTAAAAGGCACATGGAGCTGGATGCCTTGGTCTGGGAGGAACTTAGCTCTGTTTCTAAGCCTTAGATACACTTGGAAACTCACTATACAGTACATACAAAGCAGGGCATAAAATCATCCATTAAATAAAACATGTGTAGCTCTCAATTAATTCTTCCCTCTATATATGTGCTAAAATTTCTACTTGTAGCATCTGTAACACATTGTTCTCATGTTGTTCCAGTGTTTTGGAATCTTACATTGTCTTATATTAATCAAATGTTTAACAATGGTTGTTGTTCAAAATGTTTGCAATAAAATATTGTTTTCATAAGTGTTTTTCTTTTTTACATAGATGTCATTTCCACCACACCTTGCCATTTCCACCACACCTTGTCATTTCCACCACACCTTGTCATTTCCACCACACCTTGTCATTTCCACCACACCTTGTCATTTTCACCACACCTTGTCATTTTCACCACACCTTGTAATTTCCACCACACCTTGTCATTTCCACCACACCTTGTCATTTTCACCACACCTTGTCATTTCCACCACACCTTGTCATTTCCACCACACCTTGTCATTTTCACCACACCTTGTAATTTCCACCACACCTTGTCATTTCCACCACACCTTGTCATTTTCACCACACCTTGTCATTTTCACCACACCTTGTCATTTCCACCACACCTTGTCATTTCCACCACACCTTGTCATTTTCACCACACCTTGTCATTTTCACCACACCTTGTCATTTTCACCACACCTTGTGATTTCCATCACAACCCATATTTTTGAGGTAAATGAGTATATTATGTATAGTTGACATACATTTATTTATTTTAGATATGGAAATCATATGGTTATCATCTCACAAAAAGGTTGGGTGGAAACATCTTATTTTTCATGATAAAAAAGGTTTTCAGCAGTCAGCAAGGCAAGTTTATACATTCAGGCGTCGTGTGGAATTACTAATATTAGTAAAACCTTAAAAATCATCACTTAAAATAATATTTTAAAAAAATAACAGTGATATACAAAACAGTTGGTTGCAAAACACTTCAAAAGGACAAAGAGAGCATGAAAAAAACATTATCCTCAATACTATACTATCAAGGTTGCTATGTTCAGAAACCTCTCTCCTGACACGTGGACAGGACATGGTTATTATTAGTATAACAGCATGGAGCAGGTTAAGTGGAAAAATAATAGATGTCCTACAAACAGAGTTCTTGTCACTGATTACAGAGATCAAAGTGATCAAAGGCAGCGAGAGCCAGGTTTCCTGGAACGGGGAGTAGAGGGGAGTCGCTACACTATGTAAACAATACCTCCATTTATTGGCACTGTATTAAGCAGTGTTCAAGTGGTAGGGCGGTGTTTTAGTGGTAGGGCAGTGTTTTAGTGGTAGGGCGGTGTTTTAGTGGTAGGGCGGTGTTTTAGTGGTAGGGCAGTGTTTTAGTGGTAGGGCAGTGTTTTAGTGGTAGTACGGTGTTTTAGTGGTAGGGCAGTGTTTTAGTGGTAGGGCAGTGTTTTTGTGGTAGGGTGTTTTTTTCGTAGTAGGGCGGTATTTTAGTGGTAGGGCGGTGTTTTAGTGTTCGGGCGGTGTTTTAGTGGTAGTGCAGTGTTTTAGTGGTAGGGCGGTGTTTTAGTGGTAAGGGCGGTGTTTTAGTGGTAGGGCAGTGTTTTAGTGGTAGGGCGGTGTTTTAGTGGTAGGGCAGTGTTTTAGTGGTAGGGCGGTGTTTTAGTGGTAGGGCGGTGTTTTAGTGGTAGGGCGGTGTTTTAGTGGTAGGGCAGTGTTTTAGTGGTAGTACGGTGTTTTAGTGGTAGGGCAGTGTTTTAGTGGTAGGGCAGTGTTTTAGTGGTAGTACGGTGTTTTAGTGGTAGGGCAGTGTTTTAGTGGTAGGGCAGTGTTTTAGTGGTAGGGCAGTGTTTTTGTGGTAGGGTGTTTTTTTAGTAGTAGGGCGGTATTTTAGTGGTAGGGCGGTGTTTTAGTGTTCGGGCGGTGTTTTAGTGCTAGGGCAGTGTTTTAGTGGTAGGGCAGTGTTTTAGTGGTAGGGCGGTGTTTTTGTGGTAGGGCGGTTTTTACTGGTAGGGCGGTATTTTAGTGGTAGGGCGGTGTTTTAGTGGTAGGGCGGTGTTTTAGTGGTAGGGCAGTGTTTTAGTGGTAGGGCAGTGTTTTAGTGGTAGGGTGGTGTTTTTGTGGTAGGGCGTTTTTTTAGTGGTAGGGCGGTAATTTTAGTGGTAGGGCGGTGTTTTAGTGGTAGGGCGGTGTTTTAGTGGTAGGGCGGTGTTTTTGTGGTAGGGCGGTGTTTTAGTGGTAGGGCGTGTTTTAGTGGTAGTACGGTGTTTTAGTGGTAGGGCAGTGTTTTAGTGGTGTTTTAGTGGTAGGGCGGTGATTTAGTGGTAGGCAGTGTTTTAGTGGTAAGGCGGTATTTAGGTGGTAGGGCGGTGTTTTAGTGGTAGGCTGTGTTTTAGTGGTAAAGCGGTATTTAGGTGGTAGGGCTGTGTTTTAGTGGTGTTTTAGTGGTAGGGCGGTGATTTAGTGGTAGGCGGTGTTTTAGTGGTAAGGCGGTATTTAGGTGGTAGGGCGGTGTTTTAGTGGTATGGCGGTATTTAGGTGGTAGGGCGGTGTTTTAGTGGTGTTTTAGTGGTAGGGCGGTGATTTAGTGGTAGGCGGTGTTTTAGTGGTAGGGCGTGTTTTTAGTGGTGTTTTAGTGGTAGGGCGGTTTTAGTGTGGCAGTGTTTTAGGGCGGTGTTTTAGTGGTAGGGCGGTGTTTCAGTGGTAGGGCGGTGTTTTAGTGGTAGTACGGTGTTTTAGTGGTAGGGCAGTGTTTTAGTGGTAGGGCGGTGTTTTAGTGGTAGGGCGGTGTTTTAGTGGTAGGGCAGTGTTTTAGTGGTAGGGCAGTGTTTTAGTGGTAGGATGGTGTTTTTGTGGTAGGGTGGTTTTTTAGTGGTAGGGCAGTAATTTTTGTGGTAGGGCGGTGTTTTAGTGGTAGGGCGGTGTTTTAGTGGTAGGGCAGTGTTTTAGTGGTAGGGCAGTGTTTTAGTGGTAGGGCGGTGTTTTTGTGGTAGGGCGGTGTTTTAGTGGTAGGGCGGTGTTTTAGTGGTAGGGCGGTGTTTTAGTGGTAGGGCTGTGCTTTAGTGATAGGGCAGTATTTTAGTGGTAGGGCGGTGTTTTAGTGGTAGGGCGGTGTTTTAGTGGTAGGGCAGTGTTTTAGTGGTAGGGCGGTGTTTTTGGGGTAGGGCGGTGTTTTAGTGGTAGGGCGTGTTTTTGTGGTAGTACGGTGTTTTAGTGGTAGGGCAGTGTTTTAGTGGTGTTTTAGTGGTAGGGCGGTGATTTAGTGGTAGGCGGTGTTTTAGTGGTAAGGCGGTATTTAGGTGGTAGGGCGGTGTTTTAGTGGTAGGCAGTGTTTTAGTGGTAAGGCGGTATTTAGGTAGTAGGGCTGTGTTTTAGTGGTGTTTTAGTGGTAGGGCGGTGATTTAGTGGTAGGCGGTGTTTTAGTGGTAAGGCGGTATTTAGGTGGTAGGGCGGTGTTTTAGTGGTAGGGCGGTATTTAGGTGGTAGGGCGGTGTTTTAGTGGTAGCGCGGAATAGAAACACCCATTCCGTCTTAAAAAGCAAATGTTCTGTCTATTAATAAATCAGTGCTTCTAACCGGACTTATACTCTATTCTCCTCTGAAACCTTTGGGAAGAGAAGATGGATATGTATGAGTCATTATATGATACACTATAACTTTCATAACATGCAGCATTGGCTGACCTTTAGCAATAAAGGACATAAATGGAGACTCCAAGCTCTCTATTTTCATCCATGTGAGAGAGTCTGGTAAAGTTAATTCGAGTTGCCGTGTTAAAGAATGGTAGCCTGGGAAAAAACAAGAGACTGATTTAAGCACCTCTTTTGCAGCCACTTTTACCTGGCACACATGAAAAACACTGGTCATGTTTTTCTCCTTGAGTAATTATTCAGTTGAAATAGCATATATTTTCTTCTGGCGGAGGCAGGTTATTCTGAATGGAGGTTGCAGCAGCACAATGGTCCTCAGATGGCTGTTTCCCTGGCAACGTGGGGAGGGCGTGTCGAGAGAGAGGTATAAAATGCCAGCAGCTCCTCACTGAGGCTCACTCTGAGGTAAATACACACACTGTCAACACAAACAGGGTCAGGATTCACTATCTCTTCCTATCTCAGAACACAGTCTGAGGCTCATTTACTGTTAAGTATGATGAGACCTAAGGATCTGCGCCAGGGCTCTGGCACAAAGACCTTCCTGGATGCCATGCATGGTGGCAAAGTGCACCTAGCACGCTTTGTCCTGGACGCGCTGGACAACCGCATCATCAACTCCAAGACAGAGAACGGCCGCACCCCTCTGATGTTCGCCGTTT
Organism: Oncorhynchus keta; assembly: GCF_023373465.1. Lineage (NCBI taxonomy): Eukaryota > Metazoa > Chordata > Actinopteri > Salmoniformes > Salmonidae > Oncorhynchus > Oncorhynchus keta. The sequence continues at coordinate 33,028,888 of NC_068455.1, read as the reverse complement.
GCCTGCAGGACCCCATGGCCAGGGCCACGTTTACCCGTCTACTGCTGGAGAAAGAGGCTGACGTGAACTGCCAGGACGATTACGGGCGCACGTCCTTGAGCTTGGCCTGTGAGCTGGGCCAACTGGACGTGGTCAAACTTCTGGTGCAGTTCAACGCAAACCCTGATGTGTCTGACACCTGGGGGAACAGCGCACTGATGTACGCAGCCTACACCGGCCACAGCCACGTGCTGGAGTTCCTGGTCAGGTCTTTCAAAAGAATGGGCATGAGGCTGGACCGTACCAACCACGCTGGCCACTCTGCCATCCAGGTGGCCAACTTCTTTGGGCACGACCAGTGTGTCCAGGCCCTAAACTCTGGGAGGAGGGGGTTGGTGTCAGATGACCAACTAGGTGAGGTCGGGATCGGGAAAGAGGCAGGGACCGAGCGGAGGCAACCAAACAAACTCCCCAGGCAGGTTCTGGAGAGGTTCTCTAAACCGTTCCACAGCACGGATGAAGCCCAGCTACCTAAGGTGTTCCAGAGACAGCTGAGGGTCGGGGACAGCCACGAGCTGTGGGCGCGCATCAAATGCCAGAATAAGTCCCTTGAGAGAAAAGGCAATTGCCTAGAGAGGGGCCAGTCAGAAGAAGAACAGGATGACATATTCCCAGCCAAACAGATACAGTCACAGAACTGTAAGTTAAGGCACATAAGGGGGGTTAAAACAATGAACCATTGCCCAGAGCCAAGCCAGAAAGATGTCAGCAGAAATGGACGAATGAAACAGGAGGAGCCAGATAGTATTTCAGTCTGGGGCAAAGCAAAGTCATTTAACCTGGACCTGCTGAGCAGCAGAAAGCAGTCCTATCATGGGGATGTGCGTGACATGAGTCTATCAGCCAGGAAATTAAAGAGAGCCTCACTGCAGGATGAAAGATCCCTGATAGTCAAGACTGAATGTCAAGAGAGCAACTGTGAGATGACAAACGATGCTGACAAAACTGTGACTGCGCAAAAAGCACTTTTAAACGGCAAAAGTCAATCTCCGAGAGCGCCTGAGGATTCCACCAGGGCGCCAAAAGATGAAAATAATGACATCGCTCAATCAAGCAGGAGGGGGAGTCAGAAGTGCGGCGGCCTCCCTCCGAACGGACGACTCAACAAACTCCTCTTTTACAGAGAAGAGATGGAGCCGGAGAAGATTCCTGTCCGTCCACCGGGGTTCACCGGGTTGGGAACCAGATTACTTCGGAGATTCACCGCCCCTGAGTTCATGAGACTGGTAATTAACTCTTCCTCCGATTCCTCACAGGGCAGAGGGAGGATGTCCCGGTCTGAGACTTTCCCCTTTTCTCACACTCACCAGAGAGTTAACAGTCAGCCAAGTGTGGACAGCATTAGCGGGGTGAAGTGTGAATTTGAGAGCAGTTCCTGCAGTGTCTCCTTCGAGTAAAATGGAAATCAACTGTTCAATTTGGAGAATTAGTGGCAGTTGATTTAATAAAGCATTTTTACATTCCTTTATTCTTAGATTGGCAATGAAAAATGATCATATAGCTAAGCTAAGCTTGTGTTTCTTGAGTGTAACGAGTACAGACCATTGCTCTGTCTGTAGATTCACTTTTATTTGACACAATATTATATTACACTACTAATTAAATGTGTAGCGTATATTCTATTTATCATGTATAATTTTTTATAATGAATCGCGCACAGGCCATGCTATATGAATTGTAATATATTTCTTAAAATGTTTTCAAATGTGACAGTATTCTAATTTCTGCATTTGATACAATGTATGTGTGAGAGAGGGGGACGAGAGAAAGAAAGAGAGAGATGGATCTGTGTGAAAGGGGACGATAAACATCAAACTGAATAGGAACAAAATAGTGGCTAGTTTGTAAAGATCAAGAGTCAATATGCCTTTTTTTTTTACAAAAAGATTATAATGTATCATTTTTTTTTTTTAAACCTAGAAATACTAATATATTAAATATATTGTATCACTGATAAGAATACAAATACAATGTGCAATGTGTTCTCAGCTGGTGCACACATTTTCTGTAGCAACACACACATCCTTTAGTTTAAAAAGTCGGTCGCAACAGAGTGGAAGGGATGGTTGAGGCAAACACTTTATGCATCCAGGCATAAACACACACACTTAATTAAGTTAAATTCATACCATATAAGTACAGTGGCTCTGCAATTAAGTCATATAATCTTACAAGTAAGTCCTGTACTTACATGATTTGTTCATCTGCTACATTTCAAGTTGATCATCTAAGGTTAAAACGTATTTGCAATTTCACATTGCAAACCGTTCACAAAACTTTTCGGGAAAAAGAAAAATAGAATAAATATTAAAAGGAACATGATTCCTTGAGCACAATGAAAACAAACAGCCATCCCCTCATCTACAAATTTGTCATGGTGATACTGGCGGCAGGTCTCTCATAGTAGCATGTTTTAAACATTCTGATCAGGCCAGGTCTGCCTTCATTTGGCCATGCAAATTGTTTACTGACAAGGTGAACTTCAGTCCCATATGGTTGTAGATGTATGTAACATCAAGCTTCTCTCCAAATCATGAGCTGTACATGATAAAATTGTTTTTAATTTCAGCACTTTTCAGGAGGAATGAACCATTATTTCAATGAGCTGTAAGGGTACCAACAAATTTGAGCACGTCTGTAAGTGGTACTCACTCAGATGTTCTTAACACTTAATGTTTTTGAGTACTGTTAACAAAACAAATATTAGGTTATAGAGTAAATCTAACTTTATTTGTCTTTGTTCTGCTGATCTAAATGAATGAGTTTTTACAAGTTATGATTGTTTAATATTTGACTGTCAATCTAACATTTATTAAATCGGTTGTTCTTGCTTGATTGTATTGTTTTACATCTTTACATTGATATCTGAGTAAAAAACACTTGATTTATCTGTGTTGTGATGATATCAAATTATTATGTTTTTTTCTAGTTATGAATACTTAGTAGTGCCACGTGGCTCTGTTTTTAGAGTATTGCGGGTAATTCAAAATGTTTAGACTTTATGATACTTTTACACAATGTTGTATGCATGTTCGAAGAAAGAAAAGTATATTTCTACAATAGTATTAAGCAGTTTGCTGTGCTATGAGGTGTAATTGATCATGGTGAACGGGTATCAAAACCGTCAAGCAAATTGATGTTCAATAATGAGACAAGCCATTCCCACCAACAACAAAGTCATTAGCACCACTCTTAATGACAGAGGCTAATGCAGCATCCTGTAATGCTTATAGCTTACTGGAATGAGCACTGTGCTAAAGAGTATCTGCTAAGGTGGATTCAAATGACAAATCGTCAAATACGTAAAACAAAGTTAAACATTTAGACATGGCCATTGAAAACTATTTACACTTGACACAAATGAGTAATGAAGGTAAATAAATGAAGTAGAAGGGACACTAAATGTTTATGTTCACTGACAAAAATATTCATGTTCAAGTAACTTCAGTCTTTATAGTTCACAATACATCATTCCTATTTCGAACTTAAAAAGATAACTATATGGGTGGTGATGTTATTACTTTAAGTATTAAACACAGCATTCTTTGAGTTGGGTGTCTCGAATGGTTTTAAGCAGTGGGATTCAACAGAAAGATATGTAGTTAGCAGAACTAATTACTTTTTTACAGTAAATACATTAATTTTTCATTATTTATTATGATAACCTAAAACAGTATTAAAATCTTTTTTCTTGTATTTAAGGAAGGGGAAGAGTGGACCCGAAGGTCCCTAGTTTGAATCCAGCAGCGGCCAGAAATACCATTTCTAAACTACAGTCTCCAAAAGTGTTATTATATTTCACATTGGTGAATTTAAGATCACCTGAGTTAATGGAACAATTATGGTACTAAGGCACGACATCTCAGTGTTTGAGGCGTCACTACAGACACCCTGGTTCAATTCCAAGCTGTATCACAACTGGCCAGTGTAGGCCGTCATTGTAAATAAGAATTTGTTCTTAACTGACTTGCCTAGTTAAATAAAGTGTTGAATTTAACATTTCAATAACATAATCATAACATATAGCAAATCAGTTGTAATGAGGTTGGTTTGTTGTACACTGAGTGTACAAAATATTAGAACACCTTCCTAATGAGTTGCACCCTCTTTTGCCCTCAGAACAGCCTCAATTCGTCGTGGCATGGACACCAACGTGTCAAAAACATTCCACAGGGATGCTGGCTCATGTCGACTCCAATGCTCCCACAGCTGTCAAGTTGGCTGGATGTCCATTGGGTCCTTTGGGACCGTTCATAATACACACAGGAAACTGTAGAGGGTGAAAAACCCAGCAGCGTTGCAGTTCTTGACACACTCAAACCAGTGTGCCTGGCACCTACTACCATACCCTGTTCAAAAGCACTTAAATCTTATGTCTTACCCATTCACCCTCTGAGACCCATGTCTCAATTGTCTCAAGGCTTAAAATAATGATTTAACCTGTCTCCTCCCTTTCATCTACACTGATTGACAGATTTAGCAGGTAACGTCGATAATGGATCATAGCTTTCACCTGGATTCACATGGTCAGTCTATGTCATGGAAAGAGCAGTTCCTAATGTTTTGTAAACTCGGTGTATATCATATTAACCAAGCAGGCTTCCTAGGCAGATTATGCTGTAACCGAACAGGCTTCCTAGGCACATTATGATGAAATGATAAAGGAAATAAAGAAAATAATGTAGGCGAATACTGACAATAGGGTCACGTGATGCTTAAAACATGACACACAAATGTAGTTTGCTGAAGTTCAATCAGGAAGTATGGTCTGAATGCTCATTTAACTTTAATCAAGTAAGTATAAGCTGACAAGGTACAAATCTGTCGTTCTGCCCCTGAACAAGGCAGTTAACCCACTGTTCCTAGGCCGTCATTGAAAATAAGAATTTGTTCTTAACTGACTTGCCTAGTTAAATAAAGGTTAAATAAAATAATAATAATAACATAATTCACTTTGTTTCCTATTATACGGGCATAGTGGGAATGAATACAAATGTATCATCCTCATCAGCATAGTGTCCTCATAGCTTCTTCTCTTCCTTCCTATTAGCCACGTGCGGAACTCCATTCATCTATTTACCTTATAGGTTATAAGCATCGCACAATAATGCACATTCCTCATGCTTGCTGTTCAACCTATGGGCTGAATTATCACCTTCATCTCTCTAAACCAATGGGTGTAAATCTTGGGATGTATTTATACTTCAATTTACCGATGTTCTCTCGCTGTTTTTCAGCAACAGTTGTTGAACAACGGTGTCTGCCTTTTGTGTTGTTTAAATGATGTCACATGCCAAAAGCTCCCCTGGGAAAAGGATACTTACCCTTTTTTTGTTGTTGATTTTTTGTTGTTGTTGATTGAACCTTTATTTAACTACACATTAAAGAAAAGGGGTGTAAAAATAACAGTTTTTACTTATTTTAATCCAGGATGAGTAATTTCTACACTATGAGGAGTCAATGAGCACTAGAGTCGGAATTAAATCGGAGTGTAAAATTATGCAGTCATTGCAGTGTAAATTCAACTCAATTCAGTGAAATTTTATCACCATTTTGGTAAATTTAGGGTAAATTTAACACTATATAGACCAGGACCAAATGTTATCTGAAACAGTGTTGAATTCAAATCTATAGGAGTTAAATTAACACTTTTATTTTTACTGTGTAGGAAAGTCAGTTAAGAACAAATTCTTATATACAGTGACGGCCTACTCTGACCAAACCCCGACAACGCTGGGCCAATTGTGCGCCACCCTATGGGACTCCCAATCACAGACAGATGTGATACAGCCTGGATTTCCAGCTACCGATCTATACCCACTCCCAGGCGATTCCTCGGGACTAGGATTTCCCCGAGAATAAGTTAGAGAATGAACAGCAATTATGTAAGTGTGCCATGAAAAATATGGGTTGTTTATGAATTCTAAGGACCAATAAAAAGGGATAAAAAAATTAGGTGCTAGATTTTAGGTCGTTAGTAACCACCACGGGGTGTCCGTTCAGAACACGAGGAAGCAGTAGTTCCAGTTCAAGGGATTGATGAAGATTCTCACACACATACAACACCACTCTCTCTGATACTAATTGTGGTTCTGTAAAGAAAAGAGAACTTAGACTATAGCACAGTATTGCAAAAAAATATGCCTATTTGCATGTCAACAACTAAACAGGCTATGTGGACCCAAACACATGCTAGATGCACAAAGAATAATAGACTAATGTAGAAATAGCTACACATTATAAAACATAATAAGCATGAGCGATCTACAACCGAAAATAGGCTAGCAGCACAGACAAATGCTAACAAACTGGCAGGTCGGGTATTATTATTATTAATGCTGCTGATTGGCTAATAAACGTATGATGATTGGCGTGACCTTATTCCAATAGGAAAACCAAAATAAAGTTGGGGTCTTGGAAATGAGATGAGCTGGCTGTTTTAACAGGCCCATTTTTCAAGACGCTAGCATATGGGTTTGCCCAACCAGGCTGGTCCTCCCTCCACTCCCTTTGCCGCGCTGTGGCCACCTTCACCGCCACCACCTGGCCCCTCTCGCTGTTGCGGTGACCAAGACCCGGTGCTGTCGGCTATCCAGCTGTCTTTAAACCTCTGAACTCAGGCTACAGCGTGTATTTCAGACATCAGATCTGGTCGGATTTATCGTAAATGTTCTTTAAAAAAAGCGTATAGTCTCTCGAGGCTATTCATGGGGAACACTCAACCATATGATATTTATTTCCATCCGGGATTCTCATTCACAATCATGAATGTAATGTTTAGCTGGTAAAATAATCACAATAGATTATTACTCAGAACTTTATTAAAACTGATGAAGAATACATGTGCTTCCCGTACACTTATATACCAAGATGGCATAGCAGTCAGACATCCTTTGTCCTCGTCTTGTCGTGTCCCGTGTATATATATATTTACATCTTTCTTCACATATCTTTTATATATTTTCTTTTCCAAAAACTCAACTTCAAAACACTCTCCTCTAACCTGCCTCACCAATTTAAAAAAGTATTATTTACCTCAAATCTGAAATCCACAATAGAAGCTAGCCAGAAGCTAACCAGAATCTAGCCAGAAGCTAACCAGAAGCTAGCCAGAAGCTAGCCAGAAGCTAACCAGAAGCTAGCCAGAAGCTAACCAGAAGCTAACCAGAAGCTAGCCAGTTTACTGGCTAACGTTAGTATTCAGCTAACCACGGTTTGTGATCATCAGCTATCCTTTAGCTAGAAAAGCTATCGCTAGTTTTGTACAATGCGACTCAGACCAGAATATACCGGACCTATTTTTCTCTCCATATCCCCGGATTTCAACCGCAAGCTCTGGACATTTACACCTGGATCTCGCAGCTAGCTATCTGCTATCCGTGTGACTATTGGCTTACGTCGATCCCGGAAGCAAACATAAATTATTCCGGAGCTAGTCAGTTGAAGAGTTCAATCAGCCACTCCTGGGCTGCAATCACCTATCCGGACCCGTTTTACTGCCGATGCGGAGACCCACCGGGCCTTCACGACTGGACTACCAACGTTATCTGCCCGAAGGAGTTATCCAACTGGCCCCTCTGTTGCGACGTTACCTGAACGCCCATCAGCGGCCCGCTAATCGTTAGCTGTCTTATCGGCTGATATCTGAAAAGGTCTATCAGACGATTTTTCTTGGGTCACTATAACTATATCTATTTTGCCAATTGGATTGATCCCCTCTACCACACTGAACCCCACTAATCTACCGACGGAAACGCACGAGGGGGCTAAAAACAGACCTCCATCCTATGCTACCGATGGCCCGGCTAGCTGTCTGAATTGCCGTTAGCCCAATCAACCTCACTGTTCACTGGACCCTTATGATCACTCGACTAAGCATGCCTCTCCTTAATGTCAATATGCCTTGTCCATTGCTATTCTGGTTAGTGTTTATTGGCTTATTTCACTGTTGAGCCTCTAGCCCTGCTCATTATACCTTATCCAACCTTTCAGTTCCACCACCCACACATGGGATGACATCACCTGGTTTCAATGATGTTTCTAGAGACAATATCTCTCTCATCATCAATACCTAGATTTACCTCCACTGTATTCACATCCTACCATACCTTTGTCTGTACATTATACATTGAAGCTATTTTATCGCCCCCAGAAACCTCCTTTTACTCTCTGTTCCGAACGTTCTAGACGGCCAATTCTCATAGCTTTTAGCCGTACCCTTATCCTACTCCTCCTCTGTTCCTCTGGTGATGTAGAGGGGAATCCAGGCCCTGCAGTGCTTAGCTCCACTCCTATTCCCCAGACGCTCTCTTTTGATGACTTCTGTAAGCGTAATAGCCTTGGTTTCATGCATGTTACATTTACATTTACATTTAAGTCATTTAGCAGACGCTCTTATCCAGAGCGACTTACAAATTGGTGCATACACCTTATGACATCCAGTGGAACAGCCACTTGCATCTAAATCTTTTTAGGGGGGGGGGGGGGGGGAGAGAGAAGGATTACTTACCCTTACTTACCCTATCCTAGGTATTCCTTGAAGAGGTGGGGTTTCAGGTGTCTCCGGAAGGTGGTGATTGACTCCGCTGTCCTGGCGTCGTGAGGGAGTTTGTTCCACCATTGGGGGGCCAGAGCAGCGAACAGTTTTGACTGGGCTGAGCGGGAACTGTACTTCCTCAGTGGTAGGGAGGCGAGCAGGCCAGAGGTGGATGAACGCAGTGCCCTTGTTTGGGTGTAGGGCCTGATCATAGCCTGGAGGTACTGAGGTGCCGTTCCCCTCACAGCTCCGTAGGCAAGCACCATGGTCTTGTAGCGGATGCGAGCTTCAACTGGAAGCCAGTGGAGAGAGCGGAGGAGCGGGGTGACGTGAGAGAACTTGGGAAGGTTGAACACCAGACGGGCTGCAGCGTTCTGGATGAGTTGTAGGGGTTTAATGGCACAGGCAGGGAGCCCAGCCAACAGCGAGTTGCAGTAATCAAGACGGGAGATGACAAGTGCCTGGATTAGGACCTGCGCCGCTTCCTGTGTGAGGCAGGGTCGTACTCTGCGGATGTTGTAGAGCATGAACCTACAGGAACGGGACACCGCCTTGATGTTAGTTGAGAACGACAGGGTGTTGTCCAGGATCACGCCAAGGTTCTTAGCGCTCTGGGAGGAGGACACAATGGAGTTGTCAACCGTGATGGCGAGATCATGGAACGGGCAGTCCTTCCCCGGGAGGAAGAGGAGCTCCGTCTTGCTGAGGTTCAGCTTGAGGTGGTGATCCGTCATCCACACTGATATGTCTGCCAGACATGCAGAGATGCGATTCGCCACCTGGTCATCAGAAGGGGGAAAGGAGAAGATTAATTGTGTGTCGTCTGCATAGCAATTATAGGAGAGACCATGTGAGGTTATGACAGAGCCAAGTGACTTGGTGTATAGCGAGAATAAGAGAGGGCCTAGAACAGAGCCCTGGGGGACACCAGTGGTGAGAGCGCGTGGTGAGGAGACAGATTCTCGCCACGCCACCTGGTAGGAGCGACCTGTCAGGTAGGACGCAATCCAAGCGTGGGCCGCGCCGGAGATGCCCAACTCGGAGAGGGTGGAGAGGAGGATCTGATGGTTCACAGTATCGAAGGCAGCCGATAGGTCTAGAAGGATGAGAGCAGAGGAGAGAGAGTTAGCTTTAGCAGTGCGGAGCGCCTCCGTGATACAGAGAAGAGCAGTCTCAGTTGAATGACTAGTCTTGAAACCTGACTGATGACATTAGAAGCTTCCTCCCTAAGTTTGTTTTATTCACTGCTTTAGCACACTCTGCCAACCCGGATGTTCTAGTCGTGTCTGAATGCTGGCATAGGAAGACCACCAAAAATTCTGAAATCTCCATCCCTAACTACAACATTTTCAGACAAGATAGAATGGCCAAAGGGGGCAGTGTTGCAATCTACTGCAAAGATAGCCTGCAGAGTTCTATCCTACTATCCAGGTCTGTACCCAAACAATTTGAACTTCTACTTTTAAAAATCCACCTCCCTAAAAACAAGTCTCTCAACGTTGCCGCCTGCTATAGACCACCCTCTGCCCCCAGCTGTGCTCTGGACACCATATGTGAACTGATTGCCCCCCATCTATCTTCAGCGCTCGTGCTGCTAGGTAACCTAAACTGGAACATGCTTAGCACCCCAGCCATCCTACAATCTAAGCTTGATGCCCTCAATCTCACACAAATTATGAATGAACCTACCAGGTATCACCCCAAAGCCTTAAACATGGGCACCCACATAGATATCATCCTAACCAACTTGCCCTCTAAATACAAACAACTACCTCTCCCCCTACTATATTTATTTATTTTGCTCCTTTGCACCCCATTATTTATCTTTACTTTGCGCATTCTTCCACTGCAAATCTACTATTCCAGTGTTTTACTTGCTATATTGTATTTACTTCGCCACCATGGCCTTTTTTTGCCTTTACCTCCCTTATCTCACCTCATTTGCTCACATTGTATATAGACTTATATTTCTACTGTATTATTGACTGTATGTTTGTTTTACTCCATGTGTAACTCTGTGTTGTTGTATGTGTCGAACTGCTTTGCTTTATCTTGGCCAGGTCGCAATTGTAAATGAGAACTTGTTTTCAACTTGCCTACCTGGTTAAATTAAGGTGAAATAAAAAATTAAAAATAAATAAACACTCAATGCCTGAAGTAAATGCCATTATCAGTGTGCCCTCTGCTGTGAAGCAGACAAAACTAACATTACAATTAATATTTGATTATGGCATGTTGCCTTTGGTCATATTCTTTCTTCCGCAGGAAGTGCAAGAGGTATTTCCAAATATAGCTATCCTCTGCAGGGACAAGGGCGCATATATGCTGCTGGTAGTGTCTCACACATATAATTCATGATGGACCTATTTAACTGACGATCATCGTCACTCATTGTCACTTCATCAAGTTCTGCACGCAATGCATATGCATAGTCATTATAATATGTCCTTCATTGTAGTGCCTATCGTGCCTGTGTAACAGTACTCTTCTTGCGTTGTGTACAATCAATCATCGTTATGAACTCCAGCTTTTAGCACCAGTCATGGAGATGTATTCTGATAGAAACAACACAAAATTTCACGTCATGCAATGCACGTCTCACCATCCAACTCTGCACTCACGCATGCTGGTTTGGTGCTTGTTCACTGGGCAACGTAGCTACCAAAATAATACAATAATTACTATAAAACATAATATTAACAATGTACTTGATAGAAACAGCACACAATTGCCCGTCGTGCAATGCATGGCTCACTATCAACTCTGCACTCACACACTGTACAAAATATACCGTAACGACCCTGGGTTTGTACGCGCGGATGTCGCTTGAGCATGATTTTGGGGCGGATGTCGCTTGAGCATGATTTCGGGGCACAGTCGATAGCGCGCTGACTTCAGGCTAGAAGGTCGAGGGTTTGAGGCATGCTCCCTGCTTGTTTCATTACAATATGAATGTAATGAAACAGACACAACAAGTTGCTAGCTAGCTTTAGATGAAATTCTCGACAACAACTATGTACAAAAAAACTGCATCTTGTGTATGATGTTCTAATAACATTTACAAAATTGTACGTTCAAACCATCACTTGGGAGTATAAAAATCACTTTTGAGGTACAGTGCTAACTGAAACATCCTCCCTCGTAAGTAAGCCACGCAAACCAGCCAATAAGATGCCATGTTGAGTTGGTGAAGGCAAGACAAAACTAAAACCAAAAACCCATAGGCTTAACAATAACGTGGCAACATAACCCTCTAACACTTGCACAAATCAATATAATAACATGTTATTATCATTTGTACAGGATAAACGTGGTGTAGGCTTCACAGTTCAATTAAATTCTTAGGCAATTTTATTCACTCATCGGGCTATGTCAATTTTATCATGTCATGGTGATCTACGCTCTCCCATAGGATAACCCTTTGGTTCCAGGTAGAACCCTCTGTGGAAAGGGTTCTACTTGGAACTTAAAGGGCTCTATCTGGAACCAAAAATATTTCTTCAAAGGGTTCTTCTATGGGGCCAGCCGAAGAACAATTTTAGGTTAATCTAGATGGCACTTGATCTAGTCTAGTGCATGTGATGTAAGGCATTGTGCAATGACAGTCACGACAGATTTCTCTCCATGTTTTAATTATAGCTATATCCCCACCAAACCGTTTGACCTTATATAAATACATGAGCAAAAAATACAAAAATTGTAGAAATGAATAAGATATACGACCTCATCAGTTCTACCAGCTAATGTGAGATTTTTAGATGACAACATTTGAGGACACAATTTAACCTCTTGAAACTAGGGGGCACTATTTTTTGGGGGGGAAAAATAACGTTCCCAAAGTAAACCGCCTATTTCTCAGGACCATATGCTAGAATATGCATATAATTGACAGCTTAGGATAGACAACACTCTAAAGTTTCCAAAACTGTAAAAAAATTGTCTGTGAGTATAACAGAACTGATATTGCAGGCGAAATCCTGAGAAAAATCCAATCGGGAAGTGACTCTTATTTTGAAACCCCTGTCTTTCTATGTATCCCTATTGCCCATTGAAAGGGATATCAACCAGATTCCTTTTTCTGTGGCTTCCCTAATGTGTCTACAGCCTTTAGACGTAGTTTCAGGCCTTTATTTTGAAGAATGAGTGCAAACGACTACATTGCGTAAGTGGCCAGCTGAGGGCTCTCAGAGTGATTCTTACGTAAAAGACAGGTAGTCATTTTTCCTCTCGCTCCTACTGAAAAGCCAATTGTCCCGGTTGATATATTATCGAATAGATATTTGAAAAACACCTTGAGGATTGATTATTAAAAACGTTTGCCATGTTTCTGTCGATATTATGGACATAATTTTGAATTTTGTTTCGGCGTTGTCATGACCGGATTTCTCAACATAAGGTGACCAACAAAAGGAGGTATTTTGGGTATAAAAATAATCTTTATGGAACAAAAGGAACATTTGCTGTCTAACTGGGAGTCTCGTCAGTGAAAACATCCGAAGATCATCAAAGGTAAACGGTTAATTTGATTGCTTTTCTGATTTTCTTGACCAAGCTTCCTGCTGCTAGCTGGACATAATGCTATGCTAGGCTATCGATAAACTTACACAAATGCTTGTCTTGCTTTGGCTGTAAATCATAATTTCAAAATCTGAGATGACAGGGTGATTAACAAAAGGCTAAGCTGTGTTTCACTATATTTCACTTGTGATTTCATGAATATGAATATTTTCTAGTATTTTTTTTTTACCGTTGCGCTATGCTAATTAGTGTAGTTGATGACAATTCTCCCAGATCCGGGATGGATAGTTCCAAGTTAAGGGCCTATGTATTTTTTTTTTTACAATATTCACCTACAATCTAACCACAAAGCTGGCCATCTTTTCCCCTTTATTTCTGGCTGCCCTGGCATTTCACATTGACATTTTAGTAATTTAGTAGACGCTCTTATCCAGTGACTTACAGTTAGCGCATTAATCTTAAAATCGCTAGCTGGGACAACTACATATCAGTCATAGTAAGTGCATTTTCCTCAAAGTAGCTATCAGCAGTCAGTGACAGTAAGGTGGATAAAAAAAGTTAAAGTTTGTTTATGTCATGTACACATTTTTTTAATTATTTTTTAAATTTTTTATTTCACCTTTATTTAACCAGGTAGGCTAGTTGAGAACAAGTTCTCATTTACAACTGCGACCTGGCCACGATAAAACATAGCAGTGTGAGCAGACAACAACACAGAGTTACACATGGAGTAAACAATAAACAAGTCAATAGCACAGTAGCAAAATAAAAAAAGAGTTTATATACATTGTGTGCAAAAGGCATGAGGAGGTTGGCAAATAATTACAATTTAGCAGATTAACACCGGAGTGAAATGATCAAATGGTCATGTGCAGGTAGAGATACCGGTGTGCAAAAGAGCAGAAAAGTAAATAAATATAAACAGTATGGGGATGAGGTAGGTAAATTGGGTGGGCTATTTACCGATGGACTATGTACAGCTGCAGCGATCGGTTAGCTGCTCAGATAGCAGATGTTTAAAGTTGGCGAGGGAGATAAAAGTCTCCAACTTCAGCGATTTTTGCAATTTGTTCCAGTCACAGGCAGCAGAGAACTGGAAGGAAAGGCGGCCAAATTAGGTGTTGGCTTTCGGGATGGTCAGTGAGATACACCTGCTGGAGCGCGTGCTACGGGTGGGTGTTGCCATTGTGACCAGTGAACTGAGATAAGGCGGAGCTTTACCTAGCATGGACTTGTAGATGACCTGGAGCCAGTGGGTCTGGCGACGAATATGTAGTGAGGACCAGCCAACTAGAGCATACAGGTCGCAGTGGTGGGTGGTATAAGGTGCTTTAGTAACAAAACGGATGGCACTGTGATAAACTGCATCCAGTTTGCTGAGTAGAGTATTGGAAGTTATTTTGTAGATGACATCGCCGATGTCGCCGAGGATCGGTAGGATAGTCAGTTTTACTAGGGTAAGTTTGGCGGCGTGAGTGAAGGAGGCTTTGTTGCGGAATAGAAAGCCGACTCTCGATTTGATTTTAGATTGGAGATGTTTGATATGTTTGATATGAGTCTGGAAGGAGAGTTTACAGTCTAGCCAGACACCTAGCTACTTATAGATGTCCACATATTCGAGGTCGGCACCATCCAGGGTGGTGATGCTAGTCGGGCGTGCGGGTGCAGGCAGCGAAAGGTTGAAAAGCATGCATTTGGTTTTACTAACGTTTAAGAGCAGTTGGAGGCCACGGAAGGAGTGTTGTATGGCATTGAAGCTCGTTTGGAGGTTAGATAGCACAGTGTCCAAGGAAGGGCCAGAAGTATACAGAATGGTGTCGTCTGCGTAGAGGTGGATCAGGGAATCGCCCGCAGCAAGAGCAACATCATTGATATATACAGAGAAAAGAGTCGACCCGGGAATTGAACCCTGTGGCACCACCATGGAGACTGCCAGAGGACCGGACAACATGCCCTCCAATTTGACACACTGAACTCTGTCTGCAAAGTAGTAGGTGAACCAGGCAAGGCAGTCTGAGCGTGGCTCAGGTGCACCCGTGACCAGCTCGGAAACCAGATTGCACAGCGGAGAAGGTACGGTGGGATTCGAGATGGTCAATGATCTGTTTGTTGACTAGGCTTTCGAAGACCTTAGATAGGCATGGCAGGATGGATATACAGTGCCTTGCGAAAGTATTCGGCCCCCTTGAACTTTGCGACCTTTTGCCACATTTCAGGCTTCAAACATAAAGATATAAAACTGTATTTTTTTGTGAAGAATCAACAAGTGGGACACAATCATGAAGTGGAATGACATTTATTGGATATTTCAAACTTTTTTACCAAATCAAAAACTGAAAAATTGGGCGTGCAAAATTATTCAGCCCCTTTACTTTCAATGCAGCAAACTCTCTCCAGAAGTTCAGTGAGGATCTCTGAATGATCCAATGTTGACCTAAATGACTAATGATGATAAATACAATCCACCTGTGTGTAATCAAGTCTCCGTATAAATGCACCTGCACTGTGATAGTCTCAGAGGTCTGTTAAAAGCGCAGAGAGCATCATGAAGAACAAGGAACACGCCAGGCAGGTCCGAGATACTGTTGTGAAGAAGTTTAAAGCCGGATTTGGATACAAAAAGATTTCCCAAGCTTTAAACATCCCAAGGAGCACTGTGCAAGTGATAATATTGAAATGGAAGGAGTATCAGACCACTGCAAATCTACCAAGACCTGGCCGTCCCTCTAAACTTTCAGCTCATACAAGGAGAAGACTGATCAGAGATGCAGCCAAGAGGCCCATGATCACTCTGGATGAACTGCAGAGATCTACAGCTGAGGTGGGAGACTCTCTCCATAGGACAACAATCAGTCGTATATTGCACAAATCTGGCCTTTATGGAAGAGTGGCAAGAAGAAAGCCATTTCTTAAAGATATCCATAAAAAGTGTTGATTAAAGTTTGCCACAAGCCACCTGGGAGACACACCAAACATGTGGAAGAAGGTGCTCTGGTCAGATGAAACCAAAATTGAACTTTTTGGCAAAAATGCAAAACGTTATGTTTGGCGTAAAAGCAACACAGTTCATCACCTTGAACACACCATCCCCACTGTCAAACATGGTGGTGGCAGCATCATGGTTTGGGCCTGCTTTTCTTCAGCAGGGACAGGGAAGATGGTTAAAATTGATGGGAAGATGGATGGAGCCAAATACAGGACCATTCTGGAAGAAAACCTGATGGAGTCTGCAAAAGACCTGAGACTGGGACGGAGATTTGTCTTCCAACAAGACAATGATCCAAAACATTAAGAAAAATCTACAATGGAATGGTTAAAAAATAAACATATCCAGGTGTTAGAATGGCCAAGTCAAAGTCCAGACCTGAATCCAATCGAGAATCTGTGGAAAGAACTGAAAACTGCTGTTCACAAATGCTCTCCATCCAACCTCACTGAGCTCGAGCTGTTTTGCAAGGAGGAATGGGAAAAAAATTCAGTCTCTCGATGTGCAAAACTGATAGAGACATACCCCAAGCGACGTACAGCTGTAATCGCAGCAAAAGGTGGCGCTACAAAGTATTAACTTAAGGGGGCTGAATAATTTTGCACACCCAATTTTTCAGTTTTCCATTTGTTAAAAAAGTTTGAAATATCCAATAAATGTCTTTCCACTTCATGATTGTGTCTCACTTGTTGTTTCTTCACAAAAAATACAGTTTTATATCTTTATGTTTGAAGCCTGAAATGTGGCAAAAGGTCGCAAAGTTCAAGGGGGCCGAAGACTTTCGCAAGGCACTGTAGGTCTGTAGCAGTTTGGGTCCAGGGTGTCTCCCCCTTTGAAGAGGGGGATGCCCGCGGCAGCTTTGCAATCCTTGGGGATCTCAGACGATATGAAAGAGAGGTTGAACAGGCTGGTAATAGGGGTTGCGAATGGCGGCGGATAGTTTCAGAAATAGAGGGTCCAGATTGTCAAGACCAGCTGATTTGTACAGGTCCAGGTTTTGCAGCTCTTTCAGAACTTCTGCTATCTGGATTTGGGTAAAGGAGAAGCTGGGGAGGCTTGGGCGAGTAGCTGCGGGAGGGGGGGTGGAGCTGTTGGTGAGGTAGGAGGAGCCAGGAGGAAGGCATGACCAGCCATTGAGAAATGCTTGTTGAAGTTATCGATTATCATGGATTTATCAGTGGTGACCGTGTTACCTAGCCTCAGTGCAGTGGGCAGCTGGGAGGAGGTGCTCTTGTTCTCCATGGACTTTACAGTGTCTCAGAACTTTTTTGAGTTAGAGCTACAGGATGCAAATTTCTGCTTGAAAAAGCTGGCCTTTGCTTTCCTGACTGGCTGGCTGCGTGTATTGGTTCCTGTTTTCCCTGAACAGTTGCATATCGCAGGGACTATTCGACGCTATTGCAGTCCGCCATGGAGTAAATGGAGTAAACAGTGCAATGAAATACTAACTTGCAGGTTATCCTCTTGACAGCGCAACAACGATAGAAAAACTAAGTAGGTAAGTGAATAAATACAGCCCAATGAAATAAATTCACTTTTATTTTTTTAACAAATAGTTACATAGTCTATATGGAAATAACAGACATGAGCCAAGCATGTTAACCTGTAGAACGGAATAGGTTATAATAAGTCTACGATTAATTTCATTTGGTCAGTTCTACCACCTCAACATTGCTCATTTTAAACAGGGTTAAATATAATATTGTAAAGTTCAGCTTCCGTCCAAAACGGGACACTGCGTTACTGTCAAAAGATGTGGTTCAGTCAGAAAAACAATTTCTTTCTGGAACAAATAGCCCCGGAAATCTAGGCCTAAAGGTGCCACTCATAATTCCATTTTTAAATCTTTCCTCTGTCACGTTTGTGTGGTTGTTCTTTAGTATTGCTAGCAATAGTGGATCATATTATGCTGACGTATTATATGTTGTGCAATAATTAAGGGCATGTAGCCTATTTGAATCGTTATGGAACGCAGACCATACCTAGCAGTATAAAACCTGGAGTCTGGCGCACGGTTCACGACTACTGGACTGTTGTCATCTGTAATTAGTGACGATTATTAGGGTAGATTTATAGGACTCCTTGTTCAACCCCTGTTGTACACTTTTCTCACCTTCCAATATTTAATGGACTGACCAATTGAATATGTCAACTTTCAGGATGAATCAAACCACCGTATTTTTGATTCACCAATATAATTCTCTGATTTTTTTATTCATAAATTCTTTCCGAACCCGAAATAATATACAAGATCAGAGTATTTTTTAATTAGTGCTGAAGTGAGACGAATGTGTGTATTTAAATTACTTTCTTTCATTGATCTCTAAAATTCTGAACATTCTCTCCATATATTCTAGTGAGCCTGTTGAGAAAAATCGACATGCTTTTCAGCAAATTTAAAGGGATGTCTTTAGAAATAAATGTACTGAAAACTTATTTGAATGAAACTCCACCGGAAAATTTGTTTGCCAGGAAGTATGAGGGTTTGCAGTGGTTGAATTACATTTCTTCAGCATGTGCAAGGGAACCACACCTGCAAAGCACATTGTATAATGTATTGCAAACAGATGCATGCACATCCACTCAGAAGAACAATTATGCATGTGACAAAATAATTTTTCAAACATACTTTCAAAATAGAGGTCTATTGTATAATGGAAACATGTTTTTTTAGTTGTCACCATACCCAGCCCTTTGACACACCAAACACAGAACAGGTGTTTGGTGTGTCAAAGGGCTGGGTATGGTGACAACTAAAAAAACATGTTTCCATTATACAATAGACCTCTATTTTGAAAGTATGTTTGAAAAATTATTTTGTCACATGCATAATTGTTCTTCTGAGTGGATGTGCATGCATCTGTTTGCAATACATGTTGAGTGGGTATATACCAGTATGTGTTTTGGCAACACCAAAAGGGGGTTTACATATGCACTCATAAATAACACCATTATGAAATCATTCAAATCAAAATCAAATCAAGTGTTATTTGTCACATGCACCAAATACAACAGGTGTGGGTAGACCTTACAGTAAAATGCTTACTTACAAGCCCTTAAAAAATAAATCTAAGAAGTTTTTAACCAAGAAAACAGTGTTGAGAAAATATTTACTGTAAACTCAGACCCTGAGGAAGGCACAATGATGCCGAAATGTTGGTAAATACCCATTAAATTGCTGGGGGTTTATACATGGAGAGTGCAACTTTATTTTGATAGTTTATTCGTCATTAGTCAGCACCTCCACACAAACTATTACTCTGCACATGCTCATGTTTTTTTATCGAGAAAATATTTGCTAAAATAAACTCAAATCTGAAATAAAAATGATATTTTGAGCTTTATTTTAACTAGGCAAGTCAGTTAAGAACAAATTCTTATTTTCAATGACGGCCTAGGAACAGTGGTTTAACTGCCTGTTCAGGGGCAGAACGACAGATTTGTACCTTGTCAGCTTGGGGGTTTGAACTTGCAATCTTCCAATGAGAAAATGACTTAAATGTAAATGTAAATAATTAAGGAGCAACAAAAAAAAACATTCATAACATCAACAGTTTATGTAAAGGGCCCTCTTCTCATCCTCCCTCTTTACTCTCCTCCCTCCTTTTTAGACGTCCTGATTCTTGAGAACAGCCATCCCGCCGCTCCACCAACTGCTGTTTTAACACGACCCACAGCTGCTGTAGCCTCTCCTGAAAGCCCTGCAGCACCTAGATGAAGACCACACACATCGCGGTTCCACATTCGAGATACAAATATCCTTACATTACCAATTAAAATTATAAATGACTCCTCACACACCTTCTGCAGCTGCTGTAGTCGTTCCTGAAAGCTCTCTCTCCTCGACTCCTCCCTCCCCTTCAGACGCTCCAAACTCTACTGCTCTAACACCTCCCACAGCCTTTGTAGCCTCTCCTGAGGCACCTAGAGGAAGACCTAGAGGAAGACCACACACATTGCTGTTCCACATACGAGATACAAACATCCTCACTGCTCTTATCCCAATTACCTTCTGGCCACGCCCCCTCCCTGCAACTCACCACACCTGATCAAGCCTTTACCTTACCTACTAAAAGTACCTTGTCTTTTCATGTATGCAATAAAGTGACAAATATTTCTTGCACTTTGACTACTGCCCCATAGTGGTAGCTTACCTACATGAACCAGCCTTAGCCTATACAGTCCTTAGCTCTAGAGGCCAAATATTAATTTGACTTACAAGACCAATTTATCAATGATAAATTAATCTGATAAACCTCCTGCAGCAGCTGCTGTAGTTGCTTCTGTCTCTTTTCCTTCCTCCTTTTCAGGTGTCCAAGTCCTTGAAGCCAGCCATCCTGCTGTTCCCCCAACTGCTGCTCCAACACCTCCCGCGGCTGCTGTAGCCGTTGCAGAGAGCCCTGCAGCACCTAGAGAAGACCACACACGTCACTATCCCATATATGAGAAACAAACTTGCTTACATTACACTGCCACTCACACACCTGCCGTAGCTGCTGTAGTAGCTGCTGCCGCTCCTGAGAGCCCTGCTCCTGCGGCCACCCATCCCAAGGCTCCAGTAATCGCAGCTCCAGCACCTCCCACCGCCGCTGTAGCCGCTCCTGAAAGCCCTGCAGCACCTAGGTTGACCACATACACATCTGTCACTGTCCCACATAAAAATAAATCCAAACAGCAATGATAAACGACATCAAGTCATGTGATTTAGTAATTTATGACATCACAAGAACCACCATTGTCCATCTTTATTTCATTCGAAAGACTGTAGCTTTCTTCGTATTTACCTGCTGACTGTAGAGCAGCAACAAGACCCCCTGCTGCTACCCCACCTCCATTTACCACGGCCGCTGCAGACATCATGCTTGCTGCATATGATCCAGCAGCAATCCCACCAGCAGTGAATCCTATCGCTCCTAGGACAACTGGTGCCATTGCCACTGCCGCAACTATGAAGGCCCAGCAGAAACACTTGAGCAAGCAACCAAAAACCATACCTGGCCTCATGTTATAGGAGGTTGACAATAGTACCACTGTCATGTGAATGTTTGGCCTAAACAACAAAACAAAGTAGCAATACTGTACATCTATACAACTTATTTGAAGCTGGTAATTGATCATTTGAATTCATGCTGACTAAATAAATAATCTTACCTGCTCCCACTGTTGCTGTTGCTGCTGCAGCAATTGTACCCGTTCCTAAATGGTAAAGAAAATATTGCTTATTTTATGATAAAAGTAGGTTATGGCACCTCAACTTGTAATTCACCCAATCCATCACAGTAACCTCGGTTGTTGATTGTAAACTAGGTGCTCACCATTTTGGATTCAAAAGGTTAAAAGGACTTTTACTCAAGAAAAATGTTCTAGCCCGTCAGTCCACCCTTCATATTGTCCCAAAATGTAATTATATACACTGCATACGAAAGCCTCATAGCTGTCCTAATAGAAAGCCTCATAGCTGTCCTAATAGAAAGCCTCATAGCTGTCCTAATAGAAAGCCTCATAGCTGTCCTAATAGAAAGCCTCATAGCTGTCCTAATAGAAAGCCTCATAGCTGTCCTAATAGAAAGCCTCATAGCTATCCTAATAGAAAGCCTCATAGCTATCCTAATAGAAAGCCTCATAGCTATCCTAATAGAAAGCCTCATAGCTGTCCTAATAGTAAGCCTCATAGCTGTCCTAATAGAAAGCCTCATAGCTATCCTAATAGAAAGCCTCATAGCTATCCTAATAGAAAGCCTCATAGCTATCCTAATAGAAAGCCTCATAGCTATCCTAATAGAAAGCCTCATAGCTATCCTAATAGAAAGCCTCATAGCTGTCCTAATAGTAAGCCTCATAGCTGTCCTAATAGAAAGCCTCATAGCTATCCTAATAGAAAGCCTCATAGCTGTCCTAATAGAAAGCCTCATAGCTGTCCTAATAGAAAGCCTGCATTTACTTCCTGGGAAAACATCTATAATTATGCTTTTTGACACAAAACACATTATCATAGATATTTTCCAGGACTTCTGGTCATGCTGAATACCACTTGAAACCTATGAGTGTCATGGAGGTGACTTTGGGACTTTAGTGGGTTTTGGCTCAGTGGGGTAATAGTTTCAAAGAACATGGGTTACCCAAAATGGATACACACAGGATACACATCCTTACATTATAAGAGCAAAGAAGAAAACGACTAAGTCAATCATCAATGATAAATTCTACTCAATAAGTCATATGATCTAAACAGTATAATCACAAACACTACCATTGGCTTCCTTTATTCCATCATGCCATTAAAGCTTTGATTTTACCTATTGCGGCGCCCCCTGCAGTTGCTCCAGCAGCAACCCCAACAGTAGTCAAACCTGCCACTCCCAGGGCTACTGGTGCCCCCACCACTGCTGCAGCTGTGAAGGCCCAGTAGACAAGAGCATGCAATGAGCAAACAACCAAAAACATACATGGCTCCCTGTTATAGGAGGTTTGACAATGGTATCACTATAATGTGAATGACTTAGGCCTAAATGACAAAAGACAGTCGGAACACAACTGTGAAATTATTTGAAGGTAACACCTAGAAAGGGCTTAACCAATAATGTTCAGAGCATAGACTAGAGATTCCTTATCTTATACTGACAATCATTGTGCCATTTATATTGTGTTTCTTATTCTGGCAATTATTGTTCCATTTACATTGTTTGAACTTATGTCTACAATGGATTTTGACCACAGTGGGGTTTTTTTAATAGCAAAAATCAACAAATATAATACAGATCAATCAGATTAGTAGAGTTATTGGATCAAATATAATATTCATGCTGACTAAATACATTATCTTACTTGCTCCCACGGTTGCTGCTGCTCCTGTAATGATCATCCTTTTTCCTAAATAGAAAAAAAATATTGCTCTTTTATGATATGCTGCTTGTTGACAAAGCAGGTATTTGTTAGCCAGCAAGTCACCTCGTAATTCACCTAATCCACAACAGTAGCCTAACCTATTGTATTGTGTTGAAAGTAAACTAGCTATTCACTATTTGGGATTTGAAAGGTTAAAAGGGTGCATTTTACTCAAAAACCATCCTCTAACCCACGGGGGGCAAAGTATGTATATTTCGTGGTATCCAATTGGTAGTATTGAGAATTTTCCAGAACATGTGTGGCCATTATACATTTCAGTCCACACAGCTATCCTACATTTTACTACCTTTAAAATATCCATGACACAAAACACATCATCATGGATATTTTCCAGGATTGCTAGTCATACTTAATATCACTTGACAACAGGAAACCTTGGAGTGTCATTGAGTTGGCTTTGTGAGTTTGGTGGGCTTTAGCTCAGTGGGCTAATACTTAAGAGGAATACAGATGACCCAAGATGGATGCAGACATGTGACCTGTATTGCTGTGACCTGGAATCAACACATTATGTTCTGTTATTAAATATATGTTTGTTTTGGTAAATTCTAAACGTGTTTTGTACTTAACACTCTCTGGCCAACTATTAAATGTTTTCATAAGTATTTATGAACATTAAACATTATGGGTGCATGTTGCTATTTGTACAAATGTTGAATATGGTGCTCCCATTTTGATGATCAGAATTGTGATAGTTTTGGGATGTTCTGTTCGACTCACTGTTCTGTTTGATTCTTTGTGAATCATCTGGGTCCTGAGGCTCCTGACAGTCCTGAGGCTCCTGACAGTCCCGAGGATCCTGACAGTCCCGAGGATCCTGACAGTCCCGAGGATCCTGACAGTCCCGAGGATCCTGACAGTCCCGAGGATCCTGAGCATTGCTGAAGTAAACAGTGAGGGCATCAATCATTGCTGCACATGTTTCAGTCATTGTCAGGGTATTTAAGATGCACAGTCCCTCATTGCCAAGGCAAGCGCATAACAATGTTATCTTCTCTTCGTCTGGCAAGCCTATTATGTCTGCCCTGTGTAATGTACAGTTCAAAATATTCTATCCAGTCATTCCAAGGCTCCTGCAGCTCACCGGGTACCGGCAGAGATATGGTCGGTGCACTACACAAAATATTGTGTCCCTTTTACTTTAAGAAAATGTAGGTAACTATTTGCATCAGCTTTTTAAGTAAATCGAACAAGGAGGATATTTTAAGTATAATATGCTTCACTTTTAGTGTATTACAAACTCAAATATATTAAGTGCAAACAACTGGATCTCAAAATTTCCTTTCATCCAACTTCATTTTATCAGGTTCAGTTAGCCTGCTTAAGTCCTTCAAGTCCCAGAACTAATGTTATAAGTTATATATACTTAATTTAATTAGTTACCAAACTACTATTGTAAGATTAATTTGCTGAATTTTCTCAGTATCGTAATTGATATTCTATGTTTAATCTACAAATGTAGTAACTTATTGTATTCAGGTTAGTAAAATGTATTTAAATTGGGTTCCTACTACTCAAATATATACTCACAACTATACTTAAAAAGCTGATGTAAATAGTTGCCTCAACATACTTTAATAATAATAATTTACTAAAAATGGTTATTTCTATACAAGGGAATAAGCAAAAAGAAACAGTGTTCAACTTCAACATCTTTATTTTTATAAAATAAATGTTATAATTTCTTCAAACTCAAATTGCCCCTTAAACCCTACTCCTTAGGCATTTGTGGAGAGCTCATTATTTTGTCATCTGTAAGCATTCTGGGTATAACTACACCTTGCCTCCTTAGGTAAAGTTACCTGTACATCCAGAAAGCTTGCACCTGACTACAAATTATTTCAGATGTTCACAACTGCATAAGGTTTAGGCAAAGCACAATATGAACTTTAGCTCAAATACCTCATTCAAACCGTTTTAGAGTAATTAAAACATGGTTTTTCAAAACATACATTGCACATATTGTTACAAAATACAGTGGCAAGAAAAAGTATGTGAACCCTTTGGAATTTCCTGGATTTCTGCATCAATTAGTCATAACATTTGTTCTGATCTTCATCTTAGTCACAACAATAGACAAACACAATGTGCTTAAACTAATAACACACACGATTGTGTTTTTCTATATTGAATACATAATTTAAACATTCACAGTGTAGGTTGGAAAAAGTATGTGAACCCCTATAGGTTAATGGCTTTTCCAAAAGCTAATTGTAGTCAGGAGTCAGCTAACCTGGAGTCCAATCAATGAGACGAGATAGGAGATGATTGTTAGAGCTGCCCTGCCCTATAAAAAACAGTTACAGAATTTGAGTTTGCTATTCACAAGAAGCATTGCCTGATGTGAACCATGCCTCGAACAAAAGAGATCTCAGAAGACCTACATTAAGATTCATTGTTGACTTGCATAAAGCTGGAAAGGGTCTCTAAAAGCCTTGATGTTCATCAGTCCACGGTCAGAGAAATTGCCTAAAATGGAGAAAGTTCAGCACTGTTGCCACTCTCCCTAGGAGTGGCTGTCCTGCAAAGATGACAGCAAGAGCACAGTGCAGAATGCTCAATGAGGTTAAGGTGAATCCTTGAGTGTCAGCTAAAGACTTACAGAAATCTCTGGAAGATGCTAACATCTCTGTTGACGAGTCTACGATACATAAAACACTAAACAAGAAGCCACTGCTGTCCAAAAAAAAACATTGCTGCAATTCTGAAGTTCACAAAAGAGCACCTGGAGGTTCCACAGCGCTTCTTGCAAAATATTCTGTGGACAGATTAAACTAAAGTTGAGTTGTTCCTGGAGAAAAAAAGGCACAGCACACCAACATCAAAACCTCATCACAACTGTAAATTATGGTAGAGAGAGCATCAGGATTTGGGGCTGCTTTGCTGCCTCAGGGCCTGGACAGCTTGCTATCATCGACGGAAAAATGAATTCCCATGTTTATCAAGACATCTTGCAGGAGAATGTAAGGCTATCTGTCCGCCAACTGAAGCTCAACAGAAGTTGGGTGATGCAACAGGATAATGACCCAAATCATCAGAACTAAATAAACTACAGACTGGCTTCAACAGAAGAAAATACACCTTCTGTAGTGGTCCAGTCAGAGTCCTGACCTCAATCCGATTTAAAATGTTGAGGCATGACCTCGCGAGCGGTTCACACCATACACCCTAAGAATATTGCTGAACTGAAACAGTTTTGTAAAGAGGAAGGGTCAAATTCCTCCTGGCCGTCGTGCAGGTCTGATCCGCAACTACAGAAACCCTTTGGTTGAGTTGCTGCCAAAGGAGGGTCAACCAGTTATTAAATCCAAGGGTTCACATACTTTTCCCACCCTACACTGTGAATGTTTACACAGTGTGTTCAATAAAGACATGAAAATGTGTAATTGTTTGTGTGTTATTAGTTTAAGCAGACTGTCTATCAAATTTTATGACCAATTTATGCAGAAATCCAGGGGGGGGGGGATCTTCTGAACAGATAAGGACAAAAGATGATCTGAGAGCCATAATGCTATTGGGAAACCCCTCCCAAAGCATGTGCAGAGTGAGAATGTTCAGACCAATCTTGACTAATCTTTAATGCATATTTCATTGTAGATTAGAATATTAGGTCAAGACGAAAAAATATTTTGATCAATATACATTTTCTACCTACATTGACTATTTTCATTCAGCTGTATGTTGTACCCGAGTGAGCTCAAACAGGGCTGGGCATCTTTCTTCTAAGTCTTTCAAAGGAAGGGCCTGAATGACATTTTGGCACTCACAATGTTGTAGTTGTCACATATTTGTACTTCTCCCAGTAGCTCCACTCACTCCCTCTCCAGGGTCTCATCTGTTTCTCCAGCAGGGTGGGGTGGGAGGTAATTTACCTATGTGTGTTGAGGGTCAGCGAATTGTGTTGAGGGTCAGCGAATGTGTGTTGAGGGTCAGCGAATTGGAGATGCTGTTTCCTACCTTCACCAACTGGGGGCAGCCCGTCAAAGTCCAGGACCCAATTGTACAGGGTGGGGTTGAGACCCAGGTCCTCCAGCTTGATGATGAGCTTGGAGGGTACTATGGTGTTGAATGCTGAGCTGTAGTCAATGAACAGCATTCTTACATAGGTATTTATTTTGTCCAGATGGGATAGGGCAGTGTGGTGGCGATTGCATCGTCTGTGGACCTGTTGGGGCGGTATGTAAACTGAAGTGGGTCTAGGGTGGCCGGTAAGGTGGAGGTGATATGATCCTTGACTAGTCTCTCAAAGCACTTTATGATGACAGAAGTGAGTGCTATGGGGCGGTAGTCATTTAGTTCAATTGTCTTTTCCTTTTGGGTACAGGAACAATGCTAGCCATCTTGAAGCATGTGGGGACAACAGACTGGGATAGGGAGCGACTGAATATGTCCGTAAACACACCAGCCAGCTGGTCTGCGCATGCTTTGAGGACGCGGCTAGGAATGCCGTCTGGGCCAGCAGCCTTGCGAGGGTTACCACGTTTAAATCTTTTACTCATGTCAGCCAAGGAGAAGGAGGGGGGGGGGGGCACAGTCCTTGTTAGTGGGCTGCTACGGTGGTACTGTATTATCCTCAAAGCGGGCAACGGTGTTTGTCTGGAAGTGTGACGTTGGTGTCCGTGACATGGCTGGATTTCATTTTGTAGTCTGTGATTTCATGTAGACCCTGCCACATACGTCTCGTGTCTGAGCTGTTGAATTGTGACTCCACATTGTCCCTATACTGGCATTTCGCTTTTTTGATTGCCTTACGGAGGGAATAGTTACACTGTTTATATTCAGACATATTCCCAGACCTCTTTCCATGGTTAAATGCGGTGGGTCGCGCTTTCAGTTTTGTGCGAATGCCGCCATCCATCCACGGTTTCTGGTTAGTGTTAGGGTTGCGTCAATTCGAATCTGGTATCAGGATAAATATGACATTGAGTCACCGATTGTATACTGTCTTTTTTATTAGCTAAGCATTAAGTGGTACATGCAATTTTCATATACAGGGGCTCTCTGTCCCACCTCGCAGGGCAAACAGAGAACTGACTTGTTCCTGACAAAGATATTATAATATACTCTTGACAGAAGTAGTTCCTGCTTCCGAGCCGGCCTGTCAGAGTAGAGACTGGGCATGGTTTAAACTCACTCAGCCTTATCGTTGATTGTTGGCGCACAGGCTGGTCTCAGCCTCCTAAGCGCTTCAGCGGTCAGTCGTTGTAGTTGTGTAGAATATCTATGCGCTCACACACTCAATACAGTTATCTCACACCTGGCTCCTGTTATCTAACAAAAGACCGTTTGTTCCCGCAACACTACGTTCTGAATGTGCCCTCACAACTCATTGCACAGTGCCTGTCTTCATGTTATTCTGTATTTTTCCATCACGAGAAAGGCCCATGGCTCTGAAACTGTTAACAATGTCTCAAGTCAGCTGTGTTGCATAACACATATACCCACACAAGCCAACAGCAAATAATATTCCATCACATATGACATGGTAAGGGCTATAGTGTATAACACAGAACCTCACATTAGGGTTGCTTTTAATAGTCAACATGGTTGATTCAAATAACCAACTCATCGTCAATCTTTCATTATTTGAATCAGCTGTGTAGTGCTATTGGCAAATACTCACATCAAAAATGGTGGTGTCCGTGGCACACACTCGATGAACAGTTGAGGAAGGGGCCGACATGCGCGCAATCTCATTGGTCCATGTACAGCCCACATAGGTTACGATAATGATAAGCCTTACACGGTTTACAAACCTGTGATAATGTTAACCATCAAGCTTACAACAAGCACCAAGCCTTCTATAATGTGTTTTATACTTTCACTTTCGAGCTTCAGGAACGAGATCTCCGCCCAGTTTCCATTTCAGGGAAGTGAGTGTAGGTTTACAGCCAGAGTCGCATATGTGAAGCGAGAGACACAACTCTGCACTTTGTCCTGGGTGAAATGAGACGCAATGCAGACAACGCGGTTAGTGTAGTTTTTTGACTGGAAGGCAATGGGATTGTGTCGCATTTGGTCAAGAAAAACATGTATTGTTCATTGATAACGTTGGACATAACTAAGAGACCTCAGTGTCGTACTTGCGAACATTAGCAACAATTTAGTTAAATGGATTCTCCAGTTAAAAATGCATATCAGCCAATGAAAAGCGTCGATTTACTTGCATGTGGCAGAAAGCTAAATTGTAGTTGGCTGAGTTCAATACTTTTGTACGTTCTGGGACATTCAATTGATAGGAAACAGTGCTGTACTGAACGACTGGAAAACGGGGAGAGGTTGGATTATGTATGGAGCCAGATAGCTGCCAAAAGGTTGAACGTATGTATCGTTAGGATCGTAAGAAAACCCATACTTAAATTGTTAGGATTGTAAGAATAGCCATGTGTGAAACATGAAACATAAACATGAAATTTAATCTGTGAACATACAATTACGGACTAACATTTAAGGCTTGAGTAAATCTTGTGTTGCAATTCTGATGTACCTTTAAGAGTTTTGGCAGTTTTATCTCCCCCCCCCCAGAAAACGTACCCCAAACATCCTGTGAGGAGTGCTACGCAAACAAGCATAACACAGTATAAAAAACGGAAGTCAGGGAAACCAAAAGAGGTATCCTGCACATTTTCTAGTCTAGTCTCCATCCTTTAATACTCATCAGTTGAGTTTACTTCACAGTTAGGTCGCTAATGTAATGGATTTTCCAGTGCAAGTCAAGATAGCACTAGCTGTATTACGCTGACAAGAGTGAAGTTGCAGTCCGCTAGGTGTCTCTACAGCATGGGCATGTAACTGGGTGACGTGGACATCCCCATGCATGCACCTTCTCAAAATACGACTAATTCAATATTGCACCATAGACATTTATTTCATCACTCAAAATCTTGCCAAAGCATATTCTGTTTGAGGGGTTAATATGAATATAAAATGATTTGACATGATTTATATGAATCATAGCACCCTTACCTGCTGATCAATAAATTACATCTCCGTAATTTAGCATGGGTAGGATGTTCATCTGAATCAGGTTTAGTTTGGCAGCTGGGGTGAAAGAGGAGCGATTACGATAGAGAAAATCGGAAGTCTAGATTTTAACCTGCAGCTTTGATATGTGTTGTGGGAAGGACAGTGTACCGTCTAGCCATACTCCCAAGTACTTGTATGAGCTTGTATCAAGCTCTAAACCCTCAGAGCAGGTAATCACACCGGTGGGGAGAGGGGCATTTTTCTTACCAAACCACATGACCTTTGTTTTGGAGGTGTTCAGAACAAGGTTAAGGGCAGAGAAAGATTGTTGGACACTAATAAAGCTTTGTTGTAAAGCATTTAACACAAAATCCGGGGATGGGCCAGCTTAGTATAAGACATCGGCATATAAATAGATGAGAGAGCTATTTTGTTGATGTAAATTGAGAAGAGCGTGGGGCCTAAGATCGAGCCTTGGGGTACTCCCTTGGTGACAGGCAGTGGCTTAGACAGCAGATGTTCTGACTTTATACATTGCACTCTTTGAGAGAGGTAGTTAGCAAACCAGGCCAAAGACTCCTCAGATACACCAATACTCCTTAGCCGGCCCACAAGAATGGAATGGTCTACCATATCAAAAGCTTTGGCCAAGTCAATAAAAGTAGCAGCACAGCATTGCGTAGAATCAAGGGCAATAGTGATATAATTTAGGACCTTTAAGGTTGCGGTGACACATCCATAACCAGAACGGAAACCAGATTGCATACCAGAGAGAATACTGTAGACTTCAAGAGAGCCAGCCAGTAGATTATTGATAAGTTTTTCCCACACTTTTGATAAACAGGGCAAAATAGAAATTGGCCTGTAACAGTTAGGATCAGCTTGATCTCCACCTTTAAATAAAGGATGCACCGTGGTTGCCTTCCAAGCAATGGGAACCTCTCCAGAGAGGAGAGACAGGTTAAAAAGGTCAGAGACGGGCTTGGAGATAATAGGGGCTCTCACCTTAACTTCTTAAGGTATAGGGGGCAACATTTTCACTTTTGGATAAATAGCATGCCCAATTTCAACTTTTTTTGTTTACTGTTGTGCTATCATCAGATAATAGCTTCTTATGCTTTCGCCGAAAAGCCTTTTAAAAATCCGACATGTTGGCTGGATTCACAACGAGCGTAGATTTAATTTATAATAATAATAAATAATATATGCCATTTAGCAGACGCTTTTATCCAAAGCGACTTACAGTCATGTGTGCATACATTCTACGTATGGGTGGTCCCGGGAGTCGAACCCACTACCCTGGCGTTACAAGCGCCATGCTCTACCAACTGAGCTACAGAAGGACCACAATTTAGTATCTTACATGTGTGATTTAGTGAAAGTTTGATTTTTATATAATTTGCCGCGGTGCATTTCCCTGGCTTTTGGCCAAGTGGGTGAGCAGGAAGGTTTATTCTCCAGGTCTTTAACCATTTTCCAGAACTTCTTGGGGTTAGACCCACAGAGAGAGAACTGCTCCTTAAAGTAACTAACTTCTGCCTTCCGGATAGCCGGAGTGCACTTATTTCTCATTTGCCTGAACGAGAGTTAGTCAGCCTGAGTATGTGTATGCTGAGCCTTTCGCCAAATGGAATTCTTGAGGTGAAGTAACTTTGACAGATCACAGTTCAACCAGGGTCTGAACCTGTTTTTAATTCTCATTTTCTTTATGGGGGTGTGTTTTTTGACAATATCACTGAAAATATTAAAAAAGAAGTTCCAAGCGTCTCATACAGAGGGGATCAAGCTGATTCTATACCAAGTTACAGAGGCTAGTTCATGAAGGAAGGCTTGCTCAGTAAAGTTTTTTAGCAAACGTCTATGACAAATCAGGACAGGTCGTTTCACTGTGCAGCCATTACAAACAAAGGCTGTAAAACAGTGATCACTCAGGTCATTAAAGAAAACACCAGACTGATACCTATCAGGATTATTTGTGAGGATAACATCAAGGAGAGTAGCCTTTTGTGTGTGTTTGGAGTCATACCTTGTTGGATTGGTAATAATCTGAGAAAGATTTAGGGAGTCCCATTGCTTTAGGACTTGGTCAGGTGGTTTAAGTATGTCCCAGTTTAGGTCATCTAGCTTGACAAATTCAGACTTAATGTAAGGGACCAGGAGAGAGCTTAGGGCAGGTAGGGTACAGGCCGGTGCTGATGGAGGACAATAACACCCAGCAACAGTCAACAAAGAGCTATTTGAAAGTTTAATGCTTTAAACCAGCAAATCAAATTGTTTGGGGACAGACTTGGTGGAGACAACCGAGCACTGATGATGTTCCTTGGTAAAGATTGCCACTCCACCACCACCTTGGGAAGATCTGTCTTGCCAAAAAACGTTATAAACTAAAAGGTTAATATCAGTGTTCAACATACTCTTTCTTAACCACGTCTCAGTAATGAACAACACATCTGGATTGGAGCTGTGAACCCACACTTTCAATTGATCATTTTTAGGTAATAATTTGAGTAAAGCCAGAAGATGCCCTTCTGAAGGCATGCAATCATATATACTCAAATGTAGGCCTATTTGACTACTAGCCAAATAAAGTGCAGAGCATGCATGATGCGTGCAACTCATCAACCTATTTTAACATTTAATTCATCCTTCATTCAGTTCAGTCAGTCAGTATGTCATCCATTCTGTCATTTGTCTGAGTTGCAATAGGAACTAAATCAAAAGAGAATAGAACAGTCTTATCCATTTGTTTATTGAAATCCAAGTGTGTATTCAAAATAATCTAAATTCTCCAAAGTTCTTAAGCCTATTACTTGAATAATTCAATGTTTAATTTAGGCCTATCCAAATAAACAAATAGGCCTTCAACTTGTAGGCATTGCAATTTAGGCTATCATTTTTAGTACTGGTGTCTTGCGGAATCCTAATGATACCTACAGTATGTTCAACCATTTGGCAGCTATCTGGTATGGAGACAGATACAGTAGCTGCCAAAAGCTTGAACGTATGTATCGTTACGATCGTAGGACTCTATGGCTGCATGCTTATGCCAGACTTAGCCTACATTTAACCTCTCCCTTGTTCATTTCAAAGTCCATATGTTCATGACCTGATTCATACAAAACATGTCAAATTATTTTAAATTCATATTAATCCCTAAAACAGAATATGCTTTGTGCAGGGGGGCTGCCTAAATCAACATCCACGTCTTCCGCGTCCGGGGAACTGGGTTAACTACCTTTCTCACGGGCAGAACGACTTCTTTTTACCTTGTCAGCTTGGGGATTCGTTCCAGCAACCGCTCGGTTACTGGCCCAACGCTCTAACCACATGTTGAGTGGATATATATGTATGTTTGGCAACACCAAAGGGGGTATACACATGCACTCATAACACCATTATGAAATCATTCAAAACACTTTCATGAATGTTGCAGTATCAATATGTTATTTTTTCTTCCGGGATCTCTTCTCTTCCTCTCTTCCCTCTTTACTCTCCTCCCTCCTTTTTAGACGTCAGCCAGAACAGCCATTCTGCCGCTCCACCAACTGCTGCTCTAACACCTCCCACAGCCTCTGTAGCCTCTCCTGAAAGCCCTGCAGCACCTAGATGAAGACCACACAAATCGCTGTTCCACATACAAGACACAAATATCCTTACATTACCAGTTAAAATGATAAATGACTCCCCACACACCTTCTGTAGCTGCTGTAGTCGTTCCTGAAAGCTCTCTCTCCTCGACTCCTCCCTCCCCTTCAGACGCTCCAACAACTGCTGCTCTAACACCTCCCACAGCCTCTGTAGACTCTCCTGAAAGCCCTGCAGCACCTAGAGGAAGACCACACACATTGCTGTCCCACATACGATACAAACATACTTACTGTTGTGAAGGATCATGGCTCTTATCCCAATTACCTTCAGGCCACGCCCCCTCCCTGCAACTCACCACACCTGATCAAGCATTTACCTTACCTACCAAAAGTACCTTGTCCTTTCATGTATGCAATAAAGTGACAACTACTGCTTGCACTTTGACTACTGCCCCATAGTGGTAGCTTACCTACAAGAACCAGCCTTAGCCTATACAGTCCTTGGCACTAGAGGACAAACATTAATTTGACTTACAAGACCAATTAATCAATGATAAATGAATCTGACAAACCTCCTGCTGTAGCTGCTCCTGTATCTTTTCCTTCCTCCTTTTCAGGTGTCCAAGTCCTTGAAGCCAGCCATCCTGCTGTTCCCCCAACTGCTGCTCCAACACCTCCTGCGGCTGCTGTAGCCGTTGCAGAGAGCCCTGCAGCACCTAGAGAAGACCACACACGTCACTATCCCATATATGAGAAACAAACTTGCTTACATTACACTGCCACTCACACACCTGCCGTAGCTGCTGTAGTAGCTGCTGCCGCTCCTGACAACCCTGCTCCTGCGGCCACCCATCCCAAGGCTCCACTAATCGCAGCTCCAGCACCTCCCACCGCCGCTGTAGCCACTCCTGAAAGCCCTGCAGCACCTAGGTTGACCACATACACATCTGTCACTGTCCCACATAAAAAGAAATCCAAACAGCAATGATAAACGACATCAAGTCATGTGATTTAGTAATTTATGACATCACAAACACCAACATTGGCTATCTTTATTTCATCGAAAGATTGTAGGATTCTTCGTATTTACCTGCCGTCTGTAGAGCAGCAACAAGACCCCCTGCTGCTACCCCACCTCCATTTACCACGGCCGCTGCAGACATCATGCTTGCTGCATATGATCCAGCAGCAATCCCACCAGCAGTGAATCCTATCGCTCCTAGGACAACTGGTGCCATTGCCACTGCCGCAACTATGAAGGCCCAGCAGAAACACTTGAGCAAGCAACCAGAAACATACCTGGCCTCATGTTATAGGAGGTTGACAATAGTACCACTGTCATGTGAATGTTTGGCCTAAACAACAAAACAAAGTAGCAATACTGTACATCTATACAAATTATTTGAAGCTGGTAATTGATCATTTGAATTCATGCTGACTAAATAAATAATCTTACCTGCTCCCACTGTTGCTGTTGCTGCTGCAGCAATTGTACCTGTTCCTGAATGGTAAAGAAAATATTGCTTATTTTACGATAACTTCCTTTTATGGCAACTCAACTTGTAATTCACCCAATCCATCAGAGAAACCTTGGTTGTTGATTGTAAATTAGGTACTCACCATTTTGGATTCAAAAGGTTAAAGGGCTTTATGCTGTAATTGTCTGTTTGTCAGGGGGCTTTGATCAGTCTGTTACAGTTTATCTGAAGTATTTATCCTGTCTTATCCCGGTGTCCTGTGTAATTTTAAGTATGCTCCCTCTAACTCTTTTTCTTATCTCTGAGGACCTGAGCCCTAGGACCATGCCTCAGGACTACCTGCCCTGATGATTCCTTGCTGTCCCCAGTCTACCTGCTGCTTCTCTTTTCAATTGTTCTGCCTGCGGCAATGGAACCCTGACCTGCTCACTGGAAGGGCTACCTTGTCCCAGACCTGCTGTTTTTAACTCTCTCTCTCTACTTCTGAATGATCAGCTATGAAAAGCCAACTGACATTTACTCCTGAGGTGCCGACCTGTTGCACCCTCCACAACCACTGTGATTATTATTATTTGCCCCTGCTGATCATCTATGAACATTTGAACATCTTGGCCATGTTCTGTTATAATCTCCACCCGGCACAGCCAGAAGAGGACTGGCCACCCCTCAGAGCCTGGTTCCTCTAGGTTTCTTCCTAGGTTCCTGCCTTTCTAGGGAGTTTTTCCTAGCCACCGTGCTTCTAAATTGGCATTGCTTGCAGTTTGGGGTTTTAGGCTGGGTTTCTGTATTGCACTATGTGACATCGGCTGATGTAAAAAGGGCTTTATAAATCAATTTGATTGAAAAATAAATGTGATTTTAAAAAAGAAAAGTGTTCTAGCCCGTCAGCCCACCCTTCATATAGTCCCAAAATATAATTATATACACTGCATATGAAAGCCTCATAGCTGTCCTAATAGAAATACTATATTTACTTCCTGGGAAAAATCTATGATTATGCTTTTTGATGCATCATCATAGATATGTTGAAGGACTTCTGGTCATGTGGAATACCACTTAAACCTATGAATGTCATGGAGGTGGCTTTGTGACTTTAGTGGGCTTTAGCTCAGTGAGCTAAAGAACATGGGTTACCCAAAATGGATACACACAGGATACACATCAATTACATTATAAGAGCAAAGAAGAAAACGACTGAGTCAATCATCAATGATAAATTCTACTCAATAAGTCATATGATCTAAACAGTATAATCACAAACACTACCATTGGCTTCCTTTATTCCATCATGCCATTAAAGTTTTCTTTGATTTTACCTATTGCGGCGCCCCCTGCAGTTGCTCCAGCAGCAACCCCAACAGTAGTCAAACCTGCCACTCCCAGGGCTACTGGTGCCCCCACCACTGCTGCAGCTGTGAAGGCCCAGCAGACAAGAGCATGCAATGAGCAAACAACCAAAAACATACATGGCTCCCTGTTATACGAGGTTTGACAATGGTATCACTATAATGTGAATGACTTAGGCCTAAATGACAAAAGAAAGTAGGAACACAACTGTGAAATTATTTGAAGGTAACACCTAGAAAGGGCTTAACCAATAATGTTCAGAGCATAGACTAGAGATTCCTTATCTTATACTGACAATCATTGTGCCATTTATATTGTGTTTCTTATTCTGGCAATTATTGTTCCATTTACATTGTTTGAACTTATCAAAAGTATGTTTAAAATGTTTTTTTTTGCAAAAATCAACAAATATAATACAGATCAATCATATATAGGTGGAGTTATTGGATCAAATAGAAATACTAAAATAGAAAGACTAAATAGATTATCTTACCTGCACCCATTGTTGCTGCTGCTCCTGTAATGATCATCCTTTTTCCTAATTAGAAAATAAAATATTGGTCTTTTATGATATCCGGCTTGTTGATAAAGATACTGTAATGTGTTAGCCAGTAAGTCAACTTGTTATTCACAACAGTAACCTGTAATTTGTTGATAGTGTCACTAGTTTCTTTATTTCTATGTTTTCTGTTTCTATGATTTGGCCGGGTATGGTTCTCAATCAGGGACAGCTGTCTATCGTTGTCTCTGATTGGAAATCATACTTAGGCAGCCTGTTTCTCCACCTTAGTTGTGGGTAGTTGACTTTGTTAGTGGCCCATATAGCCCTAGTAAGCGTCACAGTCGTTTTTGGTGTTTCTTGTTTTGTTGGTGACATTCTCAATAAAGGAAAATGTACGCTCACCACGCTGCACCTTGGTCCGGTCATTTCCCTGACGACGTCCGTGACAGAACTGCCCACCACAAATGGAACAAGCGGCGTGGCCGAGAGGAGCAGCGTTTTCTGGAGGAATGGACATGGGAGGACATCCTGAATGGGAAAGGATCCTGGACGTGGGAGGAGATCCTGGCGGGAAAGGATCGCCTGCCGTGGGAGCAGGTGGAAGCAGCGAGGAAGGCGGAGGCAGCGAGTAAAAGGGCCCAGGATTACACAGGGTCACGGCTGGCACGAAACACCGGGAGGCCTCCCCCAATGTTTTGGGGGACACACACGAGGAGATTGGCTGAGTCAGGTTGGAGACCTGAGCCAACTCCTTGTGCTTACTGTAGGGAGAGTGGTACTGGTCAGGCACCGTGTTATGGGGTGGAGCGCAAGGTGTCTCCAATGCGCGTTCACAGCCCGGTGCGCTACATTCCAGCTCCCCGCAATGGATGGGCTAGAGTGGGCATCTAGCCAGGATGGATGGTGCCGGCTCAGCGCGCCTGGCCTCCAGTACATCTCTTCGGCCCAGTATATCCTGCGCCGGCTCTGCGCGCTGTGTCTCCGGTGCGTCTGCACAGCCCAGTGTGTCCTGTGCCAGTGCCCCGCATTTGCCGAGTGAAGGTGAGCATCCAGCCAGGATGTGTTGTGCAGGCTCTCGAGACCTCCAGTGCGCCTCCACCGCCCAGTGTATCCGGTGCCTACTCCAAGAACCAAGCCTCCAGTATGTCTCCCCAGCCTGGTGAGTCCTGTGCCTGCTCGCAAACCAGGCCTCCAGTATGTCTCCCCAGCCTGGTAAGCCCTGTGGCAGCTCCACACACCAGGCTGCCTATACGTCTCCTCACTCCAGTGATGATCCATGGCACGAAGCCTCCAGTGATGATCCATGGCACGAAGCCTCCAGTGATGATCCATGGCACGAAGCCTCCAGTGATGATCCATGGCACGACGCCTCCAGTGATGATCCATGGCACGACGCCTCCAGTGATGATCCATGGCACGACGCCTCCAGTGATGATCCATGGCACGAAGCCTCCAGTGATGATTCATGGCACGAAGCCTCCAGTGATGATTCATGGCACAAAGCCTCCAGTGATGATTCATGGCACAAAGCCTCCAGTGATGATTCATGGCACAAAGCCTCCAGTGATGATTCATGGCACAAAGCCTCCAGTGATGATTCATGGCACAAAGCCTCCAGTGATGATCCATGGCCCGGAGCCTGCAGTGAGGATCCATGGCACGGAGCCTCCAGCATAGATCCGCAGTCTGGAGCCTCCAGCGAGGGTCCCCCGTCCGGGGCCTGCAGCAAGGGTCCCTAGTTCAGAGGTGCCACCAAAGTGGGGGGATCCGGAGGTGGAGCGGGGTCTGCGTCCCGCACCGGAGCCACCATCGAAGTAGATGCCCACCTGGACCCTCCCCTATAGAGTCAGGTTTTGGTTCTCTATTTTGGTTCTCTATTTTGGTTAGGCCAGGGTGTGACATGGGTGGGCATTCTAGTTTATTTCTTTCTATGTTTTCTGTTTCTATGTTTTAGCCGGGTATGGTTCTCAATCAGGGACAGCTGTCTATTGTTGTCTCTGACTGGGAATCATACTTAGGCAGCCTGTTTTTCCACCTTAGTTGTGGGTAGTTTACTTTGTTAGTGGCCCATATAGCCCTAGTAAGCTTCACGGTCGTGTTTATTCTTGCTTTTTTTGGCAACATTCTTAATAAAAATAAATGTACGCTCGCCACGCTGCACCTTGGTCCGGTCATTTCCCTGACAACGATCGTGACAGATAGTAAACTAGCTACTCACTATTTGGGATTTGAAAGGTTAAAAGGGTGCATTTTACTCATAAACCATCTAATCCAAGGGGGGAAAAGTATGGCTCGCAAAACATGTACATTTTTTCTAGCCCTTTTTTCTCCCCAATTTCGTGGAATACAATTGGAAGTATTGAGAATTTTTCAGAACATGTGTGGCCATTATACATTTCAGGATAGTCAGCAAAACTAGTGCTCTATGTCATTAGACACCATTAGACATGCACCTGTCTGGGGAGTGGACAAGACTGGTTATTTCTTTAACTGTGTTATGGCCTAATATGTACTGTTGCTATGGTTACACCTCTTGGTTTTTTTTTCCAGATCATGGGTGTCCCTTTCAGAGGAGTTGGCAGGATGACATGTCTGCCTATTTCTGTAAAGTGCCAAGGACTGTTGCTGTGGTCCTACATGCATGCACCTGTCTTAAGGTGACATATTTTTGAACTATAGGTGTGGCTCTACAGTTTCCATGCCCTAATATGAAACCAAACTAAAATGAATAAGGCGATAAGCTAATGGTGGCTAAACGCCAGAGGGGATGAGTCATTAAGAGGAGTTACTATGAGTGTGACTTAAGGAGGAAAAATGTATAAGAAGTATGTACCAAGAGTGAAAGTGACTTGATTTCATGAACCAGCTCAGCTTTTATTATGTTGTAATAAATGTCCATTTGAACTCGCAGGCTCCGGTATTTGAGAAATATGATTGACTGAATATTTCCACGACAGTAGTTAGTCTTGTCCCATCACTGCAACTCCCGGATGGACTCTGGAAAAGTGAAGGTGGAGAGCCGTGCGTCCGTCGAAACGCGACCCGCACTGCTTCTTGACACAATGCCCGCTTAACCAGGAGGCCAGCCGCACCAATGTGTCGGAGAAAACAGCGTACACCTGGTGACCATGTCAGCGTGCATGCACCCGGCTCGCCACAGGATTGCTGGAGCGCGATGGGACAAGAAAATCTTGACCTGCCAAACTCTCTCCTAACCCGGATGACGCTGGGACAATTGTGCACCGCCTCATGGGTCTCCCAGTCACGGCCAGCTGTGACACAGCCTGGGATCAAACCCCGGTCTGTAGTGACACCTCAAGAACAGTGATGCAGTGCCTTAGACCGCTGCGCCACTCGGGAAGCCCCCACAAATTGATTTTAACAAACAATTGGTCCCCCCAAAAATGTGGCACTCCGTTGAATTTCAAAATCCCGATGTGGCCCTCGAGCCAATAAAGTTTGCCCACCCCTCCTCCAGTCCACCCTTCATATATTACCAAGATATCATTACATTGTGCACTAGAGCCTCACAGCTATCCTAATAGAAGCCCTATATTTACTACCTGGAAAATATCCATGACACAAAACACATTATTATGGATATTTTCCAGGATTGCTAGTCATACTTAATACTACTGAATACCACCTATGAGTGTCATGGAGTTGGCTTTGTGAGTTTGGTGGGCTTTATCTCAGTGAGATAATACTTGGATGGATACAGACATGTTGCTGTGACCTGGATTCAACACATTATGTTCTGTTTTGGTAAATTCCAAAGTGTTTTGTACTTAACACTCCCTGGCCAACTATTAAATGTTTTCATAAGTATTTATGAACTTTAAACATTATGGGTGCATGTTGCTATTAGTACAAATGTTGAATATGGTGATCAGAATTGTGATAGTTTTGGGAAGTTCTGTTTGACTCACTGTTCTGTTTGATTCTTTGTGAATCATCCAGGTCCTGAGGCTCCT
Source organism: Oncorhynchus keta (assembly GCF_023373465.1). Taxonomy (NCBI): domain Eukaryota; kingdom Metazoa; phylum Chordata; class Actinopteri; order Salmoniformes; family Salmonidae; genus Oncorhynchus; species Oncorhynchus keta. The sequence continues at coordinate 32,988,049 of NC_068455.1, read as the reverse complement.
GACAGTCCTGAGGCTCCTGACAGTCCCGAGGCTCCTGAGCATTGCTGAAGTAAGCATTGAGGGCATCAATCATTGCTGCATATGTTTCAATAGTTGTCAAAGTATTTAAGATGCGCAGTCCCTCCTTCCCAAGGTAAATGTTTAACAGTGCTATCTTCTCTTCCTCTGGCGAGCCTCTTATGTACAACTCAAAATATTCTATCCAGTCATTCCAAGGCTCCTGCGGCTCACCGGGTACCAGCAGAAATTTGGTTGGTGGAGACGAGTTTATTTTTGGTGCCATCTTCGTTTGCTTTGGGGTTTAACCGCTTTGGGCTTCAGTCAAATTCTCAGTCAGGGTTGGTGGAACTTCAGGTGAAATTTAGATGCAAACTGCAAACAGTGGGAGAAAAGTTACAGCATTTGACTCTCTCATTACACACACATTTCAAAATGCGGGGCAAAGTGCACTCTAACTCTATAGAGTTAAAGGAAAGTACTGTATTTGGAACATTATTGTGCCACAATTCAAATGTAAAATGATGACAACAAATCTTGAATGCGAAACACATCTAATAACAAAAGGTCACATGGAACGTTGAAACATAACGCGTCTACTGTAAAAGCAAATCACTACGCATCGAAAAACGAATGCCCACATCGGATCTTGAAACAACATCTATAACAGATGATGTAGTTGAATATTGAAAGCACACCCCTAAATTACAAATGACTAACTTTAATATTGAAAACACTACGTAAACACAAGTAAGCTCACACATACATTACCTTAAGTCAGTGGTATTCAAACTTTTTCTGTTTTTTAATTCGTCGTCACCCCTTTGAGAAAGTTATAATAATAGTCTGTACTCAACATTATTTTGCCGACCACCCTACATGCGTGCCATCCGATTGGTCGAGGTAACAGCACACATCGGTTATAATGATGATAGTAATTTTACAAACGTGATAATGTTAACCTTCCAGCTACAAGCAGCAACACGCATTCTAAATGGTTTTCTCAGTTTCACTTTCCAGCTTCAGGAACAAGATCTCCGCCCAGTACTCATTTCTGGGAAGTGAGTGTTGGCTTACAGCCAGAGTTACATGTGTGAAGCGGTTAGTGTGTTTTTTTGACTGGAAGGCAATGTGATTGTGTCGCTTTTGGTCAAGAAAAACATGTGTTGCTAATTAATAACGTTGGATATAACTAAGAGATCTGAAAGCCGTACTTGCAAACATAAGCAACAATTTAAAGTTAAACGTCACTCATTGCTTCAGGCCACACCCACCAAACGCGTAAAATGTACCTCAAACTGTTCTAAATGTTTCGCGGAAACGTGTCATTCATGGCACAAGTTAGCCCTATGTTAACCTCCAAAAGGTGGTAGCCTACTAAATATATCTTGACACAACTTCTCCATCAGCCTGTGAAAGAATTTAGACGTTAAATCCACCAACCAACAGCATTTCTTAAAATAGGTCAACGCTGGCCACGAGAGGGACATTTTAAACCTACAAATTCAAGTTGTACTTGTTCCTTTGGTCCCTAACAAAATGTTGCGTGCCAATATTGCACTGATACATCCTTGACAAGTGGCGCTTTCATGGCAACTGGGAACTGAAAAAAATCATGACATCAGTGATCTTCAGGTCGGAAAGTCTAAGCTCTAGAAAGATGCCAGAGTTTCCGACTTGGAATGCCTTTCAACAACAACAAAAATCCCAGTGAAGCAAATTTTTCCCGAGTTCCCAGTAGAGTGGTGAGGAGGAGCTCTGTGGACCCTTTCTTTGATTCCACGAGTAATTTAGCCATTCATTTAAAAAAACATTTATTTAACTAGGCAAGTCAGTTAGGAACAAGTTCTTATTCACAATCACGGCATACCTTGGCCAAACCCTAACAATGCTGGGCCAATTGTGCGCTGCCCTATGAGACTCCCAACCACTCCCGGTTGTGATGCATCCTGGAATCGAACCGGGGTCTGTAGTGACGCCTCTAGCACTGAGATGCAGTGCCTTAGACCGCTGAGCAACTCGGGAGCCCTCAATGTAGTCATTGCGCTTTGTAGAGTTACTATTTTCTCTAGTTTTCATGTGTCAATAACGTGTGACATTCCTGGATTCCTCATATGAATGAAGTCTGATTTAATCAACAAATGCAATAGTCAGTTTAAAAAATGTTAAGGGTACAAAAATGTGTACATACCTGTCTGTGTTGCCAAAATCACTACATATCCCATCGAGCCAAGCGGGGATAGGCTGCCCGTTGTCACAGTTCCAATGGTGCATTCTAGACAACTGAGAACTCATAAAAAAATCTAGTCAAATAGTGACATCCGTGATCTTTAGGTTAGAAAGTCTAAGCTCGAGTAAGATGCCTGAATTTCCCATTTGGAATTATTAGTTGCAAGTTCCCAGTTGCCTTGAACGCTGGACAAGAATAGTCAGAAATGTCCAGCTAACCCTACGCCAATGACACTGGTCGATTTCAAAACTGAATTTGGATCCGCGTTAAGTAGCAATGATATCCTTCGTCACGGTAGTCTTAGGACAGATATCTTGAACCAGTCATAACTATTCAACAAAACAAGCTAATTTCTTAGTTGCCTGATTGTATAACTAGAAAATGAGTTTTGAAGTTGCAGTATTTATGAAGTTTGGCAATGGACAAAACCTAGCATAGTTAGTTAGCCAGCTATTTTTGCCAATGAAAACCGGGGAAAATAAACTTGGGCCTAGTGACATGCTAGTTCAGTAGACAGATTGTAATTTTTAAGCCCTGAGCTAGTGGCAAACAATTTGAATAAACAATTCAAGATTGAAATGAATGAATGAGATGATTTATATTTAAAAAGAGCACATCGATATAGAATCCCAAGCACCCACCTATTTCAGCCCCGACCTATTTAGCTAAACATTTAAAAAGTAGTACTTTTCTTGTTTTGCATGAATGTTTTTTAAAGTTTAACTTGGCAAGTCAGTTAAGAACAAATACTTATTTACAATGACGGCCTACCCAGATGATGCTGGGCCAATTGTGCACTGTCCAATGGGACTCCAAATCTCAGCCAGATGTGATGCAGCCTGGATTTGAACCAGGGACTGGAGTGAGACCTCTTGCACTGAGATGCAGCATCTTAGACCACTGCGCCGCTCGTGTCACTCATGTCACAAATCAGTTTGCAAACAATGTAAAAAACAATTATTGGGTTAATAAAGCAGCATACAGACTATCTCTTTTTTGCCTTTCTGATTAAGGCAGTTTCAAAATGCAGGTGTTTCAGTTTAGCACAGTGCTTTCTGTGATGGAGGGGCAGCCAGCAGAAAATATAGAGCGCAGGGGTTGGCAAGCTTCTTTAGTTGCACCATGATTGGCTCAGTGTTCTGTCACATGGGGACACTACATCACAGCAAAATCTACAGGGAGAGCTAGAAAGTTGAAGCCCACTTGGGTGCTGCCCTAGATTTACATTAAAAGTGCCCATCCAAGAAAGCTCAAGGTCCTTGGCCACAGATTAAATGACATCAAATCACATTATATCTACCGTAGTTTTGATTGGACTGATCATGTCAACCTCATAGTTTCAAAATCTTAGCTAGCAAGCTAGACAAGCAGTCATCATCATGAATCAAGTTGACAATCTACTGGCAAATCCTTTTCAATCCTTGTCATATGAAGATAAATTATATATATATATAACATATTGGTGCTCATTGGCCATTTGGACAATAACATTAGACAACAAGCGGAAATCGCAAATTCAAGAGTGTTTTGGAAGGAATCAGTGGCTAACTGCAAGGGTTTGCCAAGCCATCACTATTTTGCTTCCCCTGCCTTCAATTCGATGGAGAGGGTGTGGTCTAAGTCTGGGTTTTTTCCAAGCTTAAGAGGATAAACATTCACACGCAACATCATGGGCCAGAAAAGGTTGAATACATTGGTCATGCTGTCAATCCAGCATTACTTCTGCTTCGTTCAAAACAACTGGGTACTCTCAGACTTCAGTGAGTTCAAGACAACTGGGAAATTGGGAAAAATGATCTCTGACTGTGTGACTACCTTTTGAACCGTCAACCAACTCAGAATTCCATGTCGGGAACTCGGGCCTCTTTCCAGAGTTCCGACCTGAAGATCACTGACGTCATGATTCAACCTTGTTTTTTTCCAGAGTTCCCAGTTGTCTTGAAAGAACCTTAAATCTAGAAAATGCCAGACTTTGATGGGGGTGCTGCAGCACCCCAGGGTTGTTGAGTAACAGATTACATGTAATCCCTTACAATAACATGATGTTATTGTAATGGACCAAAAATTTGATTTTCTTTCAAAAACATGAACATTTCTAAGTGGCCCCAAACTTTTGAACGGTAGTGTATATCCATTGATTCTTGAAGAATTGAACTTATAAATGCCTCATGAGCTTAGTTCAGTTGTCACACTCCATGAGAACCCAAAATATAAGCTTGTCCATTTTGTTATTGTTTCATCTGTGGATTTGCCCTTTAAACAGCTGCATATTATCAAGATATCAAAGTGTCACCATTTTTCACATGTAAATAGTACTTTTCAGTAGTGCTCAAAGCATGCCATTCCATGAGCGCAGCATTTATTTTTCAACTCAAATCAATGAGCCCAATCAGTCCTCCATGACAACAAATCATTAACAACAGAGTAGGGCTGGCTAATAAATCCTTAGTCCTATTCTTAAAGATCATGGTGTATAACATTTATTGGAGTGACTGGAATTCTGATAGACTTTGGTTTTTAATGTAAAGATATAATTTAATTGTATTATTATATGTAGTAAAAAGTGATGGGTTTAGAAGAAGCCTACATAACCAACCCATAAAGTAAAATAAGTAACAGAATGTACTCAGATTACGTTACTGAGTTTGTGGTAATCAAACGTTTTGGACAGGTAACTAGTAACTGTAACAGATTACATTTAGAAGGTAACCTACCCAACTCTGAGCACCCCATACTTCCCACAGTTATGCTTTAATTGGAAAAATATAAATGAGAGCCTTAGAATATGTAAGTTTATCAACAATGAAGGCTATCATTGCAGTCATGAAGGCTATCATTGTCGTCATCGCTTCTCTGTGGCAGATGTTGACTCGCAATTGATAGTGTACCTTAACCATAGATTGTAACAGTGGGTTCCAGCCCCCTCCACAGCAAGCTTTTTTTTGTTGAGGAGAAAACTGTTAACTGCTGGTCCTTATGCTCGATTCAAAACACATTACGAAGTAGATGAATATAATAATGCATAGCGGCTAGCCTAGATGTACATGTAGCCTACACAAGACTTGTCGATTTCGAGTCCTGCAGACTCGTGATGAATGTCTTTAATAAGCCTAAGTGTCCCGCTAGCGGTACAACTTCCAGTGAAACTGGAGGGCTCGCAATTCAAGTAAATAATCATAATAATGATGGACATTAAACATTTAGGTACATATAAGTGTCTTATATCGGTTGAAAGCTTAAATTCTTGTAAATCTAACTGCACTGTCCGATTTACAGTAGCTATTACAGCGAAAACATGCCATACGATTGATTGAGGATGGTTTCATAAATTCACAAATAGCGATTAAATATTCACTTACTTTTTGAAAATCTTCCTCTGATTTGTCATCCAAAGGGTCCCAGCTATAACATGTAGTGTTGTTTTGTTAGATAAAATCCTTCTTTATATCCCAAAAAGTCTGTTTAGTTGGCGCCATCGATTTGAGTAATCTACTCGTTCAACATGCAGAGAAAGGAATCCAAAAATCTACCCCTAAACTTTGTTTCAACAAGTCAAAATACATTTCTATCTACTCCTCAGATACCCTAAAATGTAATCAAACTATAATATTTCTTAGGGAAAGAAGTATGTTCAATAGGAAACCGATTTTAGCAGGTGCGTTCTGTATTCATGGCGTGCGCAAACACGAATTTCCAAGACTGTGTCCCTGTACTAAAACTGATATTTCTTATTAGTTTTACAAGCCTGGAACCTTGAACATAGACTGCTGACACCCTGTGGAAGCCATATGAATTGCATCCAGGGAGCTAATTTTCAGTATGCCCTTAAATTTGATGGTCTCTCAAAATAAAACAATTCTGGTGATTTTATCTTTGGATTTTCTCCTACTATATCTATTGTGTTATATTCTCCTACATTATTTTAACATTTCTACAAACTACATAGTGTTTTCTTTCCAATGGTACCAATCATATGCATATCCTGGCTTCAGGGCCTGAGCAACAGGCAGTTTACATTGGGCAAGTCATTCAGGTGCAAATTTAGAAAAGGTAACTGCAAAAAAAAAATACTTCCATCTGTAGGATGATAACGAGAGTGCAAACGACCTACTGTACACGTTGAAATGCTCACCATTTTCTAGTCAAATAACGCATATGAGACAAAGCAGATGATTATTTAAATGCATATTAAACTTGTAGGCCTACATTTAGGTGTATAAGTTCATGTATTACAGCCTATGCAATATGATTAGTGGACAATAGCAGTGTTTGTTAGCAAGGATGAAGAAAGAAGTAGCTCCTTTTTATATTCATTCACAATTTACGTTTTTAAGCTGTTGTCTGTAGGCGTCCCTTTTCAACATATTAACAGTGCTTGATTTGCGCCAAAGCTGGGGAACAATAGTATGTTAAGGATGGGGGAGTAGGAAGAAAGAATGGGAAGGCGGGAGAAGAAAGGGGAGGGGAAAATGAGGAATAAGGGAGAACATTAGGAAAAATGTAGGGTTCTTCTTCATAACATGTCAAAAGTACTTGCGCCTAACTCATTAAAGCAATTAATAGAGGTTACTCAAACATCTCCAACTGCCTGTAGTACTCAAATTATATACAGTTGAAGTCAGAAGTTTGCATACACCTTAGCCAAATACATTTAAACTCAGTTTTCACAATTCCTGACATTTAATCAGATTAAAAATTCCCTGTCTTAGGTCACTTAGGATCACCACTTTATTTTAAGAATGTGAAATGTCAGAATAATAGTAGAGAGAATTATTTATTTCAGCTTTTATTTCTTTCATCACATTCCCAGTGGGTCAGAAGTTTACATACACTCAATTAGTATTTGGTAGCATTGCCTTTATATTATTTAACTTGGGTCAAACGTTTCGGGTAGCCTTCCACAAGCTTCCCACAATAAGTTGGGTGAATTTTGGCACATTACTCCTGGCCCAGCACCCCCGTGCTTCACAGTTGGTATGGTGTTTTCTGGCTTGCAAGCATCCCCCTTTTCCTTCCAAACATAAGAATGGTCATTATGGCCATTGTTATGTTCTGGTATTGATTTGCACTTTGTCTGTGTGTGGAATTGCTTGTTGTAGTGTTTTGTGCATTTCTGGTTGTTTCAACCTGTATTTTGTTGTTCTGGGTGCAGTTCCGGCTTTTACCCATTTCTGCCCTCCTGCGCCTGACTTCCCTGCGGCCAGTTACGCACCGCTTACACAACTGCTTGTTATCTGTAAATACTTTAAAGGGGGTCCATAGCAAGTACACTTAACTTTTCTGTAACAGCCCATTTAAGGGCCAGGAACTCAAGCTTCATGGAAATGTAATTCTCCATGTTCCTCTCAGTGGGTTTGAGCACTCTGATAACAAAGGTGATAGTTCTGCGCCTTCACCCTGACTGGCATCAATCACTAATACAACAAGTAAGTCAGCATAAACTAGAATAGGTGCTGATATGAAAGCTTGTCTGAGCTGGTGGGAACATGCCTCGCATTCTATGGTCCAAGCCCATGTCAGTGGTTTCCTATGGTTATAGCATCGGTTCCAATCCAAGTGCCAACGCCGTTTATCAAACTCCAGATGGTGCTATGGTCAGATTACATGAAAATAGAGCTCTTTGGGCAGGCACATCAGTGGTGGGTTTGACATCGAAAAACGAAAGCATATGCAGAAAAGTATTTAATACCTACGGTAGAATATGCATTTTATATCTTATGAGGTGATTTTGCTTCCACTGGTCCCTGTGGCCCTTGTTAAGACTGCCCTGTGAGTTTGGCCAACTGGACATTATCAAAATTCTGGTGCAGTTCAGGGTCGGTCCCTGATGTGTCTGACGCCTGGGAGAACAGTGCCCTGATGTGCACCGGCCACAGCCAGGAGCTGGATTTCCTGTTAACTTCTTAGTGATTCCTTCGAGCGTCAATCTTTTGACAACACCCAGTGAAATAGCAGCGTGCCAAATTCAAAAACAGAAATACTCATAATAATAATTCATAAATCATACAAGTGTTATACACCAGTTTAAAGATGAACATCTTGTTAATCCAGCCATAGTGTCAGATTTCAAAAAGACTTTACGGCGAAAGCAAACCATGCTATTATCTGAGGACAGCACCCCATAAAACATACACATGAAAATCATAATTCAACCCGCCAGGCACAACACAAAAGTCAGAAATAACATATAATTCATGCCTTACTTTTGAAGATTTTCTTCTGCTGGCACTCCAATATGTCCATTAAACATCACAAATAGTCCTTTTGTTCGATTAATTCTGTCGTTATATCCCCAAAATGTCCATTTATTTGGCGAGATTGATTCTGAAAATACACCGGTTCCAACTTGCACAATATGACTACAAAGTATCTAATAAGTTACCTGTAAACTTGATCCAGACATTTCAAATAACTTTCCTAATACAACTTTAGGCAATTCTTTACATAAATAATCGATACAATTTAAGATGGGATAAACTGCGTTCAATAGCGGATAAAAACAAAGTGGAGCGAGCTTTCAGGTCATGCGCCTCTAACAAACAGTACACTTCACTCGACCCTCGTTCTGAACTGCCTTACTTCTTAATTTCTCAAAGGAAAAACATCAACCAATTTCTAAAGACTGTTGACATCCAGTGGAAGTGATAGGAACAGCAAGCAAGGGCCTTAGAAATCTTGATCTCCATAGAAAACCATTGAAAAGAGAGTGACCTCAACAACAACAAAAATCCTAGATGGTTTGTCCTCGGGGTTTCGCCTGCTAAATAAGTTCTGTTATACTCACAGACATCATTCAAACAGTTTTAGTTTTCTATCCAAATCTACTAATAATATGCATATCCTAGCTTCTGGGCCTGAGTAGCAGGCAGTTTACTTTGGGTACACTTTTCATCCGGACGTGAAAATATTGCCCCCTAACCTTAAGAAGTTTTAAGGGCTTTCAAAGGAATAGGCCTGAGGCTGGCCTGCGCCAACCAGGCTGGGCACTCTTTCATCCAGGTGGCCAACTTCTTTGGGCACGGAAAGTATGTCCAGACCCTGAACTCTGGGAGAGAGAAGGTGGTGTCAGATGACCCACTAGGAGAGGTCGGCATCGGGAAGGGGGCAGGGACCGAGTGGTGACAGCCCAACAAGCTCTCTAAACCCTCTGGGGCAAAGCAAAGTAATTTCACCTCCACCTCCTGAGCAACAGAAAGCAGTTTTATCAGGGTTATGTGCTTAACAAGAGCCTATCAGCGAAGAAATTAAAGATAGCCTTGCTGCAGGACAAAATATCCCTAATAGCCAATGTCAAGAGAGCACCTGTGAGGTGACAAACAATGCTGACAAAACTGTCTCCACGCCAAAAGCACTTTTAAACGGCAAAGTCAATCTCCAAGAGCGCCCGAGGAATCCACTAGGGCGCCAAAAGATGAAAATAATGACGTTGCACAATCAAGTAGGAGAGGGAGTCAGAAGCATGGCAGCCTACCGCCGAAAGGACGACTAAACAAACTCCACTTCCACAGAGCAAAGATGGAGTCGGAGATTCCTGTCAGTCCCCCAGGGTTCACCAGGCTGGGGACCAAATTACTGCACCGATTCACCACCCCTAAGTTCATGGGGCTGGTAAATAACTGTTCCTCCGGTTCCTCACAGGGCAGAGGGAGGATGTCCTGAGATAAACCTTTCCCTTTTCTCAAAACACCAGGTTTACAGTCAGCCAAGTGGGACAGCATCAGCGGGTTGAAGTGTGAATTTGAGAGCAGTGTCTCCCTCGAGTAAAAGGAAAACTGACTGTTCAATTTGGAAAATTAGAGGCGGTCCATTTGATAAAGCACTTTAGATTCCACATGTTCAAACAGTATGGTAACTAAGGAATATATTCCAATGCCTTGTCTGTAGATTCAAATCATGTGCTATTTGCACAAATCGTAATAATGGCAATGTTGCTTTTATCTGACAAAATAATAATATATTACACTATTATTGAAATATGTGGTGTATATTCTAATTATAATGTAAACTTATTTATAGTGAATAATGTTGTTAATATGCACAGGCTATGCTATATGAATTGTAATACATTTATACAAATATTTCCAAATGTGACAGAATTCTAATTTCTGCATTTTATATTATCTTTGACGTAGAGTAGAGAGAGAGAGAGAGAGAGAAAGATGCTCTTGTGTGAAAGGGGACATTAAACATCAAACTCAATTGGAACAAAATAGCGGTGGTTCGTTGATAAATAGCATTGATTAGTTGATAAATAGCAGTGATTAGTTAATAAATAGCAGTGGTTAGTTGATCAAGATCAAGAGTTAATATGCATTATTTATTGATTTTTACAAAATGTCATAAATGTCCTACATAGAAATACAAATACATTAAATATATTGTATCACTGGTAAGAATACAAAGACAATGTGCAAGGTGTTCTTAGCTGGTGGACGTTCTTCAGCATCACATGCCAAGCCTGTGTGCTTTATCTTTGCAAACCAATGCAAATGCTGTCACGCATACATTTTCTGTAGCAACACACACATTCTGTAGTTTAAAAAGTTGGTTGCAACACAGTGGAAGGGATGGTTGAGGCAAACACTAAAACAGCATCCAGGCATAAACACACACTTTAAAAAATTAAGTTAAATTCATACCATATACACTACCGTTCAAAAGTTTGGAGTCACTTAGAAATGTCCTTGTCTTGAAAGCACTTTTATTTGTCCATTAAAATAACATCAAATTGATCAGAAATACAGTGTAGACATTGTTAATGTTGTAAATGACTATTGTAGCTGGAAACGGCTGATTTTTTATGGAATATATACACAGGCATACAGAGGCCCATTATCAGCAACTATCACTCCTGTGTTCCAATGGCACGTTGTGTTAGCTAATCCAAGTTTATCGTTTTAAAAGGCTAATTGATCATCAGATAACCCTTTTGCAATTATGTTAGCACAGCTGAAAACTGTTGTTCTGATTAAAGATGCAATACAACTGGCCTTCTTTAGAATAGTTGAGTATCTGGACCATCAGCATTTGTGGGTTCGATTACAGGCTCAAAATGGCCAGAAACAAAGTACTTTCTTCTGAAACTCGTCAGTCTACTCTTGTTCTGAGAAATGAAGGCTATTCCATGCGAGAAATTGCCAAGAAACTGAAGATCTTGTCAATGCTGTGTACTACTCCCTTCACAGAACAGCGCAAACTGTCTCTAACCAGAATAGAAAGAGGACTGTGAGGCCCCGATGCACAACTGAGCAAGAGAACAAGTACATTAGAGCGTCTAGTTTGAGAAACAGATGCTTCACAAGTCCTCACCTGGCAGCTTCGTTAAATAGTACCTGCAAAACACCAGTCTCAATGTCAACAGTGAAGCGGCGACTCATGGATGCTGGCCTTCTAGGCAGAGTTGCGAGAAAAAAGCCATCTCAGACTGGCCAATAAAAAGAAAAGATTAAGATGGGCAAAAGAACACAGACACTAGACAGAGGAAGATGGGGAAATAAGTGTTATGGACAAACTAATCTAAGTTTGAGGTATTCGGATCACGAAGAAGAACATTCGTGAAATGCAGAAAAAAGGAGAAGATGGTGGAGGGGTGCTTGACGCCGTCTGTCAAACATGGTGGAGGCAATGTGATGGTCTGGGTGTGCTTTGGTGCTGGTAAAGTGGGAGATGTGTACAGGGTAAAAGGGATCTTGAATAAGGAAGGCTATGACTCCATTTTGCAACGACATGCCATACCCTGTGGACGGCGCTTAATTGGAGCCAATTTCCTCCTACAACAGGACAATGACCCAAAGTACAGCTCCAAACGATGCAAGAACTATTTAGGGAAGAAGAAGTCAGCTGGTATTCTGTCTATAATGGAGTGGCCAGCACAGTCACCGGATCTCAACCCTATTGAGCTGTTGTGGGAACAGCTAGACCGTATGGTATGTAGGAAGTGCCCATCAAGCCAATCCAATTTGTGGGAGGTGCTTCAGGAAGCATGAGGTGAAATCTCTTCAGATTACCTCAACAAATTGACAACTGGAATGCCAAAAGCCTGCAGGGCTGTAATTGCTGCAAATAGAGGTTTCTTTGACGAAAGCAAAGTTTGAAGGACACAATTATTACAAATTATTACAAATCATTATTTATAACCTTGTCAACGTCTTGACTGTATTTCCTATTCATTTTGCAACTCATTTCATGTATGTTTTCATGGAAAACAAGGACATTTCTAAGTGACCCCAAACTTTTGAGCGGTAGTGTAAGTACAGTGGCTCTGCAAGTAAGTCCTAATATACAGGATGTATTTACATTATTTGTTCATCTGCTACATTTCAAGTTGATATTCTAAACTGAAAATTTATTTGCAATTTCACGTTACAAACCATTCACAACACTTTTCGGGAAAGCAAAATAGAATAAATATTAAAAGGAATATGATTCCTTGAGCACAATAAAATCGAACAGACATCCCCTCATCTACACATTTGTCATGGTGATACTGGCGGCAGGTCTCTCATAGTAGCATGTTTTAAACATTCTGATCAGGCCAGGTCTGCCTTCATTTGGCCATGCAAATTGTTTACTGACAAGGTGAACTTCAGTCAGTGTCCCATATGGTTGTAGAGGTATGTAACATCAAGCTTCTCTCCAAGTCATGAGCTACCATAACTTGAGTCTATAGCACAAGCTGAAAATTCACTATTATCCAAACACTACAATGGGAAACTGCTCAATTACAGTAAAAGTTCACAATGCAGTTTACAGTTCCCTTGGATTTCAAGTCTGTATATAATGTACCAAGGCTAGATTGGTGTTGTGTCGGGAGGAATCCCATTGGATGTTGTCTATCACAGGTAGAACCAGACGTTGTTGAAATGAGTTAGGAATACTGTTTGTTTGCATGCTACTGTTTCACTACACCAACTCACTGCTAAAGTGCTTCTTACAGTAGGTCTCTAGGCCCATGCTGTGCCATTGTTTACCAAGCCTACAGGCCTGATGCCATGAGCTCTGTAACAGCACCAGGATCTCTGGGTCTGGATCTGCTCTCTGGTCCTGCTCCCACACTGGGGTGGGTGCTGGGTGGGTTGGACCTGGGCAGATCACACTCAGGGTGGGTACAGTAGTAATCAGGGATCAGGGTCCACCATGGGATCAGCAGTGAGACATGCGCTTGCGGTACTGCTCCACCAGGGGCACCAGGCACTGCGGGGAGCCACTCTGCAGGAGGAAGGGGTGTTCTAGCAGGTCTGTGGCGCTGGCCCTCTCCACTGGGTCCCGGGTCAACATACGGTTCAGGAAGTCTTTCAACACCGGGGATACCTATAGTGTAAAGTCCAAGCTAATTCAGCAATAATAATATAATAATAATAATAATAATATATGCCATTTAGCAGACGCTTTTATCCAAAGCGACTTACAGTCATGTGTGCATACATTCTACGTATGGGTGGTCCTGGGAGTCGAACCCACTACCCTGGCATTACAAGCGCCATGCTCTACCAACTGAGCTACAGAAGGACCACTCAGCAGACATGTTGAAATAGAGAAAATATGTGTTTCTGTGCATGTGTAAGAGAGTATCTCTCTATGTGCTGTATGTGTTCTGTTTGACCTCTGACCTGGGTTGTGTTCCGTACGGTGGGAGCTGGCTCATCCCTCAGCCTTCTCATGGCTGCAACGGGGGTCTCACTGAAGTAGGGGGGCTCTCCATCCACCATCTCAACTACCATGATGCCCAGAGACCACACATCCACCTGGCAGACACAACAAACCAGTACGCAGTATACTGGATATCAGCAGTGTTGACATGCACATGAATACTGGACATCATGAGTATTTGTTTGGACACAGTTAGTATGCAGTAATATACCTGTAAAGTTCGTTAGGATACAGAGTCGTTTTGAATATCTTCTTTCTCACCTCAGTGCTGTATGGAGATTTAGAGATGACCTCCGGAGCCATCCAGTAGGGTGTTCCTACTAAAGACTTCCTCTTGGGAATGTCCTTACTGATCTGTGCACAGAACCCAAAGTCTGACAGCTTGATCTGTACAGGACAGGAGCATTACAATTAAATGATCAACAGTTATGAATACATGAACAGGTGTGTTCTCTCTCAACTCAATTCAAAAGACCTACCCTCCCATCCAGTGTTAGCAGTATGGAGTCACTCTTGATGTCCCTGTGGATGACTCCCTGGGAGTGAAGGTAGGCCAGGGCTTGCAGCACAGCCTCACACACTGTGGCTATCTGCTCCTCACTCAGCCTGCATGGGGGAGTGACATAGATACACACAACACTCAAAACTGCACTGCAGAATGGCTGTTGTTGTGTCACCCAGGTGATGCTATAAATTAATGGTGGCATAGGTGAGGTTCAGATGACTATGTGCATTCAGAGTATCACGTTTATGCATTTTGAATATATAGCCTAGGAGATTTTGAACATTGAACAACTGTGTTTCAGAAACTCCTCAGTAACAACAGTAACAGGTGGTCCTGTAGCTCAGTTGGTAGAGCATGGCGCTTGTAACGCCAGGGTAGTGGGTTCGATCCCCGGGACCACCCATACGTAGAATGTATGCACACATGACTGTAAGTCGCTTTGGATAAAAGCGTCTGCTAGCGTCTGATAAAAGCGTCTGCTAAATGGCATATATATATATATACCTTAGCACACATCTGCAGTTCAAATAACAAATCAGGCTCCTCACCACTCTTCTGGTAAATAGCTGAGGGATGGGGCTGGAGCTCTCAAGTTCATAGACAGAGCTATGCATGCAAGGACTGGCCTCCATGATATAAAAATATATAGTTTTGACCATGTTCTGAGGCTATACAATGTTTGTTAGAAATGTAATTTTGACAAATAAATGGAGTAAAACAAGCTTAGATTTTGGGTTCTGTTGGGGTACGACAGTTGAACTATTCTCTTTTTAAGTTATATTCTTAGTTATATTCTTAAAGAATCAATGGGTATATATCATTCATTTAAAAGTAAAAAAATAAATTAAGTAGCAATCGCAGATTGTTCCTTTAAGGCTTCCAGAACGATATTGATTGTTTCAAAACTTATTTTGGGATGGATTGGAGTATGAAGGAGGTATATTTTAGCAAAGGCGTCTTATTCCAGACGGTTCTATCAAAACGAATACTAATCTAGGACTCTGACAACCAATGAAAATTGCAGACTCCATCTGGACCATTTTAATATGTCAGCTGGCTAGATAGAAATGCACTCTGTCCCCATGTCTCTTAGATACCTGGTTTTAGGGTTAAACTCCTATCTATATAGTGAGAATGTGTCAACTTTCAGTTTGGAATTAAAATACATTGACAGGTAGTGTTAATATGCATTGACAATTTGTTTATGCATACAGTTTCTGATATATTTAACAGCATGGGAGCAATAGATTGATTCGTGTTTTTGGATCAAATTAAATTAACCACGTCATTTCAACATGCACAAATCTAATTATGTTACCAGATTATAGTTTCCCATAGGAGGACACAGTGTTTTGCTCTTGTATCAGTGAGAATGAAAGCAACTGTGCTTAGGTGCCTGTCCCCTCAAGCAGTCAGTACCACACTACCACATAATGGTGAAAATAGGTACTGAAGACATGACTGGAATTTTGCTTTATCATTCTGTCACAAGTCTTTGAATTCTTGTCTCTTAAAAATGACTATATTTTACTTTTCATTGTTCCTTCAATACAATTTGCCCCCAATTGTTTATGGGGTAGTAGGTCAGATCTGTGCTGTGTTATCTGTGCTCCATACCTGGTCTCAGACACGATGTTGGTTAGTGCTCCACCCTCTATGTATTCCATGATGACCCAGAGCTCCTCCTCCACCAGGGCACTCTTAAACATCTCCACCACGTTCCTGTGCTGGTAGTCCCTCATGATCACCACCTGGACAAATACATACAGTTGATAACAGAGGTGTCACGTAAGGTTACCAATGATTTCAAGTTGGCACTGATGGGCAAAATAGGGTCTTCAGGTATTATTGTCAGGGACAATAACTAACTGATGGACAAAATAAGGACTAGCTGGATCTAAGGGGGCATGTGCCTCCGAAGTTTCAATTGATAACAGGTGGGCTCTGTTACAGATATAGTATCTTAATTTGACCAGTTTCTCACAGCCAGAAAATAATCCTGCACCAATAGGAAATGTGAATTATTATGTGGATTATAATTAATGGACATTTCTGTAGAGGGTGATCATTTTTTTCTTAGGATAAATTAAGTCTGACATTTTAAAATGTAAATTATAAACTTTAGAAACGTTTTAAAATCTTGAATACATTACAATGTGCATTTCCTGCTGTGAAGGGACATTTTCTGCGACAACAGAGAGATCAAATTAAGATAGGATATACAGCACCAGTCAAAAGTTTGGACACACCTATTCATTCAAGGGTTTTTCTTTATTGTTGCTATGTTCTACATTGTAGAATAATAGTGAAGACATCAAAACTATGAAATAACACATGTAGTAACCAAAAACAATTCAAAATATATTTTATATGTGAGATTTATCAAATTAGCCACCCTTTGCCTTGACAGCTTTGCATACTCTTGGCATTCTCTCAACCAGCTTCAACAGTCTTGAAGGAGTTCCCACATATGCTGAGAACTTGTTGACTGCTTTTCCTTAATTCTACGTTCCAACTCATCCCAAACCATCTCAATTGGGCTGAGGGCGCATGATTGTGGAGGCCAGGTCATCTGATACAGCACTCCATCAATCTCCTTCTTTGTCAAATAGCCCTTACACAGCCTGGAGGTGTGTTGGGTCATTGTCCTGTTGAAAAACAAATTATAGTCCCACTAAGATGGGATGGGGTATCGCTGCAGAATGCTGTGGTAGCCATTCTGGTTAATATGTGTGCCTTGAATTCTAAATAAATCACTGACAGTGTCACCAGCAAAGCACCCTCACACAATCACACCTAGTCCTCAATGCTTCATGGTTGGAACCACACATTCGGAGATCATCCGTTCACCTACTCTGCTGCTCACAAAGACACGGCGGTTGGAACCAAAAATCTCAAATTTGGACTCATCAGATCAAAGGACAGATTTCCACCGGTCTATGGTCCTTGCTCGTGTTTCTTGACCCAAGCAAGTCTTTTCTTATTGATGTCCTTTACTAGTTTCCGTGCAGCAATTAGACCATGAAGGCCTGATTCACGCAGTCTCCTCTGAACTGTTGATGTTGAGATGTGTCTGTTACTTGAACTCAGTGAAGCATTTAATTGGGCTAAAATTTCTGAGGCTGTTAACTCTAATGAACTTATCCTCTGCAGCAGAGGTAACTGTGGGTCTTCCTTTCCTGTGTCGGTCCTCATAAGAGCCAGTTTCATCATAACACTGGTGGTTTTTGCAACTGCACTTGAAGAAACTTTCAAAGTTCTTGAAATGTTCCTTAATGACTGATCTTCATGTCTTAAAGTAATGATGGACTGTCATTTCTCTTTGCTTATTTGACATAATATGGACTTGTTATTTTACCAAATAGGGATATCTTCTGTATACCACCCCTACCTTGTTACAACACAACTGATTGGCTCAAACACATTTTAAGAAGGAATGAAATTCCACAAATTAACTTTTAACAAGGCACATCTGTTAATTGAAATGCATTCCAGGTGACTACCTCATGAAGCTGGTTGAGAGAATGCCAAGAGTGTGCAAAGCTTTCATCAAAGCAAAGGGTGGCTACTTTGAAGAATCTCAAATATAAAATATATTTTGATTTGTTCAACTTTTTTGGTTACTACATGATTCCATATGTGTTATTTCATAGTTTTGATGTCTTCACTATTATTCTGCAATGTAGAACATTTTCAAAGCAAAGAAAAACTCTGGAATGAGTAGGTGTGTCCAAACTGTTGACTGGTACTGTATGTATATGATGTATCCAACGTGATTTATTGGTGATTTAGGGTGAGGTTTTGGGGGTCATAAAGGATGGTGTTGACTGGAGGTCTTCATACCTCGTTGAAAAGCAGCTCTCTTCGCTGTTGTCTCCGCAGGTCCATCATCTTCACGGCCACCTGCCTGCCACTGTGTTTCTCCCGAGCGATACACACCACCCCCGTCGAACCTTCGCCAATCTTCACAAAGTTCTCCAGGTACGACCGAGGGTCCCCCTTGTCTACCACCATCTGCAGGGCAGCCTTAAACTGTTCATGGGTCACCCTGGGGGGGTCTGGTGGCGGCCTCTGGGGGTGCTGAGGGGGTCTGAAAGCAGGGGAGCATGTGCCTGGGGGGCTGGTGGCCAGGGAGCCAGTGGGGGAGGGCCGGGGCTGGGAGGGGCTGTCCTGCCTGGGGAAGGGAGCATTAGGGCACCCTGAGTGTCTCAAAAAGGGTCAGGGCCATTGAGTCTCAGGCCCATGTTGGGAGACAGTCCCAGGGTGTAGCTGGCTGAGGAGCGCACCGTCCTGTGGGGTCTGATGCCACTCATGAAGGGACTGCTGGGGGTGCTGGGTAGGAAGCCTGACTGGTGGTGCCTCAGAGCCGACTCTGCCTGGATGATGAGAGAGTAAGAGAGAGAGAGTTGGCTGTCTTCCCAAGGTCCCTCCCCTGCTTTATTACTGGATGTAAATAACAGTGCTTTACTCTCACACTATGCATTCACTTCACCTGGTACGCCCCTTGCTAAAACGCCATTCAGATATAGGATCTTAATTTGATCACTCTTTTGTTGCTGAGAATTTTTCCTCTTTTCATGAAGCCTACTTTTTGCCAGTGAATAGCCTAACCACCGATCAAGCAACATTATGGACTTAACGTTCAAATCCTGTTGCTGCAGGATTATTTTGCTGTGATAATATAGGTCAACTTAAGATCCTACACCTTTAGGTACCTCAATGTACCCTTGAGATCTTGCTAAACATAGCATCTCTCAACATTTACAAGCACATTCAAGCAATAAAGTCACAAATCACATTTTAGCACCTCTGAAAAAACAACAGCATTAATTGAGCAATCGACTGTAGAATACAGTGATGCAGTCTGCTGTAAGACGGAGAGGAGCTATGGGCTCTACAAGTGTTTTCTATAAATGTTTCACCTAAAAAACTGTCTATGAAGTAGCTCCCTGTCCATTATATGCACAGGGTTTTCAACAAGTAAAGGTGTTAATTGCTGTATATACCACAGCACACGAGGCTGTTGAGGGGAGAACAGCTCATAATAATGCCCGAAATTAGCAAATGGAATGGCATCAAACACATGGAAACCATGTGTTTGATGGATTTGATACATATTCCTCTCCAGCCATTACCACGAGCCAGCCATTACTGGCCAATGTCAAATTGGTTGACGTATGTCTGTAAATAATATATCATAGTTGATTACATCAGCTAAGCTATGACAATGTACATCTAAAATAGAGATGAGAGATAATGATGAAGTGACATGCTTACCTTCAGGTCGTAGGAGGAGTATGGCCTGCTAGGGCTGTTATGTGAGTGGATGTAGAGGTTGGTGCGGTACTCCGGAGGGGGGTGACGCCCATGGTCAGGATGGGGCTGCTGGACAGCCATGGCTGGGTTGTAGAAGCATGAGAAGGGCCTCTGGTTGTGTGGCATAACCCTCGGCACCTGGAAATCTCTCCTCACCATCAGTCTCTCTGTGGGACTGCCCACCTCACAGCTGATATAAGCCCCTTTAATAGGCAGCTGTATGGGTTGGGATGGAACCGGGGGTCCCTCCAGAGAGCTGACACTCACCTCGTAGGTGGACTTAGCCCTGGGAAGATCCCCATTGGGCTGCAGGGTGATGCTCTTCTTCATGCCCATTTGGGGCATCCCACTCTCACTGTGGATGTTATGAGCCCTGTCCCTCCACTGCTGCTGCTCCATGTCATCCTCTCCCAGGTCTTCATACTGGTAGGTGTCCCCCTCCTTCACCTCCCCCAGCCTGCCAAGGGACTGGGCCCTCTTCCTGCCTGAAGGGCTGCTCTTCCTTAGGGAGTTGGAGCTGGTCACGGACAGCCTGCTCATGTCGGAGATCATGGCTGAGATGTAGTCTCCATGGCCGATCATACTCCCACGCACAATGGTCTGAAAGGAGAGGAGTTATGTTCAGCCAACCACATTGACTGGAATGATCATAACATACTGAGAGGCCTGTGCATTTGGGTGTGGAATAAAGAGGGTGACACAACTGTCGCTGGAAGATTATTTTTAGAACTCTGAGTCTGAAAGGGAAGTTTTGGCATTCTTCAAAAATCCAGACTTAACTCGTTTTCCCAGTTAGTTTTGCTGGCAATATGTTGGAAGGACATATCTACATATTGCATATTTATTTTGTAGCATAGATGGTGATTTCATATTTTGGCCTGTATGCAGGCGCTTCCATTTTGTAATGAGGTTTGTATAAAAACGGTAAAAGCTGACAGATTCTTTCTGACAAGTAAAATATCTAGCAGCACCCATCACAGTGGCATAGAGAAAGAGCATTAACTTGCCCTGACAGAAGAAGATGACACAGACTTAAAAATGCATTGGCAGAAGGCCCTTTCAGTTTAACATATCAGAGAATAGGCCCATTGGCTGATTACTCAATCTCTGGGTAAAGAAAAGTAATGTTCACTGTTATGAGAGTCTTCCATGTGTCTGTCTTTGGTATGGTGCTCTAGTCTGCTCTCACAGCTGCACAGGTGGCTATTTATACCCTATGAAGACAGACCCCGTGTCACAATGTCGTTTTCTTTTGTCACAAAAGGGGTGGCTCCTTGTAGTGCATTCCGACATTCTACGTACTCCCGTGCCACACCACATGAACATTGTAAAGCGCTGTATAGCCATGGGGGCAGCGTTGAAGCTCGCATGGTTTGTTGGTCTGATCTGTAGGCTATGTATCAAAGTAACCTATTTTGCATTGATAAGTAACATATAATCTCAGCGACTATTCAAACAATAAACCAAACAACATTAAAGCCTTATTAGAATCCCGCACAAAAAGGTATTTTGTTTAGAAGTGATAACTTTATTCTAGGCTATTTGAAAATGTAAAAGCAGTGCTTGTTTCTTCTTCTCTGTGACAAAAAAAGTTTGACGTTATATTTTTTAGATGATATGGGAGTGAATACATTGAAGCAGCATAGCAAATTGGGATATTGTTGTAGGTTACACTGGGAACTATAAGAATATTTCACAGGGCATATTATTTAATTATACATCAGATTATTTCACATGAGATGTGGGAAGCTAAAAGGCTAGCTAGCTCGCAGTGTTTAGCCAACTTGCCAGCAGGGGAAGACAAGACAAGCCAGACTCTTCTTTTGCTTTCACAAGAAATGAGAAGACAACAAGAAAACCTCTGTCACCCCTTGATGAATGTTGCTATTTGGGATGGGTGAGGGATCAGGTTACCCAAAGGTGCACGTGTTGCTCTAAAATGTCTGACTCCACCCAGCGCACTCATGCGTGTAGATCTACACACCTGAAGACTAATTCACATCCCACTGCATACCCTTTACAAAGGACAGAATGCATCATTATTGTTCAAATGTAGCAAATGTGATCATGTTTCATGTAACCTCTCCAACCTTTGCCTCTGCCATGCAGGCTACATAATTTACAGAACACAAGACTCCTCTGTACTACCAATCCAATCCCGATGATCCCATTAAAACCATGACTCTGCTTCATAAGCTGACGAGGAGATTCTGAAATGCAAAGCTCAAACTTATCCACTGGTGGTAATAAAAATGTGTTATGTTTTTCTAAGGGGCATATCGGCACGAGCATTCAGTCTAGCGCAGAAATCCTTCGATTTGAAGGCTTTATCGCTCACTGGCATTTCCATTGCTGTACCTGCACTTTCTATTCCTCAGCGTGACATCTATGGGAAGGCACCATGGATCGTTATTAATTGCCTGCATTGAGTAATAAATCTTGGAGCCCTCCGAGGATTCATGTTGTACAGTCAGTGTACACAGCAGGGTCATTAGCTGAGCCCTGTGATAGATAAGAAAGCAATATGACAGGGAGAACAGCAAAGTGTTGACCACCACAGTGCTCTGCTGCAGTAAAGGACTCTGTACTGTAGTAAGAAAGCCTCTGCTATAAACGCTTTAGATGGAGGGCTTTGAGGCTCACTAATACTGGAATATTCTCAGAAATAAAATCCTATACATTTTCAACTCTTTTTAATCTGTTGGAAAATACATCAAGAGAAAAAGACACCCAGTGCATACAGCCAGTTGGGCTGAGAATAAGGCCCAGTACCTTCTTTGGATTGAGCTCAACTGGGGTGATCCGGGAGGGGTCCACCATAGGCTTGGGCCTGCGGAGGTTCTCTATCAAACTGTGCCATTGGGTTGGCAGGCCCACGAAGCAGCCTCGTTTAGCATCAAAAGAGGTGTGCACCCGGTGCTCAAAGTTCTTTGGTGCTGAGATCTCTGGCCTCTTCTTTTTCTTCTTACGAAACATTGTCAGGTCCAGAAAAGTGACAGCTTGACAAATTCAAGATGGCCCTGCATAGACAAGAAATATATATAACATGTTCCTAAATCTGCAGCACACTTAACATCTACTGTACTGTTCATACCATTGATACAGTCACGTACAGCTCCTTTAATCTATGAACAGCTTATTATCCATCAATGTGTACCCCGAAGTGACTAAGCCATCATCAGATGCAGTACGTTCCCAGAAATCAAAATACAAGTGAATAAACTCAAATCTATCTGTCTAAAAAACATTTTCCATCTTCCAGACTGGCTTTCTGTCTGTCACTGGCCTTTGTGCTTCAGAACTTGTCTTAGGGGAACAGAGTGCATTGGGTTTGTAAGCCTGTGTGTAATGAAGGATATCTGGTCAATTAAGGCTTTTTCATTCTCTGTGCCCTTTTACTTACGAGCACACAGCCGGCCTCGCCAGAGCCCACAGGCTTTCAGAGCATTAGAGGGAAGAAAACACACTAAAAGTCTACCCACTATGCTACAGTTTGCCCACTATAACCCCATCCCCATTCCAATGCTAATGAAGGAGCATGAATTTTTCTGGCTTGTAGGGAAAGTAACCACTCAAGCTTTAGATATAAAGCCCTCTGCACTGACAGTGGAGTGGTATAGTGTAAGCCAAGGACACTGCTGTCATGTCTCTCATGTGTACCTACCACAAAGACAGTTATCAATTACATTACATCTAATGTCCTTAGCGGTACTAGGATAGAATTCACCCACATTTATGCGTGCGTATATTCTTGAAAATATAATAGTGCATTCGAGCTGCTCGTTGATAGAGTGCTGTTGGAGAACATGTTTTGTTGAAAGCTGGTGGATGTTTGCGAGATCATCAAATGGGAACATGGCCGGTGGCCCACTGTAACAAGCTGGCATGACACGCTAATGACGTTGTCATATGTAACACAACAAATGTGCCTTCAGTTGAACATGGCTCATCTCCCATGATGCATTGTGACACAGTGGGAGTTTAGGAAATCACTACTACGGCATTCTATAACTCAGCAGGCCATCACACTGGCAGCCTCCCCTCCCCTCCCACACTCTACAATCCCAATCTCCCCCTCCAAGGATAATTCAAACAGAAGGTTAATATGCTAAGTGTTGCATAAGTGTATCATTCTGTGCTCTCCCTATGTACGTAATGTGGAGCTGGGAAGGAATTTAATTCTGACAGGGACACTATAGCGTGAGGGAGACTGGCAGGAGGTGGGGTGGGTGGGCTTGAGGATAGAGCGGGGACCACAGAGCAGGGTAGACCTGACTGTGGTTGTAGACGGGGACCTTGTTTTTCACTCTAAAACACGAAAAGGCTTTTAAGGAGTGTTTGTCTTTTGAGTTCGATTAAAAAGAAAGGTTTGAAATAACGAGAAAGTACATTACTGTTTTTTCGCTCCATTTGCCTGGTTCTCTAGTTCTGTGTCTGTTCAGAACTGTGCATTTGCAGATGTTGGCACTACTGAGCCAAATATTTACACACGGCTCTTGTGTTTCCTGTACAATCAGATCTATCAATATTTACTCATGAGTGAAATGTAAGCTACTACCGTCATCCGGTGCCAGTGATAATGGGATGATACCATCACAAACAGAATGGCTGCTCTCAGTGCTCTGTGCTGTGTGCTGTGTGCTGCTACTCTATCAGGCATCCTCGCTTTGCAGAACTGCAGATTACAAACACAACATTACACATCCCTATATCCCTTCTATGCGGCCCCTTTCAGAATAAATGGGAGTTACAAAGTAAAGAACCAAGTAATTGGACACAAATAAAAACACAGCATCTTGATTCATTCTCAACAAAATGAATTGAAAAGTAGATGATTTACAAGTTGTGATCACAGGCTTCTGCCCTTACATCGACATATCAGAATCCACTAAGCTAATGACTGTTCAGATAACAATATCTTTCATTTCAGCCCATAGGAAAATACTTTATATACAGTATATGCACGCAGAGTTGAACTTGCAGCTGCTATAATAACGGTTTCTGGTCACATACTTCTGACCTACAGGGACTTGACCCCATGCCTCAGCAGCTTGCCTTGAATCTATCTATCTATCTATCTAAGTGCTGAAGCAAAACTTGGCCACATGCTGTCAAGGATATCAGAAGCCATAGAGGATGAGGTCATTCTAAATTGTGCTACACTTGTTGATTTATTTCCAACTCCATGAACACACGTGCAAACATAGCATAGATCCAAATACCTGCCATGAACACAGAACCAATCATGCGTCCCTTTCACAACTGATTTTTAAAGATGGATGGTTCAGAGCCATCAATTGTTCAAAATCACTTTTCAAAGGGACACATGCTAAAATCTTTACCAGGCATACTGGCCTACTTAACGTTAGAAAACATACTTACTCTTGTAGTACAGTCTGATCAATAATCACTCCTCTAAGTTGTATGAATTACAACCCTGGTTTTTAAAAACAGACAGCCTATAATTCCAGAATGTGTCAGTGTCCCTGTAAACAACATACCTTAGAGCGCAAACATGCCTTCACACCCAATGCCCATCTCTAGATCTAAAAACAGCCATACCACCCTGTGAGCAGCTTTAACAGGCAGACAAGACTCTCAGTTATCCCATCAATCCAAACCCATAGAGGACAGGACTAGTGATGGGGGGCGTATGCTCCCCTTAACATATTCTTAGAAGGGGATATAGAGATAGCGAGATATAGAGAGATACGAGAGGTATTGGATTTGCTGGATGTGAGTCCACCAAGCTTAAGTGAATTTCATCCTGATTGACTTTCCATCCTTTTTGGCAGGCTTGCACTGATGTAGGGAGGATGAAGGTTACTATGCTTGTAAGATCAGTAGCGTGTTCAGCCCTCCTGTGATCCAATTTTAGGACACAGTTTCTCCCACGAGTGCTGACGCACGTTTGTTGTTCACAAAATATGTGTCAAATTGTGAGGTGTGGGTGGGAGATGGGACAGAAGGTTATCCTCTTTTTGTGTTTGTCAATGCATTAATAATCCAGGGCTGAATTACACAGCTAGACCTGTGCCGTGGCATAGATACCATCAAGGTCTTAACTGCTGTTTTGGACTCTGCAGTGCGGTGGTGTGGGCTCAGAGATTTCTATTCTATGAGCTTCATTATGATGCCCGTTTTGCCCTTTGAGTGTAATGAGACTGCATTGCCTCTCAAGGGGGGTGGAGGTGGAGGGGTATGTTTTTTCAGTACACACACACACACACACACACACACACACACACACACACACACACACACACACACACACACACACACACACACACACACACACACACACACTGAGAGAAGGATAAAGGTACACAAGAACTGGACGTGACTGGACGGCACAATTGCAGTGTTTATGATTGTGGTTGATGCTGCCCTTTCCTTCAGTAGCCATGCCTGTCTAAAGAGTCACTTCTAGTGGCAATAACAGAGCTGAGTCAACACGCAATAGGGTGATGATTATTGTTTTAATTTAAACGTTTAAAAGGTGTAATCAGACTGGATTCTTATGACACATAAAGACATACTCCCTCCATGTATATTTCATTAGTAAGTGGTCTGGTATATCATGCAAGTGGTGTGCAAGCAAATGAAAGGGGAGACACACTATAGAACCTGCACTAAGTTACTCGTTGCCGGAGTGTGACTGTAGAGTCACTGGGGGCAGACCTTCCTCATAGAGGGAAATGGGGTTTCTTTGCTGATGGCCTCAATCATCATGTTACCGTTACTCAGTATAACATGAGCTGTTACAGGAGAGGGTACAGCACTCTACACCACAGTGCATCATATAATAGGAGATAAATTATATACATCCAAAAGTGGTTTAGGATCTAGACAGTGGTACAACAACAGCATATAACAAACAAGAAGAAACATATTGTTATATCGCCAAGCTCAAATAAAGACCACACTTGGGAGAAGCTAGCTATGTACCC
Organism: Oncorhynchus keta; assembly: GCF_023373465.1. Classification (NCBI taxonomy): domain Eukaryota; kingdom Metazoa; phylum Chordata; class Actinopteri; order Salmoniformes; family Salmonidae; genus Oncorhynchus; species Oncorhynchus keta. The sequence continues at coordinate 32,961,402 of NC_068455.1, read as the reverse complement.
TGGGGCTAGACCATGAACCACATTCATTAGACACTGTAGTTTATTAAAGTAAAGCTCTAAAACAGAAGAATATTCTGGAAAAGTGAGTATGCAAAACTCACTGAACTAGGTCATCTGCCCTTGCAGGCTCCAAACTTCTGTTAAGTATGCAAGTCAGAACTGCATCAAATCACTGAAATTCTGTTTTTTTAAAGGAAACTGAAAGCTTTTCCATCATGTTCTTAGTTTTCTTTTCCTTGAGTGACTAAGAAATTCGTTTCAGAAATTAAGAAATGTCCTTATCCTACAACTTTGCGCTGTTTTAACTTCTAGGGTAGAAACAGTGCATGACTGCACATAACTTTTGGCTGAATATTGACAGTATGGAGTGGAGGAATAGTCCAAAGAGAGAGAAAGGTGTGTGTGTGTGGGGGGGTCTTTTGATGTCTTAGTTTATCTCTCTTTGAGTTGGAACCTCGCCACGTGTTGTCCTCCTTCCTCATCACCAAGAGACTCAATGTCTTTTATATGTCAACGTTGACTGGCTTCAATGGCTGTAAAAAAAAAAAAGCCATAATAGGAGGGATTTGAGAAGGGGACAGGGAGCTTGACAGAGAATATACATCATTCTGCCTGAATTAGATTGGCACAGATTCTCCAGGCCCAGTAAGTGTGAGAGAAAATGGCTTAGTTCTCCACTAGGCCAGAGTCGATGAAACACTAACAGAGTGATGTAAAGTAAAAGCTAGCTCTTATCTACCCCAAGCACCTTGACATAATGACACTGTAAACAGCACATCTCAAGTCGTAAGCCCTGGTGTGCTATTCTCCCTGTATGCCTCCAGTGCCTCCGCTAATCCTCAACACTGGAGCTCCCCAGGGATGCGTGCTCAGTTCCCTCCTGTACTCCCTGTTCACCCACGACTGCATGGCCAGGCACGACTCCAATACCATCATTAAGTTTGCTGACGACACAACAGTGGTAGGCCTGATCACCGACAATGACGAGACAGCCTATAGGGAGGAGGTCAGAGACCTGGCTGGGTGGTACCAGAATAAGAACCTATCCCTCAACGTAACCAAGACTAAGGAGATGATTGTGGACTACAGGAAAAGGAGCACCGAGCACGTCCCCATTCTCATCGACGGGGCTGCAGTGGAGCAGGTTGAGAGCTTCAAATTCCTTGGTGTCCACATCAACAACAAACTAGATTGGTACAAACACACCAAGACAGTCGTGAAGAGGGCACGACAAAGCCTATTCCCCCTCAGGAAACTAAAGAGATTTGGCATGGGTCCTGAGATCCTCAAAAGGTTTTACAGCTGCAACATCGAGAGCATCCTGACCGGTTGCATCACTGCCTGGTAGGGCAATTGCTCGGCCTCCGACAGCAAGGCACTTCAGAGGGTAGTGTGTACGGCGCAGTACATCACTGGGGCAAAGCTGCCTGCCATCCAGGACATCTACACCAGGCGGTGTCAGAGGAAGGCCCTAAAAATTGTCAAAGACCCCAGCCACCCCAGTCATAGACTGTTCTCTCTACTACCGCATGGCAAGCGGTACCGGAGTGCCAAGTCTAGGACAAAAAGGCTTCTCAACAGTTTTTACCCCCAAGCCATAAGACTCCTGAACAGTTAACCGAATGGTTACCCAGACTTTTTGCATTGTGTGCCGTCCCCCCCAACCCTTCTTTTACGCTGCTGCTACTCTCTACTATCTTATATGCATAGTCACTTTAACTATACATTCATGTACATACTAACTAAATTGGCCCGACCAACCAGTGCTCCCGCACATTGGCTAACCGGGCTATCTGCATTGTGTCCCACCACCCGCCAACCCCTCTTTTTACTCTTCTGCTACTCTCTGTTCATCATATATGCATAGTCAACTTAACGATACCTACATGTAAATACTACCTCAATAAGCCTTACTAACAGGTGTCTGTATATAGCCTTGCTACTCTTTTTTTTCAAATATCTTTTTACTGTTGTTTTATTTCTTTACTTACCTACAGACACACACACATACCTTCTTTTTTCCCGCACCATTGGCTAGAGCCTGTAAGTAAGCATTTCACTGTAAGGTCTACCTACACCTGTTGTATTCGGCGCACATGACAAATAAACTTTGACTTGATTTGATTTGATGCTACTGACACATGCCTGTACCAAATGAGTGCTCTAAAAAGTCCTAGCTCCCAAATCGCCCGGCCATAGGGTGATATCTAGTCAGTTGAACCAGAGAGGTGTGGGGGGCTGCCTTGTCAGCTCGGGGATTCGAAACAGCAACCTTTCGGTTACTGGCCCAACGCTTCTACCAGCCCCGTATAGAGTACTTATAACTGTTCCACTGAGGCCTATAGGCAGTAGGGAAGTGAAGTACAGTACTGACCTGCACTCTGTTTGATTAAAGATGCTACTTACTGGCTTCCACCAGTCCTTTAAACAATCTGACTCTCAGCAGATAAATACATATAATCTGGTTAGTCCAATGAGACAGGCCAAATGGCCTCTCAGGGGTGTAATTTATTGATGCAGAATTCCGCCCTAGCAATCTTTACTGTACACCCTTCTTCCTATGAAAGGGACAAAATTACAAAATATATGTTTTCCCTCCATGTTATCAATTTGCGGCAGCTCAGTTCCTCTTCCGTCACCCAGTATGGGCGCTGTCTCATCACACAGTGTGACTGCAGGGCATCCTGTCCTAATTTTACTCGGTCGCGTTCTAATCCTCAGTGTTTGACATCTCATGGCCAGTGGCCACAGAAAACTCTTAATGCCTCCTCTCCTCTCCTCTCCTCTCCTCTCCTCTCCTCTCCTCCTCTCCTCTCCTCTCCTCTCCTCTCCCTCTCCTCCTCTCCTCTCTTGGCAGACACGACTGTGAGTCGAGCATTCCTCTTGCCTCCAGCAGGCCCACATGTGCACAGTGCTGGGCTGTATGCTAAGGGTCCAGTATGGGAACTCTGTCTCGGCAGCACCTGTGTGCTTCTCAATGGGGTCCGTCTGTCACCATCCCAGCTGTACCTGAGACAGGCCAGCTCGTTTGTCATCGCCTTGACAGCAATGTGAGGCAGCGCTAGACTGTGAACTTTTAGAAAAACGAGGGACAGAAAAAAAAGGGTTCCAAACAAGTAATGACGTGAGAAGAGGAGTCACGAGTGTGTATGACATGTCACTCACCCTCAGCTAGCATATGTCCACCTGGCTCTGTGCGCTCCATAAAACTCTCCTCTCACATACTCTTTCTCTCCCTCCCTACCTGGCCTTCTTGAATATCAATGAGAAACCTGAGAAACAAACACATGGCGTGTCCGTTACCTCTGGCTGTGGTATAAAGAGTGTCCAAAGTGTAGTGTTAACTAGAATCTGTAGAACCCCCCCCCACCACCACCACCAACTAATTAAACACACTTACAAAAAATAGAACAGGGTTAATTAATGACCGATCAGGTTATCTGAGTGCTGATTATTGATTAACCTCAATTAATCCTCCAGCACCTAGGAGTGGAGCCTCTGCCACTCCTAACCATCCCTGGTCTGGGGAAGCTGAGCTCTATAGATATGTTGATCCAGGATGTCCCAGAGCAGCGCTTCTCTGTCTGATGGTTCTAACTGGCCATTAGCCTGCTAGTTAACAGAGGCAACCCTGTGCTGTGCAGCAGGTGCAGAGGGGCCTTTCAGCTGAGTCAAACGGGGTCAACTACTCACAACTAATTTACTGGTGTGAGAGGTAAGTGGTGCATGTCATACTGCTGCAGTCAAACATGTATGATTAAGGCATAATTGGCAGTATAACTTCAGGGCATGTGGTTAGAGTTTCAACCTACGGCAGTTATAAACCAGAGCAGAGATTAGTCAAGTTGTTGATCGTACCAGCAATCCCATGAAAACTATATCCCATTATATTATCTCCTTGGTGTAAGTACTTAAAACAAGACTAGTATGATGTAGACTATTAATGTAATATAATCTACAGTATAAAACCTTGTAAAATGGCATGAGTGGTTAATTGTCAGTCTGCCACTTGGTCTCTGCTATTCGCTGAGCAATTCTTCTCTGTATCCTCACTTCCACAGATTACAAACACGTAGCAGTACATTACAACCATCCTGGCACACTAAAGGAACACATTTTGTGCATGATGTCACAGAGCAGAAGAAGAAAGCTCATGTTTATCTAACAAATCCCACACTCGTCAGTTTGTTACCCTCCCTCGGCATCCACATAAGCATAACTATACATACAGCAGCTGGATCCCTCAGTCAGCTTACAGTCAGCTTACAGTCCCAGATAAGGACAGATGCATAGGGACAACAATGAGTACCTTTATTCTGCATGCATGCAATGAGCATGGAATACTATAGCTTTGTCTGTCTCAACATGATTCATTCTCAGTCAAAACACATAAGTATCTGCTTGCTCACCAGACACTCTGGGAGATCATTTCAACAGAAGCTGAGGAGAGAGAGAGAGAGAGAGAGAGAGAGAGAGAGAGAGAGAGAGAGAGAGAGAGAGAGAGAGAGGACGAGCAGGTGAAAGCAGCCTTTCAGTCAGTCTTTTCTTCTCTCCCTTATTACCACCTGGGCTTACTGCATCCTGTTCTCTCTCTCTCTCTCTCTCTCTCTCTCTCTCTCTCTCTCTCTCTCTCTCTCTCTCTCTCTCTCTGATCTCCTCCACCACCGCTGTTGCCTTCCGACACCGCACACACACACATAGATACACACTACCTTGTTCATTATCAATGGAGCTAAGCCTCTTTTTCTGCCTCATGCCCCCATCCCCACTTCCCAGATGGAATACACAGGGTGTGCGTAGGGATTCATTAGTGGAAAAAAAAAACCCATCAGTCTCCTTACCTTGCCGATCGCTGAAGAGGAGAGCCTCTCCTCCAGGAAGGGAAGAGTGCAAGAGTGAGCACACACATATACACACACTTGTTATACACACTCCCTCACACAAACCCCCACACTCTTGCACACACACACACACACACACACACACACACACACACACACACACACACACACACACACACACACACACACACACACACACACACACACACACACACACACACACACACACACACCGTCGAGGAGGGCTGGCTCTCAAGCAGACGCACACTGCAGGCTGCTGCTTGCTTGAGAAAGCCTGATGCATTCCTCCCTCCAGGCAGAAACACACTCTGCCATCTCGAAAGCTCTTTGTTGGGGATGATTCATCCCCAGCTCCCTCCGTGGCTAACAACTCGTCCGTGCACCGCTATACCGCTGCCTGCTCCTGGGGACACAGGGTGGCCAGTGACAGGGGCAAAACCAAAGGAAAAGCCCCATCCAAGATGCGAGAATATCACAGCCATGCAGAGTTCCTTCCCTCCCTCCCCCTCTCTCTCTCTCTCTCTCTCTCTCTCTCTCTCTCTCTCTCTCTCTCTCTCTCGCTCTCTCACACACACACACATCCCCTCCTACTCTCTCTCTCGCTCTCTTTATCACCTCCCACCCTCTCATTGGGTTGTCTTTGCAGTGGCCCTAAGTTGATAGCAGCGTGCTGTGTGTGTGTCTCTTTAGGCTTGTTTCCAATGACTGAAAGGGAGGTAGAGCTGCTGTACACACAACCTGGGATACCTTTCATCCATCTGGTCCCCCTTTCCTTCTGGGGTGGGGAGGGGGGTGATATTAGAACAGTAACCCAAGGTGCCTTTTCTCCCTGCCTGGTTAACAGATGCAGGGTCGGGGATAACAGAGTGTTTTTTCTCTAACAAAAGATATCTGGAATTAAGGAGAATGATTATAGCAACAACAAAAAACACAACAATAAGAAAATGAAATACATAGCAGAAATAGCCTGCAAGACTAATAAGATTTAGGACACTAATACATGGTCTTTTGATTAAAAAATACTTGTGCATGAGCTCTACAACAACCAAATATAAAGTTATTTTACCCCACATCAAATAAACCCAAGTAAAAGGCTTGACTCAGCAAATTTGCATAACAATTATACAGATTTGAACACTAGGGGGCTTGGCAGATGTGTTCCCCCTCCCTCTGTTGTCTTTGTTATCATCACTGTTATTGCTGATATTGATTGGTCAGCCTACTGGGTCTGTCCTGTTAGTACTGTCTGCAATGCAGTGCTATTGGGTGGGCAGCCTTATCCAGAACACAGGTCTCATAGCTCACAATAACAAATAAAAATGCCTCTGTTTGCTCAGACTATCTGATGGTGTCTGGTCCTTTTGCTGCTTGTTTACAGACAACCATTTGTTTGTTTGCACCTCATATCCTTCTGTGCTACAAGTTTGCATGTGGTTGGAGAGACATATATGGCTTAAGTGGGTTAAAAAAAGTCCTGTTCCTCCAGTTATTTAAATCCTCCCTTTATTTATGACAATATGCATTCTGTCTATGGCCTCTGTTATTTATCTGTCTAGGATCGTAATATCATTCACATTTAACACGAGGCAATACAAACCTCAAAATGTTACTTATGTCCAAGAAACTGACACATTGCGCATAAGAAATAGTGATACTAAACTGCACCCACCTATTGTTGTTTGTCAAGCATTGCCACGCTTGATGAGGCTCCTACTGCTTCTGATGAAAACATTGAGTCACCAGATACACTGGGGGTAATGGCACGCATTGCAAAGTAGGCCTACATTGACAATGCCTTTTTAGCCTTTTGCAGCTATTGTTATTAAATTAAGCCCTTTCTCTTCGCGAGAGACAACCTAAATTGCTTGCATTTCAATTTCAATGCCATTTAGTGGGGCTTCTCAGGATTATGCCTGGGCAACATTCAGGCAGGGGTTGGAGTGCCTCCAGGCTTTAATGTTGACTGTGGTTGTGGGTGGTCAGTGAGTGGTCATCAGTGAGTGGTCAAAGCCCACGTCATTCCATGACCTGAGGATCTCAGAGTGGGCTGCAGCCTCTGAGCCCACATCCTAACATGTCAAGCATGACATGACATTATTTTCAATTGATTAGCTGTTATACACCTGTCCCTTCCCTATGACTAGTTCAGTATAACCCTGCAGTTAACTAAGCCATGTCTTGCAAAGACTTCTGCTAAGTAAGGTATTGGCCTGGGAAGGAATCGTGCTGTTAACTGGTGAATGTACTGTAAATAAAAAAGGACATAGCACAAAAGCACCAGTTGTGAACAAAGCTAATAGTGCCTGGATTTGCTTGTCAATCGAAATATCCTTCTCTCAAGGCCTTGCAAAACTCCAATTAGGCATAGGTACTTGTAGTCTCTCAGAATCGAGCTCCAAGTAGAGAGAGAGGTGTAGATCAGTAGATAGCAGCAAGTCCTGCAGCAAAGATGCTAGTGAGAATACAAAATATTTCAGAATTTCAACAGCACTAATACTCTATAGTGCCTTCATAAAGTATTCACAACCCCTTGACTTTTTCCACATTTTGTTGGGTTACAAAGTGGGATTAAAATGGATCTACACAAAATACTGTGTAATGTCAAAGTGGAAGAATGTTTTTTACTTTTGTAAAATAATTATGAAAAATAAAGCACCAATATATCTTAATTAAATAAGTATTCAACCCTAACACCCCAACACCTTTCCCAGTGATAACAGCTGTGCGTCTTTCTGGGTAAAATCTCTAAGAGCTTTCCAAACCTGGATTGTGCAACAACATTTGCCCACTACTCTTTTCAAAATTCTTCAAGCTCTGTCAAGTTGGTTGTTGATCATTGCTAGACAACAATTTCCAGGTCTTGCCATAGATTTTCAAGCAGATTTCAAGCAGACTGTAAGTCAACCAATCAGGAACATTTACTGTCTTGTTGGAGCAACTCCAGTGTAGATTTGGCCTTGTGTTTTGTTATTAAACTGTTGAAAGGTGAATTAATCTCACAGTGTTTGGTGGAAAGCAGACTGAACCAAAAAACATGTATTGATTTTTTTGTTTTGTTGCCAGTTTTGCATGTTATTTTGGCATTAATACGTGTTACAATTCAGTTTGCAAACAAATTTATACATTTTTTTAAATAATTGAGTTAAATAAAGCCGAATACAATCATGGTTCCAAATACAGGTGTTTCAGCTTAGCTCATAACTTTCTGTGGTGGTGGGGCAGCCAGAAGAGAATACGGAGCGTAGGCGTTGGTAATGTTCTGTAGTTTTACCGTGATTAGCTCAGTGTTCTGTCATTCATGGGGACACTACGTCATCGGAAAATCTACGGGTAGAGCTCAAAAATTCAGGCCCCTTGGGAGCTGCCATAGAGTTACATTAGAAGTGTTGTGTTGTATTGTGTAATGGCTTTGCTGGCATGATTCTAAACGTTTTGGGGGGGAGTTTGCCCACCAACATTTACAAGCAAAAATCGGCACTAGACGTTACAGATAATTGTATGTGTGGGGTAGTCATTCAAAAATCATGACAAACTCTGTTATTGCACAGAGTCGATGCAACTTATGTGACACGTTAAGCACATTTTACTCCTTAACTTATTTATGCTAGCCATAACAAAGGGGTTGTATACTTATTGACATAAGACATTTCAGCTTTTCATTTTATAATCATTTGTAAAATGGGACTCACCATTTGAGAGGCACTCAAATCCAGTCAAAAATGGTGGGTGAGGTCAAAATAGTAGTTTGAGGGTGGGTTTCTACGTGATATCCTCCAGCAGTCAAAGTGAATGTGATTTATGCTGTCCTTCTCTCCAGCTCCTTGGTGCAGCAGCAGCATTTTGGTGGTAGGGGTCTCAGGGGAGTCACTAGGCCAGCTATGCTGCTCACACAACCCATGTAAGGAGGCTGGATTTAACGTGCTAATGAGTCACCTATCTACCCTCAGTGTATCACATCACAGTGGATTACTCATTAACTTGGTAGTTTGGCTCCTGGATGCTGATTGGATGAAAGCAGTCGTAGATCAGACAATACACCACAGGTATAATGCAAAACTAAATGTTTACTGTTCTAATTATGTTGGTAACCTCTATATACAGTGCATTTGGAAAGTATTCAGACGCCTTGACTTTTTCCACATTTTGTTATGTTACAGCCTAATTCTAAAATAGATTTTTTTTAAACAATCTACACACAATACCCCATAATCAAAAAGCAAAAACAGGTTTGTATATTTTAGAACATTTATTACAAATAAAAAACAAAAATCACATTTACATAAGCATTCAGACCCTTTACTCAGTACTTTGTTGAAGCACCTTTGGTTAGCGATTACAGCCTCGAGTATGACGCTATAAGCTTGGCACACCTGTATTTTGGTAGTTTCTCCTATTCTTCTTTGCAGATCCTCTCAAGCTCTGTCAAGTTGGAAGGGGAGCGTTTCTACACAGCTATTTTCAGGTCTCTCCAGAGATGTTCGATCTGGATCAAGTCCAGGCTCTGGCTGGGCCACTCAAGGACATTCAGAGACTTGTCCCAAAAACACTCCTGCGTTGTCTTGGCTGTGTGTTTAGTGTCAGTGTCCTGTTGGAAGGTGAACCTTCTCCACAGTTTGAGTTCCTGAGCAGGTTTTCAACAAGGATCTCTCTGTACTTTGCACCGTTCATAATAACTTCTACCTCATGGCTTGGTTTAGTTCTGAGATGCACTGTCAACTGTGGGGCCTTAGATATACAGGTGTGTGCCTTTCCAAATAATGTCCAATCAATTGAATTTACCACAGGTGGACTCCAATCAAGTTGTAGAAACATCTCAAGGATGATCAATGGAAACAGGATGCACCTGAGCTCAATTTCTAGTCTCATTGCAAAGGGTCTGAATCCATAATTAAATAAGGTATTTCTGTTTTATATTTTTTATACATTTCCCAAAATTTCTGAAAGCCTGTTTTTTCGCTTGTCATTATTGGGTATTGTGTGTAGATTTTTTTTTAAATCCATGGGAAGTTAAGCCCTGGAATTTGGGGATTTTGCTTAAATTCATCAAAAAAGTCAGCATAACAGTGAACCTTTTTTTGTGGGATAATTATATGTCTTGTGGCATATTTTGGTTAAACCCACTGCATGCACAGTGCATTCTTCCATCACATGTACAGCCGATTCTCAAGATCTTGCACACTAATAAGATGCTATTGAGCCAACACTACTACACAGTCTTAGCCAACGACTACATGCTTTCTGGTTTTGATTACAATACTGGGTGGGGTGAATATATTTTACATTACATACATTATTTTTTGTTAACTAGGAAATAGTAGCCAACAGCAAAGTGTGTTTAAATAATTTCTAACATGTTAACCATTTCTGCTAGTTAGTTTTTGCTACCTTGTGGGTTTTAGCTTGCTTGAGCCAGCTAACTGAGGAATGTTAATTCATCTGTAACCATACATGTTTCATTTGAAAACTTTTATCTCACAAAGGAGTTGTTTAATCTAACTGCTTAGCTATTTTTCTGTACATGGAATTGTATTTATTCTAATCTTTACAGGAAAATGCCTCAGGCACTATCTGATGTGTGGAGACATTTCACTGCAGATAATGTAGAAGGAAAAGTTGTGTACATTTGCTAATACTGAGCCAAATCATATGTGAAGAATGCAACAAAGATGAAGAATCATCTGGCCAAGTGCATAAAGTTCCCTCAGTGCTCACAACAAGCAACCTCTGACAAAAGTCCATCTACTTCTATTCAAGGTGAAAAGGATGAATCAGGCACCTTATCGATAGCAACAGCTCATGGTCCTCCTGGAATCAGAAGTTTTTTTGACTCAATGGTGGAACATAATCAGAGAAATGCTGATGAATGTCTTGCTCGAGGTGTGTATGCAACTCGTTCACCTTTGATGTTCACAGGCAATGTGTATTGGAAGAGATTTCTGAATGTTCTTCGCCCAGCATACACCCGTCCAACCAGACATGCTTTATCTACTCATTTGCTGGATGCAGAGTTCAAGTGAAGGTCAAGCAAATAATAGAGAAAGCAGACTGTATTGCAATAATCTCTGATGGATGGTCGAATGTTCGTGGGCAAGGAATAATTAACTACATCATCTCCACCCCTCAACCAGTATTCTACAAGAGCACAGACACAAGGGACAACAGACACACCGGTTTCTACATTGCAGATGAGCTGAAAGCAGTCATCAATGACCTTGGACCACAGAAGGTATTTGCACTGGTGACAGGCAATGCTAAGAAAATGAAGGCTGCTTGGTCTAAAGTGGAGGAGTCCTACCTACACATCACACCCAATGGATGTGCTGCTCATGGATTGAATCTGCTCCTCATGGACATCATGGCACTGAAAACAATTAATACTCTACAAGAGAGCCAAGCAAATGGTTAGGTATGTGAAGGGTCATCAAGTTATAGCAGCAATCTACCTCACCAAGCAAAGCGAGAAGAATAATATCACCACATTGCTGCCCAGCAACACCCATTGGGGTGGTGTTGTCATAATGTTTGACAGTCTCCTGGAGGGGAAGGAGTCTCTCCAAGAAATGGCCATATCACATTTTGCTGATATGGACAGCTCCATCAAGAGGATCCTCCTGGATGATGTATTTCTGGAGAGAGTGGTAAGCAGCCTGAAACTCCTGAAACCTTAAACAGTAGCCATTGCACGGATTAAGAGAGACAATGCCATCCTGTCTGATGTTCAGACTCTGCTTGCAAATCCATACTGCCCTGCCCACTTCACTGTTGCTCCAAGCTGAAGAAACTGCAGTTCTGAAATACATCAAAAAGCGTGAAGACTTCTGCCTGAAGCCCATACACGCCACAGCGTACATTTTGGACTCCAAGTATGCTGGCAAGAGCATCCTGTCTGGTGCAGAGATCAACAAGGCCTATGTTGTCATCACTACCGTGTCTCCGCCACCTTTGCATGGATGAGGGCAAGGTTCTTGGCAGTCTGGTCGAAGTACACTTCCAAGCAAGGGCTTTGGGATGGAGATGCAATATGGCAGTCGTGCCAACATATCTCATCAGCCACCTGGTGTAAGAGACTTGTTTGGGAACACACACACCATAGCTAGCAACAGGCTGACCAATACATGGGATGAAAAATTGGTAGCCATCCTGGCAAATTTGAGGGTTTTTGAGCCTGACAACGAGCCATCCTTAACAAGGTTGGAAAGTTACAGTGAAGATAAGGCCTCAGAGTCTGATATTCAAGAGGTGGACATTGAGGAGATCCAGAGAGAAGAGAGGAAGACAATCAAAGCTTAAGTTTCTAGACTATCATTTCACATGTTATCATATTCCCTTTATTTTGTTGTTCAGTGAAATCATCCCATGTGAAGAGTCAACTCATTTAATTAATTCGTAACTAAATAATTTCTATTGATACAATTTAATCATTTGCAAATATGTCTACTTATGATAAGGCAAAGGGTTTATGTGTCTGTCTCCATATGAAATGGTAAATATATCCAATGCAAAAAAACATCTACATTTAAATTGTATTAATATTAATTTGCATATATTTCCATTTATTCCCACGGAAAGTTACCACCTCTGAATATTCCCCAAAATGTGAAACCCTAGTGGTACATGGCCATAATACCACGACTAAGTGCTGTATCCAGGCACTCCACGTTGCGTCATATATCAACCACACCCCCTCGGGCCTTATTGTTTAACTATACCAGTGGGGACCAACTGAACCTCATTGGACAACAATTAAGAAAATCTAGTCCCGGTTTCCCAGAGGCATGAGCTCCGTTAGAAACATTGTTCGAACCATTTAGCTTAATGGTTCTAACGATGAACTTAAGATGCTTTTGGGAAACCGGGCCCAGCACAGTTAATGATAAAGATTCTGGATGTAATACAATACGTCAAGTAGCTATATCATTGTGGGCAGTTTTCATAACAGAAAAATACAACATAACACTCTCTCATTAGAGAATGGAATAATTACATTTGAATAATTAAGATATCCAAGTGGCTGCATTAAACTATCTCAGTTCACCATATTTATGGTGCAGCTCGTTTCTTGTTGTGACAAGCTGCCAGTGTTTACGACTTTAGCTTTCAGCAAGAACATGTGTAGAGCAGTATACCCTTTGCTCTCATATTCAATGAGGTTCAAATAACATTATCAGATGAAAAACATGCAAAGTAACCCATATTTGAACTTTGTGGTCTGCAGTGCCTCTCCCATCCAGAGCTCCTCTTGCATGCCCTCTACTGATAGTGACTTATACGACAAGCTCCAGTTAATCAGGCAATGATTCTCACAAGAGTCATCACCATTATTTCACATTTATTTAACACTATCACCACATGGCCTTGGGGGGACATTTTTACCAATATATACAGCAGTGACATCTATAATGTGAATTGAGCCTTGTCATAGACTCCTCTGGATTTCTCTCTGTCATTCTCATACACTACCTTCACCACATGGGGTACTGAAAGTTTAATTCCTAAGAGGTAACGTGAAGAAGGCAAAGAAATAATGGAGAGAGGAACCAGACGGAACATGGCATGTTATCTAAAGCCCTTTTCCAAACATAATAGATGAGTGGAATGAATGTAAAATGTAGAATACCGTTTTGTAGTGAATTGCCATGAAAGAAAATATATTACAGAACAGTCTCAACAGCCAATTATTGCAGAATATCCAAGGATATGCAGTAACAACAACCACCAGTATTTCAGTTCTCAAATCATAGCACCATTTTCTCCAATTACATTAGATGATTTTTCCCTCTGGGATACTGTGTGGCCCAGAGCCTAGATAGTGATCTATGGCTATGACTGGTGTGACCTATGCCATTCCAACTGCAGTTTATATATACACATCACAAACAGTAAAATACATGCATGACGAAAGACAACAAAGACATAACAGATGATACTGACAGTCTGCTACCTAAATACAAAACAATCTGAACATGGAAATGTCATGTCAATGTTCAGGTGGAAAGGTGTCAGTTTGGAAGACCAGAGCCCCCTTGCTCTTCCTTGACACTGCCCCTGACTCCAAGGCCTTCTTCTGGTGGTAGCTTTCTGCCCTCAGTTCCTAAAAGCAGAACTCAGAGGCGACACTGAGCAACAGGTCCTTGCAATACATGCTCTGCTTCTGAGCTTTCCCCTCTTCCTGCTGCTGATGTTGCTGCAGTCTCTTCAGAGGAGTCTCATCCCCGCAGGGCTTTCATGCAGACAACACCAAATTCACCGCTGGGTTGATCTTACAGTGTCCTGGAGGAAGGTGCCAGAACAAATAACTAAAACCTTAAGAACACAACTGGAGTAGACACAAACGATGCCACATGAATACACCTTGGGGTTACTGCTGGGTTTTAGTCATCCCGTTTTAAAGTAATTTATTGCTAGATAGACATTTCTTTAAATAGAAAAAGAGATATTTGCTTTGGGAAAAGCCACAGGCATTCATTCATTCAGTTATGAGAGAAAAGTGAAATGAATGAGGGCAGCAAAATAAGATGATCTCAGTGAACACTTACATGGTCGGAGGCTGATCCGACTCTTCCACAAAGGGCTGGAAGTTTGGCTTGCTGGACGGAGCCAAAAAACACTGTGACCAAACCTGGACATCTACAATTGAGCACACACAAATGATGTCAAATAATTTAGCTTACAAATCGTCAAGTCACCGGGTCATCACATAAAAAGTCCCATTACTGCGTGTCTCATACCTTTATGTCGCTCCATTTCTCATTCTCCTTAGATCTCAATGGGGGTGGGGCCATCCAAGATTCCAAATTTGGATCAGACGGTCCAGCACTGGCAGCCTTGTAGATCACAGATCACAAGGCGACTGTTTAGACCACTGTTGGCAGGGGCTGGTGGGCCTTGTAACTGTATCCTTAGTGAATTACCTGTGAACAAACAGGAAATATAAGGTAAAACATCATAACAGATTGAAATCTGTTGAACGTCAAAACCTCCATGACATTACACAACTCAACATGACATCTGGTGTTTTAAGATGGCGCTGAAGAGGATGGCTGACGTTTTACATGCCCATAACCAATTGTGCTATTTTTTGTAAAAATGTTTGCATTGTTTGTAACTTATTATTTTACTTATTTTGTACATAATGTTGCTGCTACCGTCTCTTATGACCGAAAATAATTTCTGGGCATCAGAACTGGGATTACTCACCACGAACTGGAAGAAGCTTTTTCCTTTAACGAGTCCAACGAGAAGGGTATACTGCTCTTCCGGGAACAGGCACAGATCCCCATCATTTGCGTGAAGAGGACGCAGATCGGGCTTCCATTTGAGAATCAGTAGGGGAGCGAGTAAACTCCCACGGCCATCAATTATATTTGCTAATAAGCAATCATTGGAAATTAAAATTGATGACCTACGATTATCCTACCAACATGACATTAAGAACTGTAATATCTTGTGTTTCACCGAGTCGTGGCTGAACGACGACACGGATAACATAGAGCTGGAGGGATTCTCAATGCACCGGCAGAACAGAGAAGCTATGTCTGGTAAGACGAGGGGTGGGGGTGTGTGTCTTTTTGTCAATAACAGCTGGTGCGCAATGTCTAATATTTAAGAAGGGTAGAGTTATTGCTTGTCTGAGGTAGAGTACCTTATGATAAGCTGTAGACCACACTATCTATATTATTTGTAGCTGTCTATTTACCATCACAGATGCTGGCACTAAGACCGCACTCAACCAACTCTATAAGGCCATAAGCAAACAAGAAAATGCTCACCCAGAAGCGGCGCTCCTAGTAGCCGGGGACTTTAATGCAGGCAAACTTAAATCAGTTATTCCTCGTATTTACCAGCATGTCACATGTGTAACCAGACAAAAAAAATCCTAGACAACCTTTACTCCACACACAGAGATGCATACAAAGCTCTCCCCTGCCTATTTGGCAAATCTGACCATAATTCTATCCTCCTGATTCCGGCTTACAAGCTAAAACTAAAGCAGGAAGTACCAGTGACTCGCTCAATATGGAAGTGGTTAGATGTCGCGGATGCTACGCTACAGGACGGTTTTGCTAGCACAGACTGGAATATGTTCCGGGATTCATCCCATGGCATTGAGGAGTATACCACCTCAGTCATCGGCTTCATGAATAAGTGCATCGATGACGTCGTCCTCACATTGACCGTACAAACATATCCCAACCAGAAGCCATGGATTACAGGCAACATCCCCATCGAGCTAAAGCTGCCGCTTTCAAGGAGCGGGACACTAATCTGGACGCCTATATGAAAATCCGCTACTGTAAGGGGTAAAATAGAACAATCAATAAATGGGTACATAACCCGACGCACATCAGACGTGCACAAGCACTTACAATAAAGAATTCTGGACAAGGACATGGGGGGGTTAAATACACCATATGTAATTGATGTAATTGAAACCAGGTGTGAGGGAAGACAAGACAAAACCAATGGAAAATGAAAGGTGGATCGGCGATGGCTAGAAGGCCGGTGACGTCAACCGCCGAACACCGCCCGAACTAGGAGAGGGACCGACTTCCGCAGAAGTCTTGACAGCTACGCCCTCAGACGAACCATCAAACAAGCAAAGCGTCAATACAGGATTAAGATTAAATCCTACTACACCGGCTCTGACGCTCGTCGGATGTGGCAGGGCTTGAAAACTATTACGGACTACAAAGGGAAACCCAGACGCGAGCTGCCCAGTGATGCGAACCTACCAGACGAGCTAAATGCCTTTTATGCTCACTTCGAGGCAAGCAACACTGAAGCATGCACAAGAGCACCAGCTGTACCGGATGACTGTGTGATAACACTCTCGGTAGCCGATGTGAGCAAGACCTTTAAACAGGTCAACATTCACAAAGCCAGATGGATTACCAGGACGTGTACTCAAAGCATACGCAGACCAACTGGCAAGTGTCTTCACTGACATTTTCAACCTCTCCCTGATTGAGTCTGTAATACCTACATGCTTCAAGCAGACCACCATAATTGTTGTGCCCAAGGCAGCGAAGTTAACCTGCGTAAACGATTACCGCCCCGTAGCACTCACGTCGGAAGCCATGAAGTGCTTTGAAAGGCTGGTCATGGCTGACATCAACAGCATCCTCCCAGATACCCTAGACCCACTCCAATTCGCATACCGCCCCAACAGATCCACAGATGACGCTATCTCAATCGACCTCCACACTGCTCTTTCCCACCTGGACAAAAGGAACACCTATGTGAGAATGCTGTTCATTGACTATAGCTCAGTGTTCAACACCATAGTGCCCACGAAGCTCATCACTAAGCTAAGGACCCTGGGACCAAACACCTCCCTCTGCAACTGGATCCTGGTAAGGGTAGGCAACAACTAGTCTGCCACGCTGATCCTCAGCACGGGGGCCCCTCAAGGGTGTGTACTTAATCCCCTCCTGTACTCCCTGTTCACCCACGACTGCGCGGCCAAACACGACTCAAACACCATCATTAAGTTTGCTGACGACACAACAGCTTCTACCCCCAAGCCTGCTGAACAATTAATCAAATGGCCACCGGACTATTACATTGACCCCCCCCTCCATTTGTTTTGTACACTGCTGCTACTCACTGTTGATTATCTATGCATAGTCACTTCACCCCTACCTACATGTATTTTACAATGGGTGGTTTACTTCTGGATGCTGATTGGTTAAAGCTGCATTCAAGTCAGTGTCTATTCCACAAGTTACCACCAGCTAAGGCTATGACACAGACAGAAAAGGTAACCCAGACAAGTCACATGGGCTATAAAGCTGAAGCATCCCTTGGAACATTTTCTCGCCACCAAATATGGTAGTGAGAGGAAGTCCATTTGAGGGTAGTGGGAAAGGATGGAACTAGAGCTGTGTTCGAATACCCATAGTAATACTGTATACTACATACTTAATGAGTATATACACTCCATACTATAAATTCATTTTAGTATACTGTAAATGAACATTATCCTTTCAGTTGAGTGTACTAGCGCTTCACCTGTCTGCCGGAAGTTGATGCTGTTGCTATGCAACCTGTCTTGCTATAAAAAAATGTTTTACTTCGGGTGTGTTCGTAAATTCAATCGGGAGGAGGCTGAACAATAGAACGAGTCAAAATTCACCCAAGGCTGAAAAACAGCAAAAGGACGTTGGCTAAGCTGGAACACT
Source organism: Oncorhynchus keta (assembly GCF_023373465.1). Classification (NCBI taxonomy): domain Eukaryota; kingdom Metazoa; phylum Chordata; class Actinopteri; order Salmoniformes; family Salmonidae; genus Oncorhynchus; species Oncorhynchus keta. The sequence continues at coordinate 32,943,359 of NC_068455.1, read as the reverse complement.
AGCACGAGGCCATAGCAAATGAATGGAATCAAATGTTCGCAGAGCCTGTTTTGACTAGAGTGATGCTTAGACTTCCATTTCGCCTAAATGGCACCAAAAAATGTATCCCTTTTTATTTTACCACTACAATCTGTTCACCAGACGAAACTGGAAAAAAAAAACTTCTGTAGAAGTAAACATCCGCACCTCGATGGTGTCAATCTATAAACAATGTGAGCGGGTCTCATTGCCAACAATAGCGAAGCAGGCAGTGTGACGTATAACAATAAACTGGGAATAGAATGTTCGGAAGGCGAGTTGGTGCCACAATGCTCAATAGAACTAATAGGAGCTGGCAGGGTGAAAATTGCCCTAAAATAAGCAGTTTTTTTCGTGATTACTTCAAAACAACAGCAAGCAGCTGGGAAATATGTTCATATTATGAAACTGGGCTCCACGGCAGATGCAATGAACTATTTATCAGAAAAAAAGTGTTTCATGTTTCCAGCGTATCTGGAGTGCCCTCTGGCGTTCGTAAATTCAGAGCGTTCATGACGCACTGGCCGAGGAGTAGGGTTAATCCGACTCACAATGGCAGTCAAGCACCCTTGCTAACTGGTTAACGTCGTTGGATAGCTTGCTAGCTACTTCCAGACACAAATGACACCTCACTCTGACCATTTTGCTCGCCCTAGCAGAGCTGATTAGGCTGTTTATATGTTGTCCAAAAAGTTGGAGACTGTGCTGCTGGAAACAATTTAATGACACCGGCCATATTCAACGTTGATGTATTTTGGCGAATTTAGTACGACATCCTGGAACTTTTGGCATACTAACTATATCCATACTATGACCAATAAGAACACTACATACTCAATTTAGTCACAAATAGTACAGTTAGTATGAGTATTCGAACACAATTTGGGTGAATCTGGCCAGACATTCTGATAATTTTCTCATTGATGTAACATATGATCAATACATTTATGTTCCAAAATCTAGCATCTGATAGGAAGTGCAATACGTTTTATAGACTTTAAATTGAGTTGTTTAGGAGTGCAAGGTCGAATTGATTTATGCACACCGCACACACGTCACAGTAAATTTATGCAAATACTTGCTACATGCCAATAGGATCTCGCTTGCTAGTGCGTTCACTTTACCCACCTACTTGCTTCATTTGTTCCCATTGTAAACGACACCAATTAACTATATTGGGTTAGTTACATATAGATCTTTATAATACATTCATTCGCCTATGACGTTGAAATGATTATTACCTTCTCATCAAATCAATCGGGCAATTTGTCCACAGTAAAAAAAAAAAAAAGCAAGACATTCTCCCCTTCATTTTAGACTTGCATTTGGTTTTCGACAACCTTGCGGTCTCTCCGACATTGTAACATTTTGTCAAAAGCACTTAACTAGCTAACTTCAGTAGCAAGTCAGCTAGACAAAAAAAAACAGCTAGCTAACGTTAGCATTATTAGCCATAGTAGCTAGTTAACGTTACTACAAAGTTGGGTTTCCAAATTGTATTAGGCTAACGTTATATAAAAGAGATCTTACCCTGTTTAGTAAATAGCTATATATTTAATTTTTGTTTTGTCAATTTCAATAACACTAAGTCTTGTCAATTTTCCTGCTGGTTGCTCATGTCGCGTTCAAATCAACTGGAAACTCTGAATTCTCCGACTTCCTGGGAACTCGGAGGGAAAAAAATTGCTCTGACTGGGGAAAACATCGATTTGAATGGTCATGCATTTCGGGAAGTCAGGTCTCTCCCTAGAGCTCAGACTTTCCGACCTAAAGATCACTGATGCCATGATTTAACATCGTGTTTTTTTTCGACTTCCCAGTTGTTTTAAACGCAGCATCATTTCACTTCCTCTGTATATTTTGAACTTTGAACGGAACCTTGAGAAAATTTGGACGACGTTGATTGGATGGTCAAGCCCAATGACGTGTTCAAACGTGTAGCCCTAAACAAGAAACGAGTTTGAAAAAAAGTTGTTGTATCAACAACTTCCGGTACATTCAGTGTGCGATGTCTTAGAAACATAAACATAATTACTAAATTCGGTAAAATGGACAACCGTTGTTATTGTTGTTCATCAAAGTTCACTCTCTTCAGGAAGGTTTGTTTGTGCCTCCTACCCTACTCCCTTTACGTTTTTGTAGTTGGATATTTTTATTCCATGTGTAACTGTGTTCTCGTATGTGTCGAACTGCTTTGCTTTATCTTGGCCAGGTCCCAGTTGTAAATGAGAACTTGTTCTCAACTAGCCTACCTGGTTAAATAAAGGTGTAATATATATATTTTAAATGCTACATACTTTATGTCCCAACCAGCCTATGGTGAATTTCTTTGTAGGCTGTAGCCTTGAAATAATATATCCTAAATAATTCATTTTCATTATATATCAGGCTCCCTGTCTGGCTCCTGACCTATTTAGAGTGTTTATATGCTGTTTAATATGACATGTAGCCTATTTGAAATTATGTTTGCTTCATACGTTCACCTTTTCATGTTTATTCAACTACTTTTCATTCAAATCCATATGGTTTGGTTTCAATACTTCAAAATCAATTGGTAGGTCCAGGTAGTCACAAAAATAGATGGGTGTTGGTTAAATTGTGATTTCAATGAATGAATGGAGTTTTTTTCCCCCCTGTGAGCCTGGAGTGTTTTTTAGTGGAGCAGTAGGAAAGGACATAGATTGCCGGAGCCGTGAACAAGCACCATTCCATGAGCTATGTATGAGCAGGACTTTCAACCACTCAACTCCGCTCACATACTCTTGGTGGGGATGCATCCCAACCTAATTTTAGATAGTGCTACTTTTCATAACCACAAGAGGCTGCTGTTTTTAACTCATTCCCAGCTCACGGAATAAGCTGCATTGGATGAGGCCAGTGGCTACAACATACCTCCTGAGCACAGTGGTGCAAAAAACACAGAAATGACAGCTGCCCACAAGTAACAGGTAATAAATATGCAGTCCTTTTTGAACACACACTTCAAAGGCTGCGTTTACACAGGAAGCTCAATTCACATCTTTAGACAATTATTTACATGTCTGATACCTATCATATTTTTCCCCTATTATGTAAATGAAAAAAAAACACATGGAATCGGATATTTGAACTTCATACCACCTCCATATGTGGACCTCAATCGTGATACAAACCCGATCCTCCATATGTGACCTTTGTCTGGATGCTCAGATCAGATATTGTTTTGCTCCTATGTGTTTTCTGTGTGTGTTATTTTTCACATAACCAGATGTTACTATAAAAACCACTTCCAATAACAACAGTGCCAGTAAATGTGCATTGCATCTGTGCTACTTCAAAGGCTACATCAGTGTGAATGGGCAAATTGAATATGGGTCACATGTAAAAATCTTACTGAGGACAATCAGAAAAAAACATCAGATATAGAAAGAAAATCAGATTTGAGTTCTTAGGGTGGCGGTGTAAACACAGCCAAAGAATCCAACAAATAAAACAGACAGTAAAAGCACAAAATGAAGTATATATTTGTTTGATCTATGTTTAAGACACCAGTTCTATCGTGTTCATCATCGAGGACCCCAGAAGCTGCCCTGGCCAGTCAGGCTTTAGACAGTGATGAGGATGAGCTTCCCTGGTGCTGCATCTGTAATCAGGAGACCTCCATCCGCTGTCACACCTGTGATGGGGATCTTTTACTGCAACCGCTGCTTCAGGTACTGCACAATACTAATACTACTACTACTAGTATGGCCACATATCTATGCAATGATTTACAAGAAAGTGAAGTTCGTCCCTGTGCTTGTCATTGTTTTTTTGAAACATGACCTAGATAAATCTTGTATAAACTTCTGCCATTCTGCAGAGCAACACATGTATGAAGTATTTAGTATGTCGAATTATCAATCTGCTCTCAGTTTCCCCAGGGAGTGCCATGATATGTATGACAGGAAAGAGCACCACACAACTACAGTAGTTACACCTAAGAAAAACAAGAGGACGACGACGTGAGACTGCAGGGGCTGGCATCAGTGTTTCTTGGAGTCACTCCAAAAGATGTGTACTATACCTTTTAAGAGGCTGGACAGTATTCTTGGAATTCTGCAGGATCACAAAGAGAAGGCTTATCCAAACACTACTACCTGTCTTTAGGGTTGAAAAATTCCAGTAACTTTCCCAATGTGCCCTGGTTTTCCAGAAATCCTGGTTGGGAGATTGCTGGAATTATGAGGGAATAAGCAGGGGTGTAAAGTCCTTAAGTTAAAAAAAAATAGTTGAAAAGTACTACTTAAGTAGTTTTTTGGGGTATCTGTACTGTAATTTACTATTTATATTTTTGACAACTTTTACTTCACTACATTCCTAAAGAAAATAATGTACTTTTTACTCCATACATTTTCCCTGACACCCAAAAGTACTTTTTATTTTACTGGATGACATTCACTTGTACTTGAGACATTTTCTATTAAAGTATCTTTACTAGGGATGCACTGATATGACATCTTTGGCCAATATCAGATATTTCCTTGCCAAAAAAAAACAATACCGATAACCAATGTTTAACATTTTAGTGGCCATTTAAGCATTATAGTGCAGTTAAATAGTTGAAACACTCACACACACTGACCAAAAAGTTATTTTGTTGGCATTTACGTATGTCCCCATTACCTGTAAAACCTCATCAAAACCTATTTATTTCACTTACTTGCTGTGCTGTTTCCTTGTCCATTTGTTCAGTCTGAACCAGGATTTCATCATACATGTCAAGCAGTGAAGTTTCAGCTCTGTCTGTCTGTGGCCTCTCTTCCTCGGTGTGCACTGTCACTGAGTCCGTTTCCATCTTGTCCAGCTGTGTCTTTAACATTTCACGTAAACCCTGTTTCTTGTCTGCATCGAAGTAGCGGTCCTTGTACCTATCATCTAGCATGGTGGCAACACAGTAGAGGCTCAGAGAGAATGTCACCGAATCGCTTGTTCACAGCCTCTAGTAGAGTACTTTTCCAAGTTAACCCAACGGTCTGTGTTGGCATTTTTGTTGAGCAGGTGTTTCAATGCCTTGACAGGGTATCACGTCTGCTGCAGACGCAGTTGAGCTTATTTCTCGATTCAGTTGTTTGAATGGAGTTAAGAGTGTTCATGTTTCCAAGTGTCAAACATGTTCTCAAATGCCATTGAAATGGCAGCAGTGGTATGAGAACCAGCACATTCTTGAGCATGCAATACGGCTTTCCTCAATACGAAATCCTCGTCGACCCACTGTGCTGTCAGACTCCTAATGCTAATGGGGCCGACATCGCTGGTCCAAATGTCAGTCGTGAAGCTAATAGCAGTGACGCCCATAGATGTGAGTTTCAACAATACTGTTTAACTCCGGTAGTGCAACATCTGAAAAATAGCAGCTACTTGGTAGTGTGTATCGGTGCTCGACCAGTCGGCAAAAGCCAACATCATCAACGACAGAACGGTTGATTGTCAAGGGCAATGAATTCCATTATCTTGGCGTTAATGGATTTCGCCTTTGAGGTGTCTCGCTGAAATTTTCTTACTCTTTCAAATGACTGTTCGACTTGATGACTGCTCGATACACACAGCAGACATTGTGGGCTAGGTTAGGAATGCTGTGTGGCGCTATATTTTTTTGTGGCGGCATTACGTCATCTACCTGAGTTACATAGGTATGCATGTGAGCTTTGACATCGGTTTTGCACATCGGCGTTAAACTAGACATCGAGCCGATGTTGTAATTTATAGCTAATATCGGTCGATTCCAATATGCTTACCGATATATCGTGCATCCCTAATCTTTACTTTTACTTAAGTATGACAATTGGGTACGTTTACCGCCACTGGTAATAAGAATTAAATCCGGTAATCCTCGTAAAACCAGGGAACTTTTGGAAAGTTGCAAGAATTTTGCAACCCTGCAGTGCATTCGGAAAGTATTCAGACCCCTTCCATTTTCCCAAGTTTTGTTACAGCCTTATTCTAAAATGGATTAATAAAAAAATGTCCTCATCAATCTACACACAATAGCCCATAATGATAAAACAGGTTTGTAGAAATGTTACCTAATTTATTCACTAAATTCAGTAAATTAGGTAACTAAAAAACAGAAATACCATATTTACATAATTATTCAGGTGCTTTGCCTATGAGACTTGAAATTGAGCTCAGGTGCATCCTGTTTCCATTGATCATCCTTGAGATGTTTCTACAATTTCATTAGAGTTCACTTGTGGTATATTCAATTGATTGGAGATTATTTGGAAAGGCACATATAAGGTCCCACAGTTGACAGTGCATGTTAGAGCAAAAACCACGCATTGAGGTCTAAGGAATTGTCCGTAGAGCTCCGAGACAGAATTGTGTCGAGGCACAGATCTGGGGAAGAGTACCAAAACATTTCTGCAGCATTGAAGGTCCCCATGAACACAGTGGCTTCTATCATTCTTAAATGGAAGAAGTTTGGAACAACCAACTCTTCCTAGAGCTGTCTGCCCAGCCAAACTGTCATTATGGGGTATTGTGTGTAGATTGATGAGGGGCAAAAATACAATTAATTTTAGAATAAGGCTGTAACGTGAAACAAAATTTGGAAAATTCGAGGGGTCTGAATACTTTACAAATGCATTGTACCTGTCTTAGAAAGAGACTAAGAACAAACCCTGATTATGTTGCTAATCTAGTGTAATACATAGTAATCTGTCAAGTGTAGTTATAGATTTCTTCTAAATGGCTATACTATGAGTAACATTATGGGGTTGCATTAGCATAATTTAATGCTTGCGATTAGCTACATAACTGTTGTAGATTCACTTGACATTCACAGATCAGTAATCCAATCAATTTCAGTCAATTACTTGTATTGCCTGTATTGATTTACATTTAATTTGTGAGGTTAGTCTAATTTACTCTCACAAAATGTTTAACATTATTGTATTTTAGCATTACCCATCCTAACCCTTTTGGATTTTGGTCCAATGAAATAAAGTAGTCTGGGCAATTTGATGTGCTACCTCAATTGTATCGCTCTTGAAATGGCTTGCAGATGTATTATTATATTGTCATGCTACTGAGATAGATGTTGAGTTGGTAACAACACAGACTCATGCACGTTGCACAAACACAATTTGCTTATTTGGGAGGATGTACGGTCCCAGACAAGTCAGCTTCTCACTAGAGGCTCACAGAGGAGCCAGTATAAAAGGATTAGTGAAGGCTTTGTTTTAGTTTGTCAGGCTGCATAGTCTGTGTTATGATCCGTCTTTGGCTGGGACTCATGACATGATTGTTGTTTTTCCTGTAGCTGTGTGTAATGTAGATCTAAGGGATGTAAACAATGTGTTTATGATAAGTTTTTTTAAATTATGTCCTGATAGCTTTTTTGCTATGTTCCCTACTTCTCACACCACTAATATCATAACTATATAACACTGTCACTCTTTTGTCATACCCCGCTAGGGGTTCTCCACTCATACATTAGGACAGCCACAGTTTCAGAAAGGTTGGAGAGTGGATTTTTTTGAGGAGAGATTCTGTAGTGAAAACCTTTACCAGATTACTGTCCGTATATGACAGAGAGAGCGGGGCAGAATGCAGTTTCATCAGGGTGCATTACTGTCTGGGTCATCTGGAGAGCCATAATGAATCTCACCTCAAGGGATTTAGTCCATTAAGACCCAGATAGAGGCCCCTCTGTGTTTGCCTAACTTTTCTATCCCACACAATGACCACAGACAGGAAATGGACAGGCATAATGGATGCAGATACAGATAATGGACCACCTTTTTGCAACATTTGTTATCTGTGATTCTGATATGCTGTCATTTGCATCAAGTCCCTTGTTTCAATTAGACAATACCTCACAAAGAATACATTTAGAGTAACAAGTGAGAATGACAATTTTGAGTAAAATGTTATTGGTCGCATACACATAAAGCAGAGGTTTTTGCAGTTGTAGCGAAATGCTTTTAAAGTGAAATGTACAGTGCATATATATATATAAGATCAGTTGAAGTCGGAAGTTTACATACACTTTGGTTGGCTTAATTTAAACTAGTTTTTCAACCACTCCACAAATTTCTTGCTAACAAACTATAGTTTTTTGCAGGTTTGTTAGGACATCTACTTTGTGCATGACACAATTTTTCCAAAAATCGTTTAAAAACAGATTATTTCACATATAATTCACTGTATCACAATTCCAGTGGGTCAGAAGTTTACATACACTAAGTTGACTGTGCCTTTAAACAGCTTGGGAAATTCCAGAAAATGTGTTCATGCCTTTAGAAGCTTCTGATAGGCTAATTGACATCATTTGAGTCAATTGGAGGGGTACCTGTGGACGTATTTCAAGGCCTACCTTCAAACTCAGTGCCTATTTGCTTGACATCATGGGAAAATCAAAAGAAATCAGCCAAGACATCAGGAAACAATTGTTGACCTCCGCAAGTCTGGTTCATCCTTGGGAGCAATTTCCAAACGCCTGAAGGTACCACGTTCATCTGTACAAACAATAATTTGCAAGTATAAATACCATGGGACCACGGAGCCATCATACCGCTCAGGAAGGAGACGCGTTCTGTCTCCTAGAGATGAACGTACTTTGGTGCGAAAAGTGCAAATCAATCCCAGAACAACTGCAAAAGACCTTGTGAATATGCTTGAGGAAACAGGTACAAAAGTACATATCCGGGGTAAAACAAGTCCTATATCGACATAACCTGAAAGGCTGCTCAGCAAGGAAGAAGTCACTGCCAAAAAACACCATAAAAAAGCCAGACTACGGTTTGCAACTGCACACGGGGACAAAGATCGTACTTTTTGGAGAAATGTCCTTTGGTCTGATGAAACAAATACATATAACAGTTTGGCCATAATGACCAGGGTTGCAAAGAAAAATCCATATCTCAGACTGGCCTATGAAAAGAAAAGATTAAGATTGGCAAAAGAACACAGACACTGGACAGAGGAACTCTGCCTAGAAGGCCTCTTCACTGTTGATGTTGAGACTGGTGTTTTGTGGGTACTATTTAATGAAGCTGCCAGTTGAGGACTTGTCAGGCATCTCAAACTAGACAATCTAATGTACCTGTCCTCTTGCTCAATTATGTACCCACTCCTCTTTCTATTCTGTTTAGAGCCCGTTTGCGCTGTTCTGTGAAGGGAGTAGTACACAGCGTTGTACGAGATCTTCAGTTTCTTGGCAATTTCTCACATGGAATAGCCTTCATTTCTCAGAACAACAATAGACTGATGAGTTTCAGAAGAAAGTGCTTTGTTTTTGGTCCTTTTGAGCCTGTAATCGAATCCACATGCTGACACTCCAGAAACTCAACGAGTCTGAAGAAGGCCAGTTCTATTGCTTCTTTAATCAGGACAACCGTTTTCAGCTGTGCTAACATAATTGTAAAAGGGTTTTCTAATGATCAATTAGCCTTTTAAAATTCTTAACATGGATTAGCTAACACAACGTGCCATTGGAACACAGGAGTGATGGTTGCTGATAATGGGCCTCTGTACGCCTATGTAGATATTCCATAAAAAATCTGCCGTTTCTAGCTACAATAGTAATTTACAACATGAACGATGTCTACACTGCATTTCTGATCAACTTGATGTTATTTTAATGGACAACAATTTGCTTTTCTTTCAAAACAAGGACATTTCTAAGTCAAATTATATTTTAGATTCCTCAAAGTAGCCACCCTTTGCCTTGATGACAGCTTTGCACACTCTTGGCATTCTCTCAACCAGCTTCATGAGGAATCCTTTTCCAACTATCTTGAAGCAGTTCCCACATATGCTGAGCACTTGTTGGCTGCTTTTACTTCACTCTGTAGTCCAACTCATCCCAAACTATCTCAATTGGGTTGAGGTCGCGTGATTGTGGAGGCCAGGTCATCTGATGCAGCACTCCGTCACTCTCCTTGGTCAAATAGCCCTTACACAGCCCGGAGGTGTGTTATGGGTTATTGTCCTGTTGAAAAATAAATGATAGTCCCACTAAGCGCAAACCAGATGGGATGGCGTATCACTGCAGAATGCTGTGGTAGCCATGCTGGGTAAGTGTGCCTTGAATTCTAATTAAATGACAGTGTCACCAGCAAAGCACCTCCACACCATTACACCTCCTCCTCCATGCTTCAATGTGGGATCCACACATGCAGAGATCATCCATTCACCTTCTCTGCATCTCACAAAGATACAGCAGTTGGAACTAAAAATCTCAACTTTGGACACATCAGACCGAAGGACAGATTTCCACCGGACTAATGTTCATTGCTCGTGTTTTTTCCCCCTAAGCAAGTCTCTTTTTATTGTTGTCCTTTAGTATAGGTTTATTTGCTTCAATTCAACCATGAAGGTTCACGCAGTCTTCTCCGAACAGTTGATGTTGAGATGTGTCTGTTACTTTAATACTGTGAAGAATTTATTTGGGCTGCAATCTGAGGTGAAGTTAACTCTTATGAACTTATCCTCTGCAGCAGAGGTAACTCTTGAGTCTTCCTTTCCTGTGGCGGCCCTCATGAGAGCCAGTTCCATCATAACGCTTGATGGTTTTTGCGACTGCACTTGAAGAAACTTTCAAAGTTCTTTAACTTTTCCGTATTGACTGACCTTCATGTCTTAAAGTAATGATGGACTGTAATTTCTCTCTGCTTATTTGAACTATTCTTGCCATAATATGGACTTGGTGTTTTACCAAATAGGGCTATCTTCTGTATACCACCCCTACCTTGTCACAACACAACTGATTGGCTAAAATTCATTAAGAAGGAAAGAAATTCCACAAATGTACTTTTAACAAGGCACACCTGTTAATTGAAATGCATTCCAGGTGACTACCTCATGAAGCAGGTTGAGAGAATTCCAAGAGTGTGCAAAGCTGTCATCAAGGCAAAGGGTAGCTACTTTGAAGAATCTCAAATATAAAATATATTTGATTTGTTTAACACTTTTTTTGGTTACTACATGATTCCATGTGTGTTATTTCATAGATTTGATTCTTCATTATTATTGTACAATGTAGAAAATAGTGTTTTAAAAAAAAATGTATCCTTGAATGAGTAGGTGTGTCCAAACTGTTGACTGGTACTGTATATAAAAACACAGGGGAATCTAGTTTTTGACTGTACTGGGTCTTTAACAAAAAACATGACTTTGTGTAATTTGCGTCGGAGCAATGGTGTGTTAAAGTGCAAACATGCAGAAAATTGAGAGCAATATTTAAATAATTAAAGCGTAACATTTCCCCTCAATGATGCTGATTTATCCACTGTTGCTGATTGGAATTACATATTGATGGGTGAAGACAAGCATTGGGAGGGTTGGCAGTGCCACGGTAGCATAGCCTAACAACTGCCTTGGGGCTGCCATTCTCTCTGCCCTACTTCTGCTGGCATCACATTTTCAATCTCTTCCTCTCTTCTTGTACAGTGTCTCCAGTGTGAAGCATGTAGCTTTTAGAATAGTACTGTTTTTTGTGAATATTAAAACATACAATCTACCTTCAGTGAAGCCGGTCAACATTTACATTACATTGTCATCTAACAGACTCCAATCCAGAACGACCCACCGGAACAACCATGGTCAAGCACCCCGACCAAGGACACGTTGACAGATCCGCCACCAAGTAAAAACAGGGACCCGAACCAGCGATCTATCGGCCACTATTTTGATGTTTATATACACTGACTGGCTTTATCCTTCTATGAAATGACATATCATCCATACACAGTGGGTATACATCCAGAGCCTTGTCTCAAAAAATGTTGCTTTTATTGACAAACACTATATCAGAACAAAAATATATGTACATAAGTAGGCAAGCAAAAATGTACAGTCTGACACAAAAACATTCCATGTGAGTAATAGACAATACATTTTACTACTGGTGCATTATTTTAATTGAGGGGAATCTAAATGTTTAAACTGTCCATAAATAATGTTCTATAAAACACCAATCAAAACCCACTGTTCTCTTTACAGACCAACATTGACCCATGTGTGCAGAGAGAAGGTCCCATTAACATGCAACTGCACAGAGAGACATCCAAAATACCAGGTAATGACGGGGTGGGTCGCGGAGTCTGGGGCGCTTCACATTGTCTCGATTCTTGATTTGACCGATTATTATTTCTTCAGGGGCCCTGACATTTTGCGTAGGCCCTTCATCCGATAAAGCAGCCCATTGATAAAGTCCTGAAAGGGAGGAAGAGAATGATTTAACACTACCCGTACCAGCAGTTGACGGTTAAACTTGTTCTGAGACTGTTTGAGCAGTGGACCATTGAATTGCAAGTATTTCTTTGTAGAGAGTAAATGTACAATAAGTGTAATTTGATGATTTGTTTTTTTCGGTACACGACTAAGGTTATAATAGTTCATGGTTGTGTCTCACCTCTTTTGGCTTCTCACATTCCTGCAGTAACTCCTGTAAATGTACAGAAACAAACATAGCCTCAGTAACTGAAGTGGACATTGCTCTTTCACGTCTAACATTGCGAAAGGACACCAACTGGGATCAAGCGCTTGTAAAGCAATTACCCTACTTTGTTAAATATGCCCTGGTGTATGTGTGAAGTATAAACAAGGGCATAGCTGAAGTGTAAGTATTGCCTCGTACTGTGACCCACAAAATGGCTTCTGAAGAGATGTCAATTTTCCATGGCTTACTGTCTGTTAGACAAGGCTTAGCATTTGTGAAGGTATAGCTTACAGTGAAACCTTGGCAGGAAAATATCTATGTTCTCCCTGTTTGTGTCTCTTAATGAGCTTCTTTTAAATGGCTCAAAAGTTACTGTGATAACTCTCGTCTTTTATAACTATACTGTAAAACGTTATTGTTGTTTTCTTTGTTGACCAAATGTGTATTTGTTGGGGGTACATTATACACTTCAAATGATACATTTATGAAACATGTACCTGTAGGCTGCCACTCAAAAGAAAGTCAACAGCAAGAAATACATACAGTTGAAGTGATAATACATTCAGTATAAACAGGAAACCAAAACAAAAAAATAAGTGGGCTTCCAACCTCCCATCCCATTACCCCAAACCCACCAAGCCAACAAGTCTCCAACCAACATCCCCCACCCCCAACTCATGGAAACCATGCCCCCCCCCTAGCAACTAGGGTTGCACATTATATATATATTTATTATCTGTATGTGTTGGGATTTATGGATTGTTTATTTGTATGTTTTGGGCTTTAGCTGCGATTATTCTTACAGAGTCAAGTATATTTGTCCAGGCTTCAATTGTTCCTTGACCAGCATCATTCATTCTCACTGTTGATAATTATGTTATGTAACTTCTAATAGTAACTGTATTCACTGGCACATTGGGAAAGAGTGAGGTGATGCCATCTAAGAGCCAACATGTATTTTTTGCAGCAGTGCTGCCTGCCAGCATTAATTGTCTTTGATTGATTGAGAGATTCAAGGAGCTATCATCGTTAAGTAACATAATATATGTAAAGCATTGAATATTTACATTCATGCACTTCTAAACACATTTTCCATATTTGCCCCAGAAGCATTTAACTGCAGGAAACTCCCATATCATATGGAGAAATATGCCTATTGGGGCCAATTTCATCATAAAATGTTTCCTTGATGTTAAATACAGTCTGTGAGCAAACTTAAAATGTATAAATTGATGGTTCAAATTAAGGGATTCCAAGGTTATATTTTTCCATAATCTGTTCCAGTTAATGGTTTGTTCAGATTCAATTAGATCTGTGGGTCATACTTTTTTAATGGCTAGCTCAGAATATGAGCTTTCCAAAAGTTGTTCATACAGTGCATTCGGAAAGTATTCAGACCACTTGACGGTTTCCACATTTTGTTACGTTATAGACTTATTCTAAAACTGATGAAATAGTTTTTTCCCCCTCATCAATCTACACACAATACCCCATAATGACAAAACAAAAATAGTTTTTGCAAATATCACATTTACATATCACATTTACATAAGTATTCAAACCCTTTACATTGTTGAAGCACCTTTGGCTGCGATTACAGCCTCGGGTCTTCTTGGGTATGACGCTACAGCTTTACACACCTGTATATGAGGAGTTTCTCCCATTCATCTCAGCAGATCCTCTCAGGCTCTGTCAGGTTGGATGGGGAGCGTTGCTGCACAGCTATTTTCATGTCTCTCCAGAGATGTTCGATTGGGTTCAAGTCTGGGCTCTGGCTGGGCCACTCAAGGACATTGAGACTTGTCCCGAAGCTACTCCTGCATTGTCTTGGTTGTGTGCTTAGGGTAGTTATCTTGTTGTAAGGTGAACCTCCGTCCCAGTCTGAGGTCCTGAGTGCTCTGGAGCAGGTTTTCATCAAGGATCTCTCTGTACTTGCTATGTTCAGCTTTCCCTCGATCCTGACTAGTCGCCCAGTCACTGCTGCTGAAAAACATCCCCAACACATGATGCTGCCACCACCATACTTCACTGTAGGAATGGTGCCAGGTTTCCTCCAGATGTGACACTTGGCATTCAGGCCAAAGAGTTCAATCTTCTCTTGGTCTGAGAGTCCTTTAGCTGCCTCTTAGCAAACTCCAAACGGGCTGTCATGTGCCTTTTACTGAGTTTTAATCTGGCCACTCTACCATAAAGGTCCTGATTGGTGGAGTGCTGCAGAGATGGCTGTCCTTCTGGAAGGTTCTCCCATCTCCACAGAGGAACTCTGGAGCTCTGTCAGAGTGACCACTGGGATTTTGGTCACCTCTCAGACCAAGGCCCTTCTCCCCTGATTACTCAGTTTGGCCCAGGCGGCCAGCTCTAGGAAGAGTCTTGGTGGTTCCAAACTTCTTCCATTTAGGATTGATGGAGGTTACTGTGTTCTTGGGGACCTTCAATGCTGCAGAAATGTTTTGGTACCCTTCCCTAGAGCTGTGCCTCGGTCGGAGCTCTACGGACAATTCCTTCAACCTCATGGCTTGGTTTTTGCTCTGACATGCACTGTCAACTGTGGGACCTTAATATAGACAGGTGTGTGCTTTTCCAAATCATGTCCAATCAATTGAACTTACCACAGGTGGACTCCAATCAAGTCCTAGAATAGTTATGTAAATAAGGTATTTGTTTTTTTATTTTTAATACATTTGCAAAAAATTCTAAATACCTGTTTTTCCTTTGTCAGTAAGTATTGTGTGTAGATTAATGAGGATTTTTTTTATTTAATCCATTTCAAATTAAGGCAGTAGTGTAACAAAATGTGGAAAAGTCATGGGGTCGGAATACTTTCCGAAGGCACTGTGTATTATAGAGATCAGTCCTTTTGGGAGCCCAGATCATTTATTTTTCAAATCCCATCATTGGATGTTTCGGTAGTTTGGTTTTCCAAGAGACTCCATAGGCTAGCATAGAATGATTTGTCTGGTAATGTGTATGTATCTTTCAAATCTTGGAATGTTCTCAAACCATTACTGTCCATGATATCGGCAAGGGTACAGATTCCACTTTTGGACTATTTGGGGGGACGCAAAAGGCCGCACTCCAGATCGTTCTTGTGAAATATGGAGTATGCGCATGCTATTTTGTTTGTACATTTTGTGGCAAATACAAATTGAGTGAGCAATAATAGGACCACAGTGTAGTTTCAATTGTTTCAGGGATATATCAGTTTAGACCATCTCTTCCAGGGCAACAACTCCATACTAAGCCAGGGGGCATAATGTCTAAACCAATTTAGGTTTGAGCAAAATACTAGTGCCTGAAAATACAATTGAAAAGTTTGGTATGGATAGTCCTCCTACGTCTTTCCCTCTTTGTATGTTTGTTCATTTGATCCGGGATCGTTTACCTTGCCATATACATTTTGAAAACACACAATTCATTTTATCCCAATAGCCAGAAGGGGGAGCCATGTGAAGTATTGAACTACAGAAATTCAGCCGTGGCAATATGGTATTCATTTTAGAAATAGATATTCTGCCGGTTAAGGCAACTGGGATATTATTCCACCTACTGAGGTCAGATTGAGGTCAGATTGAATTGATTTTAAGCGTTCTGTTAAAGTTTATGGCAAAGGTTTTATCTAAGGAAGGAAAAATATCCACTCCCAAATATTTAAAATGGTAAACGCTTGGGATTCCATAAGTAGAGAAACTCATCCATCGGGGTCTAGAGAGGCAGTAGGGTTGATTTGGTTAGATTCATTTTATATCTTGAGATTAAGCTGAATTTATCTTTGATCTTCAATACATTTGGGAGTGATTGAGATATATTATCTAGGTATAGTAAAAAAAAAATAGATGTAGTGATCAGTAGATTTCAGGGAAATTGGTATTATTTGCTCGATTGAAGAATTGTCTGGCAAATGGGTTCCATGCAAAGGTGAAATTGGATCACTTTGTCTGCTCCTTTTAGTGATTCTGAACGGAGCAGAGCAGGTATTGCCTGTTATAACATTGTTTTGACAGTATTATACAATACAACTAACAGTATAGTACCTTATTAATTATTTACAGTAATGGCAATTCACTCTGGGTGATTTTATGCGTAAACAGTAAATGATACCGTTTATTCCAAAGAAACTTTGATTTAACAGTACATTACTGTAACCGCACATCATTGTGGGATTGGCAAGCTTCCAACCTAACTCACTTCACTGTTAAAAGAAAATATGAGACACCAAACCCATTCCAGACGGATTTACCTAGATTGGTATATACTAGTGGAACCTTGAAAGTTAACCATTTAACTCTTGAGGTTCCATTAGGACATACCGATCTAGGTAGATCCACCTTCAGTTTTAGTGCCTCCCATTTTTGGAATAGCCTACAAAACATCTTGACTCTCTGGTGTCTCTAGGGCAGTTTAGGACTTTAATGTTGAGTATATTAATAATAATAATAATATATTAATAATAATTGTTTTAATAATAATCGTGGTGATTGATTCTATTGTGTTGATTCTGTAAGTTCATTTTAATTTTAATTTTTTTATTTATTGTATTGTTATCCTTGGGCCACCATTGTAAATGAGACCCTGGTCTCAAAGGGTTCCGCTGAATAAAAAAAGAAAACAAAGTAAGATATAAAATACCAAAATGTTGTATTTTTCCACTTGCACTTCTAGAGGTTTTAACAAAAGCTTCTTCTACACTGTAATTCACTGAGATGCTGTAATATGTGAGCAAATTACCTAGCCAACATGCTTGCACCAATCCTTGCAGTAAAATACAAACCTCATCTACACTGAATGAATTTCATTAATGAATTAATCCAATTATTAATTCATTAATTTGTTACAATTCCCATAATATTATTACACTAATGCACTGTACTATTGTTTTTACCGTAACTTACAAACCTGAAAGTTACCGTAATAACACAGGTAAAAAAGATTACAGTAACTGTATTGGATACCGTAAAATATGGTATGGTAACATACTGTACTTAGATTTTTTTACACCTTTAACCTGACCTCCTCTCAGGACATCCTGCCAGTAATCACCTGCAGTCTGGATCTTTGCTCCGTGTCAGATAGCTCCAGCAGCTCATCTATGTCAATCTCTAACTCTGTGATCTCCTCCTCCTGGACAGAGAGAGAGAAGGAGAGAAAGAAAGTGGTCAGAGACACAGGGACGTTGTTCTTTTGCCCACCATGCAAACATAGATGAACTGTGAATGCGGCTCCCTGCCACCTTAAATAGGCCTTTTTAAATATGTTTGAACATAGTTCACTTAACCGTACCAAAGAAAATGAGTCTTAAGAGTATCAAGTCTTAAAGGCATTGCTAATGCATCAAGCATGTTGTACCACTAGAACAATAATGTATGTCTAACCTCAAATATAAACGCACAATGTAAAGTGTTGGTCCCATGTTTCATGAGCTGAAATAAATACACTCAAAAAGCGTATTTCTCTCAAATTTTGTGCACAAATTCATTTACATCCCTGTTAGTGAGCATTTCTCCATGTCCAAGATAATCCATCCACTTGACAGGTGTGGCATATCAAGAAGCTGATTAAACTCCATGATCATTGCACAGGTACAACTTGTGCTGGGAACAATAAAGAGCCACTCTAAAATGTTTTGTCACACAACACAATGCCACAGATGTCTGAAGTGTTGAGGGAGCATGTAATTGGCATGCTGACTGCAGGAATGTCCAACAGAGCTGTTGCCAGATAATTGAATGTTAATTTCTCTAGCATAAGCCGCCTCCAACTTCGTTTTAGAGAATTTGGCAGTACGTCCAAACGGCTTCAGAACTGCAGACCACGTGTAACCACGCAAGCCCAGGGCCTTCACATCCGGCATTTTATCTGCGGGATCATCTGAGACCAAACTGTGGGGTTGCACAACCAAATAATTTCTGCACAAACTGTCAGAAACCATCTGCAGTTCAGCAAATGCTCACCTTTGATGGCCTCTGGCAATCTGGAGAAGTGTGCTCTTCACGGATAAATCTCGGTTTCAACTATACCTGGCTGTAATGAATCTCTTCGTCGTCTGAGGCGTACTAGCAAATATTGGACCAATATGCAATGTGGTAAGTGTTCGTCATATTTATTACACTGAACACAGGAAACAAACGAACAAGCGAAAAAAAAAAAATAACGAAACAGTCCCGAATGGTGAAAAACACTGAAACGGGAAATAACCACCCACCAACAAGAGTGGGAAAACAGGCTACCTAAGTATGGTTCTCAATCAGAGACAACGATTGACAGCTGCCTCTGATTGGGAACCATACCAGGCCAAACACATAGAAATATAAACACAATAAAAAAACATAGAATGCCCACCCCAACTCACGCCCCAACCAACCTAAAATAGAAACATACAAAGGAACTAAGGTCAGGACATGACACTGGCAGATGGCGTTGTGTGAGCGAATGGATTGCTTATGTCAACGTTGTGAACAGAGTGCCCCATGGTGGCAGTGGGGTAATGTTATGGGCAGGCATAAGCTACGGACAACAAACACAATGCATTTTATCGATGGAAATTTGAACGAGATGCTGAGGCCCATTGTCGTGCCATTCATCCACCGCCATCACCTCATGTTTCAGCATGATAATGCACGGCCCCATGTAGCAAGGATCTGTGCACAATTCCTGGAAACTGAAAATGTCCCAGTTCTTTCATGGCCTGCATACTCACCAGACATATCACCCGTTGAACATGTTTGGGATGCTCTGGATCGACGTGTACGACAGCGTGTTCTATTTCCCGACAATAACCCGCATTGATGAGGAGTGGGACAACATTCCACAGGCCACAATCAACAGCCTGATCAACTCTATGCGAAGGAGACGTGTCGCGCTGCATGAGGCAAATGGTGGCCAGACCAGATGCTGACTGGTTTTCTGATCCACGCCCCTACCTTTTTTTAAAGGTATATCTGTATTCCCAGTCAAGTGAAACCCATAGATTATGGACTAATGAATTTACATATCTTGACCAGGGGCAGGAGGAAAGGCAACTTCCATCTGATTTCACGGATGATTTACCCAGCTGGCATTTTGCTCAACCATTAGAGTGAGAATTCCTCTGTTTAATTTTTTAAAATATGAAATTAGCAGTGTTTCTGCTTCTTTATCCTGGGCTAATTTCTTTATATGGCAAATATCCTGTGCAGATTAATCTAGACCTGGGGTAAATATTCTGGGTGTGTTTAAGAATAACCCCTTACTGTGTGATATGTGGTCATTTGTTGTAAACTGACACTTACCTGGAAATGTATCTAATGAATTTAGTAGACGGTGTTAACAGATTTCAAATGAATCCAATTAACTTCTACCAATGTCAGTTACAGCCCCTAGATATAGATGAGTGTCTGCCATCTTTGAGAAACATTGCAAAACCACATTCACACCAAAATGACTCCGCTAATCAAAAACAAATACTAAGGTAATAGTAATCAATCTATATACTGGCTGATATTGCCATTTGAATACCATTTACTGACAGGATACGATGATGGCTCACTTCTGGCCTTGGAAGACTGAGCTGGGAAATATCTGGAGTCAGCAGGTGTAGTTTTAGATTTGAAAAGCCCTTAAAAAGAGAATTTTCCAGTTGGGGGTTTAATGGCAGGTCTGTTGAAGATGGCAGATCTCTGGATGAGGAGAGCGCTAATCAATGAGTCTAGTGCTGAGTGGCGGAACGGAAGAGATCAACAGCCCAGTCCAGAGTCCCCTGTGTGTCCCTCTAATTGATAAATGATGCCAGGTCTGACTGTTTGGGATTCTGCATATTGGCATTATTCCACGGGTGCAGGGCCCTGCTGGGCTGTGCTGGGCCAGCGAACCACTGATCCAGTGATCCTCTCTCTGTCTGACTCTGGCTTAAGACTGCAGGGCAATGCACAGCACCACAGAATATCAATGAAAGTTTCGATAATTCAGTGGGAGAAAAAGTGTATGCATTTGTTATTGTCATGAGAAAGCCTTTGTAACCTTTTGTAGTAGCTCTTCCATGTTTATATTGTGTGGGGTTGAATGCTTTTCATTTGTGTGATTTTATTTCATTTAAAAAAAAATGTATCTGGGACTGAAAATGTCTCGCCAGCACTTTTGAAGTTAGAGAAACTAGTCCGACATTAAAATGAATATTGGCATTCATTTTTTTAACACATGAATATGAAAGTGGTTCTTTAGAGGAGCATCATTTTTTAACTGCAACATGGATTAGAACTGCAATCTTAATTAACCATTTTATGTTGAGGGATTTTGTTCAGATAAGATGCTCCTGTATCCAAGGGACCAGTTGTATCCATGCCAGCAGAGCCTAAAACTACATTGCCTTTAGGTAGAGTTCAATTGAAATTTGATTGGAATTTGGGGTTCATGACCATTTATATTCAACATTGACATGACAGAAATATCATAGCAGCCAACTGCTGAGGTATTGTAGATTGATGCATTTACAATAAGTACATGGTGATTGTGCAGTATGATAGAGAAGCTACATTCTCCACTTTGCTTGGATCCCTAAAACACTCTGACCACATAACAAACCGATGTTCCTAAACCAATCAGTCTTATTATACTGAACAAAAATATAAACGTTAGAAATGTTTCAAGAGATTAAATAAACGTTTCCAGTAATTTACATCCCTGTTAGTGAGCATTTCTCCTTCACCAAGATAATCCATCCACCTGACATGTGTGGCATATCAAGAAGCTGATTAAACAGCATGATCATTGCACTGGTGCACCTTGTGATGTGGACGATTAAAAGGCCACTCTAAAATGTGCAGTTTTGTCACACAACACAATGCCACAGATGTCTGAAGTTTTGAGGGAGCGTGCAATTGGCATGGGGATTGCAGAAATTTCCACCAGAGCTTTTGCCAGAGAATGAAATATTAATTTCTATACCATAACTCCAACGTCGTTTTAGAGAATTTGGCAGTACATCCAACCGGCCAAACGACCACAGACCACATGCAACCACGCCAGCCTAGGACCTCCACAGCTGGCTTCTTCACCTGCGAGATCGTCTGAGACCACCACCCAGGCAGCTGATGAAACTGTGGGTTTGCACAACCGTCTCGGGGAAGCTCATCTCGTTGTCCTCACCAGGGTCTTGACCTGACTGCAGATTCGCATCGTAACCGACTTCAGTGGGTAAATGCTTACCTTCAATGGCCACTGGCACGCTGGTGAAGTGTGCTCCTCACGGATGAATCCTGGTTTCAATTATACCTGGCAGATGGCAGGCAGCATGCATGGCGTCGTGTGGTTTACTGATGTCAATGTTATGAATAAATGGTGGTCACACCAAATACTGACTAGTTTTCTGATCAATTCCCCTACTTTTTTTTATGTATCTGTGACCAACAGATGCATATCTGTATTCCCAGTCTTCAAAATCCATAGATTAGGGCGTATTGAATTTATTTAAATTGACTGATTTCCTTATATGAACTGTAACTCAGTCAAATCTTTGAAATTGTTGCGTGCTGCGTTTATATTCTTGTTCAGTGTAGTTGATACTAATCAGAGACGTAAAGGAAACCTTTCTCACAAAACCATGTTGTTTTGAAAAGAGGCTGACGTGAAAGTCAGACAAGACTGATTGTCATCTAAATTCATTACTCATGACATTTTTTTCCTGTAAGAGGCTCGAGCTGTCGACCAATCAAAACATACCATAACAGAGGGGTCACAGGTCATGCGCATGACATTTATCTGAGATCATCTGCATTGTGAGGAGGCTAATGGCTGTAACAAGTTAGAGGCATCACGCATTTAGTACTAAATCCATTGAAACGAGAGCCATATTGCTTTACATGTGTAAATTAATAATTGCATTTACATTTGAGTAATTTAGCAGATGCTCTTATCCCTTTACAGGAACTATTAGGCTTAAGTGCCTTGCTCAAGGGCACATCAACAGATAATGACATAACTGCAGTCTGAAGTATATTTCTATTGAGTAAGGATATTTTCTGTTAATTTTGAAGTTTTTCCTACTCTTTGGGTTTTTTCACACCTCTACGATTTGAGACTATTTTCCTAAAAGGTGTGAAGTCATCAACGTGGTCCAGTGCCACTGCCACTCAATACCCAACCAATAAGCTACTTGAATAAATTAGAGATGTCACTAAATAATTCAGCTCTTGACACAGGGGGCTGACCACTAAATACTTCCACACGGAAGAGTCAGAGTATCCAACCACAGCCTAACCTGCATTCCCCTGAGTTCATGCAAAATTCATCCCATTAGTCAACGCACATGGACCAACCATGTCTCCTCCTGCCACACCAATGGGTGGTGTCTACCGAACAACTTATCCTTCTCAGATAGACTGGAGTTTGTCTAGTCACCACTGAAATATGACATTAAGACATGAGCACCTCCATTCCTATAAAGAGATAGGCCATACTTAGGGCAGGAGTTTTGTCTTGACTGTGTGACCTGTCCAGGAAACCCTGCTTGCCCAGTCATACTGTTTTATCCATACAGGAGTACAAACCCACAAAGACTGTACCTACCAGACAACAGGCCTGTGTCATATGGCAGGCCCCATAACCACAATGACAAAGGAGTTGCTACTACTGCTACTGTATCTGTTATCATTCCATCAATCATGCAGGGATCCCATTACGTGCAACATCCTTCAGTCATAAAGGGCCTTCTCTCTCAGGGATTCCCGCAGACAAATTAGTACAGTCAAGAACTCAAACACAATAACATTAGTGTACTGTCTACTAGTCTACTATTAGTGTACTGATGACATGTCCTGAGTAGCTTAGTTGCTCTTGCTACGCTGGGGTTGTGGGTTTGATTCCCACGGGAGACTAGAAAGAAAATCTATGCACTCACTACTGTAAGTGAGTGTCTGCTAAATGACTAAAATGTAAAATATCTACATAATTATCATGATAATAGTATGACAATAATATCAAACCCTATGCAAATTATAAATAGTTCTGGAACCATATTCTAACTGGGTTCTGCTCGCCTGAGTTAGAATATCCACCCTACCTCGATGCCTGATAAGCGGAACAAGAGGAGGGTGTTCCTGGAGCAGCTGGGAAAGGCACTTGTAACCCCACACATTCAAAGAAGGGAGCGCCTCCCCCGCATAGCAGCCTCTGCAGCGCGTGTGAAAGCTGTTCAGGGGCCCAAATCTTGTCCTGATCCACCTGAGGCTGCAGCTTGGGCAGGCAAGAGGAGGAGATGCCAATAGTCCTACATGTGCTAATTAGAGTTGATTGATTCATGTTGTTCACGTTTTTGTTTTGTATCTATTATCTTATTATGTTGTTATTTATTGTTGTTGTTTATACACCTTGTGGGTGGGGGCAGTTGAATTCCTCATTCTACAGTGTATAAGAATATATCACTGTTGCCAAAAAAGTAAGACGGTTATTGTTTCCCTTCAATAAAATGCATTCAAAACGACTTTCTGCACATTTCTGCTACTTTCTTAGGCTATACAAGTGCTATCTCTTGCTAAAAAATGTATGTTTACACCTATGCAGTACCTTTAGCAATAATAATAATAATAATAATAATAATAGACCTCTACTTTAGTAAAGAAAACAAGTATGACAGGTGTGTTCAAATAAAAACGAGTGGGGTCCACAGATTTAAATGCAGTCTTTCTGCATTGTGAAGAGGGAAAACCCAGATATTCACAAAGTTTGTGATGAATGACAGGTTGTTTCTTCATGCATAATATTTTTGGGGTTTAAAATTGAATTAAGCTGCTTTATTTCATGGGTTTAGTGAAGGAGGGTCACTTTTTACCCTTAGGACAAGGGGAGTATACAGAATGTTAAGACTACACAAGGCTTCAAGTAATGATGGACGGTCATTTCTCTTTGCTTATTTGAGCTGTTCTTGCCATAACATGGACTTGGTCTTGTACCAAATAGGGCTATCTTCTGTATACCACACCTACCTTGTCACAACACAACTGATTGGCTCAAACGCATTAAGAGGGAAATCATTTCTTCAAATTGACTTTTAAGAAGGCACACTTGTTAATTGAAATGCATTCCAGGTGACTACCTCATGAAGTTGGTTGAGAGAATGCCAAGAGTATGCAAAGCTGTCATCGAGGCAAAGGGTGGCTATTTTAATCATCTCAAATATAAAATATATTTTGATTTGTTAAACACTTTTTTGGTTACTACATGATTCCATATCTGTTATTTTATAGTTTTGATGTCTTCACTATTCTACAATGTGGAAAATAGTAAAAATAAAGAAAAACCTTTGAATGAGTAGGTGTTCTAAAGCTTTTGACTGGTACTGTACATATCCCAAGAAGCCATGGATTACGGGCAACATCCGCACTAAGCTAAAGGTTAGAGCTGCCGCTTTCAAGGAGCGGGACGTTATACAGTGCTGATTTTAGCATGTAAATCTTGGTGGGGAAAACTCCCCCAAATTTCTGCATGTCAGCAAGACCGATACACAACGCAACACAATAAACAATACATTAATTGCACTATAATGGTGCCTACAAACTGTTAGAACCTACATAAAGCCATCCCAGAATTTTCCATTTTCTTTTCAGCACCATGGAGTGAATCCTTACCACTAATATACCTAGCTATCAGAGAAGCCTTGTCTGGCAGCGAAACAGTTCATTCAGCCTCATTTACTGCCTTTAAAAAAATAGCTGATATGGCTGACTTGCTTAAACAAATGTTGTTTCTACTGACAATTGAGATGTACAAACTATGGCATAAGGGAATGATGAGCGGATAAGAGGCAATCCATAATTTCGATTAAGACAATGAGTGAGATAAGACGGATGTAGTCAATATAACTATGTATTCAGCACTTTTGAAATGTACAGCGACAGAATTCAGAACATGGACCATTCTTACAGTATTCTCCCTGTACACCAAGTTAGAACCGTAGGATAAATAAAGGGATTATATACGCAGACAATGAAAGCTCTTACAATATTTGATAGTGACATTTCTCTAAAACAGGCTATAGGCTACATGTGCACCACCAAGTCAGAACAGTATGCTAAATTATGAGGGGGAAAGGGACCAAACTATTAGGTCGAGGCACATGGGCTACTAATAGCTTACTACACAACATACACTTAATATTACTTTCTTAACTACAGTATACATATCTCGCTGGAATAATACATAATTTATGCAGCAGCATATAATACATTTTTGGACTCACCTTGTTGTGCTGTGCTCATTTGAACAAGAAGGTGGTGCTGTGGTCCTTTTTGTGGGCAAATTTTGTTATCAAACTTTGTCATCAAAGTGTGGCATTCTCTGGATTTATGGTGCTTTCAAGACAACTGGAAACTGGAAAATAAAACGGTTGAATCATGCCGTCAGTGATCTTCAGGTCGGAGCTTTAGAAAGAGGCCTGAGTTCTCAACTTGGAATTCTGAGTTGGATGACTGTTCAAAACATATTTTCCCAGTCGAAGCTCGTTTTTTTCTGAGTTCCCAGTTATCTTGAACTCACAAGTCTGAGATTTTCCAGTTGTATTGAATGCGGCAGAAGTCATGCTGGATTGACATTATGGCCAAGGTATTCAACCTTTTCTGGCCCATGGTGTTGCATGCGAGTGTTTATCCTTTTAAGCTTGGAAAAGAGACCCTTAAACCCAGACTTGGACCACACACCCTCTCCACTGAATAGCAGGCTAGTGATTGCTTTGTTAAATTTGCAATTTCCAACTTGTTGTCTAATGTTTATGTCCAATGGTCGAAGAGCACTGAAACGTTTTATGTATAATTTTCTCTTTATGACAAGGATTGGCCAGTAAATTGTCAACTTAATTTATGATGATGTAATGTGATTTGATGTAATTTTATCTG
The DNA here is from genome assembly GCF_023373465.1 of Oncorhynchus keta. NCBI lineage: Eukaryota > Metazoa > Chordata > Actinopteri > Salmoniformes > Salmonidae > Oncorhynchus > Oncorhynchus keta. Next base: position 32,917,079 of record NC_068455.1, on the reverse strand, counting down.
TGGCCAAGGACCTTGGGCCTTCTTGGATGGGATGGGCACTTCTAATGTAAATCTACAATAAGGCAGCACCCAAGGGGCTTCAATTTTTTAGCTCTCCCTGTAGATTTTGCGGTAACGTAGTGTCCCCATGAATGACAGAAAACTGAGCCAATCACAGCGCAACTAGAGAACATTACCAACCTTTACGCCCTGTATTTTCCACTGGTTGCCCCACCACCACAGAAAGCACTGAGCTAAACTGAAACACCTGCATTTTGGAGCTGCCTTACTCAAGAAGGAAAAAAGATCCTATGTTTGTATGCTGCATTATTACAAAAAAAACATTTTTTTTTTTTACATTGTTTGCAAACTAATATATGTATTAGTTTGCTAAAATAACATGCAAAACAGGCAACAGGTGGAGTTCTGCCCTGAAATCCCGCAATGACCTCCGACGAACCATAAAACAGGCAATGTGTAAATACAGGACTAAGATCAAACCCTACCTGTTGTTTAAGAAGCATGTGACGAATAAAATTTGATTTGATTTAAACATATTTATTTGTTTTGATTTTGAAGCAGCAGGCAAGACTGACCTAGCATCATTTGTAAAGCAGCATAGAGATTATTCTTTAACCATAATCCTCTATTCTTATTTCTGAGATTCAGGCATAATTTCAACCCACCGCCTTTCAGGGATCTTTGCATATATTACCAGAGAAATAAGCAGTTAATGGGATCGCTAAAAATGTGCACTGCTGAGTGGAATATATTTAGGAGACAGGTGTAATGCAATCCTTACAAAACGCCAACCATTGTTGTGTGTCCAATCTGACAGTAGAGTGGTTTTATTAAAATCACCCAGGCTTACAGTAGCTCACACGGGCTGTCCACTGGCCTGTTCTGAGGGAAATGTGGAGTCTGAGCCGAGAGGAGAATCCTGCAGCAACAGGAAATGTTGAATTATTATGTTTATTATAATTAATTGACTTTTTTTGTAGGTGTTGATACATTTTTTGGTAGGACAAATCAAATCTAACGTTTTAAAGTGAACATTACAAACTTTATAAGCCTTTTTAAACCTGGAATACACTACAAGTTTGCATTTCCTGCTGTGCAGGAACATTATCAGCAACAAAAGAGTGATCAAATTAAGATCCTACATCTGTAGCTATTTTCAGGAACTTTAATGAGGACACCCCTCACACGTGATGCTCTCTCATGCCCTGCAGCATCAGTATGCCATATGCAGTGTTTCTTGGCAGTAGAGAATAATTTTTTGGTTGGAGGCATTCAAGTCACTCACTGCCCCAACTCAACTCCCTCCTCAGTCAGGAAAGTAAATGAAGAACATCATCCTCATCCACCCCGTCCTTCCCCAATCCAGCTTCAAACATATGATCTCCATTCTCACGCGGATGCCCATGCTCCTGAAGACATCCCTCTGACTCCTCTGTGCCTTTCCTCTTCACGAGGGAGCCAGTCTTCTGTTGCCATGGCATCCCCAGAGACTTCCCAGCAAATCGATGCAGCCTCTGATTATAATTGGATTTACCCCCACCAAATTGCAGTGCAGTGATGACACGGGGGGGGTCCTACGATCTCCACACAGGGGTCCCACTCCCTAATCTTTGGAATCAATTATGCTAATGCCCAGTCCCTCCGTTTGTGGTGTGCAATCCTGGCCATAAGCAGTTCTGCAGACAACCTCCCTGCCGAGATCTAAGCAGTAAACCTCTCAAGTTCTTAGATGTCTCAGACTGCAAACTGACCAGAGACAACAGGGATTTGCTGCCCTGTCTGAACCAGTGTTACAGAGGGGAGTAGATTCTCATCTTTTGAGGACAGATGCTGCATGCCACTATAGTACTGTCTGTGTATAAGTATTTATAATAAGGAAAGGGGTGATTGTATTAGCCAATTAATATGTTTATGTTAGATAGATAGTGTTGTGTTACTCTGGAATGCTGTATGTATGTCCATTCAGTGATAGATGTTCAGAAAGGATATAAATAATGTAATATGATGTATAGTCATCCTGATATGAGGGTCAGATAATGTGTATCAACAAGGCTGATAATGCAGTAATAAATCTACCCACACAGCCCCTGGGACCTAGCTGTGCCAGCAGCAGCCGTGCACGACCTACCTCATAGTCGAAGAGCAGGTGCAGCTGATTGTCGATCCACTCCTCAATATCCAGCCTCCTCTGCAGGTCCTTGCGGTTGTATTTGACGGTCAGCTTGCCCAGTTTGCGATGCGTATGCTCCTCTTTTTTATCTGCGGACTGGAACATCACCCTGGACTGGGTGACTGGCTCCGACGCCATGCCTGCCATGGCCTCGGGTAAAACAGCTGAGGAAACACACAGCCGTCTCTCTCTCTTTCTATCTCTCCCTCTGTCTCTGGTGCTCTCACTCCCGCTCTCTCTCTTGCTGTCTTTCTTGTGTGCTCGATCTTTTTCTTCTTCTCTTGCTCTAGCTCTCCTACATATCTATCTTGCTTGCTCCGTCTGTCTATGTGCACTCGTCTCCCCCCCCCTCCCTCCCTCGCTGCCTGTGGAGGATGGTAATGAAATATGCCTCTGTGTGTGTGTGTGTGTGTGTGTGTGTGTGTGTGTGTGTGTGTGTGTGTGTGTGTGTGTGTGTGTGTGTGTGTGTGTGTGTGTGTGTGTGTGTGTGTGTGTGTGTGTGTGTGTGTGTGTGTGTGTGTGTGTGTCTAGGTGTGCTATCCTTCTCTCTCAGGTAGGAGTGCATAGGTCAATTACAGAGTGATAAAAGCTGAGAAAAGGATGAGAAGGCAACCAAAGATCGGAGTGGTTATAAATACATTTATTTAACCATTTTGTTATCCAGAAAAATATCCATGTCCCAAATTCTAACACATGTGGGTTTCCAATTTTCCAATGTGCCCTAATCAGGAGTTTACTCAGTGCTTGACTGAGTAAAGAGCTTACCGGAGCTGAGTACCGGCACCTAAAATGTTATACTGCTTGAGGTCCTGCACCTCTTATAGAATACTATATAAGCTCAAAAGTATTGTGGAGCTCCTGCACCTAAATATAAAAGGTACCGGCACCCAAAATGAGTACCAGAACCTATTGTATTTCAGTCCAAGTCAAGCACTGAGTTTACTGTATTACTCAGTGGCTTATCATCTCTACATCACAGCATGTGGAAACTCTTGGCCATCTCTGTTCATCCACACTTATCAGAATACCTGCGTTTCCCTGACAGGTGATCCAGACTTCCTCCAGTGTTCATTAGATCCCCCCACGTCATTTATAACAGCTATTATCAGGTGTACGTTTAATAAGCCTTGAAGTCAAATTGGCATCCTCAGTTACACCTCCATCAATAATGGATAAAAGAGAGAGCAGATAAATGCTGTGAACAATCCCTCAGAGGGTAAAACCATTGATAAAGACTCTGAACTAACCCATTTCATTTGAGAAGGTCAAATATCACCGGGAACTAAATTAGTCAAGGTTAAAACTACTTAGTGTTTCTTTCTGTGCCAAACTAGTACAGTTGAGACTAAAGGGATAACAAGGGTACGCTGTAGTTTCCACAGATCCTTTTACAATAATAACAATGAGACCCTGCTTTATGTTTCGGCAGTGTGTATCAGTCAGCCGTGGTGTTGCGTGTTCCCCTGCTGAGGCAACGTCTGTTACAAACACCGAATTATTGAGCACCTCTGGCAGCTCACCTTTCCAGGCAAACAAATTAATTCATACAATTGACTGATACCCGGTTCTGCCCCATCAGGCTGACTGAAAGGGGACTGGGTCTGGAACTGGGCAATTAGGAGCCCTGGACTGGCCATCTCATTCTAGAATGGGAGGAATGAGACACCTCACATAAGTGCTGGATCTCACAACAACTTGACTCTTATCCCTTGATTGGTTATTTTTATACTGCAGAGGCTGTGTTAAATATGATGCTCTTCTGTTTTTACTGGGGGTATAATAGTGTGTTATTCATAACACTGCCAACAACACACATATAGTGTGTGTGTTTTACAAGGTTATTGATTTTCACAAGGGACCCTTATTACTTGTTTCAGGCAGTAGCCATGACTCAGTACAGGAGTCACGATGCAGCATCAGCTTCAGGTAAAGAGGACATGAAGATGAGATAAATATGAAAGGGGCCCATGAGACTGACATTCTGACAACTATTTCAGAATACACGAAAGAAACGGATTGTTCAGATGATCTGGATCATTTTCTGTCTGACACTGCCATCTAGAGGATATAGAAAGGTTCCATTTGGTAAAAGTGAGAAAGAAAACATTGACGCTCAATATAAAAGAAGAGAAGCCAGGTTAGTCCTAGCCCCAGAGAGAAATAGAGATATGCTGGCGACATGCTATAACAGTAACATGCATTTCTTTATTCTTGTCAGATGGGCTACTGCGTTTGCTATACATATATCGGGGGACAGAAGGAGACTAATAAGTTATTTTTCGATCAGAATTTTAAAAAATATATACAAAGATAAGCATTTTATTGGACTCTGGTAGGCCTAAAATGTTCTTCCTCGCCTTAAATTCAACTGTCAGAGTCAGTTGGAGCACTAGTGCGTGCTGCCTTCATATCATAGGCCTGCAGTATAGACAAATATCCACACCACGGCTAACTTTTACAAAAGGCTTCATAACTGCTCTATTTCTGTATTTTTAAAGTTATATATCTTGAAAACTTGATTTTGGGACAAAATCAACAATGGACTAATGAAACAAATACCAAAATATAGTTTTTGGGTGGAGTTTTCCTTTAAACTAAATACTGAGCACACAATTAAAAATACCTAATTTACCCAATGGAAATTACTCAACAGAATGAAATTTAAAGAACTGGTTTAGATTCATAAATAGGCTTACAATAATAACAATGATATAAAATAATAATAATAATAATTATGAAACAAATTATTATAAATATAACAACAAAAAAGTTTTAAAAATGGCTTCCTACCTGAATTGCAAGTTGCACAGTAGCCTGCATTTGGCCATTTGTATGGTTTTAAACATATTCTGCTCATGTCTTCCATCATGTAAAAAAAAATGTCTGCACTGAAGATGTCTATATCAACACCATTATCCCAGAAATCCTAGACCCACACCAATTTGCATACCGCCCCACAGATGATGCAATCTCTATTGCACTCCACCTGCCCTTTCACACCTGAACAAAAGGAGAATGATATTCACTGACTGCAGCTCAGCGATCAACACCATTGTGCTCATCACTAAGCTAAGGACCCTGGGACTAAACACCTCCCTCTGCAACTGCCCCCAGGTGGTAAGGGAAGGTAACAACACATACACCACGCTGATCCTCAACACGGGGGCCCCTCAGGGGTGCGTGCTCAGTCCCCTCCTGTACTCCCTGTTCACTCATGACTGCATAGCCAGGCACGACTCCAACACCATCATTAAGTTTGCCGATGACACAATAGTGATCACCGACAACAATGAGCCTATTGTGAGTAGTTCACCGACAACAATAGTTCACCGACAACAATGGTATCCAATTGTGAGTAGTTACTATCTTGTCTCATCCCTACAACTCCCGTACAGGCTCGGGAGAGACGAAATGCATCCTCCGAAACACAACCCAAGCGCAAGCCCGGAAGCCAGCCGCACTAATGTGACGGAGGAAACACTGTGCACCTAGCGACCTGGTCAGTGTGCACTGCGCCCAGCCAGCCACGGGAGTTGCTAGTGCACGATGAGACAAGGATATCCCTACTGGCCAAACGCTCCCTAACCTGGATGACACTAGGCCAATTGTGCATCGGACCTCCCGTTATCGGCCGGCTGCGACAGAGCCTGGGCTCGAACCCAGAGACTCTGGTGGCACAGCTAGCACTGCGATGCAGTGCCTTAGACCACTGTGCCACCCGGGAGGCCCCACTGTTGTTATTTTTGTAAGTAAGCATTTCACTGTAAGGTTGTATTACGTGTTGTATTCGGCGCATGTGACAAATACAATTTGATTTGATTTATTGGTCTGCTAATACAGGACTAGTAAATGTCAAGTGCTATACTTTTGTGATTTTAATTTTTTAACTAAATGTATTTCAGTGTTTATCAGCACTTGTAACTTCAGTCTGATAATTATCTGTACAAAAAAGTTAACCTGATAATACTTGTGGAATATAAAATTCCTCGCTTGATATAGATTTTCCAGTTCCTTGAAATACAACTAACAACTAATTTCTATGTGAAAACTGAAATAGTCTATTCATTCCTTTTTAGTAGACGCTCTTATCCAGAGGAACTTAAAGTCGTGAGTGGATATATTTTTATACTTTTTCGTACTGGTCCCCCATGGGAATCGAACCCACAACCATTGCAAGCTCCATGTTCTATCAACTGAGTCACATCACATCTGTCACACCCTGATCTGTTTCACCTGTCTTTTGCTTCTCTCCACTTCCCCCCAGGTGTCACCCATCTTCCCATTATTCCCTGTCTATTTATACCTGTGTTCCCTGTTTGGTGGCTGAGAGTGCCTGGAACCCGGAAACCCGGAAGCCCTGGGTTGTCAGAGGTGATTAAAGATGAGCTCGCAGCCCGGGAGCTGCCCCTGGACCTCAACTCCCTCATAGCCTTGACCATCTGGATCGAGTCTATTCACTGTCGCCGACGCTCGTCCTCGATTTCCACCTCGCCTCCAAGGAATCCGGGAAATCACCGAAGCCCACATTTCCGAGTGTAACCAAAGTTTCTGGGAAGTCACCGAGGGCTGTCAAGTCGTCTCCTCCGGAGCCCATGCAACTGTGCAGGGCTAGATTGTCTCCTGCTGAGCGCTTTCTCAGACTTAACACCCAGAGCTGTCTGTATTATGGAACTACGGGACATTTTGTTCTTCCTGCGGGCTTGGGAAAAGTCATGGACCTTTCCTTCGAACGGCGGAGTACCATGACCTCCGGGAGGTTTTCAGCAAGGCCCGTGCCACCACACTTCCTCCGCATTGGCCCTATGACTGTGCCATCGACCTTCTCCCGGGCACTACACCGCCTCGGGGCGACTGTATTCCCTGTCAGGTCCGGAGACATTTACATTACATTTAAGTCATTTAGCAGACACTCTTATCCAGAGCGACTTACAAATTGGTGCATTCACCTTATGACATCCAGTGGAACAGCCACTTTACAATAGTGCATCTAAATCTTTTAAGGGGGGGGGGGGGTGAGAAGGATTACTTTATCCTATCCTAGGTATTCCTTAAAGAGGTGGGGTTTCAGGTGTCTCCGGAAGGTGGTGATTGACTCCGCTGTCCTGGCGTCGTGAGGGAGTGTGTTCCACCATTGGGGAGCCAGAGCAGCGAACAGTTTTGACTGGGCTGAGCGGGAACTGTACTTCCTCAGTGGTAGGGAGGCGAGCAGGCCAGAGGTGGATGAACGCAGTGCCCTTGTTTGGGTGTAGGGACTGATCAGAGCCTGGAGGTACTGAGGTGCCGTTCCCCTCACAGCTCCGTAGGCAAGCACCATGGTCTTGTAGCGGATGCGAGCTTCAACTGGAAGCCAGTGGAGAGAGCGGAGGAGCGGGGTGACGTGAGAGAACTTGGGAAGGTTGAACACCAGACGGGCTGCGGCGTTCTGGATGAGTTGTAGGGGTTTAATGGCACAGGCAGGGAGCCCAGCCAACAGCGAGTTGCAGTAATCCAGACGGGAGATGACAAATGCCTGGATTAGGACCTGCGCCGCTTCCTGTGTGAGGCAGGGTCGTACTCTGCGGATGTTGTAGAGCATGAACCTACAGGAACGGGCTACCGCCTTGATGTTAGTTGAGAACGACAGGGTGTTGTCCAGGATCACGCCAAGGTTCTTAGCGCTCTGGGAGGAGGACACAATGGAGTTGTCAACCGTGATGGCGAGATCATGGAATGGGCAGTCCTTCCCCGGGAGGAAGAGCAGCTCCGTCTTGCCGAGGTTCAGCTTGAGGTGGTGATCCGTCATCCACACTGATATGTCTGCCAGACATGCAGAGATGCAATTCACCACCTGGTCATCAGAAGGAGGAAAGGAGAAGATTAATTGTGTGTCGTCTGCATAGCAATGATAGGAGAGACCATGTGAGGTTATGACAGAGCCAAGTGACTTGGTGTATAGCGAGAATAGGAGAGGGCCTAGAACAGAGCCCTGGGGGACACCAGTGGTGAGAGCGCGTGGTGAGGAGACAGATTCTCGCCACGCCACCTGGTAGGAGCGACCTGTCAGGTAGGACGCAATCCAAGCGTGGGCCGCGCCAGAGATGCCCAACTCGGAGAGGGTGGAGAGGAGGATCTGATGGTTCACAGTATCGAAGGCAGCCGATAGGTCTAGAAGGATAAGAGCAGAGGAGAGAGAGTTAGCTTTAGCGGTGCGGAGCGCCTCCGTGATACAGAGAAGAGCAGTCTCAGTTGAATGACTAGTCTTGAAACCTGACTGATTTGGAGACCAAGGTGATGGAGATGTACTGTATATTGAGGACTCCCTGGCTGCAGGGGCTATCCATCCTTGTGCTCCCCCACCAGAGCAGGGTTCTTCTTTGTGGAGAAGGACAAAACCTTGCGTCCATGTATCAACTACCGGGGCCTGAATGACATCGCGGTTAAAAAACGTTACCTGCTTCCCCTCGTTTCCTCGGCTTTCGAGCCTCTCCAGGGGGCTACCATCTTCTCCGGGATGCTGGCCTTCTAGGCAGAGGTCCTCTGTTCAGTGTCCGTGTTCTTTTGCCCATCTTAATCTTTTATTTTTATTGGCCAGTCTGAGATATGGCTTTTTTTTGCAACTCTGCCTAGAAGGCCAGCATCCCGGAGTTGCCTCTTCACTGTTGACGTTGAGACTGGTGTTTTGTGGGTACTATTTAATGAAGCTGCCAGTTGAGAACTTGTGAGGGCTGTGTTTCTCAAACTAGACACTCTAATGTACTTGTCCTCTTGCTCGGTTATGCACCGGAGCCTCCCACTCCTCTTTCTATTCTGTTTAGAGACAGTTTGCGCTGTTCTGTGAAAGGAGTAGTACACAGCGTTGTACGAGATCTTCAGTTTCTTGGAAATTTCTCGCATGGAATAGCCTTCATTTCTCAGACCAAAAATAGACTGTTTCAGAATAAAGTTATTTGTTTATGGCCATTTTGAGCCAGTAATCGAACTCACAAATGCTGATGCTCCAGATACTCAACTAGTCTAAAGATGGCCAGTTTTATTGCATATTTAATCAGAACAACAGTTTTCAGCTGTGCTAACATAATTGAAAAAGGGTTTTCTAATGATCAATTATAATTTTTAAATTATAAACTTGGATTAGCTAACACAATGTGCCATTGGAACACAGGAGTGATGATTGCTGATAATGGGCCTCTGTAAGCCTCTGTATATATTCCATTAACAATCAGCCGTTTCCAGCTACAATAGTAATTTACAACATTAGCAATGTATTTCTGATCAATTTGATGTTATTTTAATGGACAAAAAAATTGATTTTCTTTCAAAAACAAGGATATTTCTAAGTGACCCCACATTTTGGAACGGAAATGTACATTTACATTAAGTGGTTTGTAAGGATGATAAATTAATACTGCACAAAAAAAATGTTGTTTTCCATGTTATTTGATCAAAAATATGTAATTTGTTGCGTATGTTTTGTGTCTTTGCCCATACATTTGCACCTTTTGATGTCAAATGTTTGAAGACAGGGTTTTGTTCTTTGTGGATTCCATTAGAATGGTGATCACAGAGAAAGGGACAGGGCAACAACTCTTACAATTCCAACTATTGAATCCTGCATGATACTGTTCTTAATTACACAACTAACATATGTTTTGTGTGCCTGCACTTCAGATGTCTATATCAGTCCACTAATACTAGTACAGTCCCAGTGCACTACTTTTGTGAAAAAATATTTTGTTCACCACAAAAAAATATATATATTTACAGTACCAGTCAACATTTTGGACACACCTACTCATTCAAGGGTTTTCTTATTTTTTAAAACTATTTTCTACATTGTAGAATAATAGTGAAGACATCAAAACTATGAAACAACGCATATGTAATCATGTAGTAACCAAAAAAGTGTTAAACAAATCAAAATATATTTTACATTTGAGATTCTTCAAAGTAGCCTTGATGACAGCTTTGCACACTCTTGGCCTTCTCTCAACCAGTTTCATGAGGTAGTCACCTGTAATGCATTTCAATTAACAGGTGTGCTTTGTTAAAAGTTCATTTGTGGAATTTCTTTCCTTCTTAATGAGTTTGAGCAAATCAGTTTGGTTGTGACAAGGTATGAGTGTACAGAAGATAGCCCTATTTGGTAAAAGACCTAAGCAGTGTTCGAATACTCATACTAACCGGACTAACTGTACTATTTGTGATGTAAATTGAGTATGTAGTATTATTATTGTTGTTCATAGTATGGATATAGTTAGTATGCTAAAAGTTCCAGGATGTCATACTAAATTCACCAAAATATGAAGTACACAAGCAGTGGACACTATTTCCGTGATTTTAGGGCTCATAATACAATTCATCAGAAAATGGGCGTGGCTTCACAACTTTTTCAGATTTCAAGAAAATAGCAGAAAATATGGAGCAGCAGCCCGACGAGAGTGGATACAATTTAATTGCTAATTATGACAAATTTTAAGAAAATGTTGAGCAAAGTAATAAAGTCATTACTTTTCAAATAAGTTACACGTAATGTTGGCTGACAATTTGTTGGCTACGCTATCTTTATGAACCACAGCAGTATGTACCGGTATGTTAGCTAGCTAGCTAACGTTAGTTGGCTACTAATACATTGAACTTGCTAGTATATTAACTATATGTCATTCTTAGCTTAGCTAAGTGGTATAGTCGTTGTGTGTTCTCAATGGTCATTGTTAATTCACTCTGGCTATCTACTCAGATGAATTTACAAACACTCAACACCCGGCATTTAATATGGCCGGTATCAGTAAACATCAGCAAAAAAAACGTAATTAAATTGTTGCCAGCAACACAGTTACAGTCACCAACGCTCTGGATAACATGAAAACAAGCAGCTCTGCTAGGGCGAGTAAAATGATCAGAGGGAGGTGTTCTCTCATTTGTGTCTGGAAGTAGCTAGACAGTTAGCTTGGGTGCTTGACTGCCGTTGTGAGGTCAGAACGTTTGGAATAACCCTACTCCTCGGCCAGAGCGTCCAATGTGCCCTCTGAATTTACAAACGCCCAGAGAGCACTCCAGATTGAATTTACGAACACACTCAGTCATAAAATGTCTAGCTAGTAATTTGGTATGCTAACAAGCTAGCAAGAGGTTGCATAGCAACAGAATCAACTTCTGGCAGACAGGCGAAGAGCTAGTGCACTCAACTGAACGGATATAATTTGTTTACAGAATACTCAAATGAATTAATAGTATATACTATATAGTATATACTCATTAAGTATGTTGTATACAGTATTGTAACGACCCTGGGTTTATAAGCGCGGAAATTGACTCTCGACGATAGCACGCCGGACCTCGGGCTCGAAGGTCGAGGGTTCGAGACCTGCTCTCTGCTGTTTCATTACATTGGTGTCGGAAGTGATCGGACCTTGCATCCACCACAGTGTGTGTGCTTGACCGGTGAGCGCGTTCCTGTAAGACGTAGAGCCACAAGCTAGCGCGAGGACGTGCTCTTTGAAAGGAAGGAGTAGTGCAACGATCCTGGGTTTATAAGCGTGGAAATCGACTCTGCCGTTCGAGCATGCTAGCGTGCCGAACCTCGGGCTCGAAGGTCGAGGGTTCGAGACCTGCTCCCTGCCGTTTCATTACAGTATGTTAGTGTGGGTATTCAAACACAGCACACAGCTCAAATAAGCAAAGAGAAACGACATTCCATCATTACTTTAAGACATGAAGATCAGTCAATTCTGAAAATTTCAAGACTTCTAGTGCAGTAGCAAAAACTATCAAGCGCTATGATGAAACTGGCTCTCATGAGGACTGCCCAGAGGAACCTTTCGGTTACTGGCCCAACGCTCCTGCCGCCCCTAAAGGACCTCTACTAAAGGACATCAATAATAAGAAAATACTTGCTTGGGCCAAGAAACACGAGCAATGGACATTAGACCGGTGGAAATTTGTCCTTTGGTCTGATTATTCCAAATTTGATGATCTCTGCATGTGTGGTTCCCACCGTGAAGCATGGAGGAGGATGTGTGATTGTGTGGGGGTGCTTAGCTGGTGACACCATTTAGAATTGAAGGCACACTTAACCAGCATGGCTACCACAGCATTCTGCAGCGATACGCCATCCCATCTGGTTTGCTCTTAGTTAGTTTGCGCTATCATTTTTTTTTTCAACAGAACAATAACGCAACACACCTCCAGGCTGTGTAAGGGAAAAGCAGTCAACAAGTGCTCAGCATATGTAGGAACTTGTTTGTTCGAGACTGTTGGAAAAGCATTCCAGGTGATTCTGGTTGAGAGAATGCCAAGACTGCAAATCTGTCATCAAGGCAAAGCGTGGCTACTTTGAAGAATCTCAAATATAAAACATATTTTGATTTGTTTAACCCTTTTTTGGCTACTACATGATTCCATATGTGTTATTTCATAGTTTATGTTTTCACTATTATTTTACAATGTAGAAAATAGTACAAATTAAGAAAAAACCTTGAATGAGTACGTGCCCAAACTTTTGACTGGTACTGTATTTATTTATTTTCGGATTTTTCAGGGTGTGCTGCAGTATTGTCAACACCCCTACTTCTAGCAGCTCATCCAAAATGGACCTGGGGCTTTTCCCACCCGGACCGATATGCATGAATATTTTTTTAATATAGAGGCCGGTTCCGAACGGACCCAAGAACAACTAGACCCATTCCGTATAGACCAAGTACGAGCCCATCCGAGTGAGAGAAGCAGCAATTTTTTTTTTTAAACGACTTTATTAACCAGAGCTGATAAAGCCTGAGAGGAGGGAGAGGTGTTGCTCTAGAAGGTGGGGGAGGGGCCATACTGTGAGCTAGTGACACGGGAGAGACAAGAGACAATCAAGCCGACTCGCGCTATAGTAGACTAATAAAGTCAGCAAAAAAAAGAAACGTCCTTTCACTGTCAACTGTGTTTATTTTCAGCAAACTTAACATGTGTAAATATGGAACAATGTGTCCCTAAACATAGGGAAGGTCAAAATCAAAAGTACCAGTCAGTATCTGGTGTGGCCACCAGCTGCATTAAGTATGGCAGTGCATCTCCTCCTCATGGACTGCACCAGATTTGCCAGTTCTTGCTGTGAGATATTACCCCACTCTTCCACCAAGGCACCTGCAAGTTCCCGGACATTTCTGGGGGGAATGGCCCTAGCCATGGCCCTCAGATCCAACAGGTCCCAGACGTTCTCAAGGGGATTGAGATCCGGGCTCTTCGCTGGCCATGGCAGAACAGTGACATTCCTGACTTGCAGGAAATCACACACAGAACAATCAGTATGGCTGGTGGCATTGTCATGCTGGAGGGTCATGTCAGGATGAGCCTGCAGGAAGGGTACCACATGAGGGAGGAGGATGTCTTCCCTGTAACGCACAGCGTCGAGATTGCCTGCAATGACAACAAGCTCAGTCCGATGATGCTGTGACACACCGACCCAGACTATGACGGACACTCAACCTCCAAATCGATCCCGCTCCAGAGTAAAGGCCTCGGTGTAGCGCTCATTCCTTCGAAAATAAACGCGACTCTGACCATCACCCCTGTTGAGACGAAACCGCGACTCGTCAGTGATGAGCACTTTTTGCCAGTCCTGTCTGGTCCCGTGACGGTGGGTTTGTGCCCATAGGCGACATTGTTGCTGGTGATGTCTGGTGAGGATCTGCCTAACAACAGGCCTATAAGCCCTCAGTCCAGCCTCTCTCAGCTTATTGCGGACAGTTTGAGCACTGATGGAGGGATTGTGCATTCCTAGTGTAACTCGGGCAGTTGTTGTTGCCATCCTGTACCTGTCCCGCAGGTCCTGTCTCGCTGTAACGCTGTCTTAGACACCTCACAGTACAGACATGGCAATTTATTTCCCTGCCCACATCTGCAGTCCTCATGCCCCCTTGCAGCATGCCCAAGGCACATTCATGGAGATGAGCTGGTACCATGGGCATCTTTCTTTTGGTGTTTTTCAGAGTCAGTAGAAAGGCCTCTTTAGTGCCCTAAATTTTCAAAACTGTGACCTTAATTGCCTACACTGTTAGTGTCTTAACGACTGTTCCACGGGTGCATGTTCATTAATTGTTTATGGTTCATTGAACAAGCATGGGAAACAGTGTTTAAACCCTTTACAATGAAGATCTGTGAGGTTGTTAGGATTTTTATGAATTATCTTTGAAAGACAGGGTCCTAAAAAAGGGACGTTTCTTTTTTTGCTGAGTTTAGCTAGAGTATTATCATGAAATATGATTATGTAGTAGTCTTAGACTGCATCAAACTGGGAGAAGCCAGTAGACTAATAGCTAGAATAATATCATTAAATATGATTATGTATTACTTGTCTTGGACTGCATCAAACTGGGAGAAGCCAGTAGACTAATAGCTAGAATAATATCATTAAATATGATTATGTAGTACTTGTCTTGGACTGCATCAAACTGGGAGAAGCCAGTAGACTAATAGCTAGAGTATTATCATTAAATGATTATCTAGTACTTGTCTTGGACTGCATCAAACCGGGAGAAGCTAGTTAAGCTAGCTAGTTAGGGTAACGCCTCAATCACACAGACAGCATCATTGCGTTTTGGTACACCAGAAGTACATTAATTTCTAACGGAACACTGTGTTTGCCTTGCAGTATTGAGTTGCAGTGCATATGTTGGATTTATCGAACGTATGCATCAAATTGTATGTGGAAACGACTTGACAGAAATGGTAGCAGGTGTATGTTGAACTTTTGTTTGCACACATACCATTTTGCACAATGATGCTGTTGGTGTGACAAAGGTAACTGAGGTTGCAGTGCATGCGCTTTCTCATCCAAAAGTTACAAATAACAACTCCTTTCAGAATATTAAGTAGCAGCCCAGTTAGCTCTTGGTCAGTATAGCCGATCCTTCAACTTTAACTGTAAATTCCATCATTTTAATTCCATTTTCCATTAATAAGATAACTCCTAACTTTTGCCACACATGGAGCGAGGTTCCAGCAGTCAAACAGTCTGGCCGTGTGGAGAAGTGCCACTATATTGAGGGGCAACTTACCGGTTTGGTCAGGGCCAGCATGAGGGTTCAAGTTCATCCTCTGTCGGTGAGTGTAATTAAGTTCAGTTTGAGCATCTTAGCAATGCAATGTGTTCTATACTGCTGTCAGCATTCTATAAGGAAAGAGCCACTTAATCAGTTATATAATCATTAACCATATTAACCCGGATACCAGACTTAGATGAGTGATATCTCAGTTCTAGAATGTTGTCATTGCTGAGAATGAATCAAAACATCTATTGCCATTCAACTGACTTTGTTTAGACATCCAGCCTGTATTGTAGTTTCATAACCGGAGGCAAATCTTCAAAAGCACAGTATTTATTTATTCGGAGTGGTACATGCGTTCATACAGTCTAGATTTATAGGATCCTTCCCACTATATGATTGATGTCAAATGATAAAATCCCAAGTTATCAATTAAAGGTTTATGGAAAACCTGCACTGCAATTACAGTTTATTAAATATTTTACAGCTGTAATGTCATTAATCAAATCAAACTATTTACATATCACATTTCTTACAACGAATGCATTTCAAGGTGTTTAAAGTCATGTATTGAACGGTGTGTGGCACTTAACATCCTTCATCTTGGCAGGTCTCTCTCTATAAGTGACCAGGGCACTCTCTCTACCACATGCAAACGCCTCCGTGGAGCTCGTAAGTGTAGCGATGCAGCCAATTTTGGCGGTTCACAATATCGGCCGTACGGACGTGGAATGTGAGTGGAGGAAGACAGCCGTGCCCAACCAGGTACAGTCAGTGGAGGACCTGTACCCAGTCGAAGACTACAACCTTCTGTCCCGAGAGCCCACCGAGGAGGATCTTCAATGGCTAAGGAACCATCTTCGTGGTAGGTTCAGTGGAATAGCATGTCTCCTTGAACCTGAGCCAGAACAACCGCTACCCTCCCTGTGATCCCTGTCCATACCGGACATTGTTTAAAAAAAAACAAGGGCATGCTGTCTGGCATGGCGCTGTCAGTGTAGCAGCAGGAGGCTATACGGCAGGCAACAGTTGGACAGTGCACCAACCCCAACTGACACACCATGAGGAGGGAAGTTGACAGCCAGCAATTATGGAACAGTGGTTAGGCCAAGCGCGTTACTACATCGCTGCTACAAAGGGTTCTCAGATCAGTCATTGGATGGGGTACTGTCTCTAAAGTGGGGCAGATAATGAAGAGGAGGGCATCAAGGTATTCAAAATGACTACAGGGATGGATGTGCAGGAGTCAGGGCTTTGGTCGGGGGCTCTTGGGCGCCTACTGGTGTACCACAGCAGTGGTGTAGATCAAGTGTCCCTATGGTGCAAGGGACCTTACCATTGAAGAGGCAGTGAAGTCTGAGGATTTTTAAATCAAGGAGGGAAGACCTCCCTCACTGGCACCAGGTCAAAGGTCAGCTCCACATCACAGGAAGGAACACCTGCTTCTTCGTTGTGTGGACCACCAAAGCCTCCATCACCATCCAGCACGACAACCTCACTCACATTGCTCCTCCTGCCAGTACGTGTTTTCAGAGAAGCCAAAAGGTCCAGAAATATTCCATATAGTTCACACACACACACCTCCCAGAATAGGTTATATTACATACAAGTTTTGCTCAAAGCAGACAACTAAAGTAATGTAGTTAACTTTATTATGGGCACAGTGGGAATTTCTATCTGTGATGTTGAAATTATTTCTTATCCCGTGTCTTACTTGCTGAAGGCCCCAGTCATCCCTGCCCGTACTTGATATTGTTGAAAAACAAGTGAACAATGAATAAAGATCATACACAAACAATAGGCTCCTAGAATAGGCTATATTACATTTAAGTTTTGCTCAAAGCAGCCAACTAAAGTAATGAGGTTAACATACGTTCAATCACAAAGGCTGGTCTGAGTGCATCTCCTCACAGTTTCATTCAGAAGTACGACACAATTCACATTGCATTTTATCATGGGCTCAGTGGGAATTTATATTTGTGATGTTAAAATTATGAGTGAGAGTGAGAGAGCACATCACTTCCAGCAGATCTCCTTGCTGAGAGTGGTGTTGATCATGCATTCCTTGTCGTGGGGTGTGCCTGATGTTCCACATGTCACACCTCATGTCTAAAACATGGGGAAAAGGGGACATAAAGTTAAAATGTTGATGCATCTACAAATGCAATGTTTTACACAATATTGTATTATATTTGATGTATTATTGACCTGTCCGTCCACAGGCTCGATGTGCTGTACAAATGGATACTCCTGCTCGGATCAGACTGGTACAGGATGTCCATGCCCCAGATGGTCTGAGAGATGCATTCCTGTTGGACTGGAAAACAGAGACATTTGGTCATTGGTAGGTCTTTTTCAATGCTGTATCACCATCTTTATCTGGACAGAAAATGCATTGTTTATCTTCTTTTTCTTTTCTTTTTTTAAACACCTTGGACAATGTGACAAGCAGTCCCTCAACAACCAATCCTCATGCCTCATTGTTTGTTCTTGTTTCCCAATCAACCATCTGGATCTTCCTCTTCTGCCATGGTGGATGAGCTACCTTTTCTGGTAAATACAGGGCCATTTCTCTTTCCCACCGGAAAATGGCAGCTACAGACCTGAGTGTTGTCACTGGGCTTCCGGTCTGCCCATCTGAAAGATAAAAATTTAAAAAACTTGCTAGCTAAGTTGATTACTAAAATGGTAACATCTATATTAAAATACCATAACCCACAGACTTGACTATAGTAACAGTAAAATAGACTGGGCTTTTCTGCACATCAAAAATCCTACTATGTGGATGATACATTTCTTCTGGGATAGAGGAATTATCTGGAATGTTCAACTACGTGATCAGGACAGTGAAGTTTACTATTTGCCCGAAGAGGTGAAGTATTGCAATGAGCTATTATACTGTACTTTAGATTATAATGCTCAAGAGGAAAATTAAAACCCTCAGCCGTGAGGTCACTGAGGAGGACCAACAGTGAGTGATAAGGGACCGACATGCATGGATGGAATGTAAGGATTTTGGGCACTGGCCAGCAGACCACGATTTGTACTAGCCCAGGTAATATGCAGGTCCTAAATCTGTGGCATGTTTGAAAAGGCTAAATGTCACTGCTGTCAGGCTAGTTTGGCACATTTCCTACTACTGTATCGGGTTAGTTTGGCACATTATTTACTAGCCCAGTCTGAAAAGTACTAGCCTCGGGCTCGCTTAATTTACATCTCTGCTGGTGACTTTACAGGTCATTTGATTAGTTATGTACAACAGATGTACTCGTGGAACAAACCATGTGTTTTCTATGGGCAAACATTGCGACAACAAATCATTTGTGAGCCAGTTAACGTTAGCTCACCGTTCGTGTAAATTAGTCACTTTTCCACGCGGTGACGTACTTGGCAATGTTAGTCCATCAGGGCATGGATATTTATCTAACGTTTAGCTCGCTAGTTAAACGTTAGCTCATCGTTCGTGTAGTCAGACGATAACCGCCGACGTTAAATTATCTTCCCTTGACCCCTACCGAAAAATGAATGGTGGAAAATTGATTGGAACCATTTCCGTGGTTTACGGGTATTATGACTCAAACTGTGGTATTCCTGCTTTGATGACTTATGACCAACAACAAGTTACATGCGCCATGTTCCACTCTCCTGAAAAGCAAGAGCAGCAGCATAAATGATCACATTTCTCAATCTCTCTCAACTGCAGCAGTCACGTTCGGATCTGTACCGCCCTACAGACAAGTCAGTTAAAATTATACTCGTGAAAATCAGATTCGACCCAGACCCGTGACATTATTTATAATTCTGTATTCGGACCTGTCTCGGGTATTTGGGTGTAGGTGGATCCTTGAAGCCATCAACCACCTATTGTGTTCACATCTTGGGTCATATGAATAAGACCGGTCTCCATTATGAAAGCCATCGATTACCATAGGACTATTGTGAATAAAATATTTAAAGAACAATATTTAATCAATCTCTTCATTTCTTTAAAAGGTTCCACTCTTCCCTTGACACAACTCGAAATAGGAGTGGCATCGTGAATGTCTTTGGTCCCCTCGGTGGAAAATCTGTCTCCCTCCAGCAGGTGGCGTTTTTTCGTTGTTTCACCAACCAAGCAATACGTTTTTGTATGGAGGTCATGAGAGTGTCGAATTTGGTCAACAAATAAACTATTCATTTTTTCTACGTGAGGTTTATTTGATCGAACATACGTTTCGTAACGCTAAAGTTGTTAGGAGTGTACTTGTATAAGTCTGACACGTGACATCCTGGCAACTTTGAGAAAAAACATATCTAAATTGTCTCGAGATGGCTATGCATATTCATGAAATGAGGCTAGTAAGCATACAGGCGGGTGACGTCAACAACCCTCATCGAGTATGTACAATAATGAGATATATCCACCAATCCAAATAAAGATTACGCGGGATCTAGACAGCCCGCTGTGCCGCTTTGTGGACAACGATTCCCATTGTTATGGCGGAGAGACATATATCTTGTCATTATATCAATAATATTCGGTGTGGTCAAGATGGGAGTAGAATTTCACTTCCTGTATGTAACAGGGGTGTATTCACAACATAATCAAACGGAACGAAGTGGGCAGCGACCTAATTGAATTTGTCCAATAGAAACTCATTTTCTTTGCTAAATGTTTTCCGTTTTGAGTAAATGGTTTCCGTTGCAAAACGTTTTGGGCTAATGATTACACCCCTGGTACCCGACAGAAACACACCTGTGAAATGGAAATATTTTGATAGTTTGTATAGAATAATCTACGACAGATACAGAATTTACAGGTGACACATTTTTGTTAATTCTAAGTGTTGTTTTTGAAGAAATATGGACCTATAAAGTTACAGAAGAGATAGATATTGGAGTATTAATTTGCTATTCTTGACGTAGTTCTCAGGCTCCCTTTGAAATCAGGAAGAGAGAGAGAGAGAGAGACTGCCGCTGACAAAAGTCCTACATTTGCCTATAAATGATTGTGTATGTGTGGAAATGTTATCTTATTTTATTTAGATCATGTTACGACTACTTAACGAAACTATTTTCATTTTAATAATTTATATTTAATCACATGGCATTCCATGCTATATGTTACGTATTTTAAATTGCTTATATCACTCTGTTTTCAGATCATCCGCTGGATTGTATTTGTGATTAATAGTTTTCCTGGAATGTCTTGTAGAATGACCTCTCTCCAAATTGGATTGTTATTGGGCGCTTCGGTGTGTTGTATTATTTTCCTGGGGCACGCGGAGGCTCAGGCATTCGGGGAACAATGTTTGGACAAGTTCAAGAAGGGCAGAGACGATTTCGTTCTCGACACCAATGAGTCGGTCAAAGACGGTGCGACATTCATCTCTTCAGTGAAAGTTGAGCGCTCCAATGACTGTATACGCTCCTGCTGCAAAGACCCCAGATGTAATGTCGCTTTCATGGAGGTTTCAGATGAGGGCATGATCAAGTCATGCTTTCTCTTTGACTGTCTATACAAGCAGAGCTATGTCTGCCGATTTGTCAGGAAGAAGGGATTCCAGAACTACATCATAGACTCTGTGTATGCAAGTGATCTGGCAACAAATGGGTTCCCAGGTAAGATGGGTATCACTCTCACCCATCACAACATAGACACTCATCAAATTAACTACATTTACATTACATTTAAGTCATTTAGCAGACGCTCTTATCCAGAGCGACTTACAAATTGGTGCATTCACCTTATGACATCCAGTGGAACAGCCACTTTACAATAGTGCATCTAAATATTTTAAGGGGAGGGGGGGGTGAGAAGGATTACTTTATCCTATCCTAGGTATTCCTTAAAGAGGTGGGGTTTCAGGTGTCTCCGGAAGGTGGTGATTGACTCCCCTGTCCTGGCGTCGTGAGGGAGTTTGTTCCACCATTGGGGGGCCAGAGCAGCGAACAGTTTTGACTGTTAATTAATTGAGTCTACTCATATATTTAGGGTTGGGCATGTCCATAATGAACTTCATGTTGACATTGAACTACCTACTAAAGTAACCTGAACACGCAGACCATTTGGCTACTGTATATTATTATGAGCAGAGAAAGCAACCCAATGGGCTTTTGACTCAAACCACAAAGACAGTCCCAACAGCCAAGCCTCTTATCTCCAGAGGAGGTGAAACCACTGGCTTAGAGAAGAGCATTACCCAGCATGTCCACACATGCCATGGCTCATTATATGGCCCGTTGTCATAGGTTTCTGTTTTTTTGCTGCTGAGAAAGCTTTTTACAGGGGAGATTGGTATTGTGCTGTGAGTCAAGTAATGGATTGCACTCAGACTTGACTCCGAGTGAATATTGTATGTCAACAGGATGTAGTTGTTCATTGTGCATGAGCACCACCAAACTGATTGATCTGCTTATGTTGTGTTGACATTCAAAACCATTCAAATGCCATTAAAGTTCAGCCTCGTCAAACTTAAACCAGCCATGATGTGTTTACTCTTTGCACAACAGTTTCTGACATAACAGATTGTCTTAAAGCTGCATGTATTTTCAGTATGACTATGTTGTATTGAATATGTGATGAGGGCTGTATTCAACTTTCAGATGAAGAGGACCACCCTCCAGTGGCCAATGGAGGTCCGGACAGAGTGGCCCAGCCCCAGGAAAGTTTGACTCTGAATGGCATCGAGAGCAAAGATGACCACGAGATTGTCACGTACCAGTGGCACCTAGTGTCAGGCAACTCCTCCGCTGTCATAGAGGTGAGTGATCAGTCATCATTGGGGTGTTTATCTGATCATAGATTTCTCTCTGACTGTAAGAGTACATGAGATGGACAGGTCACTCTCAGAACACCAGAGGATCACAATTTACTCCATTTCCAAAGTTCTGCCATACTAGACAACAAATTTACACATTTTCTTTCCTCGTCTCCTAGAAAACTCAATTCGATGACCAAGTGATCGTGTCCAAACTGACGTCTGGGGTGTACAAGTTCCAGCTGACCGTCACAGACTCCAGCGGGCAGTCCGACCAAACCCAGATCACCATCCTGGTGCTCACCCCTGAGCAGTCTGAGGGTGAGTATGCTATAGTCTATGTGAAACACCTGCAGAAGTCACCTAGCTACACAGTTTCACACAGCTGTGTTGGGGGTGAAGGGAAATTCATGCTGTATATTGAATTTCAATTTACTTCTACACAGTAAGTTGCCTGTGTAGGAAATCAAACTAAAGTGAGAATGATTTCTCATAGCAGAGAAACGGTTGTTTCTTATGTGGTGAGACATTCCTCTTTTAAGTTATATGTGGGATTGCATGTCCGTGTCAGCATGACATGAAAACCACGTAGATCCCTGTTTAAGTTAACTAGAAGTTTCCCTTATGCAAAGTCAGATGTCATCTATTTGACTGCCTGGCTGTGCTCCTCCATTCTGTCATGTCTTCTTTTATTAGTCACAGTTGGTTTAGGACATTATTGTTTTTATCATATCACTTCTAACAGTCAATAATCTGCTTCTGCATTTCACTCTGCTGAAGATACTCAACATTAAGGTTAAGTTTGAATGTGTGTGTGCGAGTTTTAAAGATGAATAGGTATGCAGTTTCTGAGTACTCATGTTTTGTTCCTGACTCACATTGTGTCATACCAGACATGACTCATGTCTCCTCTATTTGTTTGTCTTTAAAGTGGCCTACATCAGTGATCTGTCATGTGTTAAGAGTATGTACACTGTGATAAACTATGTCCTTGAGGTGAGAAGGACTGATGCCCTTCTGACTTTATTTGACACTGAACACACAAAGTGAATGCGATATAAGGAATTACTTTGAAATACTATTTTTTTTCTTCAAATCGAGGAAACTGTCTTTGCAGTTTGCATTTTGCTGTGAAGAAGAAATACCCCATTTCAAGTATAGGTGGCATGTTAAGTTCATAAATCATTTGTATGGCTTTCAAATGCTTGTTGATTACTTTTACCGGTTGTACTGGTTTAAGTTGGGTTTATAACAACAAGACTTTATCATAATGATCACCTTTTCATGCCAACGTGACAGGAAGTATGCATATTAAAATGACAAAAATACATTTCCAGGTAAGCTCCTCTGATTTCCGTAGAACAAAATCTAGATTTACAGATTTAAAAAGGCACCATTTCACAAGTAGATTTGACCCGGCTTAGACATCTATATGTGGGCTCAAGCTCTACTTACAACAGCTTAGCGTTGTTGTTTTCCTAGTACCCGTTTCCTCATTGGTTGTGAGTTTGAGAGAAAAACGGATATGTCTTCCATGAATGGACTGTATGAAGTCATAACAAGATGACAACTCATTATCACACTGGCTTATACTTGGTAGATAAATAGCGTTGCCCTGCTGCTCATTATAGATTAACAGGGAATACTTAGGAATTAGACAATGGAGGGGCTGTCTCTGCACTACCCAGTAACGTGAGTGTGTGTATTTGGAATGGATAGACACTTCCTGGAAGTTCAGGAGAAACAGGAAGTGAGGATAGCTGTGGTTGGAATGTTTTTACATCACCCCCCCCTTTATAGCCCGTCTGTCTGGTTTGAGCTTGGGTTTCACAAACACAAGCAAACTCTTTTATTGTCTTGACAAAGGCAGACTCTTGATACTCAAACACTTTGATGTTATTTCTAATGAGTCAGTCATACATTTTTGGAGCATGGTTGGTCTCGCTCACAGTCTTAGCAGACTAAGCAGAGACTATTAACCATTCATTGATTCAGTTACCCATTAACAAGTCTCTACTCGGAATGGTGGGAGGAATGTTCCTCTGAGGAAAAGACCAAGGTATAGCAGTGATCCCTGACGTGAGCCACCACAATACATTTCTACCGAAATGGCTGCCTTTCTCAATGCTGGACGAATCACAATTAGAAATGCTAGAATAATCATAATTAAGGATACTCTCCCCTCTCAGCAAAACGATATGTATACTGTGAATCATTCTCTACCTATAATGTTATTCTTAATGCATCAATTCACTTTCATATTGTAATGATGGAATGGCAGTGCAATGTGATGGAATGACAAAATAGTTTAAGTAAACAGGTTGGTTCTAAAGCATCAACCAGCTTGTCGTGAGATGTATTGCTTGGCATTGCACAAGAGGAACCACTTCCTCTGTCTGTGTTATATCAGTCATGTCTGCTTTCTTCCAAGATGCATCCAAATGTATCTCCAGTGGTTGAAGTAGGCCTAATTTGAAGGAAAATTACCTACACCCTCCCCCAATCCCCTCTCTCTGATGCTTTAGTTGGGGTGGCAGGTAGCCTATTGATTAGAGTGTTGGGCCAGTAACCGAAAGGTTGCTGGATTGAATCCCTGAGCTGACAAGGTAAAAATATGTTGTTCTGCCCCTGAGCAAGGCAGTTAACCCACTGTTCCCCGGGCGCCGAAGACATGGATGTTGATTAAGGCAGCCCCCCTCCCCCCCGCACCTCTCTGATTCAGAGGGGTTGGGTTAAATGCGGAAAACACATTTCAGTTGAAGGCATTCAGTTGTACAACTGACTAGGTATCTCCCTTTCCCTTTATTCTCCAGATCACTGCCTGGTCCCCAAGAAGGTGGGTCCCTGTCGTGGGTCCTTTCCCCGCTGGCACTACAATGCAGCCTCAGAAAAGTGTGAGGAGTTCCTGTTTGGGGGCTGCAGAGAGAACCTCAACAACTACCTGTCCCTCCAGGAGTGTACCAATGCCTGTGATGGTGTTTCAGGTACTGTGTAGATCCCTCTTGCCTCTCTAAGAACAGTTGGTTGATTGGTTAATTGATTGGCATTTCCTTTCATGTAGTTATGTCCAGCATTGGCAGTGGCAGAAGTGGGCCACTTCCAGCCCCTAGAGGTAAGACTAACCTGCATTTCCTTGAATATCTTCAGCTGTAGACCTTTTGGCTATGCATCCCACACTCATTGATACATGCTGGCAGATATACAGTGCCTAGTTAAAGTCTACACACCCCTAACCTTCAAATTTAGCTGCCTTAAAATAATAATAAATGCTATTTTCATACAGATCGACACAACGTACTCCACATTTTCAAAGTTATAGTAAAACGTTTTTAAAAAAAAGTTAATTAAAAAATGTCTCGATTGCCTATGTCTTCACACCCCAGAGTTAATTCTTGGTGTAAGCACCTTTGGCAGCCATTACAGCTATAAATCATTTGGAATAATATTCTATGAACTTTGCAGAGGTCTTAGGGCAACATATGTCCATTGTTTCAAGCTCAGTAAAGTTGGTTGGGGATCATTGATGGACAGCAATATTCAAACCATGTCTCTACTTTTAAAGTACATTTAAGTCAGGAATGAGACTAGACCACTCATGAACACTCAACACCTTTTGGAAAGCCATTCTGGTGTGTCTTTGGCATAAAAATGTGTGTAATTATCTCGCTGAAAATAAAACTCTGAGGTAGGTTTTCCTTTGACTTTTTACCTGGGCTTTGCTCCTTTCATATCCTGAAAAAACATCTTATATTCTTACTTACAATAGAAGTGACTCCAAAATGGCACAATACATTATTCACCATTCAGTTCCTATTGGGCAAAACATAATTGAAAACACAACCAAACACACTGCAGATGCAATCAACAAGTTTGTAAAGTCACAAGCTTAATGTAGTCATTGCATGCACTTTGATATACTAAAAATGACATCTTCAAATGGGGGTACTAGATACATGAAGTGCATTCATTTCTAAATGGCAAAACAGACATGTATGAAAATACCCTTGAAAAAAAGTTGACATTATGTACTGTCGCCTGATATGAAACATTCTATGTCAAATCTAAAATGCTGGAGTATAGACACACAATTAAAATGTTTAGCTTTACTGTCCAAATACATATGGAGGGGAATGTACCTGTTCATTGAGACTTATAGGATGCATGGGTTAGCTGTGCACTGCATCATGTTTCTCTGTATTGAGTAAAGTTTACTCTCAACCTACCTGTTCTGTTCAACCGTGTTGTTGTGTTTAGAGGTGTGTGGGATCCCCTGTAGGTCTGGCCAGTTCACCTGTGCCAACAGCTGCTGCCTTGACCAAGGCCTGGAATGTGACAAGGAGCAGCAGTGCAGCGACGGCTCAGACGAGGAGAACTGCGAGTACTGTGAGTGCAGGCTATGGCTATGCAAACCAACCCTCATTTACATACAAGACTTCACTGGCCTTACCTTACCACTGGCCTTACCTTACCACTGGCCTTACCTTACCACTGGCCTTACCTTACCACTGGCCTTACCTTACCACTGGCCTTACCTTACCACTGGCCTTACCTTACCACTGGCCTTACCTTACCACTGGCCTTACCTTACCACTGGCCTTACCTTACCACTGGCCTTACATTACCACTGGCCTTACCTTACCACTGGCCTTACCTTACCACTGGCCTTACCTTACCACTGGCCTTACCTTACCACTGGCCTTACATTACCACTGGCCTTACCTTACCACTGGCCTTACCACTGGCCTTACATTACCACTGGCCTTACATTACCACTGGCCTTACATTACCACTGGCCTTACATTACCACTGGCCTTACATTACCACTGGCCTTACCTTACCACTGGCCTTACATTACCACTGGCCTTACATTACCACTGGCCTTACATTACCACTGGCCTTACCTTACCACTGGCCTTACATTACCACTGGCCTTACCTTACCACTGGCCTTACCCTACCACTGGCCTTACCACTTTACCACCACTGGCCTTACCTTACCACTGGCCTTACCTTACCACTGGCCTTACCACCACTGGCCTTACCTTACCACTGGCCTTACATTACCACTGGCCTTACATTACCACTGGCCTTACATTACCACTGGCCTTACATTACCACTGGCCTTACATTACCACTGGCCTTACATTACCACTGGCCTTACATTACCACTGGCCTTACATTACCACTGGCCTTACCTTACCACTGGCCTTACCTTACCACTGGCCTTACATTACCACTGGCCTTACCTTACCACTGGCCTTACATTACCACTGGCCTTACATTACCACTGGCCTTACATTACCACTGGCCTTACATTACCACTGGCCTTACATTACCACTGGCCTTACATTACCACTGGCCTTACCTTACCACTGGCCTTACCTTACCACTGGCCTTACCTTACCACTGGCCTTACCTTACCACTGGCCTTACCTTACCACTGGCCTTACATTACCACTGGCCTTACATTACCACTGGCCTTACATTACCACTGGCCTTACATTACCACTGGCCTTACCTTACCACTGGCCTTACCTTACCACTGGCCTTACCTTACCACTGGCCTTACATTACCACTGGCCTTACATTACCACTGGCCTTACATTACCACTGGCCTTACATTACCACTGGCCTTACATTACCACTGGCCTTACATTACCACTGGCCTTACATTACCACTGACATCATTGTTTGTTGACATGTGAAGTTGCTAAACTCTTGTTTTATTCCTTTCACCAGTGAACGACAAGTTCCGGATTCTACTGCAAATTCCTGTGGATGAACAGAAAGGTTATTTGAGTTTTACTGTTTTGAGACAGTAATAGGATCAATCTAGGATATTGTTTTTGAGTTAACTGGTCACCTATTGTGCTTCTTACAAACACTGATTGGTCTCACACACATTCTTTCAACCATAGTTCGCTGCACAGTTCACCCCAAAACGGGACACTGTCGTGACAGTTTTACCAAGTGGTACTACAACCCTCTCTACGAGAAGTGTTTCCGTTTCAACTATGGCGGCTGCGACGGGAATGACAACAGATTTGACACTGAAGATACTTGTATGACGACCTGCAAACTGGTAACAGGTGGGTTTGTGTTCTGTGGCCATTACAACACATTCAACTGATTTTAAAAATGGTTGTACTGTTATATTACCCTTTGAGACCATAATGATGAAAACTGAAGGGAATGTTTGAGATCCATGCTCCCATGTCAGCACCCCTACATTGTGTACGGTTGAAGTCGGATGTTTAAATGCAACTTAGCCAAATACATTTAAACTAATTATTTCACAATTCCTGACATTTAATCCTAGTGAAGATTCCCTGTCTTAGATCAGTTAGGATCACCACTTTGTTTTAATAATGTGAAATGTCAGAATAATAGTAGGGGAAATTATTTATTTCATCACATTCCCAGTGGGTCAAAAGATTACATACACTCAATTAGTATGTTATCATTGCCTTTAAGTTGTTTAACTTGTGTCAAATGTTTCGGGTAGCCTTTCACAAGCTTCCCACAATAGGTTGGGTGAATTTTGTCCCATTCCTCCTGACAGAGCTGGTGTAACTGAGTCAGGTTTGTAGGCCTCCTTGCTCGCACACCCTTTTTCAGTTCTGCCCACAAATTTTCTATAGGGTTGAACGTCAGGGTTTTCTGATGGACACTCCAATACCTTGACTTTGTTGTCCTTAAGCCATTTTGCCACAACTTTGGAAGTGTGCTTGGGGTCATTGTCCATTTGGAAGACCCATTTGTGACCAAGCTTTAACTCCCTGACTGATGTCTTGAGATGTTGCTTCAATATATCCACATAATCTTCCTCCCTCATGATGCCATCTATTTTGTGTAGTGCACCAGTCCCTCCTGCAGCAAAGCACCCCCACAACATGATGCTGCCACCCTCGTGCTTCACGGTTGGGATGGGGTTCTTTGGCTTGCAAGCCTCCCCCTTTTTCCTTCAAACATAACAATGGTCTTTATGGACATTTTTGCTTCATCAGACCAGAGGACCTTTCTCCAAAAGGTACTATCTTTGTCCCCATGTGCAGTTGCACACCGTGGTCTTCCTTGCTGAGCGGCCTTTCAGGTTATGTTGATATAGGACTCGTTTTACTGTGGATATAGATAGCTTTGTACCTGGTTCCTCCGGCATCTTCACAAGGTCCTTTGCTGTTGTTCTGGGATTGATTTGCACGTTTCGCACCAAAGTATGTTCATCTCTCGGAGACAGAACGCGTCTCCTTCCTGAGCGGTATAAAGACTGCATGGTCCCATGGTTTTTATACTTGCGTACTATTGTTTGTACATATGAACGTGGTACCTTCAGGCGTTTGGAAATGGCTCCCAAGGATGAACCAGACTTGTAGAAAAAAGATTGTAGACCTCTGAGGTCTTGGATTTTTCCCATGATGTCAAGCAAAGAGGCACTGGGTTTGAAGGTAGGCATTGAAATACATCCACAGGTACACCTCCAATTGACTCAAATTATGTCAATTAGCCTATCGGAAGCTTCTAACGCTATGACATAATTTTCTTGAATTTTCCAAGCTGTTTAACAGCACAGTCAACTTAGTGTATGTTAACTTCTGACCCACTGGAATTGTGATACAGTGAATTATAAGTGAAATACTCTCTGTAAACGATTGTTGGGAAAATGACTTGTGTCATGCACAAAGAAGATGTCTTAACAAACTTGAAAAACCTACATTTTGTTAACAAGAAATTTGTGGAGTGGTTGAAAAACGAGTTTTAATGACTCCAACCTAAGTGTATGTAAACTTCCGACTTCAACTGTATATCAAGAATACTGTAGCAGTGTATACTAACTCGTATTGTCTTTTATCCTTACTATGTGTTCAGAAAAGGACATCTTTGAGAGAAAGGAGTCATTTGAATACCAGGACACTCAAGGCCATACAGGTAATTATTTCTTTATTCAGCATTTCTTCTGTAGTTACCTCGTGAAGATGGGGCTTTTGTCCCTGAGAATGAATTGTGCTCCTTTACAATCACTCAAGTCCATGGAAAAGAGACCCTGACAATACTCCTTTTTAAATCCAATTCTTCCACCCCATCAATTTTAAGGGACCTGGGGGTCAAAGCTGGTCACAAATATCTTGAGGTGATGATGAAGCTGCCTGCTTCCCTGCCCATTCTCTTCACTTAATTCAGACACCATGAATGTTCCACATGATTGATCGTGTCTGTTGTCTAGCTTTTGCTGCCCTGCACATGCAGGCTTCTTTTTATATCGTTATTGACTTACTGGTGTGTGTGTGTGTGTGTGTGTCTTCATGCCCATCCTCTCTCAGGCAGCATAGCAATAGCCGCACTGCTTGGCCTGGCCATCATCATACTGCTGGTTGTTCTAAGTTACTGCTTCATGAAGGGCAGGAAGAAGCAGCCTCAGCGCCAGCGGGTACCCATCAACGGCACCCAGGTCCACACCAAGGAGGACACAGAGCGCCTTGTCTACAACAGCACCACCAAGCCAATCTGACCTCTAACCTTTGACCCCACAGGCCAGCCATTAGTGTTACCTTGCAAAGGTATTCAGACCCCTTTGATTTCTTCATTTATTGTTATTTTTTTAATTCTTCAAGCTCTGTCAAGTGTTGCCATTTAGTATTTCAAGCAGATTTAAGTCAAAACTGGAACATTCACTGTCTTCTTGGTAAGCAATTCCAGTGTAGATTTGGCCTTGTTTTGTAGGTTATTGTCCTGCTGAAAGGTGAATTGCTCTCTTAGTCTCTGGTGTAAAGCAGACTGAAGCAGGTTTTGCTCAGGATTTTGCCTGTGCTTAGCTGTATCCTGCTTATTTTTATCCTGAAAAACATGCCGGTATTTGCTGATGTCAAGTATGCCCATGCAGCACCACCATGCTTGAAAATAAGGATGCAGTTAGTTACTCAGTGATATGTTTTGTTGGATTTGCCAAAACATATGGCTTTACATTTAGGCCAAAAAGTGTGTTCCTTTGCCATGTTTTTTTTTGCATTATTACTTTAGTGCCTTTTTGCATACAAGATGCATGTTTTGGAGTATATTTAATTTGCTATATTGATGTTATTTTCACTGTCATTTACGATGTTGTTGAACCATCCTCAGTTCTCTCCCATCACAGCCATTGAACTATTTAGCTGTTTTAAAATCACCTGTCCTGCAGCTCAGTTCAGAAGGATGACTATCTTTGAGGTGTCTGGGTAGTTTAATACATAATGCCCAGCATAATTATTAAGTAGACAATGCTTAAAGATATATTTAATGTCTGATTTGTTATTGTTACCCATCTACTAATCACTGCACTTTATTATGAGGCTTTCGAAAAGCTCCCTGGTCTTTGTAGTTTAATCTGTGCTCACAGGTGTTGTATGTATGGGGGAAAGCCATAAAAAAATCATGTCAACCCCTATTACATGGACAGAGTCCATGTAACTTCTTGTGATTTGTTAAGCCTAATTTTTCTCCTGAACTAGTTTAGGCTTTTTAAACAAAGGGGCTGAATACTTATGCAACGACTATTTTAGTTATATTTTATACTTCCACTTTGATATTAGAGTATTTTGTATATACTGTTGACATTTTTTTTTTTTATTAAATCTTTGAATCCCATTGTAACACAAAATGTGAAGAAATCCAAGGGGTCTGAATACTTTTGCAAGGCACTGTATGTGAACCTTGGAGGGTTTTTGTGTCGGAGTATAGTTTGTTTTATTTTCCACAAATACAGGCCTCTATTTGATTCAAGCTTTTCCTTGTTGATGTTGTAATGTAGACCTATGAGATTTTATTGGCGCTTGACACCACTCCGGAAAGATAAAGTTGCAGAAATTCTTCAAAATGTGACACTTGTGTTTTGTCTTTTTTTTTTTTTTTTTTTTTTTTTTTTTTTTTTTTTTTTTGCATTAGCCTTTCATGATTCAGATGGTTGGTCGCTAATTCTGCACTCAGGGTATAATGGTTCAATGATTAAATCAACCAATCTAACTATTATTAATGTAAATTGTTGACATAATAATACCTGCCGCTATTGTTTACTAAATATGGATTTGTTATTCTTCTTATTCTGGTTTATTGTATTTTAGGCTTTTTTTGTTTGTTGCTGGAAATATTGTACATGGTTAACACCTTTGTCTTAACTGTTAAAGTTAGAGCAAGTTATTTTACTTATTTTCGGATGATGAAAACAGGTATTTCTGAAGGAAACAGGAGAGGGGAAACTAAAGCCAGTTTGTGCCTCATAATGGTAGTAACATGAAAAAATATACTCCTTTCAACATTTAAATTTTTTTTTGTTAACACCTTTTTTTATATATAGTTTTATCAATTTTACCATTAGGTCTCAAATCCTAAATAAAATTATACTAAGGTTACCAGTATGTGTTTATTCTGAAGATGAGGCATGCTAGTCTGAATTTGTTGCTTTTTCAGCACATTGTGATTAGTATCACATAATGTAACTACTTCGTTGAACCCTTTTACTGTCATTTCACATTCCATCATCTGAGGTTAAATGGGAAGTGCCCTTTTGTCTATAATAATCTAATTTTATAGGGCACGCTATACCTGCGAGCTGTTGGCAAGAGTGCACGAGCCAATTGTGAGAGAAACAGTAGAGTTAAATGCGATAGAAACCCATGACATCATCACGCACAGCCTTTTATCCGCAACAAATATATTTGATTGGTATTTAGCTCTGTGCATATAGTTTTTATGCAGATTTGTTTTATTTTCGCATGAAAGTCTTTCACCAATTGGATGGAAACTTCCGAGGTCGAAATAACTGTTCAGGTGGGATGGGACTTGTGTGATGTGATTATAATAGACCAATGACTGTTCATCTGGGTAAGGAGGTAGGTTATAGAGCACCATCCTATCAGCCAATCAGTGTGTATGTAAATATCTTCAAATTTGTTTCATAAAGCCCACACAATCAGACGGAGCATTTCAAGGGCCAAAGGAGGTGCAGGGAATTAAATGATAAAAAATATTTGGATTAAATAATCACAGTGATTTATTAGACATACAGTGATAATTTAAAAAATACAATTAAAGACTGCATGAGGGCTTTAACATGAAATTAATACTTTTTCTCCACACTCGCACATTTGGTAAATGTTTGCAATGACCTTTAATAACCCAGCAAACATTCCTGAATCAGAAACAGTTTAATTAGTTTTGTGTCATAAACAGTAATATATGATGGTCTCTTACCTATTTACCCAACCATTACCAGCATTGACTTTAATGCACAGCCCCCCTGTAGGCCTTTATGTAGTCAGTTGTAATTTCATCAACTACCAGAGTGAGGTGCACCATTTATACAGTCCCTGCTGACGAGATGTCCATTTTAGGACAGGACATCCTTAGTCAATGTTATGTAGATTAGCTCAGAGGTTACATTTCTCAATAGAAGCAAGTCTGACAGGGAATTCTGAGGGGAATACAGAGAAAAGTGCATCCCTTTACTAATAGCCACAAGTGAGGAGTTCCTTCAATTGATTCACTCCAGTTTATCTGTCTGCCATTCTTTGTAGGGATCTTTTACAGTATAGGGAGGGACTGGATACCCTCATCAAAAGATCATAAGACTTAGTGATGGTGTGTGAAAGTGGTTTATTAACTTGTCATGTTGCCTGCCTGGGCCCTCAGGAGTAATCCACACAATTGACTGAGAGGAAGAGGTTGAACATGCTCTAAAGTGTGTCCGATTTTAGGCCTAAATATTAGCTTGTGTTAATTTGAATAAGGGGATTGGTAGAAACTTTAATTTGTGACATTTTCCAGATGCCCATAAACAGTGATGACGTTAAAATAAAACACATTTATTTCAATACAGAAACAATCTGGAATAATATTCACTCACTATTTGAGGCAAATAACACAAAGACTAATCCTAAATTGGACAATTTGAGACGACAAATTCTACCACTCTCCCGTTTAAGCGTGCTCTGGAAGTAGGCGGTCTTTGACCATCGCTCGCTGTACTTCGCTATGTGTTCTGCTCAGCTGTGAATAATCAGTAGAGGACAACTGGGGATGTGCGGAGTATTTCTGTGTTTGACTATGTTAGTTGATCTATGGAAAACAAGGACTTGGAAAAGTAAAACCAAATTCATAATATAGTCTACTGAAAAACTACAGCGAAACTTTCAGAAGTTCACAGGGAGACGACTACACACACAAACAATTGGTAAGTGTTTTTAACGCTAATAACCTTTCTGATCCTGAATGAGAAACAGTTCGAAAGAAAAAAGTCGGACCTCGAATTTCCCTGATGAACTACAGCATAGAAGTGAATGGCCGATACCTCGATTTTAGGGCGCGTGTTTTTCTTTTGTTTTTTTCATGCCCATCAAATTATTCAATCGAAGCCGCAATTATTTTGGTAAATTCCAGCATCTCAAGACCGTCCTTGTATTTCTTAAATTCCATAACTATGCAGACGGGGTCTTCGTGACACACATCTGCCAACGTGTTTTGACAGGATGAAAGGTGGAAGAGTAGAGTTTTAAGCTTTTGGCTATAAAAACCCAACCTTAATAGTCCACTTTACATGAGAAAATTTGAAATTAAGGCTCCTATCCAGTGTCATGCCAGTCGTCACCCCTCCAACAGGGGATTGGTAGTTGTACCCTGTGGAACTTGACAAGATTTAGGCAAATTGAGGAAATTACCTATTCTGAAACATATGTCTTAAACTCAACTGCGAAGGGTAAGAGTTTCAGAACTGATAAGTTATGTTCTAAACACTTTCTTTTTTTTGACTGAATGTTGACCAGCTGCAGAGATCTGTAGGCTTTCTAAAAGGCACCTTTTCTGGCTGGAGACATCTGAGACCAATATAGTGTATCAACGCGATTTATATTTTGCACTTGATGAGTCTTAAACATTTCTACTATTTTCCTAGTTTATTAGTTGTATTGAAATCGCTTCTTCCCAAGTTACTCATTATTGACAATCCTTGACCCAGTGAACCCAATTGCTTCAGCTGATGGGCGTTACAATAGAACAAAGAGGTCCTGACTGCAGGCTGTTTTTATAATCAAAGGAAATTTCCCAGCAGCAGTTGCACTGGAATTAAACAAAATTAAGGTTCATGAAAAGTCCATTTGACTTGTTTGGGCAAAAAAAAAATTCTAGAGGCAAGCTGAAGTCTACACACCTTCCTCAGTGATTGGTTAACAGTAGGGATTCTTCAATCAAGTCTTTGTCATTCAACAAACTCATTTTAATGCACATTTTTCATTGAGAAATACTGCACCAAACATCTTAATTAATGTAAAATTGCATAAATAAGGTATCCTTGGCAAAAACTCATGTCATTAATTGATGTTATCTTAAATTAATTGACTATTTTGAGCAAGTGTTTACTGGCTACGCTGTCTCAAAATGGATAAACAGAACTATTGCTCTTTTTTCCTCGTTTGCAAGCGCACTCGTTCGGTTCGCCTGGTTGAATTTGGCTAGCCGCCAGCTAAACTGAAGCATGCTGACGCCTTTAGTGGGCATTTCTGTTTTGCCAAGATAATCCATCCAGCTGACAGGTGTGGCATATCAAGAAGCTGATTTAACAGTATGATCATTATACAGGTGCACCTTGTGCGGGGTACAAAAGACCACTCTTAACTGTGCAGTTTTGTCACAACACAATGCCACAGATGTCTCAAGTTTTGAGGGAGTGTACAATTGGCATGCTGACTGCAGGAATACCCACCAGAGCTCTTGACAGAGAATTTAATGATAATTTCTCTACCATAAGCTGTCTCCAACATTGTTTTAGAGAATTTGGCAGTACGTCCAACCGGCCTCACAACCGCAAACCACGTGTAATTGTGCCAGGCCTGGATGCACATCCAGCTTCTTCACCTGCGGGATCGTCCAGCCACCTGGACAGCGGATGAAACTGTGGGTTTGGACAACTGAAGAATTTCTGCCAAACTGTCTGAAACAGTCTCAGGGAAGCTCATCTGCGCGCTCATCGTCCTCGGCAGGGTCTTGATCTGTCTGCAGTTCGGCGTCATAACCGACTTCAGTGGACAAATGCTCAACTTCGAAGGCCCCTGACGCACTGGAGAAGTGTGCACTTCACGGATTAATCCTGATTTCAACTGTACCGGGCATATGGTAGGCGGTGTGTATGGCGTTGTGTGGGCGAGTGGTTTGTTGATGTGAACTGAGTGCCCCATGGTGGCGGTGGGGGTATGGACAGGCACAAGGTACGGACAACAAACCCAATTTGCATTTTCTCTATGGCAATTTGAATGCACAGAGATACCGTGACTTGCTCCTAAGGCCCATTGTCGTGCCATTTATCCGCCACCATCACCTCATGTTTCAGGATAATGCACGTCTCCATGTCGCAAGGATCTGTACACAATTCCTTTAATCTGAAAATATCCCAGTTCTTCCATGGCCTGCACGCTCACCAGACATGTCACCCATCGAGCATGGTTGGGATGCTCTGGATCGGCGTGTACGACAGCGTGTTCCAATTCCCGCCAATATCCAGCAACTTCGCACAGCCATTGAAGAGGAGTGGGACAACATTCCACAGGCCACAATCAACAGTCTGATCAACTCAATGTGACAGAGATGTTGCGCTGCATGAAGCAAATGGTGGTCACACCAGATACTGTATAGTTTTCTGCACCATCCCCTTACTTTTTTTTTTTTTTAAAGGTATCTGTATTCCCAGTCATGTGAAATCCATAGATTAGGGCCTAATGAATTCATTTCAATTGACTCATTTCCTTATTTGAACTGTGTGTAACTCAGTCAAATCTTTGAAATTGTTGTTTTTTATATTTTTGTTCAACATAGATAAAAGATCACTCTATGGACCCCCATGAAGAGTGTTGTCCATTCCAAGTAGAAAGCACTTAACCTACTTCCATTGAATATCTTCAGTACTGGGCAACACTGGGTGAAGTGTCTTATGGTTCTTCTGGGATGAGATGCACTGTTCCTTGTCGGTGGCACAGACAGGTACGTCTTGTTCTCTACTAGCCTGTTGTACGGATGCAACTTGTTGTATGTACACATTACACAGAACACTGGGTTGCTCTAGCTCTCTCTCTGCTTCCTGATAGTCGCACTGATAAGGGCTGAGCTGCAGAGAGAGAGGGTGACTTTCACACGTCTCTCAACTCATGCCCCTTATCTCACTCGCAAAATGACTCAAGCATTTACGTCTATAGATATCTTAGTAAACCACCAAGAGCCTTGCATAAGTCTGTTCCTGGACAAACAAACCTTGCATGTTATTTGGTGGTCAACAGTAGCTTAGTTTGGTGTTGCATGAAAAAGTACAAAGATGTGCTTAGCCTTGTCCATGGGTTAGGGTTAATGTTGGATAATAGATTTTGGTCATGTCTGACTCTGAACACCTTATTCAATATATTTCAGGACTACACAAGACTGCGTTGGTTCTGAATACACTTAATTGAAAATGAGAACTATCACATGCAATGTCAAAGTGGAAAACATTGAGGGTTTTCCCCTCCTGGGCTCCAAAGTTTGAGTTAGGATTCCGCACAGAGTTAGAGGTCAACTTAGAAGATAAACATTAGCCTGCTTTGAAAGTGGAGTGTGATTTAGGACTGTAGATCTGAGGTCAGAGGGAGTGTTTGTGCCATCATAACGTTGACAGTGCTATAAAACTTCACTTAAATCAGACTATCTCAGTTTAAGGACTTGCCCTTTAAGTTTGACCGGCAGGCTTCCCCTCTCCTCTCAAAACATGGTAAAGCTCAGACAGAGGTAGGATTGTTAAATGTTT
The DNA here is from genome assembly GCF_023373465.1 of Oncorhynchus keta. NCBI lineage: Eukaryota > Metazoa > Chordata > Actinopteri > Salmoniformes > Salmonidae > Oncorhynchus > Oncorhynchus keta. The sequence continues at coordinate 32,879,376 of NC_068455.1, read as the reverse complement.
GCCTGCCAACAATACTTAGCACCTCTGACTGCCGACACTGTTAAATCTCTTTTGTGTTCAAACAGCAAAGACCTTGAAAGTTGTCAGCCACTCAGCCTTGTAAAAATACTCCAAACCAGAAGGTGGCAGTGGTGGTGTTGGACAATGCATATCCATGACTATTGCTTATGGTCTAAATTCAAAACTATCTGTGATAATGTTGCTATTTTGTAGAAAGGCCTTGTAGATAATAGCCAGATGGCCACATCCTGTACTGCCAGTGCCAGCACATAGCCAAATGCTTAGGTAGCTAGTGTTAGCATATGCATACACCAGCTAGCACAACATAGCTAGCTAGCCAAGGACACTGCACTAACTTGGCAGCTGTTTCATGAAAATTGAATCATAATGGATTAGCTAGTTATGTCAATACTAGCTTAATCAAATGTATTTATATAGCCCTTTGTACATCAGCTGATATCTCAAAGTGCTGTACAGAAACCCAGCCTAAAACGGCAAGCGATGCAGGTGTAGAAGTACGGTGGCTAGGAAAAACTTGGAGAGGAACCAGGCTATGTGGGGAGGCCAGTCCTCTTCTGGCTGTGCCGGGTGGAGATTATAACAGAACATGGCCAAGATGTTCAAATGTTCATAAATGACCAGCATGGTCAGCTACAGTGGTTAGCTAGCTTGGAGGAAGTATTTCGTGTTGTGTGCGTTGTCTGTGCACTTAGCTACCATCCCATAGCCTACATTGTATATGAAGTGTGACTGGCTCGTCTGTTGTGTACTGAGATTATTATTTTATTTTTTTATGGCTCAATGTCGTGGGGGTTTGTGCTCTCTGATTGGCTCAAAGTCAAGTTGTTGGCCACAAGCATTGCGATTCCACAAGTAGAATCGATAGGTTTGTTGCTACTGGGTCGGTACGTAGCAGGTACCACTTTTGTTCTAGCAAGAGAAGGAATGGCCTTCCACTGTGAGATTTTACTATTGGCAGTCATATTCTTGGTAAGTTTCATGCTGCAGAACATTATGGGGGACCACTTCCCTCTGTGGCATCAGACAGTGAAGCATACAACCATTAAAAATATTGCGTACGTAAGTCCAGTTCTTCACCAGTAACGTCCTAACTTGCCAATGACTAAGACAGCGTTACCCACTCATTAGGTATGTTCATTTACCTATCTAAACCATAAATGATTTGAACCCCTGTTTCTAAGGTGGATGGATTATCTTGGCAAAGGATAAATGCACACTAACAGGGATGTAAACAAATCTGAACAATTTGAGAGTTATAAGCTTTTTGTGTGCAACTGGAACATTTCTGGTCTCTTGTTTCAGCTCATGAAACATGGGACCAACACTTTACATATTGCATTTATATTTTTCTTCAGTGTACAAAGCTGCCCAAAGTAAAGAGTTCGTATGGGTCGTGCCATGTCATTTCAGCAAGCCATGATGCCCACAATCTCAGATTGTTCACTTTTTTCACATAATAGCAGGAACAGAGCTTGGTAGTATCAGAATGTATGAGTAGACATAACCCTAATAACTTCAATCACTAATTTCTCTGAACAGGGGGTAAAAAAAATCATCAACAAATTGACTGGGAAATTACATATTTTTGAATTACATAGTATGAAGAAACAATACTCTGATCCGCAGCCTCATAGTACTTGTCAGAAACAGAGAACTGATACTGATGGTTTTGGTGGGCTTGGCATGGGATGTGGGGGGCATACATTTTTGGGGGGATGCATTCCTCATGTCATTGTTAGGAAGAAGATGCATGGGTGAAAGTTGATTTTGTTTCTAACCAGTACGGGACCAACCCCCCTTAACTTTTTACATGTATTACCATTTTAATCTGGCATTAGCACAACCAGTCATGTTTTCATCACTTTAAAAAAGCAATCCTTTTAGGCCACCCGTGCAAAATAATTCCAGCATCCAAACAGTGCAGTGTGCATCTTCAATTTGATTAATGGAAAGAGACAGGAAAGAGACATCTTTTACAAAACACCTAAATGTAATGTTTGTTCTGCGATTTTGTTATTAGGCCTACACTTGTAGCTTCAATTCACGTGTCCAATGCTGTCCGTATGTGTGTCTCCGTATCGTCTTTTTTTTTTCTCCCCAATTTCATGGTATCCAATTGTTCTATCGCTGCAATTCCTGTATGGACTCAGCAGAGGAGAAGGTCAAGAGCCATGCGTCCTCCCCCGAAACCTAGCCAAGCCACACTGCTTCTTGACACAATGCCCGCTTAACCCGGAAGACAGCCACACCAATGTGTGCACCTATTGTGCCCTGCCCGCCACAGGAATTGCTAGTGCTCGATGGGACAAGAATGCAGCCAGCCAAACACTCCCCTAACCCTGACAGCACTAGGCCAATTGTGCGCCGCCCCATGGGTCTCCCAGTCACGGCCGGCTGCGAAACAGTCACGGCCGGGACTCGAACCAGGATCTCTTGTGGCACAGTTAGCACTGAAATCCAGTGCGCCACTCTGGAGGCCCTACAGCCACTCATCTCTGCCTTGGCAAAATGTATGTGTTCTCATCAAACCACAATGCAATTTGGAGCATATACCACCCGGTTAAGTCAATTCGCAAATGTTTAATGTGGCTGACATGGTCATGTAAAATAATGGTGTAATAGCCTATAGTTTTCTTGGCATTCTGTGTTAATTATTGAGATAGGCTTATGTTTTACCGGGACGCAATACCGGACCTTACCAGTTTACTTTCACCCCTGATTATAAAAATCTGTTAAATGGCCAATTTGTGTGCAATCAATAGGATTAATATTGCGGAAATGCTAATCTTATCTGTTTTTAACTTCAGAAATGATTTCATAACAATCTGAGATGGTGGGTGTTGAGATCATTTTGCAGTTTAAGGTGGAATGGGGGATACTTCACAATTTGTTCACAGACTCGCAGGAATGGCACCATCTAGTAGTCAGGATGTATGACGGGACTTAAACCTAACAACTTCAATGACTAATTCCTCTGAATGGTGGAAAAAAACATGGTATGACGAAACAACACTCTGAGCTGCAGCTCCATACTACTTGTCAGACATAGAGAACTGATACTGTATACTGGTTGTTTAGGTGGGATTGGTGTGGGGGGTCCTTGAGGGGCATTTTAATTTTGGGGGGATTCCTAATGTCTTACTCATTTTTAGGAGGAAGTTTGGTCTAAATCGGATGTTAGGTACTATATTTATTGAAAATTATATTAATCTTATTTCAATAGACCATATTTAAATAAATCTACTTGCTTTATTTCTTAGATCAAAATAATATAAGGATCTGAACCTATTTTCTAGTGCTTTTTGAGGTGGAACGACCCATATGTTAAATGTCTGGGAGAAGTCGAAGGTTACGAAGATGCTATTCTAGAAGGAGCTGGTTTGATTGAAATCGAGTGCGAGTATGTGTCTGGTTTATTGTGTTCTCCTGTGAATGAAAGGCTGTTGGTCTCTTGTGGGCTGTGTCAAGGACATAGTGCAGGAGTAATGTGGGAAAGAGGGTAATTCTCTGACACAGAGAATTGTGTTTTTTTTTTCCCCCTCTGTGGGTGTAGACAGGGGTAAGTGAGAGGTCAAGCAAGATAAACACGGCCCTACCACTGAAATAATAAAGGCTCTGTCTCAGTCAGCTCGGTTAGCTTTTTATTTTTCACTTTCTGAATATAAACATCCTGACAGTGTTCTGTCTGAATGAGGACATCCCCAGGGACTTGTGTAGTATTCCCAGAATCCCTTGAGACTTGTTGGAGAGGGAATGTGATGTAGTCTGACTGTGAGAAAGGTGGAGCAGCCTACATTCTACTGCAGTATTCTCAGCCTGCCCCCTCCTATTATGTTTTATTGATTCATGTCGCATGCAGAAACTGTTAATTTGCCAAGTGAATTGTCCCCCACGATGAGTTCTGGGAGGGGACTGTGGATCTGTCCCCGGCCATTAGTATGTTCGTACATTAGTCACACGTGATATCTCAGGCTGAACTGGCACGATTTTTGACTAAACTTTGGTGAATGATGCGTCTTGCCATAGAGATCTGGCATTTACAGAATTACACTGATTGGCCCAAGGTGGGAGCTACAGTAATTAACTGAAATTTGTTAGTCACACGCGATCGCTCAATTGGCCTGGGGGGCTGCTGCTGCATCATTCATGGGGGAAGACATGTTTACAGTTGCATGTAATAGGGAGCAGGTTCTCTCTACATGATTGAGCAAATGAGTCACTGAGATGTCTTCTAGCCATGGAGGCCAAAATAATGGGGAACTGGGCATTGTTATACATGACCTGAAGCATGATGGGATGTTCATTGCTTAATTAACTCAGGAACCACACCTGTGTGGAATCATCTGCTTTCAATATACTTTATAGCCCTCATTTACTCAAGCATTTTCTTTTCTTTTGTCAGTTACTTGTATATGCAACAAGGAAATTGCTCTCTGACACAGCAGCCAAAAGTGAAGTAATTTCTCCCTCACTCGGCTATTATTCACATAAAGAGGAAAGATTCACACCTTTCGATAAAGATTAACAACATTTCAAATGTTGAGCTATATTGTATGCAAAAAGAAAAGGGGGGAATTATTTTATACTAAGATGTTTTTTTCTCTCAAAGGTAGGGATCACAGTTATTTGCACCCCTGTTTTCAATACCTCACCTTGCGAGGATAATGGCACTGAGCCTTTTTTGAAGGTGGCGGGATTATCTTGGCAAAGGATAAATGCTCACTAACAGGGATGTAAACAAGCTTGTGTGAAACTTGAGCGAAATAAGCTTTTTGTGCATATGGAATTTATTTTATTTTACCCCCTTTTCTCCCCAATTTTGTGGTATCCAATTGTTAGTAACTACTATCTTGTCTCATCGCTACAACTCCCGTACGTGCTCGGGAGAGACGAAGGTCGAAAGCCATGCGTCCCCCGAAACACAACCCAACCAAGCCGCACTGCTTCTTAACACAGCGTGCATCCAACCCGGAAGCCAGCCGCACCAATGTGTTGGAGGAAACACCATGCACCTGGCGACCTTGGTTAGCGTGCACTGCGCCTAGCCCGCCACATGAGTCGCTGGTGCGCGATGAGACAGAGTCTCTGGTGGCACAGCTAGCGCTGCGATGCCACTGCGATACCCGGGGGGGGTGTATTTTTTTTTTTCAGCTCATGAGACATGGCACCAACCCTGCATTTATTTTTAAATATCTTTGTTCAGTATAATATAATTTCCTACTTTTTGAGTACACCATAGCTTATTTGAATTGTTTAATATAGTAATTTACGCTCATCTTTATTAGGGTTGTCAATAATTTCCAACCCCACTGTATTTCATTGCCTCTGACAGATACCTCCCCCAGGCACTATGGAGTCAGGAAGTGATATGAAATTATTCCCTATGGTTCATAAATTAATATTATTGATGTTATCCTTGGTGCTCAATAGGAAATTCCCAGGTTGGTTAAATGTTGCTTCCTTTTTGCTCAGTCTGTGCCCTCTGTCTGTAAACCTCTCTGGAGAGACATCGAGTGGCATGTCTACCCAGAGGAGATGCCTGGGCTTCTCTTCCCCTCCATAATCTGCCCTCTGTTATTAGTTCAAGGTTTTACTTCCCTCCCAACACTGGGAGCGGTCAGTGGTGAATGATATTCCCCAGATAGTAATCACTCCCCAAGAATGCCAGGCGTTGGTTCTCGAGTACAGGGAAGACTGTGTCGGCCGCTAGTTATGGTTATCCGTTTGTGGTGGGGCATTGGACACAGTTAATACAGTGACCTAATTAGAATTTTCATTCTCTCCCTTTCTCCAACTGAGCACAGTCTATCTCAGGGCAACATGTGCCTGTCACAACTGTCGTTTGTTAGGAAAAAGTTTCCAGTTGGAATTCAAGCTCAGAAACCTTAAGATCACAGGAAGAAGGGACATTATCTACTCTGCTGAAAGGGATATTACAGACCAAGTGATCCATTGTAGCGCTCTAACTTAACAACCATTAGATTATTTGTGGTGGCATCTGGGTCCACTTAGAGAACAAGCTCCAGATCTCCAGAAGGGAGGTTCAGGTTGCGGCTAACACACTTATCAGCTGTGGGAACAAATGCTATCCATTTGTGTGTAATGAAGGCTGGCTCCAGCACAAGGGGCCCCCTTCACATGACTGTGTCAGCCTGGCTAGTGTTTTCCTAAGGATTTGAAGGAAGCTGTGCTTCCCACCTTTTATGAAAATAGTGATTTACAGTTTTCATAGCTCAGCAAACCTGAGATGATGGATAATAGAAGTTTAAAACGCAGTACAACTATGTTGGGGTGTGATAAATTGCTCGGCTGACCTTGTTCTTGCTAGAAGACCACTTCATTAATATTACATTTTTCCGTCCAAGTTTGTTTTCTCTGGTTTCTGTACATGGGGAATTTCACGCTAATGAAATGACGCTGTGAATTTATAGTTTAGGTTGTAGTTAGTCTAAGGTTTTCTAATGATCAATTAGCCTTTTAAAATGCTAAACATGGATTAGCTAACACAACATGCTATTGGAACACAGGAGTGATGGTTGCTGATAATGAGCCTCTGTACGCGTGTGTAGATATTCAATTAAAAATCAGCCGTTTCCAGCTACAATAGTAATTATAGTAACAACATTAAAAATGTCTACACTGTATTTCTGATCAATTTGATGTTATTTTAATGGACATGTTCTTTTCTTTCAAAGACGAGGACATTTCTACGTGACCCCAAACTTTTGAACGTGTGTCTTAATAGAGGTCTACCTTCAACATTTTTTTTTCTTGTCTATCCACTCATTTACCAGGTGAGGGTTCAGAGATGAGTGTAGTCATGATTATTCAGCTGAGGTCAGAGTTCCAGACCGGTCGACAGTGAATTTGTTCAGTAACTCAATGCATTAGGCGCTGCAGGCACACTTCTCACTGTTAAACAAGTGAATATAATGTGTTGAGCAGGGGTCTTGTTTTCTCCCAGCGTTCCTGTGCAACATAGTTGACCAACTCCCGTGGCAGTGGGCTTGGCCTCAGCGAGTCAGCTTGATCAGGGCAATGGCCACAGATTGCCCTCGGAACAGTGCACGATACTAATCCCTGACAAATTCCTGCCTCTCCAATCTAGCTGCGGTGAAATATGTGATTGTTTGAAAGATGGAAGCTTACTAGGAATCACAGGAGATGAGTTCTCAGGCCCAGTATTTTGTATTCATTTGATTTAAGGAGGGAAAGAAGCAGTGATGTGGGAAACTGGCAGGGTGGCTGGGCCTGGCGGTGACACTCCTCATCAGTAAGACCAAAGTACTTTGGCACGATGAGGGCAAATTTAACTGCAGGCCACTGTCTTTGAAGTTCCCAACCATAGGCGGTTGGTGGCACCGTAATTGGGGAGAATGGGCTCTTGCTAATGGCTTCAGCGGAATAGGTGGAATGGTATCAAACACATGGTTTCCATTTGCTCCATTCTGGCCATTATTATGAGCCGTTCTCACCTCAACAGCCTCCTGTGTAGCCTGAACAATTATGCCTGAAAAAGAGCTTTAGATGCATTTAAATCCTTGCCCTTACTAATTCAAAGGGCAATTTATGGAAGAGGGTTGCTAGCTATTGGAAATGGTTTTTGTGGTTTGGTTACTGTAAGGCTTTAATTTGACTGAATTTCACCATTCCCGTCAACCTTTTCTTCAGGTGGCTGCAGCATTTGGATGTCTCATCCCAGCTAAGACCCTCCAGCTCTGTCTCATGTCACTCCCCCAGACTTCCAGTCACTGGTCTGGTATGAGCTCATGTTGTAATCTTAGGAATATACAAAGCCCTCTGGAGCCCCATACGTCAGAGCTTGTGCCAGCCACTCAAACACAGTCTAACCATGCAGTAATCAGTGGAATGTGAGGAATTTCTCTATTAAATGCTGATAAGAATCCAGCTAGTTTTCCCCACACCTGTGCAAGCGTAGAAGAGTGGGGAATGAGTTTGTCTAGCATGGTATAGATTGTATAAGCACACAATATGATGGTGTAACAAGCACATAACTGGGGCAGCTGAGCAATGGGAAAGGTATACACCTCTGATTCTGGTGATCATCTTCTGGGAGATGGACATGCTGTGATCAATACTATGGAATGTAGAATCTAGATTGAGGCGACTGACAACAGGGCATCACAACATTGGCCATACATCAGAGGAACAAAATGTGTTCTGTTGCTGCCGGGGAGGCAGGGTAGCCGAGTGGTTAGTGTTGGACTAGTAGCCAGAAGGTTGCAAGTTCAAACCCCCGAGCTGACAAGGTACAAATCTGTCATTCTGCCCCTGAACAGGCAGTTAACCCACTGTTCCTTGGCCGCCATTGAAAATAAGAATTTGTTCTTAACTGCCTTGCCTAGTTAAAAAATAAAACAAAGTTGCATTATTATGTGAAAGCTTAAGTTTCATGTTCATTTTACTACAATGAGTCCACTTGTGCTGACTTGAGACCTGACTCTGTTCTGTCTTGGCAGGTCCTGAGGCCTGAGTGCCATGCCAGAGGAGTCCCACAGTACTCTCCATAAGGGCCCAATGGGGGAAGGTAAGACCAGCCTTTTTAACATCTTATTGACCTTTTTATAGTTAGTCATATAGTATGTGACATCTCAGATGCACTGGCAAACAATGATCACTTGGCAGTCTACAGCTCAAAGTCCATTACTAACCTCCTTTAACTTAATGTAATGTTTGTTTTGCGTCCCGGCATTGGAGAGCTAATGTAACATTGATAGAAGGGCATTCTAATCCAAAATTGCAGATTATTTGCCGTCAGCCAAAGTACTGCATGGGTAGGTGGAAAGGGCTAGAAATCTGCAGAATAAAGGACATCTGAAGGATTGGAGAGCAGAGCTCAGAGACCCATGAATTCCCTGCCCACAGTCTGTCAGGGCTGACTTGGCAGAGCGGTGCTTTGTGTGATTCCGGAGCTGGACTGCCCCTTCTGCATAGCTCAGACCAAAACAAGGATCAGGATGTGTCTGACTCTAAAACAATGATTATTCTTTGGCCAGCATATGTAGCTGACATGCATGGTGGGGGGTGCTTCCTTAAATTCCATGGTATTTCAATTGCTAATTATCTTCAGTAAAAGAACTTGCCTGTGTCCACAATGCCCCCCCCCCTTCTCCACTGAATACATTTTGGCACTGAGCTTTCACTCTGGCTGAAGAATGCCAATGTGTCAATGGCTCTGTTTTTCCTCCCCACCCGCCCCTTGCCACCACCACGGCCAAAAGAGGCCAGTGGCTGGGAGGGGGAGGGGACGTGTGCCGCCCTCATGAAGAGTTGTCCCGTTCCATCAGACTGCCTATAGCTCAGACTGCATTCAGACTACCTTCACAATTGAAGCCTCTAAAACAAATCTCAACTTTTTATTTAGCCCACCCTCATATTGTAGTTTAAAAAAAAAACATCTTGCTGCTCATTTGGACTAGTGTGTGGAGTTGTCGATTTGTCTCCTGCTTTGGATGGATAACTGTTAACAGGCAGCTTGGAATGCTGTCTCTCTCTTTTGAGGTAATGATTGGTCGAAGTGAAGAGGCAAGATGAATGTGTGTTGAAAGGTAAACAATGAAGTCTGTCATTGTCGTGACTATCCCGCTCAAATTCACCTCTAGGGTCAAAAGAGCCCAAAGGTTTATAACATGACCACTCAGCTGAAAGAACATCTGGGGGATTGGTTTTACTGGTTACAGCTTTACAATTACTGTACACCTGACATGGCTAGCATGGGACAAACCCTGGGTTCAATAGTCTGCTTCTGCTCCAAGATGGCTTTATTTCATTTGATATATCAGCTGAAATGTTTTAATATACACAGTCAGGCTGTGGTGGATTAGTACACCTCCCCCCAGAGTCATTTAATACATTTTGAATTGACTGTTGGCTGAATGGAGGACGTAAAACAACATTTTAGCAGCATTGTTTAAGCTTTCTTTGTTTGGTGTTTATCTGTGTTTTTAGATCACTTGTTAGTGCATTATCCTCCCAAGCAAACTCTGACTTCTTCTAAGCAAGCGAACAAACCAAATGGGTATGAGTCAATATCTCCATGCTGTATGAAAGCTAAAGCACCGCTGTGTGAAGCTGCTGATGGAACAACATGTCTGAACCCAGTACCAACAAACCTCAGGACCAGGGTGCCAAAGATGAGAGCTACCCCTGACCTACTTAGTAATGAGGACTGGAATTGGAATGTAGCTGTGTTTACAGAATGTATGGAGCTTTAAAGGGGTAGGAGACTGAGGAATTTGATGGGAACCAGTCCAAGCAGCAGCTTTTCCAGCCCGGTGGGCCTGGGGCTACAGACTGTGGTGACCTGGCCAGGCAGGGATGACTGCTCCTCTCTGAGTGCTGCTTGTTAATGGGGCCTCCAGAGCTTAACTCTTTTACCCCTCATTCTGCTCCTCTATCAGTCAGCCATAGGTTAGCTGGCTGCACCAGATCCGGTGACATGCATACTGGTCCCACGTGGAGACTGCTTAGAAAGGGTTTTAATGCTAGTCTCATTCAATGGCACTGACAGTGACTTTTAGTCTGACCCAGTCCAGATCTGTATGTGCTTCAGCCAACTCTTCTATTACTGTCATGCCATGACCTATAGACTGCACATACAGATCTGGGACCAAGCTATGCAACACAAACTGTAAGATGGACACTGGACTTATCTTTCTACAGAGACAACCTCCTATTCATCAATGTTTTTGGGCAGATGGTGAAAAGGATCAGGTCTGAGCTCTTTTGTTGCCAAGGCATTTATATAGCACTACATTCAATGTCTTCCACTGCATTGTTCAGGACCCTGCCTCCCACTCCCCACAATCAGTCACATTGATTCATTTCAATGTGAATGATTTTACTGCCCCTTACAATTACATTCCACCCAGAACTCTTCCAGTAGATTACGCAAGTTGGTCATAGACTCTGAGTCTCATTCCAAGGTCTGGGGAAGTTCGCCTTGTTATTGTGCTGTCTGTTAAAAAAGCTCTCCAGAATCTTGTTCCGTTTAGAAAACCCCACATTAGTTTCCTCTGTGATATGTTGCTGCTTGTATTTGGAGTTGTTTCCTTTTCCTGTGTGATATCTGTCAGTTAACCTCAGTTGAGAACATATGCTGCATGTCCTGGAATGGCTCAAGGGAACTCCCAGGACATCCCTCCCTGACCACCCTCAACTTCTCCTCTCTGCCCAGCTGTCCCCCAGAGTGTTGCCCTCCCTCAGTGGGGCTCACTCTGCAGGGAAGTGCTAATGGGCCATGGGCCTGTCTGTGGACACACAGCCTGGTGGTAAAGTTTACAATGTGCTCACACCTCGGACCTCCATCAGACCCAGATGGCGTGTGTTGTCCAGAGGAAATGGGACTTTAAATAAACCCCAGCTGAAGTGGCTCTTTGGGGGTCATGTTGAATGGAGTCTTATAAGTGGATCATCACATGCCTGTACACTGAGGTCAATTTGGCACTGCTGGATCCTTCACCCCTCAAACGTTGCTTTGCAAGTAAACTAACAGGATTAAATCAGGGTCTTTTGAACAGAAGTGTCTTTTAAAACTTTGAATCTCTTTCAACCACTTTCTCCTTCACTTATTGGTATTGGAATGAGGGTGCAGTGCAGAGAAATGTTTCCCTTGTCCCCCAATTCAGTCTTATCACTGTAAATTACAAGGTTTGTTTTTGAGTTCTCAGGTATCTACTCCAGAATGAGTTGGTGGGAAATTATAGTGTGAATGTATATAATTGACAGTTGCGATTTACCTGTTTCCTTGTCAGGAACCAGGTAACTGAAATGGAAGAATGCACATTAAACAAGTTTACAGTGAACTTTCAAATATTTAAGAACAGGTCTGAAGGATAAGCGGTGTCTTAGGAAAAAATGTCAACCACAAACAGTTTCACTTGTAAGCACGAGTTCTCCAAACTTACCAACAACTAGCTAGATCTCTGACTTTGACATTTCGTGTGGAATGCAGGTTCAGGTTATGTGTGCTCAGCCTCAGTCACTGCTGCTATTCGGGTTTATTTACTGACCTCCAAGCTAATCATTAACATCCCCTTTAATGTCCTTTTAGAGGTAAAAGTAAAGTGTAAATAAAACCAAGTCTAGAAGCAAGAAAGAGATTGCATACTGGTTAACTCTCCTCAACAATGTAGTATGATATTCAATTCTTAATTACAAAAGCCCAACTACAAAATGTAAAAAATAACAAGTTGTAATACAAATTTAAGAAGGAAATCAGAATCATTGTCTTGTCGCTAGTGATGATTCATGGCTATGGTATTGAGTTTTTCCTGTCCTTTAGTTGCAATGTGCACGATGATGATGATGTAGACTTATGACTAATCCTCAGCTTCAATCTCTGTGCATATGCTGCTTCCTGGGGAGGAGTCTTTCACCACAGCCAAGTGGGGAGGAGTCTTTCCCAAGGGGATAAACCCCAGACACCCCATGTTCCTTTTGTCTGATCTCTGTGGAGGAACTGATAACCCCGGCCAGGGTTGTATGGGTGTGTGTTAAAGGATGGAGGAATATTGGGGCATTGAAGCGGTCATTGAGATGTAGAGAGAAATGCCATTCTTGGCTTTATCCTATAGCAAAACAGGGTGAAACCAAGCCCTTGACTCTGAAAGGATCAGATAACCGATATAAGGGGCACCTTCGGATCCACAGGAGATTTTTCCTGTGAGTGAATGACAACATACAAAAAGTAGTCATCGTTCAATTAGAGGGTTGGATTTTCCAGTTTGGCTTGAGGAGGTCCCCTTTATGCTAGAAGGGATTCTCCGCTAGATATTCAGATTATGAATGCACAGTCAAGAGAAACCGATGTGAAGAAATCAAGACTGCCTTGCAGCAGTTATTCAGGAACGTAAATATCGTGCTCATGGACATGTGAACTGTAAATTCCTCAAGTATTTCTACAACTTGTTTTGACAGGGTTTAACATGATCTTGGATTATAACTATTCTTATGAATCAAAGCATAACAAAGGGAACAAAATGTTCAAGTTCTTGGGATTTTACAACAAAAAGGTTGTATAATAAGCTGTCTGGCATGGCAGTTTGCCATTTTGTGAGCCCTTGCCTCAACGGTGTGAATAAGATCCGATATTTATTCTGTGTCCAGCAGAGTGCTCTGTAGTTTCAGTCAATGCCTGGTACAAAATCACAAGGCCTTGTTGGACATGATTCACCTTCTTCAATAATCACGCAGCTTCATTTGATACATGAGTCAGGATGATTTAGAAGAACAACTATATGAATTAGTACTAACAGAATAGGTGGGGCCACATTGGTGCCTGCTTAGGAGGAAGGACACACACAATGAAGGGACTTTTATATATGGTTAATTTTCATCCTGGCGAACACCATGCCACTTGCATGCAAATATCAGACCGCAACAGGAAATGAGTCCAGGGATCAGGAGAACTGTATAACACTATGGTGTTGGAGACCGAGTGCCTCCTCATGCTCTCAACCTCTTTAGAGCGCGAAGAGGACATATTCCTCTGTTTTCAAAGGTGCCCATGCAACTAGAGGAGGGAGAGGGATTTGCATTCTGGATGTTGGAGACGGACACTCATGTTCCTCTGTCCTAGCTCCTGATTTGGTTAGAAACATTCAAGGATGATTATGGGTCACTTGTAATGGAGAGGGTTTCCTATCAAACAACATAAGGATTATGATGACTACCAAGTATCCATTATGCGTTCCACTTTTGTTCATAAGTAAACATCTGACTGGATGTGAGGGGTGCTAGCTGCAGATGTAGAGTCATAGGGGTGTGTCTGGCACAGAGGGAAGGTGCTCACTCATCAGATGAAAGTTTCCCCGACTCTACTGCGGTTCAGTAGATTGGAGGTGAGCAGAAGGGAGTTTATACTTACATGCCTAATAAGGGTGGGATGTCTCAGACTTAGGACAACATTGGAATTTCTCACCTTCGTCATCGTGAGGACCTGGGTGGTGAGGACCTGGGTGGTGAGGACCTGGGTGGTGAGGACCAAGTCACTGCACTCTTTTGTTAAAGGTATGTCCAGAGATTCTACAAAGTACGTTTCATTTGAATATTTGTTCTGAGGTGTATTTTTCAATTTCTAAGATATTATTAGAAACTCTATCAAAAGTATAATTGTCATGGTTTAATCCCAGTTTTAGTTTAGTTTCAACATCACTATGGCTCGATTTAGGCCCTTCTGTTATCTTGTGGTTTTTTTTATACCCTTTAGTTATTTATTATCTGACATCTTTGCATTGAGTCCTTTTAACCTATGTAATCAGTTCCTCCTATGGAAGGCGGGACATGTTGTGTAATGTGTCTTAGATAGAACTGTCTAAGAGCTCTGAGTCTCTCCATAGCAACTGCTTTGACTGGGCTGTAAATATAGCCCATGAGGAAAAACAACCCGTTGTCCAATGTAGAATTTACATATGAACATGGAAGCCAGAGCAGGTTGGTTTGCAAACGTCCACATGTCAATCTCGCAATGTTTTGAAACCGACAGGTAATGCAGTCTTCTCAGTGATGTGAACAAAAGTTGTTGTTGGAAAAAGAAAAAAGCTTCCTGATGGGAATTAATCCTATTGTATCACAGGGACCATGTGAGAAAATTAGGGATTATTTCTCATATTTGATTTATAGTGCTCTTTGACAAGACAGACAAATGTCATGCTGTCAGTGAAATGTCCCATTGAGGGATGTCTTTACTGAGAGACAATGTGCATGCTCAGTGTGAAGGTGAACAACAAGGTGTTGTCAGAACAACATCCTTGTCAGAACTACAGTACATGTCTACTTTATTTGGTACTGTATGTCGTTGACATCAATCTTGTCATCACAAACAGACAGGGTCATATGAGTTTTATGGTGTCAACCTGACGAATGAAAGCTGAAATGGAAACATCTGTAGATTACACCTGTTCTAGACTGTCTGATTACTCAGTGACCCTTCAGAACGTCTCGCCTTCATCTCAGTCTGTGGAAATACCATACTAGTGTTCAAAGCCAGGGGCTGCTGTACTCGCCATAAATTACCAGGGCCAAAAGTATCTTAAGGATAACTTCATCATTAGAACCATTTTTTCTAACAATGAATTTAGCATTAAGATGCTTTCAGGAAAACGGGCCCAGAGCTCTTCTTCCAACTAGACCTGGTTTGGCTCAAAGAGAAATCTCATGGACCTGTAATTCTCATTTGTTAAGATGCCTGACATTGTTCAGTAGTCAAAAACATGCAGGCCCCATTCCCATAGATGATACTGTTGAACAGTGTTCTAATAAGTTGAACTATAGCTTCCCTGGGGCCGGGCTGTGGACTCCAAGAAGTAACAGAGGTCATGCTTGTGGCATTTACATTCAGTAGTCTGTGAAGTTTAATTTTGGTTTAATAGGCTGAAGCAACCAGGAATTCAAATAATTACAGTTAGGGGTTCAGAATGAATACAGCAGGCATGTCAGCTATTTTACCTCAACAGGGTGAAACAGCCCATAATACTCCGTTCAGACAGAAGCAGTTGATCAGATGTAAATCCCTTGTGTGTTACAATGTGACTTATTTTTTACTCATTCCTCAATAGCCACCATCGAAGCAGTGTTACCCATGCAGAGGAAAGGAAACAACTACTCCAAGGCTCAGAGCGAGTGCCATTTGAAACGCTATTAGCGCGCGCCAACTAGCTAGCCATTTCACTTCGGTTACACCAGCCTCATCTCGGGAGGCTTGAAGTCATAAACAGCGCAATGCTTGACGCACAACGAAGAGGTGCTGGCAAAACGCACGAAAGTGCTGTTTGAATGAATGTTTACTTGTCTGCTTCTGCCTACCACCGCTCAGTCAGATACTTGTATACTCAGTCAGATTATATGCAATGCAGGACACGCTAGATAATATCTAGTAATATCATCAACCATGTGTAGTTAATAAGTAATATTTTACTTTAAGATACGTTTAATGCTAGCTAGCAGCTTACCTTGGCTTACTGCATTCGCGTAACAGGCAGTCTCCTTGTGGAGTGCAACGAGAGAGAGGCAGGTCATTATTGCGTTGGACTAGTTAACTGTGAGGTTGCAAGATTGGATCCCCCGAGCTGACAAGGTGAAAATCTGTCGTTCTGCCCCTGAACGAGGCAGTTAAACCCACCGTTCCTAGGCCGTCATTGAAAATAAAAATGTGTTCTTAACTGACTTGCCGAGTTAAATAAAGGTATATATACATATATACAAAAATTGGCGCACTAAAATACCAGAATGACCTATTTATTTTTACATTATTATTTTTTTAATTTTTAGTTTTCATAACAATCGGAAATCGGCCCTAATTAATCGGCCATTCCAATAAATCGGTCGACCTCTAATCTGCTCCGGATTAAGATTCATCCATGTCTGCAGAAAGAATGGGGTGACTTTGAAAATCTATTTTGGTTATTGAACTACAATAAGTAAAGTGGATTTACACCCAGTAACAGTATTGCGGTAATTTCAGAATTGGGTCTTGGATCTGTACTACACATAAATGCAAAGTCATGAATGTCATTCTCTTCGTGGTGATGTATCCTAAATAGGTACACAAAGATAGAAACATGCAATATCCTCCTCTGCATATCTGGGTACTATTCTACACACTGGCTATTATTTTAATGACCTCCGACAACAAACTACACCAATTTTGGTTGGTCCGGACCAATCAGATGTACAGTACATAAGTGTACTCAACTCTAGTGTGATCTACTGTTTCCTGTACTGAACTACTGTACAGGTCTGTCCTGTGCTTTGCTTTGCTTTGCTGTACTGTGCTGTCCAAACTTGTGAAACATACACGTCTATGATTTGGTCCAGAATGGAAAAAATCTGAACTACTCATGGCCGCCTATGTTTGGGCTAAATTTATGGCCGGTCCAGATGTCTGTAGACGTTGAAATCCAGGCCAGGGTGGGCTGACCACATTTCAATTACTTTTCAACATCCATGGACATACGATGTCGGTCAGTGCTCAGTGGATGAGGATTCTGGCTAGAGTAAATGGAAAGGGAGGGGGCTCATGGGTAGGTGTCAGTAAGAGCCAGGAAAGGTGACCTTAATTGGAACGAGGGAGGGCTTGTCCATACTTTACACACTCTTGCATTGACCACCAGATGAGAAAGAAAATGGTTATCAGCTGAACATAACAGTATACCAGTGGAAGGGAGGACAGTAGCAGGTGACCCAACTGTGGTTTGTGACTATGATTTTCCCATTGTAGCCAATTGAAATACAGAAATTGTTCCATTTTTCATTAATTCTGTTACTGATTTGGTAACAGAATTTCACATTTTAATAACGGATATCAGTAAAAACAAGAACTAATCAATAGTCCTATCTTTGTGTTACTTCTGTGAATTTTCATTGTCCTCCCTCCTAATGAGGGAGAGAAATTAGAAAATATCTTCGATATGTGGGTTTTTGGTAACAGAATTTCAAAGCAATGTTTGTTAAACCAACAGAAGGCAGCAACAAATCTCCTAAACTAAATATGTGTTGATATAAGTTGGTAAGGGTCTTTACTTCAACATTGGGTTTTGATGTATTTCTAATGCCTTTTAAGACTTTTTCTGGTAGATGGTTTCTAAGACTCCTTTTCCATTTATTTGTAGAAATCAAAGCCTTTGTCTGATTTTCTTTGGATGGAACAGGGTTGAGACGTGAACAAAAATATTACTATAATATGTAAGTATGACCGGGAGACCCATGAGGCGGCGCACATTTAGCTCGCCGTTGTCCGGGACGGTTTGGCAGGCCAGGATTTCCTTGTCCCATCGCGCTCTAGCGACTCCTTGTGGCAGGCCGGACATCTGCAAGCTGACCCCGGTCATCAGTTAGACTGTTTCCCCCTACACATTGGTGCGGCTGGCTTCCAGGTTAAGCGAGCAGTGTGTCAAGAAGAAGTGCGTGTTTTGGAGGATGCGTGGCTCTCGACCGTCGCCTCTCCCGAGTCCATAGGGGAGTTTCAGCGATGGGACAAGAACACAACTACCAATTGGGGAGAAGTAGGGGTAAAAGTACAACAAATAGTACAACAAATATATTTAACTCTGCATGAGGCAAATGGTCACACCAGATACTGACTGGTTTTCTGATCCATGCCAATACCTTTTTTTAGAGGTATCTGTGACCAACAAATGCACGTCGTCTGTATTCCCAGTCATGAAAAATCTTTAGATTTGGTCCTAATGAATTTATTTCAATTGACTGATTTCCTTATGAACTGTAAGTCAGTAAAATCATAGAAAACGCAACATGTAACAATTTCAATTTTTGTTCAGTGTGTATATTCCTTCATTTAAAAAAATACACTAACCTTTTATTTGACACCCAATTTAACAGGTTCCTATGAACTTCACATGTTGGTTCTCATGTGTCCTCTTTTTAGATGGAAATTACCCTTACCAAGCCTTTGTGACTGAGCTAAAGCCTGAGGGTGTGGGAGTCTGTGCTGCCATCTCTTGGATTGAATAATATTGTGGATATAAAGTAGTCTACTACAGTGGGGCAAAAAAAGTATTTAGTCAGCCACCAATTGTGCAAGTTCTCCCACTTAAAAAGATAAGAGGCCTGTAATGTTCATCATAGGTACACTTCAACTATGACATACAAAATGAGAACAAAATCCAGAAAATCACATTGTAGGATTTTTTATTAATATATTTGCAAATTATGGTGGAAAATAAGTATTTGGTCACCTACAAGCAAGATTTCTGGCTCTCACAGAAGAGGCTCCTCTGTCCTCCACTTGTTACCTGTGTTAATGGCACCTGTTTGAACTTGTTATCAGTATAAAAGACACCTGTCCACAACCTCAAACAGTCACACTCCAAACTCCACATAATTGTAGACATGCACCAGGCTGGGAAGACTGAATCTGCAATAGGTAAGCAGCTTGGTTTGAAGAAATCAACTGTGGGAGCAATTCTTAGGAAATGGAAGACATACAAGACCACTGATAATCTCCCTCGATCTGGGGCTCCACGCAAGATCTCAGCCCGTGGGGTCAAAATGATCACAAGAACGTTGAGCAAAAATCCCAGAACCACACGTGGGGACCTAGTGAATGACCTGCAGAGAGCTGGGACCAAAGTAACAAAGCCTACCATCAGTTACACACTACGTCGCCAGGGACTCAAATCCTGCAGTGCCAGATGTGTCCCCCTGCTTAAGCCAGTACATGTCCAGGCCCGTCTGAAGTTTGCTAGAGAGCATTTGGATGATCCAGAAGAATATTGGGAGAATGTCATATGGTCAGATGAAACCAAAATATAACTTTTTGGTAAACTCAACTCGTTGTGTTTGGAGGACAAAGAATGCTGAGTTGCATCCAAAGAACACCATACCTACTGTGAAGCATGGGGATGGAAACATCATGCTTTGGGGCTGTTTTTCTGCAAAGGGACCAGGACGACTGATCCGTGTAAAGGAAAGAATGAATGGGGCCATGTATCGTGAGATTTTGAGTGAACCTCCTTCCATCAGCAAGGGCATTGAAGATGAAACGTGGCTGGGTCTTTCAGCATTAAAATGATCCCAAACACAACGAAAGAGTGGCTTTGTAAGAAGCATTTCAAGGTCCTGGAGTGGCCTAGCTCGTCTCCAGATCTCACCCCCATAGAAAATCTTTGGAGGGAGTTGAAAGTCCGTGTTGCCCTGCAACAGCCCCAAAACATCACTGCTCTAGAGGAGATCTGCATGGAGGAATGGGCCAAAATACCAGCAACAGTGTGTGAAAACCTTGTGAAGACTTACAGAAAACGTTTGACCTCTGTCATTGACAACGAAGGGTATATAACAAAGTATTGAGGAACTTTTGTTATTGACCAAATACTTATTTTCCACCATAATTTGCAAATCAATTCATTAAAAATCCTACAATGTGATTTTCTGGATTTTCTTTCTCATTTTGTCTGTCATAGTTGAAGTGTACCTATGATGAAAATTACAGGCCTTAACTTTTTAAGTGGGAGAACTTGCACAATTGGTGGCTGACTAAATACTTTTTTGCCCTACTGTATGTATGCTATGCCTATAGACATCTTTAAAAGCTGTAACCTGCAGACCATCCAACTGAGAACAGGCCGCAGGGAGGTCAACACATGTAAATCTTCTTGCAAATCAGCCTCCAAATATTTACACAAAGCTTTGAATACTCCATGTGAAAGTATCTGTGTGTGTGTGTGTATATGAAGTCTCAATGGTGAAGATGAAAAATCAGCTGTTGCTTTGTCATGGCGTGTTGGTTGTCCTGTGATGGATGTGCATACTGTACACTTAACAGTTCCCCCTCATGAGTGAGGAAATGAGTGGTTCGTTCTGACACTCTCAGAGAAGAATGTACACATCTGTCTGAAGATGTTATGTTTTGAATACCTCAGCTCAGTAACCTACAGTTCTGTGTTCTGTCAGGACCACATGCATCACATTAAACTAGACTCAGGGCATATTCCCACACACTTCTCCCCTTCTGAGTATTAACAGGTCCCAGAGCAGTTATTTACCTGCAGCTATTGGCTCAGCCAGGGCCTGTAAATAGGCTGTTCAAGGATCCCCAGCTGACTCTGTATCTCAAGAGAATTGTTGCTATAATATGCTAAAGTATTACTGGAACTAAATTAGGTTTCTCATTGTAAACACTTTTTTTATGAGGGATGACATCTGGTCACCACCTGTATTCAGATGAAGTCAAATCGGTGTGTGTGTGTTCAGAATTGTGAGGTATCTCATCTGAACATCTGTAGAGCTGTGTTTACTGACATATTCATTTTGTTTCTCTGTTAGTGAAGGGACAGGTGTTGGTGTATGGCAGTGTGGGGGTGGAATCACAGTTGTATCACCCAGTGTGGGAGTTTATTGGTCATGGCAGCGTGGTGTGCAGGCAGGCCTGTGCCAGGGAAGATATGTTGATCCTCTGGGATCAGTATTAAATGTTTGCAGATGATGGAGAGACTGAGGCACCAGGATAGACCAGACACTGCCTTTTTAAGTTCTGAGCGGGAGTCTGATATGTTATACATACTGTATTGACACTATGTGAGGATTTCAACTTAATATAGGTACGTGAGATGAATGCCTATGGCCAAGTCATTAGCAGTCTTTTTTGCTATTTTGTCAGTCATGGTTTATGTCTGTGATGTACTAGAGATGGAGGTCATCACTGTCCTCTCTGGTAATCCTGCATCTGACTTCCTTATCCACAGAGGCCCAATGGAAACACTGCCCTGCGTCACAGTAGGCTTGCTAATTTAGCTCTAACCTTATTTCCAGACCCACATGTTTACCAGGGCTTTTCATTTGCATTCCTTAGCATTGCCTGCTACAATGAAGCCACTCCGCGTGTGGTTGATGGAATTGTACGGAGGAGCTCAAACCAATGGAGTGTGGGATCAGGCAAATATCGACTACCTTATATCTTCAGTGGGTACTCTGAGCAGGGAAAGAGAAGATTGGTGGTACTAGGGCAGTTGGTGACCTATTACCGCCACACCTGCGGAGACATGACCTCAGTCAATTTCCACGTGACTGTTTAGTCAATGTAACTAAGCTTCTCTAAGCTCTGATTCTGCTGATGGTCATTGGTAGCCTACCAAACTTGTTAACTGTCTGGTACTCGGCACTATATTATATTATTTCTCTAATCACTCTGACATCAATGCATATCGATCAAAAATCAAACACTTCATGAGAGCTCATTTTGCGCAACATTTCTATAGGCTACGCCTGCGTCAGAAAACTGAGTGATAGAGGCCATTTAAAAAGAGGATCCCATCAGATTTCTTTAGGATAGGCTAACTATATTTTATTTCTTAACTTTCCTAATATTTAAGCACATTGTTTGGCTTTACAACAGGAGTATAGCCTACCTGGCTGGCATGAAAATAAACCACTGGGAAAGAGTCCTCCATTTGCTGTTTAAGTGCATAGATGACATGTATATTTTTGCCCCCGGTGCATGATAATGCTTCATTCTAAATTAAAACTAATTTCACACACACATATATATTATTTAGTATATGTAAAGACTAGATTAAATCAAGAATAGTCTGATGGGTGACAATATTAGCCTATCGCTTGTGAATTATGTATTATCACTAGTGAATGATGCCCAGGCTGTGTGGAGTAAGGCAGACAGCTCATACTATGATTTGTTAAAGTAATAAAAAAAAATATATAGTCCCACACCTCATGTAGCCTGGCCAATATGTTTTGATAAGGTTTGTATCACAACTAAAGTGGCCAAATAACTTCTTCAAATGAAGCACATTAATCTACTTTACAACCGGTGAAGAGCCTAACTGGCATACATAGGTGGGGCATGATTTTCACTTTTGGGGAAGATCATTTTCACCATAAAAATGCACCTTTTTATAATAAAGCATTACATGCATAATCACATTTGTGGTAACTTTTGAGAATGGTGTTTTCCTGCTAAATGATTGCATTTTTGAACATTCGCCCTTATAGCCTACTGCCGTGTACGCATTGCTGCACTTATAATGTGAAGAAATGGCCTAATAGTTTATCAAAATTTAAGCTAAATGTTCTGATCTGTTGCATCAGTAAAAGTAATAATAATTCAAATGGATGCGAGTGGTGGTATTAATTTGGGATCTCTCGCATCCCACAACTGTCCCAGAGTATGTTTTGGAATATTTATTTCTCGCACGGGTCAATTGACCAATGGAATAAGTAAACTTTTGTACTATGGGGGATAGTAGATTGAAATAGGCTAGTGCTATTTGCTGTTCGTTAGGCCTAGTCATCTTGTTGTGGACAGTTCTAACATATTCAATATGCATCTTGGAATTAAATAAGGACGCGCGCAGTTGCTTCTCTGTCTTCACTTGTAGCCTACTTCGGAGTAGAGATTGATGCCTGTGAGAAGAACCTGATCAGGTGACGGGCATTGGCTAATAAGAATTGAGATATCTGAGCAAGATGTGAGAGGTTCTTCGGGATATGCAGCAGGAAGAAGGGAATTATTATATTCAGCCCAAGGGCACAAAGGCTACTGGCCACAAAAGGTATGTTTTTTTTTTTTTCTGTTTTTTTGGGGCATTACAGCCACACTAGGGGTATGCCGTTGGGAAATTCAAAGCATTGTCAAGTGTGTGCAGCCTATGCAAGAAACAAAGCAGAGCTCATGCCTTTCATGCGTCTTTTTTCAAATCATCATTAGTTGTGTCATGCAGCCTTAGAATGTATTAAAAATCTGAACATTTAGCCCAACATTTGTATCACAACTGAAGTTGCATAAATAGCTCTAAATTAAGCATAGCTTTTTTTAACCACTCAACACAGAATAGCCACATGTGCGCACTTCCTCAAATTGTTTGGAGAAAATATCCTTCATATTTTATTCAGCTATTTCAATTGTGTTCTTCATACTATAAAATAATGCCACTATAAAATGCCATTCTAAGCAAATCTTATCTGCTTAATGAACTGGTGTAGCCCATAGCCAGGTCAGGATCTAACATAAGGACAACTCAGTGAAAGCTATTCTGTTCTTCTGAAGTAGGCTACATTTTCTTCATAATGTTTCTTTAGACCTGTCTAAAATAAATTAATGGATTTATTGTGAAGGTGTAGGCTATATTATATGGCTTTATTAGACTTTTTCAAATGTAGATATTCCAAAGCCCTGCATCAGTGGCTTGTAGGCTGTGTGGAAGCCAGGAGATGCTAAATATGTTTGTTAATTAATGGTCAATTACCGTCAGACCAGCAGTTATTCTACTTGACAATCACCGGTTGACAATTTCATGACTGCCACAGCCCTAGGTGGTACAGTTTACTGTTGCTGGCTTTCTCTCTCTTATCCCTGGCCCCGGTACTAATGCCCTAGACCTTCCACATCTCTTACATCATTTTTATTATTTTATGGCCCATCTTACTGCCATGGCTTGTCATGATGTTGATGAGCCTAATGTTGAGACACCATTATTTACTAATTCTGTAAAGAAACATACTATGTAAAGATTGAATTAGCCTAGGACAGGTCATATAATTTGCGCTCCACTTGTAGAACTGAGTGGCTTGGAAACTCGTTAGGATTTGTTATTAGACCTGGAGATGTTTTGACTGTCATTACTCCTCCAGTCATGACAGTCTGGGCATTGACGTCAGCACAGAGGTGATAGGGAGGGAGGCCTTGGCGGCTGGCTCTTAGAGCAGGCGAGGTAGTAATTTTCCCAGCCCAAAGTAAATGGGGAAAGGAGGAGCTTCTGTCTGAGTAGATACTACAACAGAAACTCCTAGTGGTCTGAGTTCAACATCCTACTGTACTATTACTCCCTGTAAGTAGTACTATTTCATGGTTTTGTAACTACTCTAAACAGCTTCTATGAAGTGGTCAACCCTTGTTTGCATGCTCACCCCTTCACTCTCTGAGACTTGGCATGCTTGAGTCTGGTGTTGTAGACGAGCCCTGTGGTAGATTGTAGAGGCTGGCGTGTAGCACATAATGACTGCACCTGCATTCTAGGCCTGATGAGCTCACCCCTGATTCATGGAAACTTGAGGATGCCAGGAGGAGGAAGGCATGTGGCTTGTGTAGAAACCTGTGTGTTTGCTCTTCACTCACTTCTACAGTGATGGTGTGATTCACCAGAGTTGACTGGCAACATCCAGCAGACTGTCTATATATAACCTATGTAGAGGGGGAGAGACTTGTTTTGTTTCCTGTATATGTTGATTCCACAAATTTGACTTATGACCTCAAAGAGCTCTTCTTTCATCTCCAATACTTTCTAATAATAATTTTTCTACATTTATTATACCTCAAAGGTGAAATGTTCAAGTATATCACTGTTGTGATACCATCCTTACTATATAGACAGGCCCTCCCTCAGTTCTGAAGTCATTTGGGTCATTGGTAACAGATCACATCTCCGGTCAAATGGCCTGCTGCCCGATGTGCCTAATGACAGATCCATGTTATAAGATGTGGGATGTCTGCTAATGAAGCATATTTTATGACTGCCTTATCGATTTCATAAAGAATTTGTTAACACAGTTGACTCCATGAAGTAAGTCTGTATTAACGCCATCTCTCTGTCCTCACTTGGCAATATCCCTGGCCCAATCACTGCTGTGACCAATAAGGGGTTTGTTCTCCAGATGGCTCCGTTTATTGGTTTCAAGTTCAGTGGCAAGAATATAATAGTTTTAAATGGTGCAAAATGCATTTTGACCTTTTACCTTCCAAATACTTTCTGAAATAAACCACTGTGACTTTATGTATTTGGGGAAAGTTTGTGGTGAATATTCCCAATCCGGACCGGAAGGATGTGACACTGAATACGAATTCCATTTTTCTTGATTTGAGAAGTAGCTCCATAAACAAGACTCTGGTTCCCACTCCCCTATTTTCTCCCGATCGGTTTTTCCTCTATTTTTTTTCTAAGCCACTACCAGTCAGGGAGGGTGGAGGAAATGGCTGGGTTTTCCAGAGAATGTGGAGTGCTGTAACTGGGGCAAGTCAGTAATGATTTGAGAAATCCCCTTCACAGTAAAGCACTCCTCCTCAGGCTGGACACTGGGTTCATAATGTCATGGATCATTAATCACTCATCGTTGTACAGTATTTGATTCAATGGATCTAAAATGTATTGTAAGGTCCTGATAACAATCTTGTTGATCTATTTTCTGCCCATGAACCCTGCATATGAACTCACCTTTCTCTCTTCTCTATCAGAATCTCCTCGGTTGTACTCTGCCGTCTCCGTCAGTGATTGTCATGAGCGACCAGACGGCTACAGCCAGCTGTGTGCTGACCCTTCGGAGGGAGAGGCTAAGCGTCCAGTGAGCCTGGTGTCCACTCTGTCCTCTGGCTCCTCCAGGGACAGCCACAGCCTCTACGGCAGTACCACGGCCATCCCCTCCTCCACACCACCTCCCCCCAGTAGAGAGGACATTGACCTGGAGCTCAGCCCTGCAAAGGGAGCCAGGGAGCAGCCACAGGTCCAGCTACAGGGCCTCAGCCAGGGGGGGACCAGAGACCAGTGGCAGAGCCACAGCCAAACCAGGTCCCAGTCCAACACCTCCAACAGGAGAGCGTTTGCACCTCTGACCCCAACCTCACCCTTTGCCACTGAAGCCATGGCGCCCAACCCCAAGCTCAGCTACGTGGACCGTGTGGTCATGGAGATCATTGAGACGGAGCGCATGTATGTCAGGGACCTTCGCAGCATCGTGGAGGTGAGTCGCCTTGACCATCCATTCAGTTCTAGTTAATAGGACTGAGGCTTGACCTGACTCTATGCAATAGTGTTTTCACTATATGATATAGTGTAAGTTAATAGGTATTTCAGAGTGTTTCTCTTGGAATGGTATGTAGCAATGACTTAATGTCTGTACCTCCCTAATATGGAGCTGATTTACTGGAGTTAGCCAGAGACTAAGGAATGGGAGAGTAAATAAGGTTCTCCGTTTTCCAAGTGACTGCTTGCCTTGTAGCCACATGTGTCTGCTACCTATAAAATATTCTAGGGTTGATTGTTTTACCAGGATGTAGTTTGATTTCCTGGTGAAACTGTTCCCTGCGTATTTTGTAACAGGCATTTTCGGCGGTGGAAAAAGTACCCAATTGTCATACTAAAAGTAAAGATACCTTAATAAAATATTACTGAAGTGAAAGTCGCCCAGTAAAATACTACTTGAGTAAAAGTTTTAAAGTATTTGGTTTTAAATATCCTTAACTATCAAAAGTCGATGTAATTGCAAAAATACATTTTAAGGATCAAAAGAAAAAGTGTACATTTTCGAACCGCTTATATTAAGCAAACCAGACGGCACATTTTTTTTTTTTTTTTTTAATTTACGGATAGGCAGGGGCACACAATGACATGCAGAGATTATTTACAAACAAAGCATTTTTGTTTAGTGAGTAGGGGTGATCTCTTGATAAGTGTGTGAATTGGACCATTTTCCTGTCCTGCTAAGCATTCTAAATGTATGAAGTACATTTTCTTTAGGAATATAATGAAGTAAAAGTTGTCAAACATAAAAAGTTAAGTACAGATACCCCCAAAAATTACACTTATGTACTTTAAAGTATTCTTAAGTGCTTTGCACCATTGCATTTTCATAATCTGATAGAAAATACCATGTAGCCTGTAAAACCAGCGGATTAGGATTCCAATGTGACTGATACGTTTTTAAACTGATGTATGTAATGCACTCTGTTTACATTACTGTGAATGCATACAGCTCTGAAACTTGGATCTCGTTATCTTCTCAGGTCTTGAGTTCGAAAGCAAAATCAGGGCTAAGAAACAAAGCACCTCTTTCAAGGCAGAACCTCTCCCCTGATGAGCTTGGTCATAGATATTAACGGATGCTTCTAACGTCATCTCCTGGTTGTGGGAAATGGGACAGAGATGATTTCTTCCTCTCCACATTTAAGTAAACTGACCTCTTATCATGACTGCTGGCTTTGTAGTCTGAAAACAACTGCCAACTGTGCAGATCAGCCTTACCTATTGGCCCCTTCAGGTTGGGGTAATTCTCCTCTTTGGATTAGTACTGACCATAGGGATGGTGGCTTGAGAGCCCTGTAGCGTACAGGTTATAATGTCTTCAACACATGACGCAGACAGGTCAGAGGTCGTGTGTTACTGGCCCTCTTCACCTTGTCTCTGTGTGGCGGACTGTGCTGCTGGCGCCTGGCCTAGGAGGTGTTGGAGGGTGATATGCTCTGACTGAGCCCTTGCTGCTGCAGCAGTAGCCAGAGTAATCACGCAGTCCTGCTCCTGACAAACACTCCCACACTGCCTCAGGACTTCCAACTAGCCCTGCCTAGCTGCCTGCTTCATTGCAACCTAAACTAGGATACGGAGCTTTCCGACCTCTTACAGACAACAGCCAACAAAAACACAGCCATCACAATGCCAACTGAAGAAACATAGCAGAGTAGCAACTGTTTTTTTTTCCCCACATAATGTTGTGGTGGAGGAAACTCTTTGAACAATCCCAAATCTAAATTCAGCATTTCAATGACTTGCTCTGCAGTGGCATCTTGTCGTGCACGTTTCAGTTCCAGAATCTCCTTTTCCAGGATGTGAAGCTTGGCATTTCAGTGACATATTTGATGCATCTGTTTGTCCTGCTACTGTCGCTTATGATGTCGACACTACACCCGGGAAGCTGTTAGTTTATCCGGCAGAGAGCAGACACTGTCTAGGAACATGCCTCTCCACACCACCTACTGTGTGCCGCATCTGGGGAAAGCAGAAACCTCCTTATCTCAGCTCTTAGAACAGCTGTGTGACACAGGTGGAATCGCACCTTCACTTACACCTCAACAGATATGCTATCGCACCTTCACTTCCACCTCAACAGATATGCTATCGCACCTTCACTTCCACCTCAACAGATATGCTATCGCACCTTCACTTCCACCTCAACAGATATGCTATCGCACCTTCACTTCCACCTCAACAGATATGCTATCGCACCTTCACTTCCACCTCAACAGATGTGCTGAGGGTCAAAATCTCTCTGTTTGGAGTACTGCAAGCTTCCATAGTCTTCCTCTCATCAATTTTCACTAGGTCATCTCTATTTCATTACATGTGCCACTTATGACTTCCCAGATGTCACTCTAAATGGCTCTTCCCCTCCCCCTAGGGTGCACTACCCTTTTATAAGCCTAGACCTAACGTTGTTCTGACAGCAGGCTGTACATATGTTTGCAGGCTGTATGTGGTCAGTAGGGGGCCTCGGTGTGGCTGGTGTTAGTGGTGCTCAAGACTGGGACTGTGAGACGCCCTGCTGAAAGACAGTCGGCATTGCTGTCACTGGACGGGAATGCTTCCACTATGAAATGGTTTAGTTCAGTGTGTGGTGAGAAGGGATGACTACTTCACACTGCACTGACGGGGCTCGGGTTCTGTGTGTGCACGTGTGTTTGCGTATACGAACAGTCAAACACTGTTTGATTTTTTTTCTTCTGCGAGTGCGTGTCTGCTTGCAAGACAGTTGAGTTATGTAGTTGTCTGTA
Organism: Oncorhynchus keta; assembly: GCF_023373465.1. Classification (NCBI taxonomy): domain Eukaryota; kingdom Metazoa; phylum Chordata; class Actinopteri; order Salmoniformes; family Salmonidae; genus Oncorhynchus; species Oncorhynchus keta. Next base: position 32,850,329 of record NC_068455.1, on the reverse strand, counting down.
TTTGGTGCGTTTCTATAAGGAACACCAGTGTGTTACTGGGTGAGAGGGGAAGCATCAGCCATTCCTAGCATCTACTCTGACTAATGTGCCTCTGTTTCAGTTCTATTCAAATCGAGTAGTCCTGCCACCAGATGGGAGAGGGGCCATGGGAGGAGAACACTGTGTGCTGGTCTGATGGACTTTTACAGAACTACTGCCAGAGGGTCAAACTACCCTCCAGTAACAAGGAATAACTCCTTAAAAGGACCATTGAAACGTTACAACAGAACCAATTGGATTTGAACCCATTGATCCTGAGTCATACAGTGTTGTTTTAATGGACAGCAGATGGGCATCATCCTATGTGGTCTTTTTTAGCCTGGTCATAAGTGCAAACAGGATGTGCAGTAAACTGAAACATTGAAGCAGAATCCACCACCAGCCAACAGCATAGGCGCATGTTAGTTTCTCTATACACAAGCTCTCTCTACTGGAAACTATTTGAAATTGCAGTTTAGACTGAAAATACACACACACACACAGGATATTTGGTTTTTCATAGGGAAAATAGCACCTGCAGTATAACCATAGTCTTGTTGTTTATTTAGGATTACCTGGCTCACATCATAGACATGGACAACCTTCCCATTCAACCAGACCAGGTTTCTTCCTTGTTTGGGAATATAGAGGACATCTATTTGTTTAACAGGTAAGCCTCAGACACCTGTCAACGCCCCGTGTTCTTCCAAAATGACAAGGCAAATTAACTGTAACTGCATGTATGCGTTTCTTTTTAAAGACAGTCTACACAAAAACAACTTGGTACACGTTTAACCTTCATTACACTCAACTTGAAGCATACATTGGGGAGACATTGCCATTTCAGTGGAATGCTGTTTTGACAGAGAGGGATTCAAAGGATTCCTGGCAAGAGCTCTGTTTTATGGCTGTGTTGGAGAGTTTGACCTCAAAACAGATTTAGACCGATAGAGGAAAATATGGCTAACCAACACCAAACACACAGATTGGCCCAGAACACAGCAGATTGGGATCAGTTACGCATTAGACAAATGACATTATGGCTGTATGTGTCCACTCTGCTGCAGATGCTATCAGGACCACCACCCACTCTGTGCACCCGATAGACAACATATGTTGTTCGGATGATCCTATGTAAATGTATCGTGTCAGTATATGCTCACTAAGCCTCATGCCAAAAGAGAAGAGCCACAAACATCCCTATGCTCTGTCAGGTTCCTCCCCACATGCTCCCCAATCATAGTCTAATGCCATAGAAACCAAATGGTGAAAAAAAAAGGATCCGATGCCTTTTCTAATGCAATTTCTACCAGCGTAGTCTTCTAAAATAGAGGTTTTGATTGGTGTTTGTTGTTTCATCTACAGCAAGGGGAGTTTCATATATACGTCCCCCTGACTCTCCTACAGAATCAATATACAATGTGTTTACAGTCCTTTAGAAAGTAAATGAAGTGTGTCTGTTAGAATGGATTATTAGGATGTTGTCTGATCGAGACACTGCACACTACGCATCATCTCGGCTAAACGCTGTGACTGAGTCGTGCCAATTAGCAGGAAGTGCCCAGGGGGAGCAAATTACTGATGCGCAAGAGGCAAGCGTACTTCTACAGCACTGGTTTGAAAACATGTGCAACACTGATGCACTCTCCCAAGGTGATTGAGGACAGATTCATTCAAGCAGAAACTGTACGAACCTCTGCATAGACATGGAATGGCATTCTGTTATCTGTATTGTATTGGAGACTGACGGTCTCATGCAGACAGTTCATTGTCATACACAGGGTTTTCAGACGGTCCTAGACTCATCATTCAGTTTAGAGATGCGTGTGACTAACTAGTGACTGTCTCTGGGTCATGTTGTGATTTACACTACACTATTCCCAACACAGTACTGCTCTGACTCACAGTGACACACTGCACCCGTTTCCGGGTCAGGTCACCACACTACTCTGTTTGTACCCCTGAAACCGACCATCTTCCCCTGCCACTAGAAGCCACATAATGGCTTGATGAAAGAATATCTTGGAACATTTTAATGAACATGATCTTTAGGCAAAAATAAACCTCAAACCAAAAAGCACAGACATTTCATTGTACTCTGAGCAGATTGACACATTGGTATGTTTTTCCTTTATTTGGTTCAGCCCATGCAGCTGAATGCTGTTCGATGTTAGATTTTCTTTGATTGGGCATGTGTGTGGCCAGTGACCACGTAGAACACCTTTTTGTGGTGATGTTGTGTTGGTTTTGTACTCCTTTATGTTTTGCAGTGGTGACCCCTCCTTGTGTCCACTCTGGTGTGGGAAACCTGACTCTCTGGAGTCTGAACAGAATGAGGTTAACCAGAACAAACACATTTAGCCATGCATATCTATTTGGTTGGGTATCGCCACAGGCAAAACATAAACATGTTACCTGACATAGTACCTGAATGTACAGGTAACTGCCAAAATAGAGGAAACACCAACATAAAGTGTCTTAATAGGGCGTTGGCCAGAGCAGCTTCAGTGCATATAGGCATAGATTCTACAAGTGTCTGGAACTCTATTGGAGGGATGTGACACCATTCTTCCACAAGAAATTCCATAATTTGGTGTTTTGTTGATGGGGGTGGAAAACGGGGTCTCAGGCGCCGCTCCAGAATCTCCCATAAATGTTCAATTGGGTTGAGATCTGGTGACTGAGACTGCCATGGCATATGGTTTACCTCATTTGCAGGCTCATCAAATCATTCAGTGACCACTCGTGCCCTGTGGATGGAGGCATTATCATCCTAGGGGCTACCATGATGGGTTGTTAATTGTTTAACTCAGAAACTACACCGGTGGGGAGCAGCTGCTTTCAATATACTTTGTTTCCTTCATTTATTGTTTCCAATATTTTGGCCGTTATCTGTAGTTTACACTGAATTATTTTCTTTTGGTTGTCTCTGACAAGACCTCAGATGTCTGTATAGTTGATGCTGTGCATGTCTGTATGTCGGTCTTCCTCCACAGTGAGCTGCTGCAGTCTCTGGACATGTGTGAAAATGACCCTGTGGCTGTGGCCAGATGCTTTGTAGATCAGGTAAGTGGAGGCCATTCACAAACAGACTGACTTGAACCTATCATCAGGAAGCTGGACAAGCTAGTGTTATTGATCTGATTTTGGGGTCTTCCTCCATTTTGTTATTTCATAGAGTGATGATTTTGAGATCTACACACAGTACTGCACAAACTATCCCAAGTAAGTAGAAGGAATAATTGATGGTTTTCTGGAACCTTTGGGTTCCAAAAAATGGACATGTTTAAATGAAAATGATAGTCATTTGTACGATCCATTGGCTTTTTCTTCTTCTAGCTCTGTGGCTGCACTGACAGACTGCATGAGGAGTAAGACCCTGGCAGAGTTCTTCAGTGATCGCCAGGCCTCTCTCAAGCGTTCTCTCCCCCTGGGCTCCTACCTGCTCAAACCTGTCCAGAGGATCCTGAAATACCACCTGCTTCTGCAGGTACACTGGTCCTCACTACCTACTACCTTTACTACAGCTAGAGATGGTCCAAGAAAACTATGTAGAATTGTCCTTGTGCGATTGCAGGTTGATTGTGGGGTCCTTTTGACAGGAGGCCAAAAAAAATTGCATTCAACCTTTAACCTAGCAAGATGATGGCAATGCATTGTATTGCATATTACAACAACACAATCAACCCCACTCCAGAGGTCTTGACTCTTCATGCTGTGGTTGTTTGCTCTCTCTTTCTCTCGCTGAAAGGACATCGCCAAGCACTTTGACCCTGATGAGGAGGGCTATGAGGTGGTGCAGGAGGCCATCGACACCATGACCGGGGTGGCCTGGTACATCAATGACATGAAGAGGAAACACGAACACTCTGTCAGGTTGCAGGTCAGTATGGCTACTCAGGGTGGGGTGAAGGGAATTTGACCCACCCCTTTCCACTATTATGATATACTGTACCTGCATCATTGTGTAGTGCAGCAATGACATCTAATTGAGGTCATTTTCTGGTGGCTATGTTTCTCTAGGTTTTTATATCAGATGATGAAGTGTATGCTGTTTCACTGTGTTGCTGGAGTTCTTGTTGATAAGGCATTATGTTTGTCACCCAGCCTCCTAAACTGTTTCAGGTTGCTGTCCCACAGTAACTCCCTGGCTGAGTTTAATGTACTCTGTGTATGGAGAGAGGCCATTCACATTTTGAGTTCATTGCAAAGTATTTGTTGTTCCAATAAAGCAATAAACCTCTAACTTCCACCATCAACCTTAAAACATAGTCTAAAGACTAAATCTTTAGAAAGAAATTGGTCTTGTAGGGACCCAATAAATCAATGATGTTTTAACTCCTAAACACCAGGCCCCTCGGGATAATAGAACCACCAGGTTCTACAGGGTCACCTTGTCTGCTGCGTTTGGGTTTTGTTTTAATTCCTGCTTTTAATTGGATGGCTAGTTCGCTGCCCATGGTTTCCCTTGCCTAATTGTGTTTTTTAATGTTACAAACAAAACTGTTCTCTACGCTGACTTTGCACCCCTTGTGCATGCTTTCATGTACAGTTTTGCCAGTGTAGTGTACCCAACCAGTGTTTAGGAGACCTAGATACACTCATATATGAGCGGTGATTGTGTGTGCAGGAGATCCAGTCTCTCCTGATCAACTGGAAGGGCCCTGACCTCACTACATTTGGAGAGCTGGTCCTGGAAGGAACTTTCCAGGTACAACGTGCCAAGAATACCAGGATGCTGTTCCTCTTCGACAAGATGCTCCTCATCACCAAGAAGAGAGGAGAGCACTACGTCTACAAGACCCACATCTCGGTACGGAGCAGGCACAGTCGACCAGTCTAACCCGAATGGCATGGGGTTGGTTTAACGTTTGTGTAATGTTTCTGTATGTGTTTGGTTTCAGTGCTCAACTCTGATGCTGCTTGACAGTGCCAAGGACCCCCTGCACTTCAGTGTGATTCACTTCAAGCATCCCAAGCAGCCTCACACTGTGCAGGTGAGTTTGGCTCTACCACTACATCATACGCCTGTCCTCTCTTGTAGTAGTTCTCCAAGAGCTCACTATGATTGACAAGTGTCTGTTTCAGGCCAAGACTGTAGAGGAGAAGCGCCTCTGGGCTCATCATATCAAGAGGCTGATTCTAGAGAACCACCACACCATCGTCCCACAGAAGGTAAACCTAACAGCAGGGATTCAAGTCCACTTCCTTCAAGTATCCTACAGTCTTGCACCATCCACTAACATCAACTTATTACTAATGCTTTCTTTTGATTTCTGTCTTGCAGGCAAAAGAGGCCATCCTGGAAAATGATTCTCTCAGTGAGTATTCCAGATAAATGAATACGGTTGCTATTAATATAAGGTAAAGGCACTAACCATATCTCTGGCTGCGGCTGTTACCAAAGCAACATAATATGCCGTCATTGAGTGCAAGAACATCAATTCATTTACTGGAAATATATTAGCTTCTTTGTAAACCTTTTGGAACAATTATTAACTGTTGTGTGCCCTGTAGATGAGTAGAGAATGATTGCTTTGACTGGCTTGGTAGTGAGTGAGTAGTAGTGATGCTGTGTGCAGACCCAGGATCAGGGAGGTACCGTTACAGCCCAGAGAGGCTGAAGAACGCTGTATCCTGCCAGGCTGAAGACTTCCCTGCAGAAGGACGGCACGGACGCAGGAGATCAGGTAAGATAGTTCCCCTCCCCCTGCACATACTAAAGCAATGTTTTTGTTTTATGAAAACAACACTAAAGCCATCTCATCAGTCTCGATTAGTTACTTACGATTTTGAGATTTAAAAAATATATATGTTTTTAAGAGACTCCTTGGTTAGACGTTTTGTCTTAAAAGCTCATTGCTTGTGTGATATCTGTCTGAGAATACAGTATATTTGCCACAAATATCTTCACTATGCTTCGACCATATCTTTTTTTTCTTTAGAACCAGCGAAACCGATTGAGAGGACAACCAAAGGTATTAAAGGCAACAATTTGTTATTCATAATAATTATCTTAAACAGCCTGTTAGAGGTCTTTGTCGTTCATTATCATGATGAGACTTGAACGTTAAATGAACATGGAGACCACTGCTGCTATGATTCAGGTTCTCTGTCGCTCGTACCAAGTCTCTGTGTTCCCCCCATACTTTCATTCTGCCCTAGGTGACCCCTGGACAGCCAGATCAAAAGGCCAGCCACTCCACTCTACTCTCTCACCCCCACACACCCCTCTGCCCTAGATGACCCCTGGGCAGCCAGATCAAAAGGCCAGCCACTCCACTCCACTCTCTCACCCCCACACACCCCTCTGCCCTAGATGACCCCTGGACAGCCAGATCAAAAGGCCAGCCACTCCACTCCACTCTCTCACCCCCACACACCCCTCTGCCCTAGATGACCCCTGGACAGCCAGATCAAAAGGCCAGCCACTCCACTCCACTCTCTCACCCCCACACACCCCTCTGCCCTAGATGACCCCTGGACAGCCAGATCAAAAGGCCAGCCACTCTACTCCACTCTCTCACCCCCCACACACCCCTCTGCCCTAGCTCACACATAATGATGTCAATTATGGGCCATATTACTGAAAGGCTTTGTCATGCTCAAGCTCTTTTCAATAGTCAAATTCAGTCCTGGCTTTAGATCTGTTGCTCGGGCTGCTCTCATGCATTTTAATTATCCAGTAATGAAAGGACTAAACTAAGTACCTCTGTCTTGTCTCTTTGGAGTCTTTACGCCCTCTCAAATCAATTTAGCTACAAACCTAATGAAGTTATTTTCTTGTTCTTTATCCTCCTCGGTCAGAGAGGACTGTCCTTGTGAATTGCATCATTTCTGAGTCTCTGAAAGGAGGCATTTCTCATTCAGTTTATCCAATTAACTTGCTCAGATATTATTACAGTATGTTATATAAATGGAGTTTGTTGTATTGGCAATATTGTTGACATTCTCCTTTTTAAATTTGTCTCCTCTTCATTATCTACTCCTGCCTTGCAGCCATTCTGAAGGTAAGCTTCCCAATGATGAAAGTACAATTTTCCCTGCCATGTTTATTTTCTCCTCTGTGCAGAAAGAGAAATCAGTTGACTCTGTTCAATGTGTCTAGTGAGATAATGTTGTTTGACCCTGACTCAGCAGGGTCAAACAATTTCCATTCGGAGAGAAATTAGCCAAAAGAGAGGAACTGCTACTCTAAGCCCTATTGGGCTAAACTGTGGTAGTTGAAGGTTTCTGTCTCAGGGTTTTCAGTGATGTAATGTGTTCGCAGCGTGGAATGGACAGCATGCTGACTTGGACACGTTGTGCCTTCATATCTCACACTATACTAGAGCAGTCACAGTGATGCCATCATTTTCAAAACATTGCATTCAAAACACAACACGTCTATGCTGGCCTCGCAGTAACAACTCAACTCTGTGACTTCACGCTACAGCATGCGGACAGTGAAGGTGCTCTGCTGGGGGACAGGCGTTCCCTGCAACCCTCTGCTAGTGTCAGTATGCTGGGCTCCAGTCTAGGCAAGCCCAAGGCTGAGAGGCCTAGTGTACAGGAGGACCAGGAGGAGCTATGTCCCAGTGATGGTGAGGATCCTAGGCCAGGGTCCCCGCCCCTCCAGGGGGGCACTGAGAAGGGGGAGATGACCATGGATGATATTCTGATGGAGGACGACCAGGTAGCCGACTTTGCCAGCTCTATGCTGGCAGCCATCTCCTGCTGGCACTATAGGGCCAGGGCTTTGCTTTCCGCTCGGTTCACAACGGTGAGGCTCACTGCCACCAATGGGTTTCGTATTTCCTCTGTTGATTGGCAAGCCAATGAAATGGCAATCTCAATCTTTCTCTGTTTACCTCGACCTTGATGTAATTCACTAACACCCAGCTACCATTTGCTATACTCATGGAATGCTTCTGGTTTTCAAACTCACACAATAATAACAGCATGGACTTAACCTTCCAGGAATGGTAACAACAATCAGTAGCATGAAGATCTGGTCACATTTAATGTTGGAAAGGTGATGGTATTATGTACTTTATAAATATAGATTTTCTGTGTTCCAGTCATTAAAAGGCTTCGTATGTTCTGAATTTGAGGGGGGTTAAGTGAAGGATTAACACGCATACTACCATGTTTTTCTCTTATGTTGCGGGGAGTTAGACCCAAAATCAACATTGTAGAAATGACTAATTTAGAGGTAAGCAATTAGCCTTGTGCGTAGTTGGCGGTTGCATTTGCATTGAATCAATGGATCCACAGAGCTGATGTATGACTTCAAAGGTGAATTTGCCTGTCAAATCGGGGAGTCAGGATAATGGGTGCTTTGGTCTTTGGCAATCACATTAGTTAAAAGGTTTCTCTTTTGATTTTTTTCCGAAACCACAGAGGAGGTTTTTAAAGGTTAATTGCTCTAATGGTATTAAAATGGCCTGAACTTTGAATATCTCTAATATGAATGTCATCTGTCTATATAATGTATGTACTGTCACACAGGTGCTTTACAACCCAATGCTAATCAGTATTGTGACTGTCTGGAACCAGAGTATATAGCAATGTGATACTCCAATGTATGGTTTTTGGCCATGGTACCCTTGTGTAAGGCACGGTGTTCAACCTAAATGTGCTGCAGTCCCCTTTATATTGTGTTCTGCTGTCCCAGGATGAAGAACACTGTGAGGTTGTAGATGAGAAGAGACCAATGAGGGTGAGGATGGATACATCAGCCCAGGAGATCAGTGAAATGGCTACAGTGGAGTCCTTCACTGACCAGGTATGGAGAGTTTGGACTGGCTGGGTCAAAGTTGAGGTGGTCTCTGCACCAAGAACCAAATCAGTCACGAGAGACTAAGCTTCAAGAGATTCTTCTGAACAGATTCATGTTTTTGGTTCTTCTATATATCTCAGGCAATGCTTTCAGAAAATGATTTAATATTTTGAGGGGGATGGGAATTTTGAAAATATCCAGCAAGGAAGACTGGTAGTTGGCCCAAAAGATGAGCACTGTTCCGTTCAGATAAGTCCTCTTGGCATCTTAATAGCCTACAACCAGTGGGCATAGTTGCGGGAAGTAGGGGTGCTGAGGGTGCTGCAGGACCCACTGAATGTAGTGCACTGGTGAGTCATTCGATCTAACAGATCCAGGGAATGCATGATATTTTGTATGTGCAACCTGTCAAAATAGGATAAAGATTGATCTGAATACTGTTTGGCTCTTTAGAGATTAATGTGCCGACCATCTTTGTGCATAGGCCTACTGGCATATTGTTCACCACTTGGGGAAGTGGATACTCAAAACACTTGGTTATCTAGCAATAAGATCATATCTAGCTATGTAGGCTAATCGATTAACCTATCAGTAAATGTAGGCCATTGCCCTACAAAACCTTTCCAGTGCTAGGTCAAGGCTACTTGATGTAGGCCTATTTAAGCAACTGGCGCGCTCCGCTCCACAGGCACATCAAAACCATACTACATAGACTAGCCTACTCCGATTTTAAAGTGGTGCCATGAACTCATTGAATGAAATTGTATACTCACAGAAAGCTGTGACTCCTCCTCCTCCTCCTCTCTATAACTAGAACAACAGTAATGTAGCACAATTACATTTTGAGCAACAGTCAGATGCTTGTGCTTAGACTGTATCTCTCCCTCTGTGCGCACAGTGGGGAGATGGGGTGGTTTGCTCACACATCAGCTGACAGCTAATGAAACAGGGACAGGCAGATACTGTCATAGCAGGAATCAATTTAATGCATATGCTTTTACTGTTGAGCAAAGTTTGGTTTTAGAACCAACAAATTGCAGGTACATTGTGTCGCAAAATCACTGACTATTAGGACTCTAAATTAAATGCTTCGGTAAGAAGGCAGTGTCAGTCATTTTCGGTTTATCATCCCAGCTCTAGGGGGGTTGTGTATTTATGTCCTGTAAATGAGAACGTCCCCTCCTTCATGCTGTTGCCGCCTGTCATCTCTCACGGTGAGAAATGCAACATTTTGATATTGGGGAATATTTTTGATAGAACCTGCGTCTCCTGGGTGCTCTGTGGGACGGCTGGTTCCAAGCCGAGTGTGACAAGTTATTTTCATCCCTCCCTTATCTCCTTCTCGCAGCTCCCTGCTGCATTCCAACACACACACACACACACACACACACACACACACACACACACACACACACACACACACACACACACACACACACACAGAGAGAGCCAGACGGCGGTTGGAAATTAGTCTGTTATAACTGCACATGAGTGAAATTGGTGTTTTCAACATTTTTGAAATTGCTACATTTTAATGCTGAGTTCAGCAGGGGTGTATGGCATGGCCCGTGGCAATTGTATCTGAGGAATTAGTTGTAAAGCTAAAAATGGAATCAAAATGTCCCACTATCCATTATACTGTCCTTTTACAGAATATTAGACGATATGTGCTACTATCAGAAGTCGTGGCTGCTGTAACAGATTAGCCTGATCATTTAACCCTGTTCATTTGTCAAATGTCAGATAATGACTTGGGATTTTAACATCAGCACCTGATGGCTTATCATATACATATTTCCTTAACCATCCTGATGTTAATGTAGACTCTGTCCTCCTTATCCAGGTGTATGTGAAGGAGGTGCTTCCTCAAAGCAGTGCCCCTAATGTAGTGGTGATGGAAAAGAGTGACGAGAACCCACCCCTATACACAGAGCCTGATGCCTTGCCCACCCTGCTTCCCAGACTGCTTGAGACATCTCAGACACCGGAGCTTGAGAAGAGGAAAGAGGAAAGGTACAAAGAAGGAGAAGAGAAGGAGAGTGACTGCTCTGCCCACCAACAGGATGAGATTAACTCCTCATCAGCGATGCGGACTGAGCCCAGCAGAATTCTAGCTGTCTCTGTGTTGGACCAGGCCAGTGTAATTGCTGCGCATTTTGTCAGCAGCCTGTCCCGGAGAGGCAGCCTGGTGGTCTCAGAGGAGCTGCGTTCCCTGGGCTGCCCCTCACTTCAGCCGGGCAGCAGGAGCAGCAGCAACCCCTGTCTGAGCACCATGCTCCAGGAGAAGGCCCAGACCCTGGTCAACTCCACCCCAGAACCCCCACTGCTCCTGGAGGCCAAGACCTCAACGCCTGACCCTAGACCAGACCACCTCATGGAGGTGGAGTGCCAGTTCACTCTCTCCAAGCAAGACCGGATACTCATCCACAAGATCAGGAGGTACTACGAACATGCTGAGCACCAGGACGCCAGCTTCAGTATCACACGCAGGGAGAGCCTGTCCTATATCCCTGCAGGCCTGGTCAGACACCTGAGCCGGCAGCTTAATGGCAAACCCCAGGACCAGGCGGTTCCAGGGCACCGGAGGAGCTCCCCGAACATCCGGCCCACCTTTTGGTCAGCTTTCGACCTTCCTGGCATAGAAAAGGAGCAGAGGACTAATAATACCCCTGTGCTGGAGCCACAGAGCGCTGCAGACCCAAAGCCCAGGTCCCAGAGTGTCAATGATGCTCCTGTTGGAGATGAGGAAGAGTTCTTCAGACCCTCCTCGGACATGGTCCAAGTGTGGCAAGAGATGGATGTCAATGGGACCCTTGAGGAACCCAAGGGTTCCAATAGTACAGAGGAAATTTTCCATCCCAGATCACATCTATCCCGGAAGGGGGGAACCAGCAGAGATAGCCCTGAAGCTGAGTACATCGAGCCCATGAGGATCCTGGAGGAGTCAGACATGGGCAGTGTCTCAAAGAAATCCCCAGTCCCATTGCCTGTCATAATCACCCCAGACCCCTTCTCAGGGCATGAGTCCTGCCAGAATAATATTCCCAAGTCCTGGGAGAGAGGCGGGGTCAGTAGCGCTCCCATCCCCAGGATAGTCAGTCTGTGTTCAGAGGTAGATGAGGACCTGATCCTGCAGGACATGGAGAAGATGAAGAACAAGGTGTTCCAGCTGGCCCGCCAGTACAGCCAGCGCATCAAGAACAGTAGGCCTGTGGTGAGGCAGAGGAACAGGGAAGTTGAGAAACACCTTGCCCCCAAGAACCTGCCAGCTGTCTACGAGGAGAAGGTCCAAAAGAGAGACTGGGGTAAGCGTTGTTTTTTTGTGTGGTTTTTTTTTTGCTGATCAGTTATGGTTTGATGTGATGCTCTAATCTGTAAAACTGAAATTATAAAACTGCTCTGCCCTGTCTTTCTGTGTATGCAGGTAGAGCTAACCTGATGCTGTCACTCAACTCCTATGAGCAAGTGGTTGTGCATGAGCTGAGGACCCCAAGCCCAGCCCCAAGCCTCAGTTCTGGGGCCAGCTCACGGGTCACGTCCCCTTGCCCCAACGGTCCTCCGAGCCCAGTGCAGACCGAGATTTTCCACTGGCCACATGTCCAAGAGCTGCGCTCTAAATACACTGACCCCAGGCTGGACCCGGGTTCCTCCCATGCCTCACCTGTCAGCCGTAGCTACTCCGTCCCAGAGAGGATGGAGAGTTGCACTGAGGGGTGCAGCACCTCATGGAGCCCCGCTGGCTATTCATCCAGCTGCAACGGCTCCACAGAAATGAACAGTGCCCTAACAGACTCCCTTGAGACTACGTCATCCATGGCCCACCGGGGTGTGGGCTCTGTGGGGAAGGCTAAGCCCCAGCCCCCGCTGAGCAGGTGGAACTCTTTGGATCACATGCTGGGAACACTGCCTCTACATGAACTGCAAAACCTCCAGGTGCCCACGAGGAGCTGTTGCGTGGCTGGTCAGACCACCCTGCCCAATGAGAACAAGGTCATTATAGTGGAGAGGGTTCCTGGCGCAAGGCCTGTGGAGACTGGAGGGAAGGAGAGAGTAGAGGAAGGCTCTAAAGGAAAGGGCCAACTCAAAATCTTGAAAAGCCTTGACTGTGCCAAAGGGTCTCCACTGACTTCAGGCAAAAATACTGAGGGTAGTCTGGTAAAAAACTTACGGGTGAAATTCCAGAACTTGGGTTCAACACATGAACACTTGAAAACTGTAAAGACCATGCCTATTTGATTGCATTCTGTAAATCATGAAACAAGCCTTTTCTTACCTAAAACATGAAATTGACATTGATGCATATGAATATTGTCATTTAGCCAGTAACTAGTGCTACTGTTTTATGATTTCCATTTGGTGAAATAATTTTCTTCCTTTTTGTTGGTCTTTTCTCACATCAGTTACTGGTATGATATGTGGTTATGTAACCTCTGGTGTTATTGGGGATATTGAGCCATCAAGAGCAACCCATGGGAAATTGTGACTTTGTAAAATGTGTAAATACTTGTACATTTCTCTGGTTCTTACACCACCATGTAATGTGTATATGTAAAGATAATGAGTATGTTTATATGGAAAATGGTTTTGTTTCATGTTTGAGGGAAAATAATGTCAGCGTATTAGAGCGTAAATCTGTCCAGATGACCTTTTTTTTTCTTTTTTTTGTTGCTGTATCACTTAATCTTTTCCCCCACAATGCAATGGTCACCCTCCATTTGTGATTCAATTGCGAGGGTCATAAGCAAGGAAATGGTGAAAAGAGGATTTGGGAAATGAACAATTAATATATATAAAGGTAAACCTGGAAGGCTGTGCCACCATCTAAGTGATTACTGCAGATTTACAATCAAGACGGCGCCATTAGGACTTGCTCGTCCCTATTTGACCTTTGACCAAAGTGTTTTTCCCTTAGTTTTGTCATAATGGGAGAGAGATGGTCTGTGCTGTCTACTATTCAGCCCATTGTGCCACATTTAGCACCATCATTGTTTTCATAAATCACTGGAACTGTTTTTCTGATTATTGTATATTTCCTTTCTTGTTATTTATAAAATGATCCTCGTCTTCATACAAATATTGACCAATACAGTCGTAGACTTTTCCATTCCAGAAACTACACAGAATAATTTAATGCTTGAAATGGCATATTCTCAATAAAATCAGATAAATGTACCTAATTATTTGTGGTTTCTTTGTCAGTAGGAAAAATGATCTAATATGAAAAATGAAGGCATTTTTTTTTCAGTTGATTGTCACTTAGAGGAAGTCTGTATTTTGACATGACTGTCGCAGAACTGTAATGGGAGTTTGAATCTTAGCTTCCTGGGCATTAGAGGAGACACGCCATACTCATCGTAGACATCTTTAACAGATACCGTGGCAGATGGAAACCTGGTTTGTCTGCGGTCCCATTAGGCTGTGTCTAAGCGTGATGCTTCTATATACACCTGCATTTACACTGAACAAAAATATAAATGCAACATGTGAAGTGTTGGTCTCATGTTTCATGGGCTGAAATAAAAGATCCCAGAAATGTTCGATAAGCTCAAAAAGCTTATCTCAAATTATGCGCACACATTTGTTTACATCCCTGTTCGTGAGCTTTTCTCCTTTGCCAAGATAATCCATCCGCCTGACAGTTGTGGCATATCAAGAAGCTGATTTAAACAGCATGATCATTACACAGCTGCACCTTGTGCTGGGGACAATAAAACATCTACTCTAAAATGTGCAGTTTTGTGTTACAACACGATGCCACAGATGTCTCAAGTTGAGGGAACTTGCAATTGGCCTGGTGACTGCAGGAATGTCTACCAGAGCTGTTGCCAGATCATTTAATGTTAATTTCTCTACCATAGTCACCTCCAACATCGTTTTGGAGAATTTGGCAGTACGTCCAACCGACCTCACAACCGCAGACCATGTGTAACCACGCCAGCCAAGGACCTCCACATCCGGCTTCTTCATCTCCGCTATCATTTGAGACCAGCCACCCGGACAGCTGATGAAACTGGAGTATTTCTGTCTGTAATAAAGCCCTTTGTGGGGGAAAAACTAATTCTGAGTGGCTGGGCCTGGCTCCCAAGTGGGTGAGTCTATGCCGTCCCAGGCCCACCCATGGCTGCGTCCTGCCCAGCCATGTAAAATTCATAGATTAGGTCCAACTGAATGAATTTCAATTGACTGATTTCCTTATATGAACTAACTCCGTAAAATCTTTGAAGTTGTTGTGTTTTATATTTTTGTTCAGTATAAATGTCTACTGTGTATCCAGATTCCCTTTTCCCGTGCTACATTCAAATGCCAGTATACATTCTACAAGTAGTGGAACAGGCAAAACATGATAACCTATGTCTGATGACAGTAAATCAAATCAAATCAAATTGTATTTGTCACATACACATGGTTAGCAGATGTTAATGCGAGTGTAGTGAAATGCTTGTGCTTCTAGTTTCCGACAATGCAGTGATAACCAACAAGTAATCTAACAATTCCAAAACTACTGTCTTATACACAGTGTAAGGGGATAAAGAATATGTACATAAGGATATATGAATGAGTGATGGTACAGGGCAGCATACAGTAGATGGTATCGAGTACAGTATATACATATGAGATGAGTATGTAGACAAAGTAAACAAAGTGGCATAGTTAAAGTGGCTAGTGATACTTGTATTACATAAGGATGCAGTCGATGATATAGAGTACAGTATACACGTATGCATATGAGATGAAGAATGTAGGGTAAGTAACATATAAGGTAGCATTGTTTAAAGTGGCTAGTGATATATTTACATCATTTCCCATCAATTCCCATTATTAAAGTGGCTGGAGTTGGGTCAGTGTCAATGTCAGTGTGTTGGCAGCAGCCACTCAATGTTAGTGGTGGCTGTTTAACAGTCTGATGGCCTTGAGATAGAAGCTGTTTTTCAGTCTCTCGGTCCCAGCTTTGATGCACCTGTACTGACCTCGCCTTCTGGATGATAGCGGGGTGAACAGGCAGTGGCTCGGGTGGTTGATGTCCTTGATGATCTTTATGGCCTTCCTGTAACATCGGGTGGTGATGCGTTGTGCAGACCTCACTACCCTCTGGAGAGCCTTACGGTTGAGGGCGGAGCAGTTGCCGTACCAGGTGGTGATACAGCCCGCCAGGATGCTCTCGATTGTGCATCTGTAGAAGTTTGTGAGTGCTTTTGGTGACAAGCCAAATTTCTTCAGCCTCCTGAGGTTGAAGAGGCGCTGCTGCGCCTTCTTCACGACACTGTCAGTGTGAGTGGACCAATTCAGTTTGTCTGTGATGTGTATGCCGAGGAACTTAAAACTTGCTACCCTCTCCACTACTGTTCCATCGATGTGGATAGGGGGGTGTTCCCTCTGCTGTTTCCTGAAGTCCACAATCATCTCCTTAGTTTTGTTGACGTTGAGTGTGAGGTTATTTTCCTGACACCACACTCTGAGGGCCCTCACCTCCTCCCTGTAGGCCGTCTCGTCGTTGTTGGTAATCAAGCCTACCACTGTAAGTGTCGTCCGCAAACTTGATGATTGAGTTGGAGGCGTGCGTGGCCACGCAGTCGTGGGTCAACAGGGAGTACAGGAGAGGGCTCAGAACGCACCCTTGTGGGGCCCCCGTGTTGAGGATCAGCGGGGAGGAGATGTTGTTGCCTACCCTCACCACCTGGGGACGGCCCGTCAGGAAGTCCAGTACCCAGTTGCACAGGGCGGGGTCGAGACCCAGGGTCTCGAGCTTGATGACGAGCTTGGAGGGTACTATGGTGTTGAATGCCGAGCTGTAGTCGATGAACAGCATTCTCACATAGGTATTCCTCTTGTCCAGGTGGGTTAGGGCAGTGTGCAGTGTGGTTGAGATTGCATCGTCTGTGGACCTATTTAGGCGGTAAGCAAATTTGAGTGGGTCTAGGGTGTCAGGTAGGGTGGAGGTGATATGGTCCTTGACTAGTCTCTCAAAGCACTTCATGATGACGGAAGTGAGTGCTAAGGGGCGGTAGTCGTTTAGCTCGGTTACCTTAGCTTTCTTGGGAACAGGAACAATGGTGGCTCTCTTGAAGCATGTGGGAACAGCAGACTGGTATAGGCATTGATTGAATATGTCCGTAAACACACCGGCCAGCTGGTCTGCGCATGCTCTGAGGGCGCGGCTGGGGATGCCGTCTGGGCCTGCAGCCTTGCGAGCGTTAACACGTTTAAATGTCTTACTCACCTCGGCTGCAGTGAAGGAGAGAACACATGTTTTCGTTGCAGGCCGTGTCAGTGGCACTGTATTGTCCTCAAAGCGGGCAAAAAAGTTATTTAGTCTGCCTGGGAGCAAGACATCCTGGTCCGTGACTGGGCTGGGTTTCTTCTTGTAGTCCGTGATTGACTGTAGACCCTGCCACATGCCTCTTGTGTCTGAGCCGTTGAATTGAGATTCTACTTTGTCTCTGTACTGACGCTTAGCTTGTTTAATAGCCTTGCGGAGGGAATAGCTGCACTGTTTGTATTCGGTCATGTTACCAGACACCTTGCCCTGATTAAAAGCAGTGCTTTCAGTTTCACGCGAATGCTGCCATCAATCCACGGTTTCTGGTTAGGGAATGTTTTTATCGTTGCTATGGGAACGACATCTTCAACACACGTTCTAATGAACTCGCACACCGAATCAGCGTATTCGTCAATATTTTTATCTGACGCAATACGAAACATGTCCCAGTCCACGTGATGGAAGCAGTCTTGGAGTGTGGAGTCAGCTTGGTCGGACCAGCATTGGACAGACCTCAGCGTGGGAGCCTCTTGTTTAAGTTTCTGTCTGTAGGCAGGGATCAACAAAATGGAGTCGTGGTCAGCTTTTCCGAAAGGGGGGCGGGGCAGGGCCTTATATGCGTCGCGGAAGTTAGAGTAACAATGATCCAAGGTTTTACCACCCCTGGTTGCGCAATCGATATGCTGATAAAATTTAGGGAGTCTTGTTTTCAGATTAGCTTTGTTAAAATCCCCAGCTACAATGAATGCAGCCTCCGGATAAATGGTTTCCAGTTTGCAAAGAGTTAAATAAAGTTAGTTCAGAGCCATCGATGTGTCTGCTTGGGGTGGGATATATACGGCTGTGATTATAATCGAAGAGAATTCTCTTGGTAGATAATGCGGTCTACATTTGATTGTGAGGAATTCTAAATCAGGTGAACGAGCCATCGATGTGTCTGCTTGGGGGGGGATATATATACGGCTGTGATTATAATCGAAGAGAATTCTCTTGGTAGATAATGCGGTCTACATTTGATTGTGAGGAATTCTAAATCAGGTGAACAGAAGGATTTGAGTTCCTGTATGTTTCTTTCATCACACCATGTCTCGTTAGTCATGAGGCATACGCCCCCGCCACTCTTCTTACCAGAAAGATGTTTGTTTCTGTCGGCGCGATGCGTGGAGAAACCCGTTGGATGCACCGCCCCGGATTGCGTCTCTCCGGTGAGCCATGTTTCCGTGAAGCAGAGAACGTTACAGTCTCTGATGTCCCTCTGGAATGCTACCCTTGCTCGGATTTCATCAACCTTGTTGTCAAGAGACTGGACATTGGCAAGAAGAATGCTAGGGAGTGGTGCACGATGTGCCCGTGTCCGGAGTCTGACCAGAAGACCGCTACGTTTCCCTCTTTTACGAAGTCGTTTTTTGGGGTCGCTGCATGGAATCAATTCCGTTGACCTGTTTATAAGGCAGAACACAGGATCCGCGTCGCGGAAAACATATTCTTGGTTGTACTGATGGTGAGTTGACGCTGATCTTATATTCAGTAGTTCTTCTCGACTGTATGTAATGAAACCTAAGATGACCTGGGGTACTAATGTAAGAAATAACACGTAAAAAAACAAAAAACTGCATAGTTTCCTAGGAACGCGAAGCGAGGCGGCCATCTCTGTCGGCGCCGGAAGCTCTATTGTAGCTAACAAGCCAGCTAACCTCTGTAGCTAGCAAGCAATGCTTAAGGCATTGCAAACGGGTTAGCATAACTCGTTTCTAAATACTAGCTAGCATTTTATGAGGCCACCAAACACGTTCCTCACAAGTTAGGAACATATTTCTCCAACATTATAATGGAAAAGGTTCCTCTAGGTCCCAAAACACAAGTTTTCTGGAGACTTGTGGGAGGAGTGCCGACAACGTCGCCCACTGGATGCGCTTTCGGTAGCCTTATTGCATCCAGGAATAAGGCATGACCACCACCTGAGGTGGTCAGCCAGATCTGAACACAATCAGACCACAAAGCGACTTTTGTGCGTCTCGAACAGTCTTTTCAATGCAATCGTCATACTCCGATAGCAGAAGTCAAGTGTAGACACTATGCCATGGGGAAAAACTGAGCATAGATTTGACTCATACCATTACTTTACTAAAAACTGTGTGTCTCTAACCTAAACCATTCAAAACATATTTCACCAGAGCTACTGTATATGTGTGTGTATCTACAGTGCATTCGGAAAGTATTCATACCCCCTGACCTTTTCCACATTTTGTTACGTAACAGCCTTATTCTAAAATGGATTCAATTGTTTTTTCCCTTTATCAATCTACACACACTACCCCATAATGACAAAGCAAAAGTAGGTTTTTAGAAATGTTTGCATATTTGAAGTATGACATTTACATAAGTATTCAGACCCTGCACCTTTGGCAGCGATTACAGCCTTGAGTCTTCTTGGGTATGACGCTACAAGATTGGCACACCTGTATTTGGGGAGTTTCTCCCATTCTTCTCTGCAGATCCTCTCAAGCTCTGTCAGGTTGGATGCGGAGTGTCACTGCTCAGCTATTTTCAGGTTTCTCCAGAGATGTTAAATCGGATTCAAGTCCGGGCTCTGGCCCGGGCCACTCAAGGACATTGAGACTTGTCCCGAAGCCACTCCTGTGTTGTCTTGACAGTGTGCTAAGGGTCATTGTCCTGCTGGAAGGTGAACATTCACCCCAGACTGAGCACTCTGGAGCAAGTTTTCAATCAAGGATCTCTCTGTACTTTGCTCCGTTAATCTTTCCCTGACTAGTCTCCCAGCCGCTGAAAAATATCCCCACAGCATGATGCTGCCACCACCATGCTTCACCATAGGGAGTGTGCCATGTTTCCTCCAGACGCTTGTCTTGCAGGCCAAAGAGTTCAATCTTGGTTTCATCAGACCATATAATCTTGTTTCTCATGGTCTGAGAGTCCTTTAGGTGCCTTTGGCAAACTCCAAACAGGCTGTCATGTGCCTTTTACTGACGAGTGGCTTCCGTCTGGCCACTCTATCATAAAGATTTGATTGGTGGAGTGCTCCGGAGATAGTTGTCCTTCTGGAAGGTTCTCCCATCTCCACAGAGGAACTCTGGAGCTCTGTCAGAGTGACCAATGGGTTCTTCGTCACCTCTCTGACCAAGGCCCTTCTCCGCCGATTGCTCAGTTAGGAAGAGTCTTGGTGGTTCTAAACTTCTTCCATTTAAGAATGATGGAAGCCACTGTGTTTTTAGGGACCTTCAATGCTGCAGACATTTCTTGGTACCCTTTCCCAGATCTGTGCCTGGACACAATCTGGTCTATGAGCTCTACGGACAATTCCTTCGACCTCATGGCTTGGTTTTTGCTCTGACATGCACTGTCAACTGTGGGACCTTTTTATATAGACAGTTGTGTACCTTTCCAAATCATGTCCAATCAATTGATCTTCTCAAGGATGATTTAATGGAAACAGGATGCACCTGAGCTCAAATTCCAGTCTCATAGCAAAGGGTCAGAATACTTATGTAAATAAGGTATTAATGTTTTTTAATTTTGAATACATTTGCAAAAAAAATCTAAAAACCTGTTTACGCTTTGTCATTATGGGGTATTGTGTGTAGATTGCTAAGGCTGTAACAACAAAATGTGGAAAATGTCGAGGTCTGAATACTTCCTGAAGGCGCTGTATATCTTGATTAGATAAGCATGCTTTACGGTGGGAGCCACATGCGGAGTTCATCGGGTGTCATGAGGACCGCCACAGGAAAGGAAGACCCAGAGTTACCTCTGCTGCAGAGGATATATTTATTAGAGTTACCAGCCTCAGAAATGGCAGCCCAAGTAAATGCTTCACAAAGTTAAAGTAACAGACACAGCTCAACAACTGTTCAGAGAAGACTCCATGAATCAGGCCTTCATGGTCAAATTGCTGCAAAGAAACCAATACTAAAGGACACCAAAAGAAGAAGAGACTTGCTTGGGCCAAGAAACACGAGCAATGGACATCAGACCGGTGGAAATTTGTCCTTTGAGGAGGTGTGATGGTGCTTTGCTGGTGAAGCTGTTGGTTATTTATTTAGAATTCAAGGCACACTTAACCAGCATAGCTACCACAGCATTCTGCAGCGATATGCCATCTGATTTATGCTTAGTGGGACTATCATTTGTTTTTCAACAGGACAATGACCCAACACACACCCAGGCTGTGTTAGGGCTATTTTACCAAGAAGGAGAGTGATGGAGTGCTGCATCAGATGACCTGGCCTCCACAATCACCCGACCTCAATACAATTGAGATGGTATGGGATGAGTTGGCCCGCAAAGTGAAGGAAAAGCAGCCAACAAGTGCTCATCATATGTGAGAACTCCAACAAGACTGTTGGAAAAGCATTCCTCATGAATGCTGTCATCAATGCAAAGGGTGGCTACTTTGAATAATATAAATTATATTTGGATTTTAAGCAGCATCATGTTGTTGGGGTGCTTTGCTGCAGGAGGGACTGGTGCACTTCACAAAATAGATGGCATCATGAGAGAGGAAAATTATGTGGCTATATTGAAGCAACATCTCAAGACATCAGTCAGGAAGTTAAAGCTTGGTCGCAAATGGGTCTTCCAAATGGGTAATGACCCCAAGCATACTTCCAAAGTTGTGGCAAAATGGCTTAAGGACAACAAAGTCAAGTTATTGGAGTGGCCATCACAAAGCCCTGACCTCAATCCTATTGAAAATGTGTGGGCAGAACTGAAAAAGCGTGTGAGCAAGGAGGCCTACAAACCTGACTCAGTTTCACCATCTCTGTCAGGAGGAATGGGCCAAAATTCACCCAACTTATTGTGCCAAGCTTGTGGAAGTCTACCCAAAACGTTTCACCCAAGTTCAACAATATAAAGGCAATAATACCAAGTACTTATTGAGTGTATGTAAACTTCTGACCCACTGGGAATGTGATGAAAGAAATCAAATCTGAAATAAATCATTCTCTCCACTATTATTCTGACATTTTACATTAAAATAAAGTGGTGATCCTAAGATAAGGAATTTTTACTTGGATTACATTGGAATTGTGAAAAACTGAGTTTGAATGTATTTTGCTAAGGTGTACGTTAACTTCCGACTTCAACTGTATATATACACACACACACAGATTATTCACGCCCCTTGACTTTTTCCACATTTTGTTGTGTTAAAGCCTGAATATAAAATGGATTGTGGCCTGCATACAATACCCCATAATGTGAAAGTGTAATTGTTTTTCGAAATGTTTACAAATGAATTAAAAGCTGAAATGTCATGAGTCAAGAAGTATTCATCCCCTTTTATGGCAAGCCTAAATAATGTGGTTAATTTGCATGGACTCACTATGTGTGCAATAATAGTGTTTAACATGATTTTGAATGTCTTCCTCATCTCTGTACACACTGTAAGGTCCCTCAATTGAGCAATGAATTTCAAACACAGATTCAACCACATAGACCAGGGAGGTTTTCCAATGCCTCGACAAAGGGCACCTATTAGTAGATGGGTAAACATAAAAAGCAGACATTGATTATCCTTTTGAGCATGGTGAAATTATTCATTACAATTTGGATGGTGTGTCAATACACCCAGTCACTCCAAAGATACAGGCGTCCTTCCTAACTCAGTTGCTGGGGAGGAGGGAAAACGCTCAGGGATTTCACCATGAGGTCAATGGTGACTTTAAAACATGGCTGTGATAGGAGAAAATGAGGATGGATCAACTACATTGCTGTTACTCCACAATACTAACCTAACGGACAGAGGGAAAAGAAGGAAGCCTGTACAGAATAAAAAAATATTTCAAAACATGCATCCTGTTTGCAAAAAAGCACTAAAGTAATACTGCA
Source organism: Oncorhynchus keta (assembly GCF_023373465.1). NCBI lineage: Eukaryota > Metazoa > Chordata > Actinopteri > Salmoniformes > Salmonidae > Oncorhynchus > Oncorhynchus keta. The sequence goes on along the minus strand of NC_068455.1, from coordinate 32,827,443 downwards.
ACAAATTTGGCAAAGCAATTTACTTTTTATCCTGAATACAAAGTGTTGTGTTTGGGCAAATCCAACGCAACATATTTCTGAATACCACTCTCCATATTTTCAAACATAGTGGTGACTGCATCATGTTAGGGGTAGGCTTGTAATCATTAAAGACTGGGACGTTTTTCAGGATAAAAGAGAAACGGGATGGAGCTAAGCAAAGGCAAAATCCTAGAGGAGAATCGGGTTCAGTCTGCTTTCCACCAGACACTGGGAGATGAATTCACCTTTCAGCATGACAATAACTTGAAACAGCTACCCTGGAGTTGCTTACCAAGAAGACAGTGAATTTTCCTGAGTGGTGAAGTTACAGTTTGACTAAAATCTACTTGAAAATACTATGGTAAGACCTGGAAATGGTTGTGTAGCAATGATCAACAACCAATATGACTGAGTTTTATGAAAATAATAATGGCAAATGTTGCACAATACAGGTATCGAAATCATGGGTTTGAATACTTATGTAAATTAGATCATTCTGTATTTCATGTTCAATACATTTGTAAAAATGTCTAAAAACATATTTTCACTTTGTTAGTATGGGGTATTACATTTACATTACATTTAAGTCATTTAGCAGACGCTCTTATCCAGAGCGACTTACAAATTGGTGCATTCACCTTATGACATCCAGTGGAACAGCCACTTTACAATAGTGCATCTAAATCTTTTAGGGGGGGGTGAGAAGGATTACTTATCCTATCCTAGGTATTCCTTAAAGAGGTGGGGTTTCAGGTGTCTCCGGAAGGTGGTGATTGACTCCGCTGTCCTGGCGTCGTGAGGGAGTTTGTTCCACCATTGGGGGGCCAGAGCAGCGAACAGGTTTGACTGGGCTGAGCGGGAACTGTACTTCCTCAGTGGTAGGGAGGCGAGCAGGCCAGAGGTGGATGAACGCAGTGCCCTTGTTTGGGTGTAGGGCCTGATCAGAGCCTGGAGGTACTGAGGTGCCATTCCCCTCACAGCTCCGTAGGCAAGCACCATGGTCTTGTAGCGGATGCGAGCTTCAACTGGAAGCCAGTGGAGAGAGCGGAGGAGCGGGGTGACGTGAGAGAACTTGGGAAGATTGAACACCAGACGGGCTGCGGCGTTCTGGATGAGTTGTAGGGGTTTAATGGCACAGGCAGGGAGCCCAGCCAACAGCGAGTTGCAGTAATCCAGACGGGAGATGACAAGTGCCTGGATTAGGACCTGCGCCGCTTCCTGTGTGAGGCAGGGTCGTACTCTGCGGATGTTGTAGAGCATGAACCTACAGGAACGGGCCACCGCCTTGATGTTAGTTGAGAACGACAGGGTGTTGTCCAGGATCACGCCAAGGTTCTTAGCGCTCTGGGAGGAGGACACAATGGAGTTGTCAACCGTGACGGCGAGATCATGGAACGGGCAGTCCTTCCCCGGGAGGAAGAGCAGCTCCGTCTTGCCGAGGTTCAGCTTGAGGTGGTGATCCGTCATCCACACTGATATGTCTGCCAGACATGCAGAGATGCGATTCGCCACCTGGTCATCAGAAGGGGGAAAGGAGAAGATTAATTGTGTGTCGTCTGCATAGCAATGATAGGAGAGACCATGTGAGGTTATGACAGAGCCAAGTGACTTGGTGTATAGCGAGAATAGGAGAGGGCCTAGAACAGAGCCCTGGGGGACACCAGTGGTGAGAGCGCGTGGTGAGGAGACAGATTCTCGCCACGCCACCTGGTAGGAGCGACCTGTCAGGTAGGACGCAATCCAAGCGTGGGCCGCGCCGGAGATGCCCAACTCGGAGAGGGTGGAGAGGAGGATCTGATGGTTCACAGTATCGAAGGCAGCCGATAGGTCTAGAAGGATGAGAGCAGAGGAGAGAGAGTTAGCTTTAGCAGTGCGGAGCGCCTCCGTGATGCAGAGAAGAGCAGTCTCAGTTGAATGACTAGTCTTGAAACCTGACTGATTTGGATCAAGAAGGTCATTCTGAGAGAGATAGCGGTAGAGCTGGCCAAGGACGGCACGTTCAAGAGTTTTGGAGAGAAAAGAAAGAAGGGATACTGGTCTGTAGTTGTTGACATCGGAGGGATCGAGTGTAGGTTTTTTCAGAAGGGGTGCAACTCTCGCTCTCTTGAGGACGGAAGGGACGTAGCCAGCGGTCAGGGATGAGTTGATGAGCGAGGTGAGGTAAGGGAGAAGGTCTCCGGAAATGGTCTGGAGAAGAGAGGAGGGGATAGGGTCAAGCGGGCAGGTTGTTGGGCGGCCGGCCGTCACAAGACGCGAGATTTCATCTGGAGAGAGAGGGAGAAAGAGGTCAGAGCACAGGGTAGGGCAGTGTGAGCAGAACCAGCGGTGTCGTTTGACTTAGCAAACGAGGATCGGATGTCGTCGACCTTCATTTCAAAATGGTTGACGAAGTCATCTGCAGAGAGGGAGGAGGGGGGGAGGGGAGGAGGATTCAGGAGGGAGGAGAAGGTGGCAAAGAGCTTCCTAGGGTTAGAGGCAGATGCTTGGAATTTAGAGTGGTAGAAAGTGGCTTTAGCAGCAGAGACAGAGGAGGAAAATGTAGAGAGGAGGGAGTGAAAGGATGCCAGGTCCGCAGGGAGGCGAGTTTTCCTCCATTTCCGCTCGGCTGCCCGGAGCCTTGTTCTGTGAGCTCGCAATGAGTCGTCGAGCCACGGAGCGGGAGGGGAGGACCGAGCAGGCCTGGAGGATAGGGGACATAGAGAGTCAAAGGATGCAGAAAGGGAGGAGAGGAGGGTTGAGGAGGCAGAATCAGGAGATAGGTTGGAGAAGGTTTGAGCAGAGGGAAGAGATGATAGGATGGAAGAGGAGAGAGTAGCGGGGGAGAGAGAGCGAAGGTTGGGACGGCGAGATACCATCCGAGTAGGGGCAGTGTGGGAAGTGTTGGATGAGAGCGAGAGGGAAAAGGATACAAGGTAGTGGTCGGAGACTTGGAGGGGAGTTGCAATGGGGTTAGTGGAAGAACAGCATCTAGTAAAGATGAGGTCGAGCGTATTGCCTGCCTTGTGAGTAGGGGGGGAGGTGAGAGGGTGAGGTCAAAAGAGGAGAGGAGTGGAAAGAAGAAGGCAGAGAGGAATGAGTCAAAGGTAGACGTGGGGAGGTTAAAGTCGCCCAGAACTGTGAGAGGTGAGCCGTCCTCAGGAAAGGAGCTTATCAAGGCATCAAGCTCATTGATGAACTCTCCGAGGGAACCTGGAGGGCGATAAATGATAAGGATGTTAAGCTTGAAAGGGCTGGTAACTGTGACAGCATGGAATTCAAAGGAGGCGATAGACAGATGGGTAAGGGGAGAAAGAGAGAATGACCACTTGGGAGAGATGAGGATCCCGGTGCCACCACCCCGCTGACCAGAAGCTCTCGGGGTGTGCGAGAACACGTGGGCGGACGAGGAGAGAGCAGTAGGAGTAGCAGTGTTATCTGTGGTGATCCATGTTTCCGTCAGTGCCAAGAAGTCGAGGGACTGGAGGGAGGCATAGGCTGAGATGAACTCTGCCTTGTTGGCCGCAGATCGGCAGTTCCAGAGGCTACCGGAGACCTGGAACTCCACGTGGGTCGTGCGCGCTGGGACCACCAGATTAGGGTGGCCGGGTATTGTGTGTAGATGGGTGAGAAAATATATTTAATACCTTTTCTATTCAGGCTGTAACACAACAAAATGTGGAATAAATCAAGGGGTACGAATACCTTTAGAAGGCACTGTATATATAATAATTAGTGTGCTTGTCAGCAAGAACAGTAGGCTGGGTTACTGTTATTTCTCATCCTTTTTTATTATTCCACTTCATCCCAATTTTGCTGGTGGAACTACAGTGCCTTGCAAAAGTATTCATCCCCCTTGGTGTTTTTCCTATTTTGTTGCATTACAACCTGTAATTTAAATGGATTTTTAATTGAATTTCCTAAAATGGACATACACAAAATAGTCCAAATCGGTGAAGTGAAATGGTAAAAATACCTTGTTTCAAAGAAAAATGTAAAAAATATAAACTGAAAAGTGGTGCGTGCATATGTGTTCACCTTTTGCTTGGAAACCCCTCAATAAGATCTGGTGCAACCAAGTACCTTCAGAAGTCACATAATCAGTTAGATTGCACACGGCTGGACTTTATTTAAGTGTCACATGATCTGTCACATGATCTCAGTAAATATACACCTGTTCTGAAAGTCCCCAGAGCAACACCACTAAGCAAGAGGCACCACCAAACAAGCGGCACCATGAAAACCAAGGAGCACACCAAACAAGTCAGGGAGTTGTGGAGAAGTACAGATTAGGGTTGGGTTATAAAAAAATAACAAAAACGTTGAACATCCCATGGAGCACCATTAAATCCATGATTAAAAAATGTAAAGAATATGGCACCACAACAAACCTGCCAAGAGAGGGCTGCCCACCAAAATTCACGGACCAGGCAATGAGTGCATTAAATCAGAGAGGCAACAAAGAGACCAAAGACAACCCTGAAGGAGCTGCAAAGCTCCACAGCGGAGATTGGAGTATCTGTCCATAGGACCATTTTAAGCCGTACACTCCACAGAGCTGGGCTTTATGGAAGAGTGTCCAGAACAAAAGCCATTGCTTAAAGAAAAAAATAAGCAAACACATTTGGTGCTCACCAAAAGACATGTGGGAGACTCCCCAAAAATATATGGAAGAAGGTACTCTGATCAGATGAGACTAAAATTGAGCTTTTTGGCCATCAAGGAACATGCTATGTCTGGCGCAAACCCAACACTTCCAATACCCCGAGAACACCAGAGCAGCATCATGCTGTGGGGATGTTTTTCATCGGCAGGGACTGGGAAACTGGTCAGAATTTAAGGAATGATGGATGGCGCTAAACACGGGGAAATTATTGAGGGAAATCTGTTTCAATTTTCCAGAGATTTTAGCCTGGGACAGAGGTTCACCTTCCAGCAGGATAATGACCCTAAGCATACTGCTAAATCAACACTCGAGTAGTTTAAGGGGAAACATTTAAATGTCTTGGAATGGCCTAGTCGAAGCTCAGACGTCAATCAAATTGAGAATCTGTGGTATGGCTTAATAAAGATTGCTGTACACCAGCAGGAACCCATCCAACTTGAAGGAGCTGGAGTAGTTTTGCCTCTTCAAAGTGGTAGGCATGTTGAGTAAAACAAATGATACAAACCACCCAAAAACACATTTTAATTCCAGGTTGTAAGGCAACAAAATAGGAAACATGGCAAGGGGAGTGAATACTTTTACAAGCCACTGTACGTATTTGAAATCAAATATACCTACTGTAACAACGTGTGTCGGTGGCAGGTAAGTCCGGCACAGGAGAATTGGACTTGGTATCAATGGAGTCGTTTAATAAACTTTAATAAACTCCAAAACCAAAAATACAATGGGATGACAAGTGTCAGCAACAAGTGTCAGCCTCAACCACCTTTAGATTTGTATTCAAGGTGGGGCACCTTGGAGAAATTAATGGTTATAGTTAACATTTTCAAACCCCCTGCACTTGGGAAACATACCCCCCTGCAAGTCTTTCTTCAAGTCCTATTTTAAAGGCATTGTTCATCCACATTAATGAATGTTATTTTATAGTTTTCTTTACAGAATTCTTAGTGCTCTAATCTCTCAATGTTCATCTCAAAGTACACCAGATTAATGCATGTAGCTGCTGAAATTAAATTGTTCTTCTCCGGGGGAGGATTCCCCCATACACCTCTACTACCAAATTGGGCTAAGCTTCTAATGTCTTCAAATCTTGGAAACGCCCCTGGAAATATGATAGAAATATTATAAACCATGGTCATATTTACCCATATGAAGCCTATAAAATACATACATAAAATGCATAGACTACTACAGTATTCATCGTTGTGCTTTTGGCAGTAGTTATGGGAATTTTTTTTACCCCTCCCCTCAAGATGACAGAAAATGAACTCTTATTACGAAGCACTCCTGCGCTCTGGATATCACTGAATCCCATTCATGCTGGATGGTGTAGCCCAGTTGTTTCCAATCTGTGTTCCGGGGTATTGTAGGTCGTCTGTGACTATTTTAGATGTTTTATAATAAATACGTGAATTCTAATAACAGTTGGGATTATTAATGTTATTATAAGAAATTGTATTTTACTTTTCACAATCAAAATTGTTTATAATAATAAAAATAGCCTGTGTTACATTCATTTAAAAACAATTAACTGCTAAGATATTTTATGTAAAAAAAAAGGAATACACGAATCCCGGATCTTTTGATAGCGATTTGGTGGTCCCCGGAACGGAACATTTTGGGAACCTCTGGTGTAGCCTAGATTTACAGCCATACGCGCAAGAGGAGTATACGTGAACCATATGCCAGGGGAGCAGACCTTTCTCTCGGCAGTAATTCGGTTATTTTTGCGTCTGTTGTGTTATTACTAAAGTAGGTTACCTACATTTAAGTTAATTGTACTGTAGCAAGAAGAATGGGCTGCGCAATATCAGGACTGGCACCGAAAACACTTGGAGAGACAAAAACGGAAGAAGATGTTGCGCATCTCAACGAGAAGCAAATCCAGATGATCAAGGAGTCCTGGAAAGTTATCCAGGAGGACATTGCGAAAGTTGGAATTATTATGTTCGTCAGGTGAGATGTTTTGAATAGTTTTGTTTTAGTTATTTGTAAGCAAGTTAGATATTCGCTTTATCAGACTGAACATTTTCATAATACACATCTCGCACATAGAAAGGCAAAACTCTTCAACACTATTGCTCTCAACTTCAAATAACAGAGATAAATACATTCCAGAAATGATTGAATAAATTGGCTAGAACAAAGACAGTTTGACCGCAGGGACTGCGTGATACTGTAAGTGACTAATGCTACGTTTTTTAACATTTGACGTATTTGTATTTAATATGGATCCCCATTACAGCTACTCCACATTGTGTCCAGCAAAATTAAGGCAGTTATACGAAATTAAAAACATGACAATAAATACATTCATAACACACTATCTGTGTGCCCTCAGGCCTATACATGACTATAAATGAAAGAATATACCAACTTCACATTACTCAAACTGTTATTACACAGTAGTTATTTGTCTATGTGTATTAATTATAGCTGCAATACATATGACTTTGTGGAAACAGTAGGATCAAAATGTAGGATCAACACATTATAATTGCTATATTGTATGAGAATTAAGCCCCATCATCCTAATAAAATTGTCACTCCTTGTGCTGCCAAAAAGCTCTCAAGGCATTTTAGGGAGATACATTATTTGGTCCACAACAGAGAGGAGGCTCAATGATTGAATGTGACTGTGACATTGTGCCTAACCTCTGCTCACAAGCAAGCAACTGTACATAGTCATATTCTTTAACCTCTGCCACATCCTTCTGCCTTGGGGCTTGGAGACTTTCATGAAGGGGTTGGAGGGTGTTGCCTCCCTCCCTCCCATCATCCAACATTACATCTCAATGTTGCATAACAAATATACAGCACCAGTCCTCTTCCCATCTACTGACAAACAAAGACATTCACAGCAAAGAAAATACATTGCATCGAGCACAATGGCCAGCCTTTGAAATGTAATAGCTCACAGACAGAGAAAAAAAACATGAATATTGAGTGCACAATGCATTCCTAGTTTGGTGCTAATGTAGTCAGACATTATGGCTGTTAGTGGAGAGAGATGGAGAGAGAGACCACCAGGCTCAGCACAGCAGATGGCTTCAAGCCCAATCAGGGCAATGTGTCCCTGGCCTGGAGGAGATCCAGAGAGTTGAAGAGATTGACCTTAGCGTGTTGGCCTGGGACCACTGGGACCTTCCTTGGTTTAAGGTCACTTCAAGGCCCCTAGAAACAAAGGCTGACCTTGGGTTATCAGCAAGGCTGTCCTCAGGTTAACAGCATGCACATTCAATTAGACCAGCAGCACTGTGAAGACTCCACCTTGTTGCCCTCCTCTGCTCTGTGTACTACGAGACCAAGAGTGTCTCACCAGGGAATGTATTTTCTATAAGCTGACAGTGGAAATGTGATTGATGGACTGTACAGACCATGCTGTGTGTATGCTATGTGAGGAAATGTAAACTCTTCTATCAAAGGCGAGCCTTTGAAATACCTACTGCATATGAGAGAGCAGGAATTAGAATTCCACTTCCACTTCAAACCCCTCAAGTACAGGGAATACACTGCAGATCAAAGTGTCGAGCTCTTGAACCGTGGTTTTCTGTGTGTGGGAGAAAACGAGACCAGGGTCATTTCCCCTGTGCTCTCACATCAGCGAGGTGTGGTATGAATTACATTGTGCCTATAAAGTGAGAATGACATTCACAGTAAAGAATATGTCCTCTAACAGCTTTGCCCGGAATAGGACTCATCTCGAAATCCACTTATCTTGACATCCATTTCACAATTTATTCAGGTCTGCATTCAGTGCAGCATATGTCCAGAAAATGTTTTTTTCTTCAGCATGTATTACTTTGCTTCCCTGTTCATACTTTGTCATTCACTGTTGTTCTTTAACGGTTCTAGTAATTGTGGCATAATTCCATATCATTCATGTGTCAACTTAAGTCCCCTGAGACGTATCACTTATAGTACAAGGTTTATTGTCAGCCAAAATGCATTAAAAAAAACATTCATTTTTAATGCAAGAACATAGCCACCATTCAGAGAGACCTATTTTGAAATCACCCCACACACCTCTTCTCTGCTCCTATTCATTTATTTCAAGGGCCTTGTGTTTCTGACAGTAGCAATGGACTGAGATACAACTCTGAGTGTTAAATAAGGTTATCTCCCTCACACACAGAGGCAGCAAAAGGTGCAAATCAAAGTGTATGTGCAAAGCTCTTATACCTCACTTCATAAAATGACTGACTAGAGGGATGAGGGAAAACACAAAAAAGATGAGATGATTGGTTGATTACTATGAACATAATTAGCATTATAAAGCCAAGTAATTCATGCATGGTTCCTTTAGATCCTACAGAACTTTAATGGAACTCACAGCAGGGTTTACTGATTTCGTGACTATATTTAAGGTAGACACCTCTGCTGGAAATGCTCACTGATAGTATTGCAACATGAGTTAAATCTCTGAAGCCATTTTTATCTCAATATAAAATCATTTCTGGGTAACAATTAAGTACCTTACTGTGATTGTTTTCAATTAAAATAGTCAAAAATAAACAAAAATTTATATTTAATTTCTCAAGCAAGACTTTTTATAGGACTTTCTGGGAGTGGTCCGAGTGGGGAAGGGGAAACTGAAAACTATCTGTCATTAGCAGAGAAGTTTGGAACTTTCTTTCTTATTGCTCTATTAAATAAGCTACCACATGGTGATGTCACCAGACAGACCAAAACTCCAGCCCATCAAAACAGGCAACAATTTCCGGTGGTCATTTCAAACAGCTCTAACACTAAACAGACATGATCATAATTCTCACAATTTGATAGTAACCTCAGTGTGGAAATATATATAAAACAGAGGAAAATCACGTTTTTGACTGCAGCGTAAAAAATGAAACGATTTACTAAGTCTGAATCAGGCCCAAAATGCATAAAATAAAATAGAAAATTTGTTTAAAAAACAATATATAGAACCATCTCATGAAAGCGACAAAGTCTATGAGAAAGGCCATACATGAATGGGTCTGAAAGGGCAGGGGAACTCTTACGGCCAGATCACCACATCTGGGGACCGAATTATGACTCCTTAAAGGGCAGGGGAACTCAATACAGGCAGCTCTATGAGGAGACGGACAAGTGGGTTTTACACCCCCTGGCACTGAGTGTGTTGATGTTGTGATTGCAGCCCATAGTAGGCCCAGAGCAAAGCAGGCAAGGACTGAGGGTTAGAGAGCAGCCACGACTGATAGCTGCAAGGGGATCAAACGAACAATCAGATCTCAGAGATTTTCTTAAAATCACTGTGTGGATGAGATGTGATGACTTTAAACGCCACCTTGAAGATATTGACAAGGATAGAGACAGGCATGGCTTAACTAGAGGACCATATTAACACTTACATTATAAAAAAAAACAGTGGATGACTTTTAAGAATGATTTACTTGCTTGAACTCTGTTACGTAGTCAGTGGGAGAATTTGGAGGACGGAGGGATGTTTGTGTGTGGGCATGAATACGTCAGTTTGGTTAAGGCAGGCTTAATGAAGCTGGCTCTTGTAGGCTCATGTCTGTTGTCTTGGTAACAGGTTATTTGAGACCCATCCAGAATGCAAGGATGTATTCTTTCTGTTCCGAGACGTGGAGGACCTTGAGATGTTACGAACCAGCCGTGAGCTCAGGTCACATGGCCTACGGTCAGTCGCCACACCACAACACTACAACTCTTAAGTTCAATACACTACAGTTGGTGTACCACAGAGGGAATGGTATTTTTATATATATTTTTTTTTACATATATCTCACAATGTACCATCACGGATTACATTGAAGCAAACTAATGTATGACATACTGTAGAGATTAAGTTTCCTATTTCAAAGATCTGTCAACACTGTTTGTGTCCCTATATGAGATGATCATGATCTGGCTAGCTATTATCAGGTCTGCTGCCAGTGAAGAACACACTTATCCTCCACATGCAGCTCCCAATGGTGTGTTTTCTCCATTCTGTTGTGTCACTGAGGTATGCTGAGCCTCTGTTTCTCCCCACAAAAGGCCAATAAACCTAATTAAGCCTGAGGACTCCACTTAATCAAAGGTATGAAGGCTACAGTGGCATTACAGGAGACAGACATGGATATGTACACTACATCTCCACACGGCCCTTTCGAGCTTATACTCCCAGGAAAAGGCCAAGTGCCCCTCAAATCACTTGCACAGGCATTAGTGCCAAATGTCCTCACCGGCCCACAGAGGGAGTACACCCATTTATTATTCTTGTGCATATTTATCTTTCTGCATAAACTCTCCCTAACATGCTCTTCGGTGTAAAATACAGGCCTACGGGCAACAACGGAACCATGTTCAGTTTCAGCGTTTAATGTCGGAGAACAATTGTTGAAAGAGAGGATAAACTATGACTAAATGAATTGGATCACATTAAGTGCCCGCTGTATGATCAAATGATGGTGATAATCAAGGTGTGCCTGTGGGTCCTAATATCCAGGCCTGTGTTTCCTCTCAGAGTAATGTCCTTCATTGAGAAAAGTGTGGCCAGACTGGACCAGCTGGAGAGACTAGATGTTCTGGCTGTGGAGCTAGGGATGAGCCATTACCATTACAACGCCCCACCTAAATACTACAGCGTAAGACACACACACTGACGATGCATTTTAAGCAAAGTTAGAGTTTGCATTTTTGGGGGGATACATGTATACATCCCTATTCTGGTGTGATTTCTTTCCAGTATGTAGGAGCAGAATTCATCTGTGCTGTCCAACCCATTCTCAAAGAGAGATGGACCCCTGAGCTTGAGGAGGCATGGAAGGTACAGATTTCAGTCTTTCTTGGCACCCCCTGTGATTTAATATGTGGGTGTCAATCACATGCTCTTCTAGGAATTCACCCAGTATAAATGTTCAGCAGAATGCGTTGAATTGGTATAATCATGGGTGTAACCTATTATTGTCCAAGGGGTCCCTTGGCTTTCTGCTGTGCCAGAGTTATTCACATCCAATGATTCATGTCAAGATGGAAATTATCACCAGTGGATGAGATAGGTTGACTGACATGAACATTTCAATTTCAATTAACCCGAAATGACCATATTGTGAAACCAGTGCATGGCTCTGTCACATAATGTAACCCTGCTTTACATAACTAACAAAGTATTATATCATACACTCTTAAGTACAATATACATTTCAGTACAATGTAAAACTGCGCTGTGCGTGCTACTGTGTACGATGTGAATAATGTTATTTTTTTGTTGATAGTCAGTGTTTTCTAATTAGTTTTATGGGTTACATGACTCCATGAAAACAATGGCTAATTTTACCGAGTGAACTAGCCTGGCTAATTTTACCGAGTGAACTAGCCTGGCTAATTTTAAATTAAATGAAATGAGTGAATGAAGCACTGTATTTTATCATAACTGTTCCATTGAAACTGTCTGTACTTGCCTCTAGTGGATTTATGGAGAACTACCCTTAACTCCAACCTAGTGCTTACCAGTCCTAAAAAAAGAAAATGAGTTACCTCAGGTGCGTTCAGCCATTCCTCTCAGGTTCGTTCAGCCATTCCTATGGGGTAAATGAGTTACCTCAGGTTCCAGCCATTCCTATGGGGTAAACCTCAGGTTTGTTCTTCCTATGGGGTAAATGAGTTACCTCAGGTGCAGCCATTCTAGGGGTAAATGAGTTACCTTTTGTTCAGCCATTCCTATGGGGTAAACGAGTTACCTACAGGTTTGTTCAGCCATTCCTTGGGGTAAACGCCTCAGGTTTGTTCAGCCATTCCTATGGGGTAAACGAGTTACCTCAGGTTTGTTCAGCCATTCCTATGGGGTAAAACCATTCCTATGTTAGTTACCTCAGGTTACCTTCAGGTTTGTTCAGCAGCCAACCTCAGGTTTGTTCAGCCATTCCTATGGGGTAAACGAGTTACCTCAGGTTACCTCAGGTTCGTCAGCCATTCCTATGGGGTAAACGAGTTACCTCAGGTTCGTTCAGCCATTCCTATGGGGTAAATGAGTTACCTCAGGTTCGTTCAGCCATTCCTATGGGGTAAATGAGTTACCTCAGGTTCGTTCAGCCATTCCTATGGGGTAAATGAGTTACCTCAGGTTCGTTCAGCCATTCCTAATGGGGTAAATGAGTTACTTCAGGTTCGTTCAGCCATTCCCATGGGGTAAATGAGTTACTTCAGGTTCGTTCAGCCATTCCTATGGGGTAAATGAGTTACTTCAGGTTCGTTCAGCCATAAATGAATGGGGAAGAATGGGGTTTAGGGATAATTGCCAAAAATAAGGTCTGAGGTTAACACAGGAGATCTTATACGTTTTGATCTAGAAGATAATATCAGTCAGTTAACATGACCTTTATGAATTATGAAGAGTTTATGTGCTTGTTTTGAATACATAAATGCTTTAAAAAAATCACAAAAAGGGACGTTAGCTAATGAAGATGATCTCATAGAACAACATGTACAAGATCTCCATAAGCCTGTGTTTACCACAGACCTTTTTTTTTTGGTCTTTATTGACCCCACGCAGTGGAGGAACGTTACTGGAACTTTCAATGGGACTGGGTTCTACGGTCAGATGAGACCAAAATAGAGCTTTTTGGAAATAAACACCAGGGGTGGGTTTGGAGTAGACAGAAAGATATCCATGCAGAAAAGTACCTCATACCCACTGTGAAGTATGGTGGTGGTTCTTTGATGTTCTTGGCTGTTTTTCTTCCAAAGGCCCTGGACAACTTGTTAGGGGACATGGTATCATGGACTCCATCAAGTATCAGCAGATATTAAATCAAAGCCTCTTCTAGGAAGCTTTAACTGGGCCTTCATTGGATCTTCCAGCAGGACAATGAACCAAAGCACACTTCAAAATCAACACAAAAATGGTTCACTGACCACAGAATCAAGGTTTTGCCATGGCCATCCCAGTCCCCTGACCTAAACCCCATAGAAAACCTGTGGGATGAGCTGAAGAGGAGAGTCCACGAGCTTGGACCTCAAATCTGAAGGATCTGGAGAGATTCTGTATGGAGGAATGGTCTAAGATCCCTTGCCATGTGTTCTCCAACCTCATTACCCATTTTAGGAGAAGACTTAGAGCTGTTATCTTGGCAAAGGGAGGTTGCACAAAATACTGAATGAAGGGGTGCCAATAATTGTGGCATACATATGTTTGAGAAAAATATTTTTTTATGTTAGAAATGATTTTTTTTCTTTAAATTATTTTACTTTAATTGAAAGTTTGATTTCTGTGAATATTTTGAATGAAAGACCAAGAGGATAACCAATAAATATGTTTTTTTTTACAGCCTGTTTTGCTCATATTTACAAAGGGTGCCAATATTAGTGGAGGGCACTGTATTCATACCCTTTGACTTCTTTCACATTTTGTTGTGTTACAGCCTAAATTCTAAATGGATTAAAGAAATAAAACATCTACACACAATACCCCATAATGACAAAGTGAAAACGTGTTTTTAGATAAATACAGAAATATTGAATTTACTTAAGTATTCACACCCGTGTCAATACTTTGTAGAAGCACCTATGGCATTGATTACAGCTGTGAGTCTTTCTGGGTAAGTATTTACGAATTTTCCACACCTGGATTGCACAACATTTGCCATTCAAATTTCTTCAAGCTCCATCAAATTGGTTGTTGATCATTGCTACACAACCATTTTCAGATCTTGCCATAGATTTTCAAATAGATTAGAGTCAAAACTGTAACTCGGCCACTCAGGAACATTCACTGTCTTCTTGGTAAGCAACTCAAGTGTAGATTTGGCCTTGTATTTTAGGTTATTGTCTTGCTGAAAGGTGAATCCATCTCCCAGTGTCTGGTAGAAAGCAGACTGAACCCGGTTTTCCTTTAGGATTTTGCCTGTGCTTAGTTCCATTGTTTATTTTTATCCTGAAAAACTCTGTCCTTAACGATTACAAGCATACACATAGCACGATGCAGCCACCACTATGTTTGAAAATATGTTGAGTAATGTATTGGATTGGATTTGCCCCAAACACAACACTTTGTAGTCAGGCCACAAAGTGAATTGCTTAGCCCCATTTTTTGCAGTATTACTTTAGGGCCTTGTTGAGAACAGGAAGCATGTTTTGGAATCTTTTATTCTGTACAGGTATCGTTCTTTTCATTCTGTCAATTAGGTTAGTATTGTGGAGTAACTACAATGTTGTTGGTCCATCCACAGTTTTCTCCTATCACAGCCATTAAACTCTAACTGTTTTAACGTCACCATTAGCCTCATGGTGAAATCCCTGACCTGTTTCCTTCCTCTCTGGAAACGGAGTTAGGAAGGACGCCTGTATCTTTGTAGTGACTGGCTGTATTGATACACCATCCAAAGTGTAATTAATAACTCCACCATCTTTTTTTATTTTACCCATCTACCAATAGGCATCCCTTCTTTGCAAGGCATTGGAAAACTTCCCTGGTCTTTGTGGTTCAAATCCAGTGCTCGACTGAGGGACCTTACAGATAATTATGTGTGGGGTACAACGATGAGGTAGTCATGAAAAAATATTTGTAAACACTTTTGTTGCACACAGTCAGTCCTTGCAACTTGTGACTTGTTAATTAAGCACATTTTTACTCCTGAACTTGCCATATCAAAGGGATGGAATACTTATTGACTCAAGACATTTCAGCTTTTTAATTATGGGGTATTGTAGGCCATTGACAAAAACATCTCAATTTAATCCATTTTTAAAATCAGGCTGTAACACAACAAAATATGGGAAAAGTCAAAGGGTGGTATGACTACTTTCTGAAGGCACTGTATAAGGGTGGGAATACTTTGGAACAGATTTCCAAAATTAATAAACTCACCAGTTGGGGGAACCCTGCATTCAGACACCTTGAATCGAATTCTACATTATTACAGGTATCCTCATAATTCCTTGTGTGTTTGTGAACCAGACCCTGTTCCTGTACCTGAGCAGGCTTATGAAGCAGGGCTACCAGGAGGAGACAAGCAGACATCACCATGAGGCAGCATCCTGCAAGGAAAGGCCAGAGAAGAGGAACACACCCAGATGAGAGACCTGGCTATGGCTGGCCTCCACCCAGAGACTGTTGAGCATAGCACAAAAATGTGGCACGTGGCTTTTAGCTGTGTATATAGTGTATTTATCGCTTACAGTATTCATTTTCTACATACAGTTGAAGTTGGAAGTTTATATACACTTAGGTTGGAGTAGTTTTTCAACCACTCCACAAATTCCTTGTTAACAAACTAGAGTTTTGGCAAGTCGGTTAGGACATCTACTTTGTGCATGACAAGTAATTTTTCCAACAATAATCTACAGATTATTTCACTGTATCGCAATTCCAGTGGGTCAGAAGTTTACATACACTAAGTTGACTGTGCCTTTAAACAGCTTGGAAAATTGTAGACCTCCACAAGTCTGGTCCAATGCCTAAAGGTACCATGTTCATCTGTACAAACAATAGTACACAAGTATACACACCATGGGACCACTCAGCCGTCATACCGCTCAGGCAGGAGATGCGTTCTGTCTCCTAGAGATGAACGTACTTTGGTGCGAAAAGTGCAAATCAATCCCAGAACACCAGCAAAGGACCTTGTGATGCTGCAGGAAACCGGTACAAAGTATCTATATCCACAGTAAAAACGAGTCCTATATCGACATAACCTGAAAAGCCGGCTCAGCAAGGAAGAAGTCACTGCTCCAAAACCGCCGTAAAAAAAGCCAGACTACGATTTAAAACTGCACATGGAGACAAAGATCGTACTTTTTGGAGAACTGTCCTCTGGTCTGATGAAACAAAACTAGAACTGTTTGGCCATAATGACCATCTTTATGTTTGGAGGGAAAAGGGGGAGGCTTGCAAGCCAAAGAACACCATCCCAACCATGACCCACGATGGTGGCAGCATCATGTTGTGGGGGTGCTTTGCTGCAGGAGGGACTGGTGCACTTCACAAAATAGATGGCATCATGAGGTAGGACAATTATGTGGATATACAGTGCCTTGCGAAAGTATTCGGCCCCCTTGAACTTTGCGACCTTTTGCCACATTTCAAGCTTCAAACAAAGATATAAAACTGTATTTTTTTGTGAAGAATCAACAACAAGTGGGACACAATCATGAAGTGGAACGACATTTATTGGATATTTCAAACTTTAACAAATCAAAAACTGAAAAATTGGGCGTGCAAAATTATTCAGCCCCTTTACTTTCAGTGCAGCAAACTCTCTCCAGAAGTTCAGTGAGGATCTCTGAATGATCCAATGTTGACCTAAATGACTAATGATGATAAATACAATACACCTTTGTGTAATCAAGTCTCCGTATAAATGCACCTGCACTGTGATAGTCTCAGAGGTCCGTTAAAAGCGCAGAGAGCATCATGAAGAACAAGGAACATACCAGGCAGGTCTGAGATACTGTTGTGAAGAATTTTAAAGCCGGATTTGGATACAAAAAGATTTCCCAAGCTTTAAACATCCCAAGGAGCACTGTGCAAGCGATAATATTGAAATGGAAGGAGTATCAGACCACTGCAAATCTACCAAGACCTGGCCGTCCCTCTAAACTTTCAGCTCATACAAGGAGAAGACTGATCAGAGATGCAGCCAAGAGGCCCATGATCACTCTGGATGAACTGCAGAGATCTGCAGCTGATGTGGGAGACTCTGTCCATAGGACAACAATCAGTCGTATATTGCACAAATCTAGCCTTTATGGAAGAGTGGCAAGAAGAAAGCCATTTCTTAAAGATATCCATAAAAAGTGTTGTTTAAAGTTTGCCACAAGCCACCTGGGAGACACACCAAACATGTGGAAGAAGGTGCTCTGGTCAGATGAAACCAAAATTGAACTTTTTGGCAACAATGCAAAACGTTATGTTTGGCGTAAAAGCAACACAGCCCATCACCCTGAACACACCATTCCCACTGTCAAACATGGTGGTGGCAGCATCATGGTTTGGGCCTGCTTTTCTTCAGCAGGGACAGGGAAGATGGTTAAAATTGATGGGAAGATGGACGGAGCCAAATACAGGACCATTCTGGAAGAAAACCTGATAGAGTCTGCAAAAGACCTGAGACTGGGACGGAGATTTGTCTTCCAACAAGACAATGATCCAAAACATAAAGCAAAATCTACAATGGAATGGTTCAAAAATAAACATATCCAGGTGTTAGAATGGCCAAGTCAAAGTCCAGACCTGAATCCAATCGAGAATCTGTGGAAAGAACTGAAAACTGCTGTTCACAAATGCTCTCCATCCATCCTCACTGAGCGAGCGGTTTTGCAAGGAGGAATGGGAAATAATGTCTGTCTCTCGATGTGCAAAACTGATAGAGACATACCCCAAGTGACTTACAGCTGTAATCGCAGCAAAAGTTGGCGCTACAAAGTATTAACTTAAGGGGGCTGAATAATTTTGCACGCCCAATTTTTCAGTTTTTGATTTGTTAAAAAAGTTTGAAATATCCAATAAATGTCTTTCCACTTCATGATTGTGTCCAACTTGTTGTTGATTCTTCACAAAAAAATACAGTTTTATATCTTTATGTTTGAATCCTGAAATGTGTCAAAAGGTCGCAAAGTTCAAGGGGGGCGAATACTTTCGCAAGGCACTGTAGTTAAAGCTTGGTTGCAAATGGGTCTTCCAAATGAACAATGAACCCAATCATACTTCCAAAGTTGTAGCAAAATGGCTTAAGGATAACAAAGTCAAGGTACTGGAGTTGCCATCACAAAGCCCTGATCTCAATTCTATAGAAATGTTGTGGGCAGAACTGAAAAAGTGTGTGCGAGCAAGGAGGCCTACAAACCTAACTCAGTTACACCAGCTGCGCCAGGAGGAATGGGACAAAATTCACCCAACTTATTGTGGGAAGCTTGTGGAAGGCTACCTGAAACGTTTGACCCAAGTTAAACAATGTAACTTTTTATGGCTGCCCTCCCATTAACGGGATAATTGTCATCAACAACCGCTGAATTGCATAGCGCCACATTCAAATAATATTACTAAAAATATTTATATTCATGAAATCACAAGTACAATGTAGCAAAACACAGCTTAGCCTTTTGTTAATCTACCTGTCATGTCAGATTTTGAAAATATGCTTTACAGCGAAAGCAATCCAAGTGTTTGTGTAAGTTTATCGATCGCTCAACAAAACATTATGTACACCTAGCATCAAGTAGCTTGGTCACGAAAATCAGAAAAGCAATCAAATTAATAGTTTACTTATGATGATCTTCGGATGTTTTCACTCACGAGACTGCCAGTTACACAATAAATGTTCCTTTTGCTCCATAAAGATTATTTTTATATCCAAAATACCTCCGTTTGTTTGGTGCGTTATGTTCAGAAATCCACAGGAAAGAGTGGTCACGACAATGCAGACAAATTCCAAAGCAGACAAATTCCAAATAGTAACCGTAATGTCCACAGAAACATGTTTAAACTTTGTTTTTTAAATATATAATCGATAATATATCAACCGCAACAGTCTTTTTCAGTCAGAGTGGGAAAGGCAATGGCTGCACAAACTCTGTTACGCATACAAAACACAGCTGGCACCCGGCCATACAATGACGCAATGTTATCTTTCTCGCTCATTTTTCAAAATAAAAGCCTGAAACTATGTCTAAAGACTGTTGACACCTTGAGGAAGCGATTGGAAAAGGAATCTGGTTGATATCCTTTTAAATGGAGCAAAGGCAGGCTGTGGAGCATGGAGTTTTCAAAATAGAAGCCGATTCCTGGTTAGATTTTCATCAGAGTTTCACCTGCAATATCAGTTCTGTTATACTCACAAACAATATTTTGACAGTTTTGGAAACTTGTTTTCTATCCAATACTAATAAGCATATATTAGCGAGACTGAGGAGCAGGCCGTTTAGTTTGGGCAACTTATTCATCCAAGCTACTCAATACCGCCCCCCAGCCATAAGAAGTTAAAGGCAATGCTACCAAATACTAATTGTAAACTTCTGACCCACTGGGAATGTCGTGAAAGAAATAAAAGCTGAAATAAATAATTCTCTATTATTATTCTGACATTTCACATTCTTAAAATAAAGTCGTCATCCTAACTGACCTAAGACAGGGAATCTTTACTAGGATTAAATGTCAGGAACTGTGAAAAAATGAGTTTAAATGTATTTGGCTAAGGTGTATGTAAACTTCCAACTTCAACTGTAGCTTGTGTTATCAGCCTACAATGTAAAGTTAAACGGCGTATTCCTTATTTCAACAAATCGCTGCCAGATTGATATTTATTCCAACAAAGCACTTTATATCTCATTTTACAGTAACAATTTGTATTCCTCAATGACATTGTGATAAACGATGACATCATTCATCTGACATGTGTTAAAAGCTGCAGCTGTGTGTCATTCACTGGAAAGTCATTATAATCCTTAATGATAATTATCATGGTTAGGTTTACACCCAGTAAGGAAAACCAAGCCTGTTGATTAAAAACTACATTTATCAAGTACAAGGTTCTCTCTGTATCCATAAATCAAATATGCCAATCAGCCACCAGTAAATATACTATATTATAAGTTTCTAAATACTTTTCCCTTCACTCAATCTTCCATCACATGGCAAATTACATCCTAAAAATTAAGAGGCTGCAGCTTTTCTGCATTTGAATTGATAATACAACAGTACAATAGAGGTCTTACAATGTGTCAGCTAACTTTTGGATCCTCGCTTTACAGCTTAGCTTACAACTATGAATTTGCCACCTTCATTAAGTGGACACATG
Source organism: Oncorhynchus keta (assembly GCF_023373465.1). Classification (NCBI taxonomy): domain Eukaryota; kingdom Metazoa; phylum Chordata; class Actinopteri; order Salmoniformes; family Salmonidae; genus Oncorhynchus; species Oncorhynchus keta. The sequence continues at coordinate 32,807,034 of NC_068455.1, read as the reverse complement.
AGTGACGAAGAACTAATTGGACCAATAAGGAACTCACCCATTTAATAATTTCTTCTTAAGTAAAAACAAAAACAATTCTGTATCTCACTTTCCACCATAAAATATAATAATCTAACATTTCCCGAAGGGCAAAAGAAACATTCAGCCCCAACCCTAACAAATGTATTTGGCAGCTTCACTCGTAGTTAGTATATAGTTACACATTTAATCATCTATCCATAAATGGTTAAGACAAGGTCCAGTTGGAAAGTAAATCAGAACTTTAGTGAACATGTAATCAAATTGATGCATGCAAACCGAAATGACTAAATAGGTAGTAGTTAAAATGAAAACGATTTGAAAGGCATTTTATCAACACGCTCCATCCTTTCCGTGACTACATAAACGATGCAGCTCTCTGTGTAACTTGGATCCAAGCCAGAGATGTTGACATGGGGGTGGGGGGGTTGATCTAAAAAGGCAGCTCACTTATAGTATCCTCTGAGTGTTAAACTCCTCAACGCTCCCTTCATCCCGATACCATTCACTGGCCAGGGAGGAGACACTGCTGTGTAAACAATGGCATGCTGTCAAAGCAGTCCCCAGGTGGAAGATTGTGGGCCGCAGCCAGCAGCAGGAAGGATGGGGGTAGAGATGATAGTTACGAGTGTTTGGAGGTGGTACAGGCAAGTCTGGGTTCCGCCAGTATGCTATGAAAGAGTCTGTTGCTCATTGGGTGGCTTTGGTTTTCTTGCTTTTGCTTTTCTTGTCTTTCTTCTTAAGGCCGTCCATATGTGCTCTCAGGAGGTTAGAGTATGCCTGACAAGTTGAAAAGAGGAGTTTGTCAAGAGGAACGTGTTTAAATTATTTGCTAAATCATTTTTAGCATTACATAGATCTAGTCAAACAAGACAATGTGCATTCAGTGCTCCAGTGATGCATTTGTTACAAAAACCATACCACAATGTCAGTACCTACCATCTGGAACTTGATTACTTCTTTGGTGCTAACCTGGCGATAAAAGGAAAACTGATTAGCACTACTGTCTGCAAGGTATAGCAAATAATATGGATTTATTTCAACAGCGAAGTTAGAGTTCAACATCATAGTACCCTCAAAGCTAATCACTAAGCTAAGGATCCTGGGACTAAACAACTCCCTCTGCAACTGGATCCTGGACTTCCTGACGGGCCACACCCAGGTGGTGAGGGTAGGCAGCACCACATCTGCCACGCTGATCCTCAATACTGGAGTTCCCCAGGGGAGCATGCTCAGTCCCCTCCTGTACCCCCTGTTCACTCAAGACTGCATGGCCAACCCCATCCTTAAGTTTGCAGATGACACAACAGTGGCTGCCTGCCATACAGGACCTCTACACCAGGCAGTGTCAGAGGAAGGCCCTAAAACTGTCAAAGACCCCAGCCACCCCAATCATAGACTGTTCCCTCTACTACCGCATGGCAGGCGGTACCGGAGTGCCAAGTCTAGGACAAAAAGGCTTCTCAACAGTTTTTACTCCCAAGCCATAAGACTCCTGAACAGGTAATCAAATGGCTACCTGGACTATTTGCATTGTGTGCCCCCCCCAACCCCTCTTTTTACACTGCTGCTACGCTCTGTTTATCATATATGCATAGTCACTTTAACTATACATTCATGAACAAACTACCTCAAATTGGGCCGACCAACCAGTGCTCCCGCACATTGGCTAACCGGGCTATCTGCATTGTCCCACCCACCAACCCCTATTTTACGCTACTGCTACTCTCTATTCATCATATATGCATAGTCACTTTAACCATATCTACATGTACATACTACCTCAATCAGCCTAACCGTCTGTATGTAGCCTTGCTACTTTTATAGCCTCGCTACTGTATATAGCCTGTCTTTTTACTGTTGTTCTATTTCTTTACCTACCTATTGTTTACCTAATACCTTTTTTTGCACTATTGGTTAGAGCCTGTAAGTCTACAACTGTTGTATTTGGCGCACGTGACAAATAAACTTTGATTTGATGTCAGAACACCCAAGAGCAATGGACAACATAGATTCCGACCCTACGCTTGCTTACAGCTGCACTGGGGTCGGATAGGCTTGCTGTTTACATTAAGCCACCGCAGATCCGGCTCAGAAATCACACCTCAACCCAGGGATGTGAAATTGCGTTGCGCTCAGAAATGGTACGTTTTGAAGTAACTGCTGTTTTCATCCTCATGCTAGCTAGCAGTAGCCACAGCAACCATTATGGAATGGCACGTCGCATTGAACAACAAAGGAGCTGATTGGCTGACACTGTCATTACAAAATGGCTGTGGCTTATGCAACCGAGCATGAGGACGAAAAGGGCAGGTTCCTGAAAAACAAGCACTCTCGCACCGGTTCCACAGTGTCTTAATCGAAACAGGAAGTCTGTCCGACCCCAGTGCAGCTGTACGCAAGCGTGGAGTCTGAATCTAGTCTGGCTAAATACTAAGTAGAGATGTATGGACTAATTGCCTGACTAGGTAAGAAAAAGATTTTATTCTAAAAATCAACCAAACCATCATAAATCACTTCTTTGCCACATGTTGTAGACTGACCACTGTGCTGATTTTCTTCTTGCCGTCTGACGCTCTGAGTAGACACTTGTTGTCTGCTGGTTCATAACTCTCTGGGTGGCCTTTTCTGGGGACTGGTTTGGTTCTCCCGTCATCTGTAAAGTTCATGACAACAAACTACAGGTCAACAGGATTACTCACTGTAGTTGGACTGATCAGACAGCCTTAGATTCAATAACCCTGAAGCAACTACCAGCAGATAGTCACAAGAAATGAAAAAAAAATTACACAATTAAAACATTTGCACTGAGAAAAGCACCGGGGATGGACAGCTTTCCCATAGAATTGTATTTTATATTTTGGGACATGGTAGCGTCTCTATTTACGTAAATAACAACTCATGTCACTCAATTCAGTACTTCCTAGGTTCATGTATCAAACAGTTACTTCAGTTATATTAAAACCAGTCAATTCTGGAGTTCAACAGATTAGACCCATACATTTAAAAAAAAATGCAACAATAAAATGATTAAACTCAAGGGCAACAGAATAGCAAAAGTATTCCCAGATTTGATACATATTAATCAAACAGTGTTTATTAAACATAGACACAAAATACAAGAACATTTCTCAGTATAATACAATACGCAAAAAGATGTAGATTTCTCAATGGCTGTTGATGCAAAAAATGCTTTTGGTCGTCCTTGGAACCATTCAAACTTCCCAGCTGAAATAATACATTCAATTCAAATATATAAATATCCAAAAGCAAAAATACAGTACATACCCCATAATGACAAAGCAAATACAGGTTTAGAATTTTGAGCCAAGGACTACATGCTTTCTGGTAAGTTGAGGGGTGTTAACTCACCTGTTTCCATACATGTTTCATTTTAAAACATTTATCTTACAAAGGAGTTGTTTAACTGCTTAACTATTTATCTCTACTTGGAATTGTATTTGGGATTTTTTAACAATTTTTTTCCTAATCTTTACAGGAAAATTCCACAGGCTCTATCTGATGTGTGGAGCCATTTCAATGCAGATAATGTAGAAGGAAAAGCTGTGTACATTTGCAAATACTGTGCCAAATCATATGTGACAAATGCAACAAAGATGCAGAATCATCTGGCCAAGTACATAAAGTTCCCTCGGCGCTCACAACAAGCAACCTCTGACAAAAGTCCATCTACTTCTATTCGAGGTGAAAAGGATGAATCAGACACCTTACGATAGCAACAGCTCATGGTCCTCCTGGAATCAGAAGTTTTTTGGACTCAATGGTGGAACATAGTCATACTGATGAATGTTTTGCTCAAGCTGTGTATGCAATTGGTTCACCTCTGATGCTCACAGGCAATGTGTATTGGAAGAGATTTCTGAATGTTCTTCGCCCAGCATACACCCCTCCAACCAAACGTGCTTTATCTACTAATTTGCTGGATGCAGAGTTAAAGAGAAAGTCAAGCAAATCATAGAGAAAGCAGACTGTATTGCAATCATCTCTGATGGGTGGTCGAATGTTCGTGGGCAAGGAATAATTAACTACATCTCCACCCCTCAACCAGTAATCTACAAGAGCACAGACAAGGGACAACAGACACACCGGTCACTAAATTGCAGATGTGCTGAAGGCAGTCGACGACCTTTGACCACAGCATGTATTTGCACTGGTGACAGACAATGCTGGAACATGAAGGCTGCTTCGTCTAAAGTGGAGTCCAACCCTCACGTCACACCGATTGGCTGTGCTTCTCATGCACTGAATCTGCTCTTCAAGGACATCATGGCACTGAAAACATTGGATACGCTCTACACGAGAGCCAAGAAAATGGTTAGGTATGTGAAGGGTCATCAAGTTATAGCAGCAATCTACCTCACCAAGCAAAGTGAGAAGAATAAGAGCACCACATTGAAGCTGCCCAGCAACATGTTGTCATCATGTTTGACAGTCTCCTGTAGGGGAAGGAGTCTCGTCAAGAAATGGCCATATCACAGTCTGCCGATATGGACTTCCCCATCAAGAGGATCCTCCTGGATGATGTATTTTGGGAGAGAGTGGTAAAAGCAGCCTGAAATCTATAGCAGTAGCCATTGCACAGATTGAGGGAGACAATACTATCCTGTCTGATGTTCAGACTCTGCTTGCAGATGTAAGAGAATAAATCCTTCCTGCCCTGCCCACATCACGGTTGCTCCAAGCAGAATAAACTGCAGTTCTGAAATACAAAAGAAAACATGAAGACTTCTGCCTGAAGCCCATACACGCCGCAGACTACATATGCTGGCAAGAGCATCCTCTCTGGTGCAGAGATCAACAAGGTCGATGGTGTCAACACTACCGTGTCTCGCCACCTTGGCCTGGATGAGGGCAAGGTTCTTGGCAGTCTGGCGAAGTACACTTCCAAGCAAAGGCTTTGGGATGGAGATGCAATATGGCAGTGGTGCCAACATATCTCATCAGCCACCTGGTGGAAGGGACTTTGTGGATCTGAGGCTCTTTCCCCTGTAGCCTCCATCATCCTTCAAATCCCACCAACATCAGCCACCTCAGAGCACAACTGGCCCTTGTTTGGGAACACACACACACACCAAAGCACACAACAGGCTGACCAATACAAGGGTGGAAAAATTGGTGGCCATCTGGGCAAATAAGAGGCTTTTTGGGCCTGACAACAAGCCATCCATAACAAGGTTGGAAAGTCACAGTGAAGATAAGGCCTCAGTCTGATGTTCCATAGGTGGACATTGAGGAGGTCCAGGATGAAGACATGGAAGCCGGAGAGAAAGACAACCAAAAATGTAGTTTCTAGACTATCATTTTACAGATATTGAAAATGTTCTGGGGAGATGCGATGGATCATTGGGGATCATTCAATATCCATTTCCTTTGTTGTTCAGTGAAATTATCCCATGTGAAGAGTAAACTAATTTAATTAAAGTTCAATTCAAAATGTTTATTTTATTTCAATTGGAAGGATTTCATCATTTGCAATTATGTCTACTTATGATAAGGGAAGAGGTTTTTGTTTCTGTCTCCATATGATATGGTAAATATATAAAATGCAAAAAACATCTACATATAAATGTTATTAATATTAATTTGCATATATTTCCGTAAAGTCTATCGGAAAGTTTCCACCTCTGAATATTCCTCAAAATGTGCAACCTTATACCCAACAAGAACCGAGGCTGTAATCGCTGCCAAAGGTGCTTCAACAAAGTACGGAGTAAAGGGTCTGAATAATTATGTAAATGTAATATTTCAGTGTGTTTAATACATTTGCAAAAATGTCTAAAAACCTGTTTTGCTTTGTCATTATGAGGTATTGTGTGAATATTGAGGAGAAAAAAAAATGTAATTTATTCAATAAGGTTGTAATGTAACAAAATGTGGAAAAAGTTAAGGGGTCTGAATACTTTCCGAATGCACTGTACCTGACTAATATTGAAAACGAATGCCCCCTTAATAACAAATATTTCTAGAAACTCAGGATATGAAATTAATGTGGAAAAACATGTAATGGCAATAGGAAAAATAACTAACGATCTACAGCAGAAGTCTCCAACCGTTTTCTAGCATGAGAGCTATTTAAAAAAAATTTATCCGTCATAAGCTACTCTTTTTTCTCTAGCTTTCAAATAGGCATGTTCTTCGCTTCTCCTCTCTCCTGCAACTCTTCCCCAGGTCCTTAGTGTAAAAGAGAAAGTAGAGCACTATGTTCTGTCAATATACCTGGTACAATAATGGTTACTAAACTATTAAGGGGGCCCTATTAAATGTTATTTCCCCCCCAAAATATGCTTTATATTTTCCCAAATTAACTTAAGCTTTCCTGGTTCTAGATTTTTGGGGTTTTCACTCTTAAAATGAGAATTATTCATAGAGAAACAACAAAATTGGATGTTCTGAGTCCATGTCAATGAATAAATCACATTTAGATTTGAGATAAATTTAGATTGGAGTGTAAACCCCCTTTAAATCGCACATCTAGCGAGTGAGGAATGTGTGGTCTAAATTGCCGGTATAGCGATGTTTCTGTGCTGCTGCTGCTCATTTCATGGCAAAGTGAACAAATAGCAAAGAATAGATACAAATTATATTCCTTCTCATGATATACTTCTGCCAGGTAAGCCTACTTTGCAGTTAACATTTAATTTAAATGTTTTTGGGGAAAGTACTTCTGCCAACCCACAAGATGGTTATCACATCCACTGGCTACACAGAGTGATAAACAAAAGCGCACACCACACAGACAGAGGGGCAATATTGTTGGAAATGAACAGGCAGATAGTGTGTTAGGTTTGGGTTTTTAAGCCAAGTGGCTATCCAGGGATGGTATAATCTAAATGTTGCTTTTCTTAGATAGTAGATGGGAGCTTGCGGTGTCTGATACTTGTGAGATTTGTTTATGACAGTTTGCTGTGGAGCACGTGAAAATTGCATGCACTTTCAGAAATCCCGCTATGCCCTCAGACTAACCATCAAACAAGCAAAGCGTCAATACAGGATTAAGATTTAATCCTTCTACACCTGCTCTGACACTCGTCGGATGTGGCAGGGCTAGAAAACTATTACGGACTACAAAGGGAAACCCAAACGCGAGCTGCCCAGTGGCGCGAGCCTACCACACGAGCTAAATGCCTTTTATGCTCGCTTTGAGGCAAGCAACACTGAAGCATGCACGAGAGCACCAGCTGTTCTGGATGACTATGTGATAACGCTCTCGGTAGCTAATGTGAACAAAACCTTTAAACAGGTCAACAGTCACAAAGCCGCTGGGCCAGACGGATTACCAGGACGTGTACTTAAAGCTTCCGCGGACCAACTGGCAAGAGTCTTCACTGACATTTTCAACCTCTCCCTGACTGAGTCTGTAATACCTACATGTTTCAAATAGACTACCATAGTCCCTGTGCCCAAGGAAGCGAAGGTGACCTGCCTAAATGATTACCACCCCGTGGCACTCATGTCGGTAGCCATGACGTGCATTGAAAGGCTGGTCATGACTCACATCAACAGCATCCTCCCGGACACCCTAGACCCATTCCAATTCGCATACCATCCCAACAGATGACGCAATCTCAATTGCACTCCACAACGCCCTTTCTCACCTGGACAAAAGGAACACGTGAGAATGCTGTTAATCGACTACAGCTCAGCATTCAACACCATATTGCCCACGAAGCTGCTTGTTTGTTACCTATGCATAGTCACTTCACCCCCACCTACATGTACAGATTACCTCAACTAGCCTGTACCCCTGCACACTGACTGGTACCAGAGCCACCTCCTGTATATCGCCTTGTTATTCTTATTGGGTTACTTTTTACCTGGTAAATACCAAGTTGGTAAATACTTTATTCTTCTAGAACGGCACTGTTGGTTAAGGGCTTGTAAGTAAGCATTTCACAGTAAAGTCTACACTTGTTGTATTTGGCACGTGGCAAATAAAGTTTGATTTGATTTAAAGAGGAACACAAAGGATGGAGCTAAGAACATTAACACCTTCTTAGTTAAGAACACTATAACATGGAAGAAAATTAAACAGATTGTACAAAGAACCAATATTACTGCCTAAAAACACACCACTATGGAACAATTCTTGGATAGCTTTTCAGAATCCACTGATAAATTGACTCACATGGACTACTAAAGGCATAGAAACCGTAAATGATGTGGTAAAAGTAAATAAATATTTCCCTGCCAGAATTAAAAAGCAATTTTGGACTGACCAATGTAGACATTATCAAATATACTGTATGCAACATAAAAGTTATATTTCACATAAGCTTTCAGGTCAAAATTGGGACATCAGAGCAAAATTGAGGGAATCCTATTTGAATCAGAAAAACATACTCTAAAAGATACTTTAGAAATAAATGTAAGCTATTGGAACCAACAAATAAAAATAACTGATATTGGCACAAGATGTAGGGAGTGTTTGTTATATTCAAACTACATTACCGTTAACAAAAATGTGGCTAACCCAGTATAAATTAATGTATAGAATGTATTATACAAGAGACAAAATTCAAATTATACAGCACCATGGCAAAGTCATGTCGTAAGTGTAAAACTAACAATGACTCAATAATGAATGCATTCTGGGAGTGTTATAAAGACCAAAAGATATGAGCAGAATTAGAAAGCTGGCTGTAGGAAGTTTTACAATGTAAATGTACGTTTAATCTGTGTTATCGGCAGTTTTCAAGACATGGCATATGGGAGTGTGGTGAGATAAACAATATTGTCCAAACCATTGGGTGTCACTTATATCGAAGAAGCTATTACTTAAATACTGGAAGTTAAATGATACTCCAATGTTGAGAGAATGGAAGAATCAAATGCTTTATTATTTAAATATTGAAAAAAGTCTGTCAACAAACAGAAACAACATAACACAATATAAAAAGTAATATGAGGTAGTCTTAAAAGTATTAGAAACAACATTGGGTGTGGATACGTTGGGGACATTTGGGTCTGAACATATGTGATGTTATACATCTAGGTGGAAAGGTATTACGGCTGTCCCAGACAAAAAAATAGATTGTGTGACCGAAAGCCGACCAATTGATTGGTAGAAATGTTTTACAATGTATTTTTCCATATATAGACACACCCTATGTGTTTTAATTAAATCAAATATACGCTTGTCTGATGAAATACAACACAAATGACTCAAGAGGGAGCCAGAGATCAAGATAACCAGAAGCGAAAAACCTTAACCTAACCCCGACTATTCTCCTTCAGGTCCTACTGGCTTTCACAACAGTTAATATCCTGAAGATGGCGTTAATAGGCTACACGAGGAGTTGGTAACCTTTCTCATGTGGAATGCCTACCGATCTGCGTGCCACTTATGGTTTTCTTATGCACAATTTCGTGGAACAGTTTCATTTAATTTATAATAACGTCTTCATATCTAAAAATCATTGTCATGTGGTTAATCAAAATTCTATCCAAATGTAAATAAAAATGATACAAACCCAAAAAGTAACTTATATTGCCAACTATGTAAAAAATAGCCTACACAAAGCAACAAATAAAAATACTGCAGCCTGCAGGTAGAAAATATCCTAAATATTGGCTACACATGGCCTTTCTGCAACGAACTTGAAACATTGTATCAACTATCAACTTGGCTCCAGCCAGAAGTTCAAGCTAGCAAACTTGCAATTTATAAAATATTCTGGGCCCTCAGAGTTTCCCGCGCCAGTAAGCCCTGGAAAGATTTTTCAACTATTGTCATTCTCAATGTATGTAAAAACAGACTTTGTTTGCTTGCTGTTTGAGGTTAAGAAAACATTACTTTGAGAAACTCCACAGCTCATTAGTGTCATTGTGTGCTCTTCAAACAACATGTCCACTCTGACAATGATCATGGTAAAAGACTGGAATAATAATAATATATTGAATGTATTAACATAAATTACCATAACCAAACAAAAACTGTAGATGACAAATTAACAGTAAATATAAACTATTACTGATGATATATGCAATGGGGGAATTGATACACTAACAATCAAGGCAAACAATTCACACAATTAAGTTATGAAATAATGAACGTGCACAAATTGGCAGTAGAGTAATATCTGGGGTGAGACGTGCATTTTAGCCTTACAGACCTTGGACTGTGCCATCCACCTGGCCTCAGCAATGGATTTGTTCACTGAGATGGGCGCGAATCAGACAGGCGTCTTGTGCCATAAAAATATATATTTGCTACTGCTCGACTAAAAAAATCCCCGTCGACCAACAGCCAAACAATAGACCCGTCGACTAATTGGGGTCAGCCCTAAAAAAAGGTATGCATGTTAAATATGCACTATGCAGAATCGCTACGCAATTTCATGGTTGCTAAAATTATAATAGTTTGCTTTACAAAACAAGCAAGTTATAGAGTATCATTTTACTGTCTAAACCACTCTGAAATATATTTTCCATAACCAAAAACATTGTATTTTCAGCTGTTTAAAGCTGGTGTACAAAACTGAAAGTAAGAGGCAAAAATGTTACTTAACAGGAAGCATAGAAATAGCACACAACATATCTACCGTTTCTCAGAGACTTGCGTTCAATGAGAATGATAGCTCTATAACTCACATTTGTGTGTGAATTTGGTGGAGACGCCCAAAAAGTAACATATTGCTGCTTTAAGTATATTGTTTTTGTCTATGCATGTTTGCTTGTAAAAAAAAAAGCTGCTAAAAGTTAAATAAAATGTATACATAAATATCACTGTAAATGTAAACCTCTGAGGTTGAGCTCAAAAGAGGATATAGGCCTAATATGAACATTTCCTGGAAGAACTGAAGGATAAACTCGGCCACCAAATAACGTTAAGTCACAGTTGACAAGATCTGAGCACTTACATTTCTTTAACGTGATGGCAACACTGCCTGTGGTCCTGCATTTCTGGAACAGCCGTGTCAGCTCCGTCAAAAACTAGAGGAAAATAATCAGATGTAATTTAGGTTCGTTAACAGTGTTATCAACTGTGGTGGTAGCTTGTATGTAACGTTATGTTAATACTAGCCAGCTGTCTAATGAGCTAACGTTAGCTACCTAACTCGCCGACATATATCCATGTGTGTGTGTAACGTCAGATATATCTTTTCGAACTCACTCTCTACGACCTAGCTATCTTGCTAGCTACTTCTAAATAAAAACTTGTCCAGTATTTCTTATTCTATAAAGTTGACCACAGAAGCAATCCAAACGAATAGTTAGCAAATGCAAGCTTGCAGGCAGACGTGGTTTATTTCCCACTTATGCCAATGCAGAATACTTATCAAACTAAACCAGTCTTCTAATAGAGACAGTATCTAACTAAGATGTACTACATTAGTCGATGGAGCTTTCTATCATACCGAGTCGTTTTCAAGTAGTACCATGATTCCCACTGCAATTCTGTAACTTCAGCTAGCTGGCTAGCCTGTCAGAAGCACACGTACTACAACATGAAATTCTGCTCCGTGACCTTTCAACTTACAAAGTACACCCTGAATAATTTACATTACCGCCATCTAGTGTAGAGGAAAAAAACACAAACCCTTGAATAAACTAGACAGAGCTCAGTCTTTTGCTGCCTTTATTTCAAATTAATGAACTTGTATAATACAATTTCGTTGCAAAAATAATGAGCAATAAAGTACATCACGAAACTGCATTTATCAGCTTGTGAAAGGTAACACAGTGAAGTATGAAACATTCCAAAAGTACATTTTCAGTAGGAAAAAAGGTAACAAGTGGCCTAACAAATGATGCAAATCATGTGTTCATTTGCAACGTCCCTTATAGAAACAACCCAAGGCTAGAAAAAGCAGCCAAACAGGCTTACTGTTATTTCCCTAAGCCATGCTTAAAGTAAACATTGTTCTAGCTACGTGTATGGATGGTAGTCAAAGCACCTATCCTTTTGAGAGTGCACAATCAGGGTGATGGCCCAAGTCAGCAAAACATACAGTAAACTGAGAGTGCCAGTCCCTGTCAAACACTGCTCTGAGCTGCCCCTGCAGAGCCTGGGTCCCCCAGGGCCAGTTTGGTGTGTGTTGGGAAACCACCAGCCCCACTCCAGCTGTGGTGTTGAAGTAGTCAGCAGACCAGTTAGACGTCCCTGAAGGGCAGAAGGATTTGTAATTCAGGCTGCTCATTACATGTAATGCCTTCATATATACAACTGTGTCTGTTCACAATAAAGTAGCATCATATTAAACTATTTTCTGATAAATCTACTGTAGGCCTGTCTAACACTTACCAATATATGCCACTCTATCAGTCACCATGTATTTATTATGGTTTACTCTGGAGTAGGGAATCTCTGACTGGTTCCCTACTGGCACAATGGACAGTTTCTGAAAAAGAGGACAATCTGGCATTACAGTACAGAAAGGAAGACAACCACATGGTTGAATAATAATACCAGTAGGCTATATGTGTCTTCCTACCACTTGAATGCTGATGTTATGGGCAGGGTAATTCAGGGAGGCTAGAGACTGAAGGAAAGGTAGCATGGCTGGATCAGAATCACGTCCACAGCTGACCAGCAGACGGACCTTAACATTCCGCTCAAAAGCAGCTCTCTTTAATGCATCATCAATGGCCGGCCAGTACCTAAAGGATGAATTAGAGGTTGATTAAATTAATCTAACAATAAAACTGGAAGGGAGAGTTGTAAGTAAAACTCAAGGGCGTATTGAAAAATGCTATGAGCCTGGTAGGACAGTAGGTTCACCTTTGAGGGTGTATGAAGCGTGTGGTGGGAAAATACTCCATGACTGCCACATCAATGAAGTGCTGCGCCCCTGATATCACTGAGAGGATGGCATTCAGGTCCTGAGTCCGAGATGTTGGGCAGAAAGAGGGAGGAGAACCCTGGGAGAGAGAGGGCAGACATGCCATGGGAAGAAAGAGGTATGTGAGGAGTAGAACTGGGATGTGATGGTCATTAGATGAGAAAGAAATCTCCATTCAACCTGTTATGTGTTGGACAATGGGCACGCTCTTTAATTCTTTCAGGTTTTATTCAGATGCTATTGGTTTTATGATCTGGGCCCTCAAAGCACAGAATGGGGAAGTGAAACAGAAGGGACTCACTGTAATATAGATTTTGCTTGAAACATTATCAGCCTTCAGCAGCAAGGGATGCTCTTTGTTGATGGCAGTGTCATATTTGGAGGGCCAAGGGTCTGGGATGGAGCTGTTGAGATGACCCATCACCCAGTAGGACTCAAATATCTTTTGGAGGTCTTCAGCCAGACTGGAGCAGTTGTAGATCACCACTCCCAGTTCCTTAACCTAAGATGATAGTGCATTGTTACCTGTCATGACACATGTAGGAGCAAAGCGAGTGGAGTATTCAAAGGTAAGTCTACTATATCATCACTAGACCTTTACCTGTGTAAGAGCCCTCCAATCCATGTTGGCACTTCCTAGGAATATGTGTCTCCTATCAACAATCCAGAACTTGCTGTGGAGTACACCCCCAGTCAAACGCCCAAAGTGCACCTTTCTTACTTGGACTCCTACAGAAAACCAATGAAATTACATTTAAAGATTCAAATACAGTAGGATAATATACAAGGTACACTGGCTTCATAAACAAGTGCATCGATGACGTCGTCGCCACAGTGACCGTACGTACAAACCCCAACCAGAAGCCATGGATTACAGGCAACATCCGCACTGAGCTAAAAGGCTAGAGCTGCCGCTTTCAAGGAGTGGGACTATAACCTGGAAGCTTATAAGAATCCCGCTATGCCCTCCATCAAACAGACAAAGCGTCAATACAGGACTAAGATTGAATCATACATACTACACCGGCTCCGACGCTGGTCGGATGTGGCAGGGCTTGCAAACCATTACATACTACAAAGGGAAGCACAGCTGAGAGCTGCCCAATGACACGAGCCTACCAGACAAGCTAAACGACTTCTATGCTCGCTTCGAGGCAAATAACATTGAAACATGCATGAGAGCACCAGCTGTTCCGGATGACTGTGATCACGCTCTCCGCAGCCGATGTGAATTAGACCTTCAAACAGGTCAACATTCACAAGGCCGCAGGGCCAGACGGATTACCAGGATGTGTACTGCGAGCATGAGCTGACCAATTGGCAAGTGCCTTCACTGACATTTTGAACCTCTCCCTGCCCGAAATCTGTAATACCAAAATGTTTTAAGCAGACCACCATAGTCTCTGTGCCTGTTGGAGGAAATTATAGTTGAAATGACTAATTATGTATACATTCCAATCAGAACTGACTAGTCCAAATGCTATTATGTACTGTACATATATGAATTTTCTCTCTTGCTCCCATTCCCAATTGTATATAATATAGTCAGGAGTTTAGTAACAATGAAGGTCTGTTCCTTTGTACAAATGAATGATCTCCAGATGGCAGGGACGGACTCCAGACTGTCTAAAATGCTGATTTACAGTGACTGACCTTGGCTTTAGGAGAGGAGGGAAGGCTCGAGAACTATAGGGCCTCTACCGGTGTCATGAAAAGATAGAACATTTAGGAAACGCTGACGTCATTTTCAGTTTATAACCTGTGGTGAAATGTGTATGTACCCAGTGCTCTCTTGTAATAAACGCTGTTACCTGACTTTTAAGACTGGTCTCGATCTATTTCATACATAATTAATGAATTTACAACTCATTAATGAAATCGAGAGAGTGCGAATTTGGTTTTGGCTACAAAACATATAGGAATTTAGAACTCCTCTAACAGTGCCCAAGAACACTAAGGTAACCTGCCTAAATGACTACCGATCCGTAGCGCTCACGTTTGTAGCCATGAAGTGCTTTGAAAGGCTGGTCATGGCTCACATCAACACCCTTATCCCAGAAACCCTAGACCGACTCCAATTTGCATACCGCCCTAACATATCCACAGATGATGCAATCTCTATTGCACTCCACACTGCCCTTTCCCATCTGGGCAAAAGGAACACCTATGTGAGAATGTTATTCATTAACTACAGCTCAGCGTTCAACACTATAGTTCCCTCAAAGCTCATCAATAAGCTAAGGATCCTGGGACTAAACACCTCCCTCTGAAACTGGATCCTGGACTTACTGACGGGCCGCCCCCAGGTGGTAAGCGTAGGTAACACCACATCCGCCACACTGATCCTCAACGCAAGGGCCCCTCGGGGGTGCGTGCTCAGTCCCTTCCTGTACTCCCTATTCACTCATGACTGCACGGCCAGGCACGACTCCAACACCATTAAGTTTTATGATGACACAACAGTAGTAGGCCTGATCACCGACAATGACGAGACAGCCTATAGAGAGGAGGTCAGAGACCTGGCCGTGTGGTGCCAAGACAACAATCTCTCCCTCAAAGTGATAAAGGTTAAATAAAATGGAAAAAAGACAAAAGGAGATGATTGTGCACTACAGGAAAAGGAAGCCCGAACACGCCCCCATTCTCATCGACTGGGCTGTAGTGGAGTAGGTTGAGAGCTTCAAGTTCCTTGGTGTCCACATCACCAACAAACTAACATGGCCCAAGCACATCAAGAGTGTCGTGAAGAGAACATGACAAAACCTGTTCCCCCTCAGGAGACTGAAAAGATTTGGCATGGGTCCTCAGATCCTCCAAAGGTTCTACAGCTGCACCATCGAAAGCATCTTGACTGGTTGCATCACTGCCTGGTATGACAACTGCTCGGCCTCCGACCACAAGGTACTACAGAGGGTAGTGCGTACGGCCCAGTACATCACCGGGGCCAAGCTTCCTGCCATCCAGGACCTCTATACCAGGCGGTGTCAGAGGAAGGCCCTAAAAATTGTCAAAGACTCCTGCCACCCTAGTCATAGACTGTTCTCTCTCTACCACACAGCAAGCAGTACCCGGAGCGCCAAGAGGCTTCTAAACAGCTTCTACCCCCAAGCCATAAGACTCCTGAACATCTAATCAAATAGCTACCCAGACTATTTGCATTGCCTGCCCCCCCCCCCTCTCTTTTCGCTGCTGCTACTCTCTGTTTATTATCTATGCATAGTCACTTTAACTCTACCTGCATGGACATATTACCTCAATTACCTCGATTAACCGGTGCCCCCGCACATACTCTGTACCGCTACCCCATGTATATAGTCTCGTTATTGTTATTTTACTGCTGCTCTTTAATTACTTGTTACTTTTATCTTATTATTTTTCATATTTTTTAAACTGCATTGTTGGTAAGCATTTCACTGTAAGGCCTACACCCGTTGTATTTGACACAGGACTAATAAAATTGGATTTGATTTGTTTCCCAACCATTGTCCTCCAGTTCCCCAACAGTACACATTTTCATTGTAGCCCTGGACAAATGCATCTCACTCAACTCATTGAGGGCTTGATGATTTGGGGCGGCAGGTAGCCTAGTGGTTAGAGAATTGGGACAGTAACCGAAAGGTAGCAGGATCGAATCACCGAGCTGACAAGGTAAAAATCTGTCATTCTGCCCCTGACCAATGCAGTTAACCCACTGTTCCCCGGTAGGCCGCCATTGTAAATAAGAATTTGTTCCTAACTGACTTGCCTAATTAAACAAGGTAAAAATACATTTTATTTTAGTCTGCATGTTGAATCAGGTGTGTGTGTCCAGGGTTACAATCAAAATGTCTACTGTAGGGGCTACTGGAGGACCAGGGCTGGTTTAAGGGATGTTTTCAGACCTTTCTGTCTCAGAACTTGTAGATCTGTGGAGTTTGTCAGCATAGAGGGAATACTCGTCACAACCCTCACTGATACGTTTCTGGAAGGCAAAGCTCCAAGCTGCTCCAGTATGTCCTTTCCCTGTTGATGACATTAGATAAAGTGCAGGCAAATTTACAGGGATGAATTTGCCTGCACTGGCTTTAAAAAAAATAACTCACAGGTAAGTCAGTGGAAGAGTTCATATTGATGTCATCACCGGTAAGAGTCCAGTAGAAGGAAACCACATCGACTTGGTTAGTTGCCATGGACAGGAGATCTCTCCAGGCCTTGTCCACTGGGGTCCCAAAGGTTGCATTGTCGTCATATTTCATATACAGGGGAATGCTCTCCACAAGGATAATTCTGAGGAATTCACAACAGGACCTCTTAATTACTAGTCTTTGGGGATGATTACAAACGGGAAACAAAGCACCCAATTCCCTTGAAAAAAACAGCAGTTTTACATTGTCAATTGTGTTAAAGCAAAAACGTATACTTGTGTACATGAAGCTCACCGGCTTTGCTCATCAGAAATGTTATTTTGATCTGTTCTTGTTTCTTGGAAGAGCTTGTCATTTTGGAAATGCTCTTCCTCTGTGCACTTGTCCAATATAGAAAAGGAGAGCAGTACACCCAAAGCAGTCAAACATCCCACAACTACAGCTATAGACACAAGCCGTTTTGAGCCCTGAGAGCACGGACACACAACCAAGTGTGATGTTTATGAGAAATGAGGACAGAAAAAATGGATTTCAACATAAATATGAACAATAGTTAGAACAGACTTCAGTTGTATCGACAGATAAGATTCTACTGAAAAGTTTGACAAATGCTTGACAAGCAACTCTTACCCTTCGGTTGGGAACATAGCTATCATGTAAAGTCTTGTAAGGAGAGGACATCTCTGGCACTAATGTTCCTGGCATCCTGTTGAAATTCAGACCTAAAATGTAATTGATCATCAATATAATTTGAAACATACATTTAAACAGCATTTAACATACAAAAACAACTTACAGAATAAAGCAGGTGTTGTCTACTACAAGGGATTTGTTTCTTTCTCTAATCCACAGAAACTGATATGAAACTAAGAAGTATGACATTTACTGTACACAGTAACATACATGGTTCCTGTTTTTTCTTTCATTTCTCTTTCTGACAGATCAGGACATATAAATACAATGACTTGTAAAACATGGAAATGTGTTGAGTTCTACAATATTAGGCCTACATCAAACAAGTGACTTCGGAATAAATATTATGAAGATGACAGTACACCACACAATTGATTACAAATCAGTTTATTACAAAAAATGGAATCCCATTTTCTAAATTATGCACAAAATGATAACTTTTTCAAAAGATGAATTCTGGAAAACATCAATAAAAAATAAAGTGGAAACTTTTTTGTTTAGGGTGCAAGAGTCAAACAACCAAAAAACCAAACCATGGTGATGACATTGAAGGGATACGAACAGGTTTAACAAAATGGGACTCATGACTTACACCAAGGTATTTCTAATTTTGATGAAGAACTGCAATGAATAGCACAGAGCCATAGCAATCAAAAGCTCAAAGAGACAGATTTAACTGAGCTCATACAAGTACTGTACTTTGTGGTATGAAACAATATATCCCAAAAAGGCTTTGTGGCACTGAGGGAAATTGCGGTTACTATTTCATGGACAGCTACACAAACTGGTTAGAAAAGAGGAAAGCACTTGTGGTGGACTGCAGTCCTTTCATTTCATTGAACTTTCAGCCTCCTCTCATTCTGGACAGGAGAGCATTTATACAATCTTTAAAAGAATGAACGCAACCCCATTAGTAAAAAAGGGGGCTTAAAGTGTAGCTTCTCAGCATATTAGGTTGAAGGGTCCCAATGGTATTACAATAGTGCAAAATACTAGATGGAGGTCATCTCCAGATCAAACTTTTAGATATGTACATACATTATAAGACATGTTTATTTAATTTATAATTGCACAGAATTTCTGCTAATTGTCACTCCCAATTATAATTAGATTATAACAAAACAATGAACAGCATGTGCATCTTGCTTTTGACACTTCACTTAATAGGCCTAATAAACTGGCATCAACAACACAGGAGACCAGGTAGTGTGGTGTGCTTAATGGAGGAGTGTACAGAATTAAAACTGGAGGAAATATATCTAGAAAGCAAAATTGTCAGAAAGCATTTGAGTCCGTAAAGTGTTCACTTTTGCTATAAAAAAATAAAAGGAGAGCCGCACACTCTAGGAGCTCCGATGCAATCATTTTAGAACCAATGTTTCGACAGCCAAGCAGTCTTCATTGGGGTATAATGCCAAACACTGCGGGTCACTGGTTTATATAGTTTGAAAGGACACACACAAAAGCTTTTACTAAGACGTTTCAACGGTAAACTTCAGCAAAATTGAAGCTACAGATCACAATTTAAACTGAGAAAGGGGAATCAAGAAGGGAACAGAAAGTAGATATCGCTGACCACACTATGGACAGCTGTGCAATCAACTGACAGGTTGACAATCAAACCTATCGGCAATACTAACAAACACTTTCCAAATGGCGCTTGCTGGTAGAAGTCCTGAATGAGTCCTGTGTTTTATTCGGTGTTAAAGCTTAAAATCTCTGGGCTGAGCTATGAAACTATTCACTCCAGACAGTTGGCTGTTGTCAGGTGGTTAAACCTAGATGTTCTACCGCACCACTAAGCCCCACTGCCCTGCCCACCCAACCATACAGTACATTCCACACAGATGTTCAGTTCTGAGAACAAGGAAACTTCTAATATCAGACATGAGGCAGACCTAATTGCTACTTTTGACTCAAAATAATAAGGCACAAAACACATCTGATCATGACATGTTTCTACTGGCAACGTGAGATACTTTGTGAAACAGTGACTCCTAGACCCATTCTTACATTTCATCTCTAAAATGATTCAGTCTCTTTTAAAAGACCAGAAAAATAACATTCTTCTCTTAGCTCAAAGCAAGTGTCCAAGTGCCAACTTATAAACTCTTTAATACTATATAAATCATTACAATTAAATACTTGATATACATTCTTCAAGTCTGGTCCATAGAGATAAAAAGTGGTCAATAGAAAAAGAAAATACAGTGGGGAAGTCTTTGATAAACCCAGTCACTGGTTTATCAAGGGATCCTGGAGAACGCCTTTCTACTTATTCATACATTTCATCAATCAAAGTCAAAATACTATTTAATTGCATTAGTAAGAGATACTTAATTAAATAAAACATACTCAAGCGGATTTTAAATATACTATGCTCTAAGTTCATTGCAGCAACACTTTCCCAATTAATGGAAATCACCGAAACATGTAAATAAAATGCATATAATCAAGTATGCTTTTGTGAAAGTGAGATCAACTGAGATAAGTATTCAGAACCCTTGACTTTTTCCACATTGTTACGTTACAGCCTTATTCTAAAATGTACTAAATTATATTTTTTCTCCTCATCAATCTACACACAATAACCCATAATGACAAAGCGAAAACTGTTTTTTTAAAGACTTTTGTGCAAATGTATAAAAGAAATAAACAGAAACCTTATATACATAATTATTCAGACCCTTTGCTATGAGACTCGAAATTGAGCTCAGGTGCATCCTGTTTACATCCTTGAGATGTTTCTACAAATTGATTGGAGTCCACCTGTGATAATTTCAATTGATTGGACATGATTTGGAAAGGTACAAACCTGTCTATACAAGGTCCCACAGTTGACAGTGCATTTCTGAGCAAAAAAACAAGCCATGAGGTCGAAGAAATTGTCTGTAGAACTCAGAGACACGATTGTATCGAGGCACAGATCTGGGTACCGAAACATTTCTGCAGCATTGAAGGTTCCCAAGAACACAGTGGCCTCCATAATTCTTAAAATGGAAGACGTTTGGAACTACTAAGCCGCCCGGCCAGACTGAGCAATCGGGGGAGAAGGGCCTTGTTCAGGGAGGTGACAAAGAACCCAATGATCACTGACAGAGCCCCAGAGTTCCTCTGTGGAGATGGGAGAACCTTCCAGAAGGACATCCATCTCTGCAGCACTCCACCAATCAGACCTTTATGGTAGTGGCCAGACAGAAGCCACTTCTCAGTAAAAGGCCCATGAAGCCTGCTTGGAGTTAGCGAAAAGGCACCTAAAGAATCTCAGGCCATGAGAAACAAGATTCTCTGGTCTGATGAAACCAAGATTTAACTCTTTGGCCTGAATGCAAAGCGTCACGTCTGGAGGAAGCCTGGCACCATCCCTACGGTGAATCATGGTGGTGGCAGCATCATGCTGTGTGGATGTTTTTCAGCAGCAGGGACTGGGAGACAAGTCCAGATTGAGGGAATGATGAACAATACAATTGTGCCAAGATTGTAGCGTCATACCCAAGAAAACTCTAGGCTGTAATCTCTAGGTGCTTCAACAAAGTACTGAGTAAAGGGTCTGAATATTTATGTAAATATGATATTTCCGTTCTTCATTTTTAATACATTTGCAAAAATGTCTAAAACCCTGTTTTTGCTTTGTGATTATGAGGTATTGTGTGTAAATTTATGAGGGGGAAAAACTATGTAATACATTGTAGAATAAGGCTGGAAGGTAAGAAAATGTGGAAAAAGTCAAGGGGTCTGAATACTTTACAAATGCACTGTATATGGCACAATAATGGCCTTGCCTTAAAGGGGTTTTCCCTCAGCTGAACTAACCAATGCATGAATTTAGTGTGTCTTCTACAATCTCCTTCTCACACCATGGCAGTTCAATACGCATTTCAGTTCTCTAGTAGTGTACACACAGTGCAGTAGTGTCATCGTGCAGTGGGGCCACAGTTGTCTCTAGCAGTACCCATTTCCCCCTCTCAAATCCACTCTCTCAACACCTGGGATTGTGGCGCAGCAGTGAAGAGGAGGCACTGTGTTCCAGAACCTCAGACCACATAGCTCTCTGCCTCTGAGGCCATAGCTGATCTCCTGACACTCTCACTGGACCTGGAGCTGGAAGAGGAGACCCCACCCTCACCCCGCTGGGAACCTAATGATCTCCAGTCTCTCGAAGGGGCCCTGGATGGCCTTACACTGGCTGAGGAGGGGGAGATAGGAGTGGAGGTTTTGGCTGGCTCAAGGTTCCCACTGGGTTCAATGATGGTGTTGATTACTGGGAAGGGGACAGACAAATTTGGCACAAATCAACATCTGAAATGCTGAGGGAGAAAAGCAAATGACAAAAAAAAAATAAAGCTTTTAAGTGATGCTTGTTTACATGGAGATTTTACTCAAGATTTGTGATGAAGGTGCACTTGCCTTCAAGTTGTCTCTGAACTCTTCTGAGCTCTTTGAGAATAGATGTGATTTCCTGAAATACAGATAGGCATTTTACACTGAAGAGGCAATTAAACAATACAGCAAATCATCGGAAATACCTATAAACCTGGTCCAATAAGTCTGGAAATACCAACCTTGTTTGAGCCTTTCAGGACAGGGATGTCATTTTCAGCATTGATCTTTGCTTCAATCTCCTCCCAAATGTCCTGTTTGTTGTGGAATAGTACCCTGAAAGCACAAAAAAAAAGACAAAGCAACCACGTATAAAATGAGGAATTACTAAACTGAATATCTGATGTCCCATATCTCCCTAAGGATAGACCATCTGCCCAACACAGCATATTCTACTCACTTTCAGTCCATTAACCATGCTGGCAGGCTGTGATCACTCACTTAGTCATGCAGAGCTAACTGCATATCAGAGAGGATTAATACAACTTCTCATCTGGTTCTGGTATGAGCTGTGGGGAGAATGGCCTGACAAAGTATTGTGAACTTTTGCACATGCTTCTTGTCAAGCTAAACATTCTTACTTTATTTTCTCAGCTAGTTGCTCTGTGTTTTCTCGAATAGCCAGAGAGATCTGGGACACTGGATTCAGCATACGGTCATCAACAACAACCTGGAGAGAGAGATGACAGACATTCAGTCAGCTCTCCACTTCACAAAGACAAGGCTGATCACCGCTGGGCTAAACAGCAACTTATCAAGAGACAATCTATTTGCTTTTAAATTTAAATTCTCAAAAGGGATTGAAATCGTATGAACAATGTTATTGTTTAACCTCTTCCTGGTTCCATCCTCTGTGCTTAGAGTTGTGTTCCTGCTCATTCATCATGGTCTGGTCGGGGTCCCCGGCAGCAGGTGAACCAAGGGGAGCTCTCTGGTAGTTCACACCAGCCTCAGGAATAGGATGGACCAACTGCAATACAACAGGAGCCAGACATTAGTTAAGGGTGGTTATGATATGTGCCAATCATAAGGTAACATATAGAAACAGAGCGATCAAGATGAATCCATGGATACGACCCCATTATTGACAGCGGAATGTTTTGCATTGGCCCCAGATGTGAGAGCAACCAATTTAAATGTTGTTGTGAAAGTGAACTGATGAATCTGCGCCTGAGGAGATGGCTGTGCTGTCTGATAGCATGGAGTGAATGGAAACTATTGGTTTAAAGGTTGAGTTGACGGTTGCTGATAATGGGCCTCTGTACGGCTATGTAGATATTCCATAAAAAAAATCTGCTGCAATAGCAGATTGCAGCTACAATAGTAATTTACAACATTAACAATGTCTACATTGTATTTCTGATCAATTTGTCTTCTCCAGCCATTGTAACATGAACCAGTAAAGACAGGTACATATATACTTTAATGGGTGCTATAGAAAATATATAAATTGAAAAGCTCTCCAACAGGCCCATAAGTGTGTGACTTGGCAGTGTGGTTAACATACCTCGTCCTGGGTGGTCATGGTAGAGGCAGGTGTGTTGGCCTCCACTCCAGAAGAGCTCTGAGGATCAGTATCACCAGCCACGTCATGGATCTCCCTGGCCAGAATGGCCAGATCTTTAGCCAGGTCCTGACTCAGTCTAGAAGGGGAGAACAGACCAACATAGAGACACCTCAGGCACTCTTCCAAGAGCGAAAAAGTGTTGCAGTTTTGAAGCAAGCTTTCAGAGGTTTTACACATTTTGCCATGGGGCGGAGAGACATTTTTGCAATTTTATATGAAATTTAATGCTGTTTTTCTAATTTTGCCAAGGGGCAGAGATATTGTTTTGGCCATTTTTACAGTTAAGTTCTGTAATATCCCCACAAAATTGTCATGGGGTGGAGAGAATTCTTTTACAGTTTTAAAGCCAATTTTCTGCAATTCTATACATTTTGCCATGACTAATGCCATGTTAATTATATCTGAGTGAGAGTGACTAACAAAATCCATGGGGGCTCCCTGGATGTCAGGGTCCCTGAGCACATGCCCTGCGTGCCCGGTCAGTATTTGGCCATGATAACTACATGTTTAGATGGCTTGCTAGACTGACTTACCAATCAAATAATTGCTAGCCATCATTGAGTGACTGCTAATGGCTGACATAAAAAGAGAAAGAAATGCTGATGCACAAACAAATTTCTAACTCAATGTTGAGACGCCGATTGAGATCCTAAAAATAAATAAATAAATATATATTTTTTTAAAGAGTCTGGTGCCCCAAGCGGCCGTTTATGCCTGGAGCCAGCCCTGGTTGTCCCCCTCCTATCTCAACTCACTTTGCTATCTCAGCACTGTGGGAGGACCAGTTCTGGTAGGCGTCTCCCTCGTGACTCTCCTGGTCCGAGTCTCTTGAGCGGGCTTTGGGGCGCGGGGGGATGAGGGGCTGGGA
Organism: Oncorhynchus keta; assembly: GCF_023373465.1. Taxonomy (NCBI): domain Eukaryota; kingdom Metazoa; phylum Chordata; class Actinopteri; order Salmoniformes; family Salmonidae; genus Oncorhynchus; species Oncorhynchus keta. Next base: position 32,782,581 of record NC_068455.1, on the reverse strand, counting down.
GCGGGAGGCTGAGGGGGTCTGGGAGCGTTTGTGTTTAGGGGTGATCTGGTTACCAGAGTCATACTCCTCCTCCGAGGTGGAGGTATAGTCAGAGCCTTTCTGCCGTCGTCTGGAGCCTTGGAGCCATGAATTGGTTTGAACGGTGTTTGTAAGGTTAGGAGGATGAGGAAGGCAGGAAAAGACAGAGACACCATGAAAAGGACACCGCAAAAAAACTACAAACCCCAGATATCGCAAAACACCCAAATATACCCCAGAGACCCACACAGAAGGGTTTTTGTAGAAGTGCTCATTCAGATGGTAAATGTACTGATGCAAGATCACAACCTAAGTCTTTCTGTATATGTTATTCATTAGGATTTCCTTTTATTCAAAACATTCACAACCTGAAATGAGCACTCAACCCAACAATAGTAATGGCTACTGTAAAAACTAGTAATGCTGTTGAAGACCATAGAAGAAGTCACAAAGTAAAGAGAAATGTAATTATTATCGCTCAAAGGATAATGTACGTACGGTATTCGACATCTGACCCACAATACTCTCATAATTTTCTAGATATGATTGAATGTTATATAATGATTATGAGAACATTGAGCAGATGGTATCCACTTTCACCACAGGTATTCTAGGGGAAATTCCACGGTAACAGAGTGATGCTGAGACTGATTTCACCTTAAAAGCTATGTCAAACAAAAAACAATAATTGCAAAGTCAGACAGACCATACAACTCCACAGTAACAGAATGGCGGTTTGTGCTGTCATTCTGTTACCAAACCTTGCATCTGCACTGTTCTTCAACTAAATGTGTTTTTGTAAGATTTTCTGTGGAAATTGTTAAGTCATTGTGCATTGAGTTGTATAGTTTATTTGAACTTTGAAAATAATTGCAGGGGTTACATTTAAATTACAAATAGAAATACAGCATAAGTGTTGTTAGTGAAGGTCCTTATTAAAAGCCAAAGGTCAGGGATCTTTAAACAATGGCTCATGAAACAAATCTCCAGAAGAATACAACCTAGGCTTGCCCCTTTGTAACTTGTTAGTTGAACTAATTGTCTCAAACTCACTTAAACCAATTCATCCAGATCATTAATAGGACTGGTCTCCTTTACGCAAACCTACATTGTGATGCTTCCAATCCAGAAGTTGACATTTTTATGTTTCATTACATTTCTGAAACATTTCAAGATTGTCTGGGACATATTTAAACACTTAAGACAGATTTCTCTACCTGTAATGACCACTTTGTCAAAAGACTAATGTTATATCATATTTTGCAAAGAGTAGATTGTGTGTGTAACTCACTGGCTGTGCTGCTGGTGTATTTGGCGCTGCTGGAGCGGCCGCGGGTGATGGGCTTGCAGGGAGCTCCAGAGGCCCTGCCTAGCACAGGCTTAGAGCTGGGTCTGGCGACGGAGGCCTTACGCCCAGAGCCGCTGTTGGACTCTGTGCTGTGGTTGGAGAAGCCTGTCCTGGGTGCGGAGGACTCTGTGCTGGGTCTGGCGACGGAGGCCTTACGCCCAGAGCCGCTGTTGGACTCTGTGCTGTGGTTGGAGAAGCCTGTCCTGGGTGCGGAGGACTCCGTATCACTGGGAGTGGTGAAGGAGCTGGTCCTCTTCCGGGGCAGAGCCAGCATGTCCAGCCTGGAGAGCTGCTTCTTACTGTCCTGGGAGGCCTTGGTGGTCCCACTGGCCTCCTGGGAGATCCTGTCCGTCTCTGTGCCCTCGTTGTCGGACGCCTCGCCCAGGCGAGCCCGACGAAGCATGGAGGCTCTAGTAGGCCTTGGGGCATACATGCTGTTGGAGCGGCTCAGGGCCTGGGACACTTTGGAAGACTTAGAAGACTCCTCCTTCTGCAGGGGGGTGGTGTACCTCTTGCGTGCAGTGGGCCGGTAGCCCTCCTGGTCTGAGGAAATGGTATCAGGCCAGTAGGGTAAGCTGGAGCCCTGGGGGTCATCGCTAAGGTCCATGGAGCCATGTTTGCTCACACTGCGTCTCATCCCTAGCCTCCTGCCTGATTCAGGCTTACTATCTCTGCTATCATCTCCCTGAGATCGCTGCTTTTCTGACAGGCGATTATGGGCTGACGGCTGGCGACTGGGCTCCTGGGTGAAGGAGCTGGCAGAGGACCTCTCCCTCTGAAGGCCACAGGTGATAGAGGGCTTCTTAGATCTGGTCTTGGGTGTAGTCTGATTGCTGCGCTGGCTGGCAGTGCTGGCTGAGTCCATGTCAGACTCCCCAGACAGTGTGTCATCTATGGGGCAGGGAACTACATCAGTCTGGGCCTGGAGCTTGGCCTCCAGGGCAGCCAGAGCGTCCTCAGTCTCCTTGAGGTAGGAGTGGGTGTCCTGGCTGCAGATACCCTGGAACACCTCAGCAGGGTCTGGGTCATTCTGAACAGGCTGGCTGGAGATGTGGGGGAGTCTGGTGACCTGTGCAGCATCACTTGGCTGGTCCTTAGTGAAGCTCTCCTGCCTGACCAGAGACACTGAGATCTCCTTGGGCTGAGGGCTGACTCTACCCTGGTAGTCCAGCTTGGGAGCTGATGAGTTGGGCTTCACAGTCTTCTGTGAGTCCTGTCCACCCCGTTGTTTGGTCAGGGTGGCTGTGGAGAACTGTGGTGTATTAGGAGGAGGTGGTAGTTTTCTCTCAGTCCTGGGCGTATTGGGTCTGGATCCCCGCTCCTCAGAGTCAATGTAGAATGATGTAGACTTGGGTGTGAGTCTGGGCCTCTCCTCTTCTCTGCTCGGAGATGAACTCTTGTCTGTCATATCTGGTGTGGGCGTCGTCCTCTGTTCTACGATGGAGCCGTCGTCTGACTTACTGGCATCACTCAGGCTGTCTGGGTCTAGGTCATCCTGTACAGACAGGTTGTGGAGTCCCTCCTGTGGACAGAGGGCTCTGGAGCTCTTCTCTCTGACATCATAGGTAGAGTAAGTGTCCTGATGGACAAGAATGCTGGGAGTTGGAGTCTCATTCTTCTCCACCAACGGTGCCTGAGGCAGAATCCGCCGTGTTCTGGAACTCTGGCCTTCTGATTCCACACTTTTGACGTTGCGACTGAGCATCGCCTGATAGCCGGTCCTCCCACCAACTGAATGGAAACAGAAGGATGCATTTTTTATGAAGTTGATAATCAGGACTATATCTCATTATCATTTCAAATTCTGTGCAAATTCCCATCAGGTGTCTTACCTACTCCTGACAGCTCAATCTGTGAGGGGATGTCGAAGAGGCCTGAGGAGGGGCCAGAGTCTGTGTAGCTGTCTGCCAGGCTGGCCCAGCGAGACACCCACTTAGAACCACCAGACACCTGCATGAAGGATCACTCTAGTTATTCATGTCACAACAGCAGTCAGTAAACACTATAACGCTTACAATACAAGGAAAAATAACACAATCCCGTTCGAGAAATTATCATTTACGCTTTAAAAGTCTATTAGGGAATAGACGCATATACAGCTAGGGATGTTAGGATATTTTTTTATATCTGAAAATGACACTATGACAGCAAAAACATGCCAACCGCCACAAAGCCATTCCTATTCCTCAGATAGAAACCAAGGACACCACAAGAGAAAACCAGTTGGTCACATCCAAACCCAGCAGGAAGTAAAGAACTACAACACCAACACCCCCATAAACCAAAAGACACTACACAAAATCTGCGAGGGAGATAAGGAGAAACCATGGAGAATCAAGAGACCAAAACATGCAGATTTGTGCTTCCCAGTTGATTGACCCAGTAGATGAATTAAATGACTGATTGATTGATTGTTTGTTTGATTGCGTTAGCTCTGGGAATCTGTCACCACACGGAGGCCGGCTGGGGGTTTACCTGCAGCTGATTCTGTCCCTGCCCTGGAGCTGGCCTTAGATCCACAGAGTTACTCTCCCTACGCTCCTCCCTGTCCTGAGCCTTAACAGGCTTATATGCTGCAGCTGCAGCGTGGCTGGGCTGCTCTGGCCCCTCAACAACCCCAAACACCTGTCAGAAACAAAGCATGATGTGTGAATGCTGTCGCTCCAGGGCTGTCGGCTGCCAAGTCCTCTACGCTCCTGTGTGACACCCATGATAGCTTTTGTTAGATAGCATGGCTGTCGGATACTTAACAAGGCAGGTTCTCAGGCTGAAGCTCATGGCATGACAAGGTGTGATATTAAAACAAATTTGGAGCGATAAGACTATTACAGAGAGTAAAGCAAAAAGACTTGCCTGGTCTATCTTGCTGCGTGCCTCCACCACCTCTTCATCCTGGACCTCTGTCTCGATGGTGTAGGTGCCTGCTTCACTCAAGGCATCGTCCTCCTCATTCCCCAAGCTTCTGGGCCTTCTAACCTCCAGGATCCGTGCGGCCTCCAGGCTCTGTGCGGCCTCCAGGCTCCGTGCGGCCTCCAGGCTCCGTGCGGCCTCCAGGCTCCGTGCGGCCTCCAGGCTCCGTGCGGCCTCCAGGCTCCGTGCGGACTCCAGGGTGTGGTTGACCAGGGATATTAGAGGGGCTTTCAGGGACACAGGCTGGTTGACGGTGGAGGTCTGAGTCAGATATGGGACAGGAGGCTGAGGGGGGCTTGGTGGGGTATGGTGGGAGTTGGGCACTGCTGCCATTTCTGTTGGTGGTGGGCTGATGGTAGGAGACACAGGTGAAGTCTTCCTCTCCCAGGTTGTGTTCATGCTCGGTCTAGTCTTCTGTCTGGACTCCCTCAGAAACTCAGCAGTGAAGTCCTGGGCCAGTTTAGACCTCCGGCCCACACTTCTAAAGGGCCTGGGCTGTATGGAGGAGGATTGGGAAGAGAAGCTAGTATTGATCCGATCCTCTGTCTTCTCCCGCCTCAGGGAGCCGGCCCTCTGGGGGCCTCCAGAGCCCGGGCCCTTCAGGGGTATGGTATACTGCTGGGTGGGGGAGCTGGGGCTCAACTTCTTCTCCAGCTTGTTCCTAAGGGCCGGGCTGTCGGGCTGGACTGTGTTGTTGGTGAAGGTCTGTGAACGCTTCTTGCGTGGATTGTCATCAAAGAACTCGATGACGAAGGCCTGCTGGGGGTCTTCTTTGCCCTGGCTCTGAGGAGGGGAGTGAGTCTCTGGAGGGGAGCTGGACAGAAGGTCCTCTGAGTCAGGGGGTGTGAAGGGTCTAGGGGGCTTGGACTGGATAATCTGCTTCCCGTTCACAACAGAATCCTCAGAGTTGCCCCGAGTCCCATCCTCATGGTGATGGCCTGACGATAAATACAGAAACATGTTAGCTTGAAAGCTCTGACAGTAACAGTGGATTCAGTGTATATATATCATTGAGTCACTCACCTGTAGAAGCCTTGTTGTAGATGGGCAGGTCACTGTTGGTGCTGAAAATGTCCTCTGTCTGAGACCACCTCTGCATCAAGCGCACATCGCTTTGGTCCAGCCAATCAGCCACCTTGCTCTCTGCTGACATCACCTCCGTGGGTGCGGTGACCGCCTCCTTACTCAGGAGCTTGCGTTGCTGGCGGAAGGAGAACTTGGTCACATGGTCTTTGATCTTGATTTTACCCGGCATGCATTCATCAAACTCGATGGTGAAGGAGGCGTGGCTCTGCACCACAGGGGGTGTGGGGGTGGGGGCTGGGGGGAGAACAGGGACAGCAGGGGGGTCAGTGTCCTTAGTGGGAACCTCCTGGAGCTCCCGCTGCTGGAACTCCTTGGTGGGAATCTCAAAGTAGCTGGGCTCCCTGTGGTGCGAGTAGATGGGCCTGGCCTGGCTGTCTGACAGGGAGCCGTTGACCTCCTGTCTGTAGCTCTCGTTAGTATTCTCTGTAGGGGCAGACACAGGGGACAATATAGATAAATACTATACAGACCAATACTGTAAACTTGTGATTTTGGGGGGGGCGGGGAAATCAATAACGTTGAATATCGCAATATTATTTTGGACGATATTATATCGATATTTGATATATTTCATATCATTAGCATTAGCTAGCGCTCGTGGGCGCCTAAACTCACACGTTCATTTCCCTGACTGATCAAAACTAGTTTTATCATTCTCTCTCATCTCTCTGAAGCAGACATATAGTGAGCAATATTTTTGGAACATCAAATCGTAATATCGAATCACAATGCACAGAATTGTGAGAATCATGAGAAACGCAGGACATATCATAACGGCACCTAATTATCATGATAATAACGTATTGTGAGGTCCCTGGCAATTCCCAGCCCTACTGTAAACTGCAGGCACAAAGGATATGCAGTACGAGTTGGGTAAGGGAAGGAATCACAGACACTACTCGAATGAAATATTAAATATGCAAAGGAAAACAAATCACAGAAAAACTCTGCCAAGTATTCCCTATAAATCTGCAGCCACAAATAATAAGGTGGCTTGACTAAGTAAACAAACAAAAACATCAGCCAATCAATGGGTGCCAGGCCAGTTGGCCGTGAAGAAATGTCACTGTGGGAGCTTGGAGTCCAAAGGAGAGTGGTAATCTGTTCCAGCCAGGCTGGGCAGCATGAGGCTAACAGTCACCCTCCCTCCTCTCTCCTCCACCCTGTCCCCTGGTCTTACAGGGGTAATCCATCACGAGGCACTGCCCGCTGGCCTGGGATGGCCCTGGACCAACCTGGCTCAGTGTGACACTGGCAGCTCCTGGTCACTAGTCGGCACTACAGAGCTAAACACCAGCCATCTCTCAATGGATGTATTGAAAACTTTTGGTGTGATGCATAACAAAGTATTATGCTTGCCACTCTAATGAAATACATTTGTCTGTAACCTTTATGAGTTAGCACAGCTAATAACAATATTGAAGTGCCAGGCCTCTTTCAGAGTGACATGCTCCCTCTCACATATCCGGAGAAACAAATGAACTGATAGTATCCTAATAGTAGAGAAGTGTTTGTTCAAGACCTGCAGGGTCCTCGTCTGGCTGCTGTCCTTCACCGTGTTCAGCATCATCCTCCCCCCACCACGACGGCTGCCCATACAGAGGAGTGGGTCTGGACACTGGAGCCTCGCTGGCCACTAACAGACACACACATGATAAGACACATGGACAGAGAGAGAACAGAGTGAGTACTGCAGCAACTGCCTTCATTTTGCTGGACTATAATAAATACAAAAACTGAGTGATGTAATAGTCACATAGCAGAATGATTGCAAACCCTACAATGTCTGGGTTTTAAGTGAAGCTGTACATTGAAACATTACAAATAAGCGTAGCACAAACAGTCGTAGTGGATAATATTCTGCATTTTGTCCTACTAAAATGTTTCATCAATTTAATAACTTTGATAAGAATCAGCCATTGGCAAAGCAGATAGAGGGGCCTGGAGTTATGAGGTCACGTGATACACAATCCTCGGAGGAAGAGAATGAGACTGGACATGGTAATCCTAATCTTCACTAAAGGGGGGAGATGCAGAAATATAACAAATGAGAAGCTTTTCAAACAACACTGGTTTACGATGACTCATCTCTCCAGAGCAGAACATTGAGACGAACTGATAACCTTCCGTGTACAGTATATGGTCATACAGAACTTGCTGCTGTCCTGATTGAATGCATTATCACGGTTGAGCCATGTAGTGGTGGTCCCTAGATTCTAAAAGGTCACTTCTATAGACGCCAAAATACAGGTTGGTTCCATGCGCGTTTACATATATGAGATGAGAGGTTGCTGACACAGTTAAATTGATTGTCACACAGATTCTAGGTTGGTAAGTGGTTTATAATTCAATAACAAATAAACCAAAATATATTCTTTACATTTTCTTTCTTTTATATAAAATTGCACAAACAAACCATATGAATCTGTTTTTATCCATCCCCTACATCTGACTAATAAGGGCACTAGGGCAGATTTCCTGTCACCCTCAATAATGTGATGACATCCAACAGCTGGTTGGCAAGCCCAGGACACTAGCCTATATGGCATAAATCAGATTATCCACATGCCTGGTGTCTGTGAACTAAACAGACACATTAGGGCTCTCACACTGGAGTTGTAGTGCTTTGGTTTATTTAGGCCAAAGTGCTGTTGCCCAGGACACACAATAAGACATCAACAGAGAGAGGGAGGGAAACAGAAGGGCATGTCACTGATTCCATTTGGCTTACCCAATGCTTCATTTCTAGCTACACAGGATGGATGACACAGCCTAAAATGGTTTGTGGACTTTCTCTAGTGCTGCACTGAGTCATTTTAAGCTTTCCTATGTTGGTGTGTATCAGGAATGATGAAGCCGACTAATGAAAGACATGAAAATAAACTTTAAATTCAGAGCTCTTCTCAGGCAGTGGAAACCATAAGGATACATTTCCACATTACGTTCTACACTGAACAAAAATAAAATGCAACATCCAAATATTTCAAAGATTTTACTGAGTTGCAGTTCATAAAAGGAAATCCGTCAAATTAAATAAATAAATTAGGCCCTAATCTATATATTTCACATGACTGGGAATACAGACTTCCATTGGTTGGTCACAGAACACTTTTTTTTTTAAAGTAGGGTGTGGGTCAGAAAACCAGTCAGTATCTGGTGTTACCACCATTTGCCTCATGCAGTGCAACATCTTCGCAAACATGCTCAATGGGTGACATGTCTGGTCAGTATGCAGGCCATGGAAAACTGGGACATTTTTAGCTTCCAAGAATTGTGTACAGATCCTTGTGACATGGGGCTGTGCATTACCATGCTGAAACATTAGGTGATGGCTGTGGATAAATGGCACGACATTGGTCGCTGTTTGTTGTCCGTAGCTTATGCTTGCCTATACCATAACCCCATGGGGAACTCTGTTCACAACATTGACATCAGCAAACCGCTTGACCCCACACAACGTCTGCCATCTGCCCGATAAAGTTGAAACAGGGATTAATCTGTGAAGAGCACACTTCTCCAGCCTGCCAGTGGCCATCGAAGGTGAGCATTTGCACACTGAATTCAATTACAATGCCAATCTGGAATTAAGACCCTTGTGAGGATGACGGGCACGCAGATGAGCTTCCCTGAGACGGTTTCTGAGACTTTGTTCATAAATTCTTTAGTTGTGCAAACCCACAGTTTCATCAGTTGTCTGGGTGGCTGGTCTCAGATGAGCCCAAAGGTGAAAAAGTCAGATGTGGAGGTCCTGGGCTGGTGTAATTACACATGGTCTGCGGTTGAGGCTGGTTGGACATACTGCCAAATTCTCTAAAACAACATTGAAGGCAGCTTAAGGCAGATAATGACCATTCAATTCTATGGCAACTGCTCTGGTGGATATTCCTGCAGTCAGCATGCCAATTGCACACTCCTTCAAAACTTGAGACCTCTGTGGTATTGTGTTGTATGTCAAAACTGCACATTTTACAGCTACCTTTTACTGTCCCCTGCACAAGGTGTACCTGTGTAATGATCATGCTGTTTAAAATCAGCTTCTTGGATTATTTTAGCGAAGGAGAAATTCTCACTAACAGGGATGTAAACAAAACTGTGCACAAAATGTGAGAGAAATGTGCTTTTTGTATGTATGGAACATTTCTGGGATGTTTTATTTCAGCTCATGAAACACTGGACCAACACTTGACATGTTGCATTTATATTTTTGTTCAGTATATATTAAAAAGTACATGGCCTGTCAGGGTAGACTACAGTAGGCCAGACAAGGTCACCTCAGAGAGCCAGCAGGCTGCTTTACAGACAGCAGGAGGAGAAGACAGACTCCACAGTCCACACCCTGTAAGACTTCAGGAAAAACAGACATTTCTCACAGTGTTGAGTCCCTGGACTGTCAACAGGGTGTGGCCTGTAGGGAACGAGACACTGGTCACCTCACCAGTCCAGCTGCATCAGGAGGAAATAAAGAGTCAGTCAGCAGCTACATTAACCCATCACATACAGGCAGAGTGGGATGAAGGCTGAATGTAAACATTTAAACTAAGTGTAAATGGCTGGAGGTCTGGCATGTCATAATCTTGTGACTGTCAGTAGTTAAAGCCACTAGTGATGGTCCATCCTTGCATTCCACTGCTGGATAATTGGTCTGGATGAACTGGATTACAGAGTGGGATCAGCTGGGTTAAAGGGTTTACTCTACTGTCATACAACATGGTTGATCAACTTACAGTCATGGGAGCTATGACATCCAGTTTTAAAGATTGTGGAGCGAGACAGCAGTACTGCTTATGAAGAGTTACAGTATATGATCAATACAAGTAGGCTTGGCTGGCTTACACAACCAACTGACATACCCAAATTCCAAATCCAAGTCATCAAGGCTATGTACAGTATGATGACAATTCAAGAGAAAACATCAAGTGATCAGTGAATTATGCGTAAAAATGTGCCCCAATCATTGGTAATAAAGAGCTCTTTTGTCAAGTAGAGTTCATGTCTGCATCTTGTAAATTTAAACTATTTGAGAGTAGTGTGTAAATTGCTCAGCCAACAGCAGTCGTGTGTGTTTTGACCCTGTGAATGAGACCCATTCAAAATGTACTGCTTGAACCTTCGATTCCCCTGTGCTATTTAGATGTTTAGCAATTTGCCAGAGGTACTGACTGTGTGTGTGAACAATGAACATCTCCAAAATGGAGGGAAGTAGAGAACCACTACACTGGTAAAGGCCTATTTCCAAGACCTGCAATTGTGTTTCACAACACCCGACTTCACAACAACATGGCAGCGCTTGGAAGTAGGCATAATGGAAGGCTGTACAATTTCTCCTCTGGCCTTCACTATGGCCATGGAAGTCATCATCAGGGCATCGAGATGGGTGGTCGGCGGTGAGAGAACTAAGGAAGGGCTCCGTCTCCCACCTATCCGAGCATACATGGATGACATGACTACACTGACCACCACTGCAGCATGCACCAGGCGGCTACTTGCAAAACTGCAGGATAACATCAAGTGGGCCGGATGAAAATCAAGCCAAGCAAATCTCGAAGCATCTCAATAGTCAAGGGACACCTTAAAGATGTGAGGTTCTGCATTGGAGATGACCTGATACCAACGGTGTCTGAGCAACCCATCAAGAGCCTGGGTAGATGGTACAACGAAAGCCTCCGGGATAAAGATCAAGTGCAGCAAGTAAGGCAGGACATCGCCGACGGTCTTGAGAACATCAACAAGACCCTACTGCCTGGGAGGCTCAAGCTTTGGTGCCTACAGTTTGCACTTCTCCCCCGGGTAATGTGGCCACTCACCGTCTATGAGGTCCCAATAACAACAGTGGAGAAGATGGAGCGAACCATTACCTCATACGTGAAGAAATGGCTGGGTGTCCCACGATGCCTGAGTAACATCGGCCTCTATGGCAAAGGGGTCCTTGAACTACCTCTTACAAGTCTAACGGAGGAGTACAAGTGCTCTAAAGTAAGACTTCAGATGACATTGAAGGACTCCAAAGACCAGAACATTAGCAAGGCTGCACCTCCCCTACAAACTGGACGGAAATGGACATCATCCAAGGCTGTGCAGCAAGCAACATCAGCCCTGAGACACCAAGACACTGTGGGGAATATCCAGCATGGAAGAGGAGGCTTTGGCCTGGCAGGAAGCAAACCAACGTTCCATAAGGCAACAACATCTGAACACAGGAAGCTGGTGGTCGAGGAGGTGCGCAGACAGGAGGAGACTGCAAGAAGTGCAAAGGCTGTCTCTCTTGCTAAACAAGGGCAATGGACGCGGTGGGAAGGCCTGGAGAGGAGAAAGATCAACTGGAGTGAGCTTTGGCAAATGGAGGCAAGCAACATCAGCTTCATCATAAGAGCTGTTTATGATGTGCTTCCATCAACAAAAAATCTACATCAATGGTATGGCGAGGACTCGACCTGCCCCCTCTGCCCAGCTCCAGCGACTCTCAGGCATATAATGACAGGTTGCAAGACCAGCCTCTCACAAGGCCGCTACACCTGGAGGCACAATCAGGTCCTCAAGAGCCTGGCTGCAGCACTTGAGACCGAGAGGAGTGTAACCAATTCATTACCTCCAAAAACAAGCAATCCCGTCAAAACAACAACATTCATCCGGGAGGGACAGAAAAGGCCCAAGTATCCTCTTACAAAGCCAGAAACTGGACACCTAGCCATGGCCCGCGACTGGAAGATGCTTGTCGATATTGGCCAGCAACTCATTTCTCCACCTGAGATTGCTTCTACCAACCTTAGGCCAGACATGGTACTCTGGTCCCCTTCACGAAAGGCTGTGTACATCATAGAGCTCGCAGTCCCGTGGGAAAACTCTGTTGAAGAGGCCTACGAGCGTAAGAAACTGCGTTACACAGAGTTGGCAGCAGACGCAACTCAGCATGGCTGGAATGCTAAGGTCTGGCCAGTTGAAGTGGGATGCAGAGGATTCGTGGCTTCTTCCATCATCAGGTTGCTGAAAGAACTTGGAATCCATGGACAGGCCCTGCGGCAGACCGTCAGAGCAGTTTCTCAAGCAGCTGAAAGAGGCAGCCAGTGGATCTGGATCAAACGGAAGGACCCTTGCTGGGCTATAAATTCATGACACCCCACCCCCACCTGAGAACCCAATTCAGATCCCTCCAACTTGAGGAGGGCATATGAGGTATGCGGTCAGCTGTATGGCTGGCTCAGGGAAGAGGACGCCCCTGCCTTGCATAGTCCCGTGGGACATCTTAATTGGGCATGGGACACAAGCTAAGGCTTGATCACCCTTTAGCTGGCCACCTTTGATGAGGGTGTTTAGTGATTAAAGGCCGAAACACACTGATTCGAAGGCACACTACTGAGGATGTGTCCCAAAAATGTACATCTTACCCCAGTCTAAGAAATAAACCTCCCATGCCACTCTGTCAACATCACGGCAAATCTCATGCGAGTGCATTCCATCTATTGGCACAATGGACAGTTTTTAACATCTCGTCTCGTGTTTTATGATTCTACAATATTTGAAAATGAAGATAAAAAATAAGATATCACTCATTGGAATCAGACAGTACATCCGTCAGCGATTTAGGAACATAACTGCCCTGAAAATCATAATAGAGTGTAGAGCCCGACCAATGTGTTTTATCGGGTCCGATTCTTGGGAGACAACAATTACTGATACCGACATAGCTGACTATGACAGCAGGGGGGGGACATAATTTTCCTACATTGAATTCTCATGATTTGTCATCCAGAAGAGCATTTGACCTATAACTATGCTTCAAATGCTGATTTCATACATTGTGGCAATAATAACGACATGAGAATGGTCACAAGTGTTCAGATAAGCAAGTGTTCAAATAAGCATGAAATACCATTTTATCATCTTATTTATTGAATATTAGTCTAATTATCGTCCGATACTAGGGCTATTACGGTGAACGCATTACCACCACATTGGTGGTCAGGAGTCATGACCACAGTCAAATTACACGTGACCGTTTAGTCAAGGTAACTAGGCTTCTTCAAGCTCTGATGCTGCCGATGGTCATTCGTAGCCTACCAAACTTGCTAACTGCCTGGTACTAATCACTGTGACATCAATGCATTTTTCCCCCCAAAATTCAAATCAAAACACTTCATGAGAGCCAATGAGCACGTTGCGCAACATTTCTATAGACTCTGCAATTGCGAGAGAAAAGAGAGTTTTGATAGCATCTATTAAAGAAGTGGAGGACCTATCATCTTTCTATAGGCTTGGCCTACTATTTATTTCTCAAGTTCTTAATATTAAGCACATTGCTTTGCAACAGGAGTATATCCTACCTGGCTGGCATGAAAATGAACCACGGGAAAAGTGCTCTCCATTTGCTATTTAAGTGCATAGATGACATGTATTTATTTTCCCCATTCCCTTGAGTGCATGATAATGGTCCATTCTAAATCAAAACATATTTCACACATTATTTAGAATAAAGCTGTAACGTAATAAAATGTGGAAAAGGGAAAGGGATCTGAAAACTTTCCGAATGCACTGTATATGCTTAAAGTTATTTATGAAACTTTAGATGAGACATACGTTGGGCTATATGTTTTGATTTTTAATACATTCTAAGGCTGCATGATGCGACTCGAATGATGATGATTTGAAAAAACTTTCATGAAAGGCACGAGTTCTGCTTTGTTTCTTGTGCAGGCTGCACACAATTCATCAGTCTCTCATTCCCTATTTAGCAAGCCCTTGATAATATTCCCACCAGGCCTTGAATTTCCTGGCAGCATCCCCCTTGTGTGTCAATAATGACCTCTAAACAAATCAATACCTTTAGTGACCAAAGTGGCCGTTGTGGGCTTAAAAAAATAATTATAATTCCCTACTCCCGGCTGCCATGCTCCGAAGCACCTCTCACTCACATGGCTCTCTCAGATATCTCAATTCTTATTAGCCAATGCCCGTCACATGATCGGGTCCTTCTCAAAGCATCTCGGCTAAGAAGTAGGCTACAAGTGAAGACGCACACATCGGGGATGCAACTGCGCACGTCCTTCTTATCGAATTTCGAGGTGCATATTGAAGATGCTAGAACTGTCCACGTTTAGTCTACTTGTCGTCAGCCAACAAGATGAGCAGGCCTAACAAACAGCAAAAGCACTGGCCTATGTCAATATGCTATCGCCCATAGTACAAAAGTTGACCTATTCTATTGGAAGAAGAAATACATATTCCAAACATACTCTGGGACAGTTGTGGGATGTAATAGACCCAAAATTATACAACCACTCGCATCAAAAAAACATTTAAAAGCAATGAGGCTGATGCAACAGATCAGAACGCTAGCCTAATAGTTTATCAACATTTTAAGCTATTTATTCGCATTATAAGCGCAGCAATGCACTTAAGGCAGTAGGCTATAGGCATGAATGTTCCAAAATGCAGTCAATTAGCGGGAAAACACTGTTCTCATAAGTAAATGCAAAATGTGATTATGCATGTAATGCTTTATTATAAAAAGGTGCATTTTTATGGTGAAAATTATCTTCCCCAAACGTGAAACTCATGCACCGCCTATGTTTGCCAATAAGGCTCTTCACCGGTTGTAAAGCGGATTAATATGCTTAATTTTGAGTTATTTGGCCACTTTAGTCTAAACATATAGGCCTATGGGCTAGGCTACATGAGGTGCGACTATGAAAAGTTGCGCACAAAAAAAGGCATGCGCTTTTTCTTGCCTTGCTGCACGTACTGAGCATCAGTCACAAGTGATAGACTATTATCACCCATCAGACTATTCTTCATTTAATGTGGTCTTTACCTATTCTAAAATAGGTAAAATAAATGTTCCACAGAAATCTACACAAACACTTACAAATGCACAATAGAGAGCATCATGTATCACCGACTGGTACGGTAACTGCACCTGATGCGGTCTGCCCGACGCTTCACCCAGGGCACACTGCCTGTCCTCCAGAACACCAACAGCACCCGATGTCACAGGAAGGCTAAAAAGGCGCATCAACGATATCAACCACTTGATCCAACGCCTGTTCACCCCGCTATCATCAAGAAGGCGAGGTCAATAGAGGTGCATCAAAGCTGGGACAGAAGCTGTTTTTCAGTCTCTCGATCTCAAGGCCATCAGACTTTGTTAAACAACCATCACTAACATTGAGTGGCTGCTGCCAACAACTTACTCATCTCTAGCCACTATAATAATGAAAAATGTATGTAATAAATGTATCACTAGCCACTTTAAACAATGCCACTTTATAATGTTTACATACCCTACATTACTCATCTCATATGTATATACTGTCCTCTATACCATCTACTGCATCTTGCCTATGCTTTTCGGCCATCGCTCATTCATATATTTTTATGTACATATTCTTATTCATTCCTTTACACTTGTGTGTGTAT
Source organism: Oncorhynchus keta (assembly GCF_023373465.1). NCBI lineage: Eukaryota > Metazoa > Chordata > Actinopteri > Salmoniformes > Salmonidae > Oncorhynchus > Oncorhynchus keta. Next base: position 32,766,809 of record NC_068455.1, on the reverse strand, counting down.
AAGGTAATTGTTGTGAAATTGTTAGGGTAGATTACTTGTTAGATATTACTGCATGGTCGGAACTAGAAGGACAAGCATTTCACTACACTCGCATTAACATCTGCTAACCATGTGTATGTGACAAATAAAATTTGATTTGAAGTCCATGGAGAATAAGAGCACCTCCTCCCAGCTGCCCACTGCACTGAGGCAGTGAATTTCAATAAGCTTTTCTCTACGGCTAGCCATGCTTTCCACCTGGCTACCCCAACAGCTCTGCACCCCAACAGCAACTTGTCCAAGCCTCCCCCATTTCTCCTTCACCCAAATCCAGATAGCTGATGTTCTGAAAGAGCTGCAAAATCTAGACCTAAACAAATCAGCTGGGCTAGACAAAATGGACCCTCTCTTTCAAAAGTTTTCCGCCTCAATTGTTGCAACCCCTTTTGCTAGCCTGTTCAACCTCTTTCGTATCATCTGAGATCCCTAAAGATTGGAGAGCTGCCGCGGTCATCCCCCTCTTCAAAAGGGGGATGAACCAAACTGTTACAGACCTATATCTATCCTACCCTGCCTTTCTAACGTCTTCGAAAGGCAAGTCAACAAACAGATCACAGACCATTTAAAATCCCACTGTACCTTCTCCGCTATGCAATCTGGTTTCCGAGCTGGTCATGGGTGCACCTCAGCCACGCTCAAGGTCCTAAACGATATCATAACCGCCATCAATATTGTGCAGCCATATTCGTCGACCCGGCCAAAGCTTTCGACTCTGTCAATCACCGCATTCTTATCGGCAGACTCAGCCTTGGTTTCTCAAATGACTGCCTCGCCTGGTTCACCAACTACTTCTCAGACAGACAGAGTTCAGTGTGTCAAATCGGAGGGCCTGTTGTCCGGACCTCTGGCAGTCTCTATGGGGGTGCCACAGGGTTCAATTATCGGGCCGACTCTCTTCTCTGTATACATCAATGATGTCGCTCCTGCTGCTGGTGATTCCCTGATCCACCTCTACGCAGACGACACCATTCTGTATACTTCTGGCCCTTCTTTGGAAACTGTGTTAACTAACCTCCAGACGAGCTTCAATGCCATTACAACCCTCTTTCCGTGGCCTACAAATGCTCTTGAATGCAAGTAAAACTAAATGCATGCTCATCAACGGATCTCTGCCCGCACCACTACTCTGCACGGTTCTGACTTAGAATATGTGGATAACTAAAAATACCTAGGTGTCTGGTTAGACTGTAAACTCTCCTTCCAGACTCACATTAAGCATCTCCAATCAAAAATTAAATCTAGAATCAGCTTCCTACTTCGCAACAAAGCATCCTTCACTCATGCTGCCAAACATACCCTCGTAAAACTGACTATCCTACCGATCCTCGACTTCGGCAATGTCATTTACAAAATAGCCTCCAACACTCTACTCAGCAAATTGGATGCAGTCAGGCCTACCACTGCTATGTCGTCGGTAAACTTAATGATGGTGTTGGAGTCGTGCAGTCATGGGTGAACAGGGAGTACAGCAGCGCATGCTCGGAGTACATGTCCTGGTAAACCACTGGCCCTTCGGCCTTGTGAATGTTAACCTGTGCAAAGGTCTTACTCACGTTGGCTACGGCAAGGGTAATCACACAGCTGGTATAGAGCTTCAGTGTTGCTTGCCTCGAAGCACGCATAGAGGTCATTTAGCACATCTGATAGGCTTGTGTCACTGGGCATTTCACGGCTGGGCTTCCCTTTTTAGTCCGCAATAGTTTGCAAGTCCTGCCAAATTCAACAAGTGTTGGAGCCGGTGTAGTAGGATTCAATCTTAGTCCTGGAGGATTTCTTATATGCATCTGGGTTAGAGTCCCGCTCCTTGAAAGCGGCAGCTCCACCCTTTAGCTCAGTGAGGATGTTGCCAGAAATCCATGGCTTCTGCTTGGGGTATGTACGGTCAGTCACTGTGAGGACAACGTCATCAATGCACTAATTGATGAAGCCAGTGACTGATGCGATGTACTCCTCAATGCCATCGGATGAGTCCCGGAACATATTCCAGTCTGTGCTACCAAAAAAGACCTGCAGCTTTGCTTCTGCGTCATCTGACCACTTCCGTATTGTGCGAGTCACTGGTACTTCCTGCTTTAGTTTTTGCTTGAAAGCAGGAATCAGGAGGATAGAATTATGGTCAGATATGCCAAATGGAGGGTGAGGGAGAGCTTCGTACGCATCTGTGTGTGTGGAGTAAAGTTGGTCTAGAGTTGTTTTCTTCTTGTTGCACATGTAACATGCTGGTAGAAATTAGGTGAAACGTAGTTAAGTTTCCCTGCATTAAAGTCCCGGCCACTAGGCGCACCACCTCTGGATGAAAATGTTCTTGTTTGCTTATACAGTTTTATACAGCTTGTTGAGAGTGGTCTTAGTGCCAGAATCGGTTTGTGATGGTAAATAGACAGCTATGAAAAATATGAAAACTCTTGGTAAATAGTGTGGTCTACAGCTTATCATGAGAGACTAAGTGAGGCGAGCAAAACCTTGATACTTCCTTAACATTTGATTTCGCACACCAGCTGTTATTGACAAATAGACACAGACCGCGACCCCTTGCCTTACTGGAGGAAGCGGTTCTGTCTTGCACGGAAAAACCAGCCAACTGTATATTATCCATGTCGCCGTTCAGCCACGACTCAGTGAAACATAAGATATTCAAGTTTTTAATGTCCCGTTGGTAGGAAAGTCTTGAACCCGAGCACATTCAATTTATTCTCCAATGATTGCACGTTGGCCAATAGAATGGATGGTAGAGGCGGGTTACCCACTCGCCGACAAATTCTCACAAGGCCCCCAGACCTGCGTCCCCTGCATCGACCCCTTCTTTCATTCAAATTATGGGGATTTGGGCCTGGTCGGGTAACTGGAGTAAATTCTTCACGTCCGACTTGTTAGACCTCTAATGACTCCCCATCCCGCATGAGGGAGCGTAATCATTGCCTGACACTAATTAGCATAACACAACGGACATAAATATTCCTAGAAAATATTCCTATTCATGAAAATCACAAATGAAATATATTGAGACACAGCTTAGCCTTTTGTTAATCACCCTGTTATCTCAGATTTTCAAAATATGAAAACAGCCAAAGCTAGACAAGCATTTGTGTAAGTTTATCGATAGCCTAGCATAGCATTTTGTCCAGCTAGCAGCAGGTAACTTGGTCACGGAAATCAGAAAAGCAATCAAGTTAAATTGTTTACCTTTGATGAGCTTCGGATGTTTTCACTCACGAGACTCCCAGTTAGATAGCAAATGTTCCTTTTTTCCAAAAATATTATTTTTGTAGGCGAAATAGCTCCGTTTGTTTTTCATGTTTGGCTGAGAAATCGCCCGGAAATTGCAGTCACGAAAACGGCGAAAAATATTCAAAATTAGCTCCATAATATCGACAGAAACATGGCAAACGTTGTTTATAATCAATCCTCAAGGTGTTTTTCAAATATCTATTCGATAATATATCCATCGGGACAATTAGTGTTTCAGTAGGACCGATTGGAATAATGGCTACCTCCTGTATTTTACGCGAGAATCTCTCTGGGGGCATCAGGTGACCACTTGCGCAATGTAGCCGCTTACGGGTATTCTTCAACATAAATGCGTAAAACTACGTCACAATGCTGTAGACACATTCGGGAATACGGAGAAAGAGTAATCTGGTTGATAGCCCATTCACTGGTCAATAGGGACGCATTGGAACGCAGCGCTTTCAAAACATGAGGCACTTCCAGATTGGATTTTTCTCAGGCTTTCGCCTGCAACATCAGTTCTGTTATACTCACAGACAAGTCAGCCATCTTCTCCGGCGCCATTCTTCTACATTTGCAGAGAAAATTCATAGGTCTGGTCTATAATGTAGGATAGCACCTAAACTGTGGTCTCTAGAAGAAAAGGACAACAGGACTGGGCAAGGTTACCTGCTGCGAGGGCAGCTTTACCCTCGGCTTTCTCCTGTTTGGAGCGAAATGAGTCTCTGGTTCTCTCTTCAGCATGCTGCCTCTCTTTCTCCCTCTTCCTGGCTTCCAGGGCCTTCATACTCATCTGCAGCTGGCTGGTGTACTTCTCATGCTAATAAACACAAAAGGGAAAACAGGAAATTAAAAAGCCCCTACCGGACTATCACTCACATTCATTGATGACATGTACAGTGCATTCGGAAAGTATTCAGACCCCTTGACTTTTTCCATATTTTGTTACACTATTCTAAAATGGATTAGGTTTCTACACACAATACCCAATAACGACAAAGCAAAAACAGGATTTTAGACATTTTAACCTTTTTTTATATATCACATTTACATAAGTATTCAGACCCTTCACTTCACCCTTCACTTTGTTGAAGCACCTTTGGTAGCGATTACAGCCTAAAGTCTTCTTTGGTATGAAGCTACAAGCTTGGCACACCTGTATTTGGGGAGTTTCTCCCATTCTTCTCTGCAGATCCTCTCAAGTGCTGTCAGGTTGGATGGGGAGAATCACTGCACATTTTATTTTCAGGTCTCGCCAGAGATCGGGTTCAAGTCCGGGCTCTGGTGGGGCCACTCAAGGACATTCAGAGACTTGTCCCGAAGCCATTCCTGCTTTGTCTTGGCTGTGTTCTTAGGGTCGTTGTCCTGTTGGAAGGTGAACCTTCATCCCAGTCTAAGATCCTGAGGGGTCTGGAGCAGGTTTTCATCATAGATCTCTGGACTGGGATGTGCCTTTTACTGAGGAGTGGCTTCCGTCTGGCCACTCTACCATAATGGCCTGAACCATCTCTGCGGTCTGAGTGCTGCAGACATGGTTCCAAACTTTTTCCATTTAAGAATGGGGGAGAAGGCCACTGTGTTCTTGGGGATCTTCAACGCTGCAGACATGTTTTGCTCCTCTTCACGAGATCTGTGCCTTGACAAAATCCTGTCTCGGAGCACTACGGACAATTCCTTCAACCTCATGGCTTTGTTTTTGCTCTAACATGCACTGTCAACTGTGGGACCATATATAGACAGGTGTGTGCCTTTCCAAATCATGTCCAATCAATTGAATTTACCACAAGCGGACTCCAATCAAGTTGTAGAAACATCAAGGATGATCAATGGAAACAAAAGGCACTTGAGCTCAATTTGGAGTTTTATAGCAAAGGGTCTGAGGGTTTTCTCTTTGTCATTAGGGGGTAGTGTGTGTAGATTGATAAGAGGAAGAAATATTGTATCCATTTCAGAATAAGGCTGTAACGTAACAAAATGTGGGAAAAGTCAATGGGTCTGAATACTTTCCGGATGCACTGTACATGTGGATGTTCTCACTTACTTTGAGAGCCTCCTCTGGCACCTTGTGTTGACTCCTCTCCAGGATGTACACATGAGAATGTGAAAGCAGAGTTAAGGAAAGCATATTCAAACTGGAGCCATTGGGTTAGAATAATACATGTCACTGACACTTGCCATTTTGGGTAATTATTAGTCTGTGCAGTTCTTGAAGCTCTAACTTTCTGAGAACTCAAGACATGTGACATGTAGCATGCATGGTAAGTTCTGGTAAAGCATACTAAACGTCTACTTTTAAGCAGCTTTTGTCCCAGTTATCGAAACTCATTTTCACTATTTGTGTTTTTCAGCTCAGAGGTTCAAGGGTCCAAAAGATTTTCGGTCCAGAGTTGGACATAATCCAAATCCCCTGACTCAAACCACAGGGAATTAACATATTTGGAGTGTTTAGTGCACAAACCAGAGAGGGGAAAAGAAAATGAATGTTTTAAATTCCTTTCAACCAGCAAGTATAGACCAAAGCCTTATGGAATTCAATTGTTTGTAAGAAACTAGCACAAGAGAGCAATTAGAGGTTGAAAAGTACACATCCTTCTGATCCAATCAAGAAAATCCCCAAACAATGAAGAATCAATAAAACAATAAAAGAATTACAATTATTATCAGAAAATCAAAAGGATATCATATCCAAAGCGGATGACATCAGCGAGCTTCAGGGTGATATAAGTCTGGTCTGGGATTCTCAGATCATTCACAAAAGTCTGGGGAGAAAAATAGATAAAAGTTTGTTTTGGTGTGTTTACATTGAAAGCTTCAGAAAAATCTAGAGGGTAATTATTTGTTTTCACAACAATCATGATGAGTTCAATACCATTGGAATAAAAACAGACACAGGCAACAGTGTCTGTCACACTGGCAACAGGTCATGAAATTGCTAGGTGCTGCTTGGCAGTTGCCTGTGAGTGAAATTGAAGCTATCCTACCTGTAAATTAAGTCATTAACGAGATTATGCAGTTCTGTAATGGCCATCTGCCCTGAGTAGGCTGAGAAAGGCAGTCAGGGGACAAGTGGGTCGAGAGCAGGCTGACACAAAGCACTCACACACCAGCAAAAGCTACACGACTTAATTACATTACACAATCTAAGTTACACACAATCCAGGGGTATAGATACTGTATCGCTTAGTGGAAGGTTAAAGCCTAACCGTGCTTAAAACAATGTACTGTAAGTAAGAGGGCTCACCACTATAAGTAGACTAAATAAAGAGAATTGTCAATATAAAAGGAAACGGCCATGGTACATTTCAGTAACAAGCCTCTGATGTTCTGCTCTGTTTAAAGTTGGCTGCTACAACTGCTGGTGCCAAGAGAAACACTACAGTGAAACAAAGGGCCGTCTTTCCCTCTCCTCAGTCCTGTGCTTGGCTGGAACAGTGCAATGAAGAAGTGGCAATAGTACAGGGGAAGGTGACAGGGGGAAGGAGGGAGAAAGGAACACCAGAGAAAAGGCCCAGGCCAGCAGAAAACACAGTACTCATTACTGCTCTAGCAACTGTCTCTGGCACGGAGAGAAGGCTCTTTTGTGCTAAGGCCTGAGGGACTGGTAGTGGTGCGCTGGACCCTCCAGAGAGGGCTGTGGCTGGCTGGATCCTTTATTCAACTTGTATGCAGGGGACATGATGAGACTCACCCCGTTCAGGCTGCCCAGGTCCTTCACCATGTGTTCGTCTGTGGCTGGGTCGTAGTTGATGACAGCATGCTGCTTGTCCACACTGCGCGACTGTAAAGCAACAGAGAACATACCTGAGCATCTCATACTGATGGGCAATGGCTAAGAAACTTCAGACTGGATACTGTCATGAGTATAAGCAGTAAAACAAAATATCCACACTGAAGGCAACATGCATGTACAGTAGATTACCGTGCTCATAGTCAAACAGATAGGCCTTTGAGTTTGCTTACATTCTTGCAAATTATCCCTATTACTCCTAACCAATACAAGCCGGGTCATTATGGTACCCGCTGGTCGAAGACAACCCCAGTCCGACACTGAACAGGCAGAAAGAGCACTTTACACAACTCAACCAGTCCTCAACAAGCCACCAGCCAGCAGGGCAGGAGGACAAGAAAGACAGCTCTACTGTAGTTCTGCTCATTAATTAATGGGCAGAACAAAAAGCAGTAATTAAGGCAGGCTGAGCCACTCACTCTCTCTTCCACTCATTATTCACTCCAGGCCTCCTCTTCACCACAAAGACAGACCATTCACCCACCTAACTCATTTGCAGAGTTATTACTGTTACTATCGTTCCTTCTTATTGTTGTCACATGCTGCATGTTAACCACAGTGGCAGTTGGTGCCATTTAATATTAGGGAGGACACCTTTTTTATGAGCATGGCCTTATTTCTATTACAGGATATTGGATGACGGTCATTCATTTTCCATTCACCCAGCTCAATGTAACAGATGGGTTAAGGCTAATACAATTTTCCCGATACCAATCATCAGGTTGTTACAACCTAGCCTACAAATTAACGTTTAACATTGGTGCACACTTGAGAGAAAAATTGGAGTCATCAAGGTGACAGACAGTAACGCATTCAATTTGCACACTCTTGCCTGCATCTAGCTCCTCTAGGTGTAATCATTAGTCCAAAACAGTTGCAAAACTTTGTGTTTAGTAACCAAAACGAGTGTTTCTATTAGACAAATTCAGGAAGATGTCCTTCAGGGAGACAGACCATTGCAAAACAGTGTATTTTAAAACAGTTATTTGACGTTAATATATTTAGTATAGTTTTATCTAAAAATGATAACTTAATGTTTCACTATTTTTCTGAAGTTCAGAGTTGGATGGTCCTCCCCTTCCTCCTCTGAGGAGCATCCACTGGTTAATCACTAATTTGGAGATTTGAGAGGCCCTCTCCTTTATGGAGTAGCTATTTTCCTGTCTCAATTAGCACTGGGCAAGGCAATGGCTAGTATAATTATCCTGTTTTGTTTGGTATTATCATCAACACTTTGAAAGCTCTACAGTATTGAGTAATTTCCATGTAAAAGGATCCATGAGCATCAATGTGAAGTTCATTGTAGCATATCAAAATTGGGTGTTAAATGAAAGCAAATCTCTCTATCTATCTATCTATATATATATATATATATATATATATATATATATATATATATATATATCTATCTATCTATCTATCTATCTATCTATCTATCTATCTATCTATCTATCTATCTCTCTATACACACACACACATTACATACAGTGGGGCAAAAAAGTATTTAGTCAGCCACCAATTGTGCAAGTTCTCCCACTTAAAAAGATGAGAGGCCTGCAATTTTCATCATAGGTACACTTCAACTATGACAGACAAAATGAGTAAAACAAATCCAGAAAATCACATTGTAGGATTTTTAATTAATTAATTTGCAAATTATGGTGGAAAATAAGTATTTGGTCAATAACAAAAAGGTTATCTCAATACTTTGTTATGTACCCTTTGTTGGCAATGACAGAGGTCAAACGTTTTCTGTAAGTCTTCATGAGGTTTTCACACACTGTTGCTGGTATTTTGGCCCATCCCTCCATGCAGATCTCCTCTAGAGCAGTGATGTTTTGGGGCTGTTGCTGGGCAACACAGACTTAACTCCCTCCAAAGATTTTCTATGGGGTTGAGATCTGGAGACTGGCTAGGCCACTCCAGGACCTTGAAATGCTTCTTACGAAGCCACTCCGCTGCCCAGGCAGTGTGTTTGGGATCATTGTCATGCTGAAAGACCCAGCCACGTTTCATCTTCAATGCCCTTGCTGATGGAAGGAGGTTTTCACTCAAAATCTCACGATACATGGCCCCATTCATTCTTTCCTTTACACGGATCAGTCGTCCTGGTCCCTTTGCAGAAAAACAGCCCCAAAGCATGATGTTTCCACCCCCATGCTTCACAGTAGGTATGGTGTTCTTTGGATGCAACTCAGCATTCTTTGTCCTCCAAACACGACGAGTTGAGTTTACCAAAAAGTTATATTTTGGTTTCATCTGACCATATGACATTCTCCCAAATGCTCTCTAGCAAACTTCAGACGGGCCTGGACATGTACTGGCTTAAGCAGGGGGACACGTCTGGCACTGCAGGATTTGAGTCCCTGGTGGCGTAGTGTGTTACTGATGGTAGGCTTTGTTACTTTGGTCCCAGCTCTCTGCAGGTCCCCCATGTGGTTCTGTGATTTTTGCTCACCATTCTTGTGATCATTTTGACCCCACGGGGTGAGATCTTGCGTGGAGCCCCAGATCTAGGGAGATTATCAGTGGTCTTGTATGTCTTCCATTTCCTAATAATTGCTCCCACAGTTGATTTCTTCAAACCAAGCTGCTTACCTATTGCAGATTCAGTCTTCCCAGCCTGGTGCAGGTCTACAATTTTGTTTCTGACAGCTCTTTGGTCTTGGCCATAGTGGAGTTTGGAGTGTGACTGTTTTAGGTTGTGGACAGGTGTCTTTTATACTGATAACAAGTTAAAACGGGTGCCATTAATATAGGTAACGAGTGGAGTACAGAGGAGCCTCTTAAAGAAGGTCTGTGAGAGCCAGAAATCGTGCTTGTTTGTAGGTGACCAAATACTTATTTTCCACCATAATTTGCAAATAAATTCATTAAAAAAGTCCAGAAAATCACATTGTAGGATTTATTTTCTCATTTTGTCTGTCATAGTTGAGGTGTACCTATGATGAAAATGACAGGCCTCTCATCTTTTTAAGTGGGAGAACTTGCACAATTGGTGGCTGACTAAATACTTTTTTGCCCCACTGTACATGCATACACACACACAGTTGAAGTCGAAAGTTTACATACACCTTAGCCAAATACATTTAAACTCAGATTTTCACAATTCCAGACATTTAATCCTAGTAAAAAATGCCCTGTTTTAGGTCAGTTAGGATCACCACTTTATTTTAAGAATGTGAAATGTCAGAATAATAGTAGAGAGAATGATTTATTTCAGCTTTTCTTTCTTTCATCATATTCCCAGTGTGTCAGAAGTTTACACACAATTAGTATCTGGGAGCATTGCCTATAAATTGTTTAACTTGGGTCAAACGGTTTGGGGTAGCCTTCCACAAGCTTCTCACAATAAGTTGGGTAAATCTTGGCCCATTCCTCCTGACAGAGCTGGTGTAGGCCTCCTTACTTGCACACGCTTTTTCAGTTCTTCCCACAAATGTTCTATAGGATTGAGGTCAGGGCTTTGTGATGGCCACTCCAATACCTTGACTTTGTCCTTAAGCCATTTATGCCGGTTTTGGAGCAGTGGCTTCTTCCTTGCTGAGCGGCCTTTCAGGTTATGTCGATATAGGACTCATTTTACTGTGGATATAGCTACTTTTGTACCTGGTTCCTCCAGCATCTTCACAAGTGTCTTTTGCTGTTGTTCTGGGATTTATTTGCACCAAAGTACGTTCATCTCTAGGAGACAGAACGCGTCTCCTTCCTGAGCAGTATGACGGCTACGTGGTCCCATGGTGTTTATACTTGCGTACTATTGTTTGTACAGATGAACGTGGTACCTTCAGGAATTTGGAAATTGCTCCCAAGGATGAACCAGTCTTGTGGAGGGCTACAATTTTTTTCTGAGGTCTTGGCTGATTTCTTAAGATTTTCCCATGATGTCAAGCAAAGAGGCACTGAGTTTGAAGGTAGGCCCTGAAATACATCCACAGGCACGCCTCCGATAGACTAATTGACATCTTTTGAGCCAATCAGAAGCTTCTAAAGGCATGACATAATTTTCCTGAATTTTCCAAGTTGTTCAAAGGCACAGTCAACTTAGTGTATGTAAACTTCTGACCCACTAGAATTGTGATACAGTGAATTATAAGTGAAATAATCTGTCTGTAAACAATTGTTGGACAAATGACTTGTGTCATGCACAAAGTAGATGTCCTATCCGACTTTCCAAAACTATAGTTTGTTAACAAGAAATTTGTGGAGTGGTTGAAAAATTTGTTTTAATGACTCCAACCTAAGTGTAGGTAACCTTCTGACTTCAACTGTATATATAGAGAGATATTATTAGAAAATATTTCAACCATTTTCCATCCTAGAAATTAGGACTAAGCAAAAGCTTTGATTTCTGGTCAAATAGATGGAAAAGGGGTCTTAGAAAACATCTAGCAGAAAAAGTCTTTAAAGATATTAGAAATACATCAAAACATATATTTTAGAGGGTGATGTCCATAGACTTCAAAACAAATACTACAAACTGGCAGCTGCTTCCTGCTTCATATCTAAAAGGGTGCTTATCCTACATAAATGCAATTTACCCTTTACAATTGAAAAAAGCGGAAATGATACAGGGCAGATTTACTTACTTATGCTCCACTCTGTATGGAAGTAAAAAAGCATTTGTATCAATTTATGCTCCTAACCCATATGACAAAGATGTTCTCCCTTCTGTAACCAGAAGCCTGATCAATTTAATCGGATTATACGCTTATTATTGGAACTGACATGAATGCCATTATTGATGCTATGCTAGATAGATCTGATCCTTCTCATAGCTCATCACAAGTGAATGCTTCCATTGCACTTAACCAATTTATTAAAAGATCTTAATGACCACTGGAGACTTCAAAATCCCACAACTAAGGACTATACTTGCTTTTCTGTTAGATTTAAGACTTTACTATGTTTCAACATCTACTGATATTACAGGTAACCTGGAACTTATAAAAACATTACAGGCCATTCCATCTGATCATTCTTCTGTAAATTTAAAATCTTCCCAATGAAAAAATGTGCACAGAGATAGTTTAATAATACTTCACTACACGACTGACTTCCTTTTTCAGTTTAAAATCCTTTAAATTATTATTCAATTTAAAATATGTTTTGGAAATAAATTATTACTCAGTGGAGGACTCAACTATGGTATGGTTAGCTGTAAAAGGTTTTATAAGAGGAAACACTACACATTTTCCTCCCATTTCCAGAATGTAAGACTTCAGAAGATCAGTGAATTGGAAAAGCATTGGAAAATGCAGGAAGACAACTACTCAGAGAGAGAAATTGGGATAAAAACAAGTAGACTGAAACTTAATGACCTGTTGCAACAGAGCAGAGGGTGTGACAAAAATACTGTTTAAGGGAGTAGGCCTAGCCACTTACTGGCACTGCAACTTAAACATGCTGAAACACGATCATCAATACAGCTATTCAGATCCCATACTAAGGGACTGATATCAGATCCTACAGAAATAAATAACTTTTAGAGCATATTAGTCAGTCATAAAGTTCTTCAAATAGCTTGATACTTCTGCTTGTCGGCGGTTGCTGGAGAACCTTACATTGCCCACACTTTCTCAGGAAGGAACAGTTTAATTAGAGGAACCTGTCACTTATTCTGAACTGAAAGCTGCTCTTTTAAATATGAAGACAGATAAAGCACCTGGTATTGATGGAATACTTCCTGAACCCCTTCAACTTTTGGGATGAGCTAGGATCAGTTATTATTGAACCGCAGAGATATCAACACAGCTACTATATCCCTAAGAAAGGAAAATAACTCACAAATCGGGCAAATGTTCATCCACTCTGTTTAATTGGAACAGAAATGAAAATGTACAGTGCATTCGGAAAGGATTTAGACCGCTTGACTTCTTCCAAAATGTATTACGTTACAGCATTATTCTAACATTGATTAAAAATAAATTCCCTCATAAATCTACACACAATATCACATTAGGACAAAGCAAATACAGGTTTAGAAATGTATTAAAAAACAAATAAATAAAATCACATTTACATCTGTATTCAGACCCTTTACTCAGTACTTTGTTGAAGCACCTTTGGCAGCGATTACAGCCTCGAGTCTTCTTGGGTATGACGCTACAAGCTTGGCACACGTGTATTTGGGGAGTTTCTCCCATTCTTCTCCGCAGATCCTCTCAAGCTCTCTCAGGTTGGAAGGGGAGCGTTGTTGCACAGCTATTTGCAGGTCTCTCCAGAGATGTTAGATTGGGTTCAAGTCCAGGCTTTGGCTGGGCCACTCAAGGAAATTCAGAGACTTGTCCCAAAGCCACTCCTGCGTTGTCTTGGCTGTGTACTTAGGGTCGTTCTCCTGTTGGAAGGTGAACCTTTACCCAAGTCTGAGGTCCTGAGTGCTCTGGAGCAGGTTTTCATCAAGGATCTCTCCGTACTTTGCTCCGTTCATCTTTCCCGTTGATCCTGACTAGTCTCCCAGTCCTTGCCGCTGAAAAAGATCCCCACAGCATGATGCTGCCACCACCATACTTCAACGTAGGGATGGTGCCATGTTTCCTCCAGACGTGACACTTGGCATTCAGGCCAAAGAGTTCAATCTTGGTTTCATCAGACCAGAGAATCTTGTTTCTCATGGTCTGAGATTCTTTAGATACCTTTTGGCAAACTCCAAGCAGGCTGTCATGTGCCTTTTACTGAGCAGTGGCTTCCGTCTGGCGGTGGTGGTGCTACAGAGATGCTTGTCCTTCTGGAAGGTTATCCCATCTCCACAGAGGTACTCTGGAGCTCTGTCAGAGTGACCATCGGATTCTTGGTCACCTCTCTGATCAAGGCCCTTCTCCCCCAATTGCTCAGTTTGCCATGGCGGCCAGCTCTAGGAAGAGTCTTATTTAAGAATCATGAAGGCCACTGTGTTCTTGGGGACCTTCAATGCTGCAGACATTTTGGGGTACATTTCTCCAGATCTGTTCCTCGACGCAAATCCTGTCTTGGAGCTCTACGGACAATTCCTTCGACCTCATGGCTTGGTTTTTGCTCTAACATGCATTGTCAACTGTGGGACCTTATATAGACAGGCGTGTGCCTCTCCAAATAATGTCCAATCGATTTAATTTACCACAGATGGACTCCAATCAAGTTGTAGAAACAAGGATGATCAATGGAAACAGGATGCACCTGAGCTCAATTTCAAGTCTCATAGCAAAAGGTCTGAATACTGTAAAGGTAAATAAGGTACGTGTTTTTTATACATTTGCAAAAATTCATTTTAGAATATGGCTGTAACATAACAAAACGTGGAGAAAGGGTCTGAGTACTCTCCATGTGCCTAGAGAAAGTTATTAATAAGCTCATAAATCCTGACCAAACAGGGTTTATTAAGGGTCGTCAGGCAGCCGATAACAATCGCCGCCTGTTTCAAGTGGTTTCTGAGGCTTCCAATCTGGATAGCCTGTGTACTGTGTTATCATTAGATGCAGAGAAAGCCATTGACCGCTTAGAGTGGGAATATTTATGGCTTGTTCTTGAACCTTTTGGTTTTGGGGCTAGATTTATACATATGATCCACACCATGTATGTGAATCATTTTATTATATCTACTGGCACTACCCATTCTAATGTATTTACCATACAATGAGGATGTAAACAAGGTTGTACCATCTCTACTATACTATTTGCTCGCTCTCTTCAACCGCTGGCACAAAGCATACATCAAAACTCGGCTTCCTCACATATAAAAATCAAACAAACTGATCAAGCAATTGCACTCTATGCAGATGACATACTGCTCTAAGTCGAAAATGCTCAGAAATCCCTCCAATCAATAATGTCTATTTTTACAGCATTCAACTCATGGTCTGGTTACAAGAGCAACTGGTCCAAATCGGCTCTACTACCTCTTAACTCAGCTATGGGAAGCGTGCAACTACCAATCATGAACCCAGTGAATAAGCAAATACCTACTTATCCATTACCATATCCCCCTCTATTCACACTACTTGCAGGAAACTCTACTTACTGCCTTTCCTTCCAGTTCTCTGCTGCCAGTGACTGGAACGAATTGCAAAAATCGCTGAAGCTGGAGACTTACATTTCCCTCACTAACTTTAAACATCAGCTATCTGAGCAGCTAACCGATCGCTGCAGCTGAACATAGTCCATCTGTAAATAGCCCACCCAATCTACCTAGCTCATCCCCATATAGTTTTTATTTACTTCTGCTCATTTATCACTCCAGTGGTAATCTGCTAAATTGTAATAATTGAGATAATATTGCCTATTTATTACCTACCTCCTTACGCCATTTGCACACACTGTATATAGACTTTCTTTTTTCTATTGTGTTATTGACTGTATGTTTGTTTATTCCATGTGTAATTCTGTTTTGTCGTTTGTGTCGCACTGCTTTGCTTTATCTTGGCCAGGTCACAGTTGTAAATGAGAACTTGGTCTCAACTGGCCTAACTGGTTAAATAAAGGTGAAATAAAAAATGATACAGATAAGCATATAAGATATAATCTTAAATTGCATACACACACTCCAATATGGCGTAATAAAGACTTCTTAGCATGTAGGAAACCATTTACAGTGCATTCGGAAAATTATTCAGAGCCCTTGACTTTTGCATAAAAAATTTAAAATCCTATGTGCTACAGCCTCATATCCAAACCGATGCGGACATGAGGCATGCGCCAGAAAATGTAGCCAAACTTTAAATGATACTTTTAATGACATAAATACAGGCTAAAACGCCAGTCATGTTTGACAAATATAATGAAGGATAATTAACATTATGTTGACTGAATCAAGCCTTTGGACGTTACTCAAGGCATGGTTTGTTCATTTCAGATGGTCACAAGACCAGAGAGTGAAGGACAGTGCATGTTGCGCACCGCACATCACCAACCTTGATTCTGAGTGGAGGCAGTCAGCATTTTGAAACTATTTAACCATAAACTTAATTGTTTAAAACATGGAAGTTTTATGTAATTTTATGAAGCATGTCTTATCTTGTTTCAAAGAAGCCTAGACAAAATGTCTTTAGAAATGTTGAGGGAATTATTTTAGAAACACTTAATATGGCATTGAAATCAGCATTTTTCTCATGATCTATTGGTTTTAACGTTATTTTAATTGTCCAGCAGGCAAAGGGATAATCCTCGTCATATTAGTAACCCATGCTAGCTGAAGCACCTTCAGAGCTCCCCTTTCTTAATTTCTAACAGACATTTTCATATCTGTCACATGAAACGATTTGCACTTGGGGTGTGCGTTTGAGAATTGTTTTCCCGCTAATTGCATTTTGGAACATTCGCGCATTGCCTATAGCCATGTACGCATTGTTGAGCTTTTAATATGAAGAAATAAAACATTACGATTTTAAGCGAAACAGTCTGATTGGTTGCATCAGCGTCCTTGCTTTAAAAAAAACATGTTTTATATGCAGTGGTTGTATGAATTTTGGATCAGTTGTCCAAGAGTCCGTTTTGAACCATATATTTCTTTGATGATGGGACGCCATTACTGTCGAGCCCTGGAGAGCATTATTTTATAAAAACAAAAAGTATTTGGTTGTAATTGTAGCCTAATGGTGCAATATGTTACAGGCTACCAAGGGTGGCCAACCATAACCCAGGAGAGCCTTAAAAGGAGAGTGTTGTATTTTGAGACAGGCTTGAATATGAAAATAAGCCAATAGAAAGACTGTAGCCTACATTTGTCTGATTCTCTGTGGTAAAAAAAATAGTAATGCATTTTATTTTGTAGTGGCATGCTTGCATCATCCAATGATGTAAAACAAGTTTGGGGGAAATGTGGGGACACAAAAAACACGAGGGAGATTTTACTGAAATTCTTTTACCAAACTTGGCATCTGCACAGTTCTTCCAGTAAATGTGTTTTTATACAATTTACAGTGTAAATTGTTAAAAGTTGTACTTGTGCATAGAGTTGTATGTATTATTACATGTTGAAATCAATATTTTATGTTTAGCATACATCTTAAGTGAAAATTCCTTTACCGTGGAATTGCCCTTGACATAAAAAAAAAGTCTGGTCTCAAATAATAAATAAAACACCACTCAGTTACAACATTACCCCACTTTCCCAGAGGAATGTCCATTTATCTTATCTGAGACGAATGTGACCTCTGGCACCCCACAGCCGTTGCAGAGTGACGAATACAGTTTCTCTAAGGACTTCATGGCCTACTTGTTGGGCTTGTAGAGGCACATACTGTTCAGACAGACTTCTACAAAAAGAGACAACATCAAGGCCCTAAACAACTTTCATTTGAAATGGCTCCAGTTCCACATCTGTCAAAAAGCCAAACGGAATGCTCACATGACAGACAGTCACCAAACTTTGGTTTTTGTGGGTATTGTCATTTTACATTGTGCTGCAAATACAAAAACATAAGACTGTACAATGCCAAAAAGGGACAAGACTGAAATATGCTTGGGCTGTAGCACATACCAGACCAGAAAGCATGCACACTTAAAGAGAGATTATAAGCATAATTTCCAATAGGAGAGGCTGAGGTTTTCCTGGAGCCAGTGATGCCTGAATGTGGACAAGAGCAACTTTTCAATTCTACAAGCAGATGTGGTGGGCTGGGCATGTTGAGCAAACCACAGACTGAGGAAAGTGTATAAACTATTTTGAAGGCAGTGTTCTTTTTTCCAGTGGCAAGAGCTAGAAGGCAAGAGCGAGAAGTACACAGAAAGAAACTCCCAAATGATTCCAAACAGCTATTAGAACCAGAAAACATGGAGAAAAATAGCAGGGTGGAATGTGTCAGTTGCATTTTGCGTTGACATTTGAGGGAGGCAATTCTCCCAGCAGGCACTGCTCTTTAAACACACACGTGCACAAATAAACACCTCTCACGTACACACAGGTCAACTCCCACAGATCTTTCGTACATTAATAAAACTTGCTTTCCTTGAGTCAGGACCCTAATATAGACGTCATCCTTTCACAAGAGGGTGGATGGCCAGTTGATTGGCTAAGGGTCACATGACAGGTTGATGGCATTTGGTGTCTAAACAGAAGGTGCTGCGGATGTCATTCGGTACTCCCTAAAAACACACCACCTCCATACAGCTACGACTGACAGTGACTTTTCATAGCAGGTTAGGAGAGCATTTTAGCTAATCCTAACCCTTTTCCTAACATTAATCTAATTCTCCTAACTTGCTACTTTAAAGCCAGTTCTGGTAGTAGCTGTATGGAAGTGCCGTGTTTTTAGGGAATCTTGACGTCGTACACACCTGCAGCATGAGTTCGCACTCCTCCCGGCCCACAAAGATCATCTCCGGTGGCAACCGGTGTCTTGTGCCTGAGCTGCTGACCAGGAACCATGACGTCACACTCATCTTGGAGCCCCGACTCAGAGCCTTCTTAGCATCCTGGGAGGGGCGAGAAGACTTGATATATTAGTCAACATGTAGAACAGTAGATTCTTGTTGTCACCACATTCCCTGCAATTCTGGTACCAAATTTGGACAACTAACAACTCAATTAAGATATAAAACTACTTTTTGTTTAGGAAATATTATCCCAAATATTCCCATTAAAAAAAACAAAAAAAAAGTGATTGAGTCTTACTAGCTAGGTTTCTATCCAATTGGTGACAGACTTTCATGTGAATATTCTAAATTCCTCCTAAAGATAAAACACAACAGTGGTAGGCGTGATCACCGACAACAACGAGACAGCCTATAGGGAGGTCAGAGACCTGGCCGGGTGATGCCAGAATAACAACCTATCCCGCAACGTAACCAAGACGAATGAGATGATTGTGGACTGCAGGAAAAGGAGGACCGAGCACACCCCCATTCTCATCGACGGGGCTGTAGTGGAGCAGGTTGAGAGATTCAAGTTCCTCGATGTCCACATCAACAACAAACTAGAAGGGTCAGGAAACTAAAAATATTTGGCATGGGTCCTGAGATCCTCAAAAGGCTCTACAGCTGCAATATTGAGAGCATTGCCTGGTACGGCAATTGCTCAGCCTCTGACCGCAAGGCACTACAGAGGGTAGTGCGTACGGCCCAGTACATCACTGGGGGTAAGCTGCCTGCCATCCAGGACCTCTACACCAGGCGGTGTCAGAGGAAGGCCCTAAAAATTGTCAAAGACCCCAGCCACAGACTGTTCTCTCTACTACCGCAAGGCAAGCAGTGCCGGAGTGCCAAGTCTAGGGCAAAAAGGCTTCTCAACAGTTTTTACCCCCAAGCCATAAAACTCCTGAACAGGTAATCAAATGGCTACCCGGACTATTTGCATTGTTTTTTTAAATTATTTTTTTATTGTACCTTTATTTTACTAGGCAAGTCAGTTAAGAACAAATTCTTATTTTCAATGATGGCCTAGGAACAGTGGGTTAACTGCCTGTTCATGGGCAGAACGACAGATTTTGTACCTTGTCAGCTCAGGGATTTTGAACTTGCAACCTTTCGGTTACTAGTCCAATGCTCTAACCACTAGGCTAGAGGGGTTGTGCCCCCCCAACCCCTCTTTTACGCTGCTACTACTCTCTTTTTATCATATATGCATAGTCACGTTAACTATACATTCATGTACATACTACCTCAATGGGGCCGACCAACCAGTGCTCCCGCACATCGGCTAACCGGGCTATCTGTAGTGTCCTACCACCCCCTCTTTTACGCTACTGCTATTCCCTGTTCATCATATATGCATAGTCACTTAAACCATATCTACATGTACATACTACCTCAATCAGCCTGACTAACCGGTGTCTGTATATAGCCTCGCTACTGTATATAGATTGTCTTTTTACTGTTGTTTTATTTCTTTACTTACCTATTGTTCACCTAATACCTTTTTTGCACTATTGGTTAGAGCCTGTAAGTAAGTATTTAAGTAAGCATGTTGTAGTGCACACAGCATTTAGTATCCACTTACGTTTTCAAGCAACAAATACAAATCTAATGTTCAATGTGTTTCCAGCGCATTTTCAACTCTACCAAGAGTTTTGTCACAAACTGTTGCACTAAATAACAAATGTACCTACTCTGGTCTTAGCACTTTCACTACAGCCAACAGCTTGCAGATACAGTGTGGGTAGGCTCTGCAGGTAGGTTAGTCTACTTGATGAGATTATTATGGTTAAGAGAATATTTTTATTTGTCAAACAGCAGTCTAGCATCGACCACCATGTCACCAGAACAAGACCCTCGACGGTTATTGGAAAGGAGCATCAAGCTCATTCTGCACACTTTCATCACCCTATGAAGTTCATCATAACTTATTTCATCTGTAGCCTAATAAACTGCATGATTTCCCAAGTCGTAGTGCGAGGACCACACACCATGTCATCAAGTGACTCCAAGTTGACCTCGATATTTGCGCAAAAAGGTGTTTCCACCACCATTTTAGAGACATAAAATGATCCCACCACGTTGAACGAACAAATGATCTATCAGCATTTATAAAATCAGACCGAAACCTCCCGTTTCCATCACTGTTTTTTAAACGGTATGACTTTACTTGCATAAAAACTGTGGATGGAAACGTGGTTCATGTAATCAAGGTATGTTTGTATTGGAAAATACCAATCTCTTTTGGGCTTAGTTGTAGTCAATTAGCAGTGTACAAGTTATTATAATTATGTTCTGGTCCCCCAACCTTCCGCTCCGACAAAAATAGACCCGCGGCAGAATCTAGTTGTGTACCCCTCTTCTCAGGCACGTCTGGTTGTGTCATCAAGTGATGCTCATGCACACACCACACCCAACAAAGGCAGACAACACAAACAGGGATTCCTTCTTCAATACAGGCCTGGTGAAAAGGAGGACATTCCTACATGTTTATGCCCCAATTTATTCTCCACAAAGCCGAGCATGACACTTATCTCCAACTGTTGCAAACACAGCAACCTACAGTCTACAATATACATGATTGAGTATCCATTGGATTTTCAGCGGTTAGCGTCGCCCACGGTTGACCGCGTGTGAACTACAATTTCGAAACTATGTTCTCACGTTTAGAAACGTCAATCATCGCTTCACTTTTTGAAAATGATTTCTTGCTGATATGAAGGATACGTTCCTTAGGTTTCCAAAAGCGCACCGCAACAATGCATTTTAATGTACTTAAGCCAATGAGTCCAACTAACGCTGCCGTGTTTTGGACTTCGAACCTCTAAAACATTTTGAATTTGAGTTACAGACTTCTGAGTTGTACCATTGGATTAGTCTATTTCTTCTGCTTCTGTCTATGTGAATAACTGGGGCTGAGTTAGAGCGGTGTTTGTGAGACAAGAGTGGATCCCGAAGGGGCCCAGGGCCTGAGGCCCTGTATTTTTTTTTACAAAAACGTCTGTAGAGTCTGAATGGTTTGAGCTACAAACTATTAAAGATATCTATGAAAAACAGAGACTCTTAGGAACACGTAACATGTTTTGCTTTATGGAGCTACACAAGAGTCGTTAGAAGGTAAGTGGTTCTTCTACATAGATCATAGGAAATTCCAGGACAGTCTAATACTGTATGTAATAAGCTCACACTGGAGTCTGACAGAAACTCCAAACAGTTGTCACTGACTATTTGGATATATATATATATATATATATATATTTTTTTTTTTTACATTTGTCAATAAAACTCACAAATGCAACTGTTTGTGTCAACTTGTTGTGTATTGTACTTGTGGCCCTGGTTGTCCTGAAAAGAAAATGGTTAAACACTTCATTGTGAGGCTAAATATAAGGTCTGGACATGCAGATAAATGAAAACCCCATTTTTGCTGGGGTCTCTTTCATATCCGTGAGAAATAATAATTTTTAAAAAGTTAAATTACTACACACCTTTTATAGGGTTAGTGTTCCTTGAGGGGCATATATCCATGTTACAGCGCTTGTTAATGGAAGACAGACAGAAGACCACCCGTGCTCATTAGCATGACCAGAACACCTGTGTGTAAGTGTAACTGGGGAGGAAGTGTAGTTTGTCAACTGGAGGTAAACACATTATGGATCTGTGCAAAACTGCTACAGTAAGTCTCTTTTATTTGAAATATTATTTCTCGCTGTAATGAAAGATAACGGGCATATCAGCATATGTTTGGAAAACCATTTCGTAAGCGATGATTGACGTTCATAAACGTTACGTTTACACGGAGCCAAATATGGGGGAATGTAATGGCTGAAAACCCTACATACTGAGTAGAAGGGTTTTAGAGCTAGCTAGGTCTTATCAAGTTAGCATAGTTAAGGTACCCGAACAAACAGCCTAACTCCTCAGTTCTGATCACCTTTGCTGATATTAGTCCTACAATTCTGCTCAATCATGCAGCCAACCTAAATGGCTGTTTTGCTTAAAATGACCTGCCATTCAACATTGGTTTGGAACGAGGTGCAACTAATTAAACATATGGCTATGCTATGATACCAGAATGATCTGTGGTCAATGGATTGTACTGTAGTAACGTTAGTAGGCTAGTTGCTATCAGTCTCAGACACTTTACTAACCAATAATTCCCATATTAATATCTGGAAAATGATGCATATGCAGTTCATCATGTCTAGCCATCTCACTTGTCAAACAAGCTAGGCCAGGTAGAAAGCTACAAAAGCATCAACAACAAAAAACGATTCTGAAGGTTACAATAGTTGTAACAACACTTGTTGCAACGTTAGCCAGCAGTTGACACTGACTTTATAGTGAGTTTGCAAGCAGACTGACCCTCCACTTTTAGCAAGCTAGCTATAGTAGCTGAATTATTTTATTTCGAAAGAATGTTGGGATTACTGGTCCGTTAGCTCCTGTCTCTGGTTAGTTAGTTACCTGTTTCAATTGAAGGCCAAACATCATCATACAGGAAATAGGAAAGGTTTTCCCGAACGAGAAAAAAAAACAGTACTAGTTCACGACTCCCCCTTCACAAGCATACCTTTAATCCGGACTCTGCTTTCTCCAGAATAGTAGCCAGCGTTAATACAGCTGTAAATTATTCTTTATTGTATCTATGTCCTCTTCTTTAGTAAAGTAGTTTCAAGAAACAATAATGTTAGCCCAGGTAAATGACGAACACACCCTCCCTTCAATATTTGACAAGCCGACGACAATGTACATTACACTTCCACCGCCACGCGTAAGGATCAACGTTCTCCAGACGAGTGACGCAACTAGTCAGTCCCACATGTCAACTCAAATGCTTAGCACCTGAACGAAAGAGAAGAGTAATGAAATATCTGAAGTTGCTAAATAAAAGCGCCATACAATTATGGGGTATTGTCCAACTTCGCTCAAAAATGTAGGGGATGAAAAATGTTTTTACAATGAATTAAATCATGTCACATCAAAGTAATAAATAGCAAAGTAAATGTAATTTTGTAATAACAGTTTTCGTGCAATTATGTTTCAGAAACGGTCAGTAATCTCAACTCGCCCACATGGAGACAGTGTTCCTATTAATATTAAATTACTAGATGCAGTTGATTTCAGCAGTGTTCTTTCTGGTGGATGCAATGTAGTATGTAGACAGGTGTGGAGTTCTTTTTACTGTCAAACCCGAGAAGACTGGAAAGAAGGTTATTATATTCGCTATATAAACTTTAGTAGCGTCATCAATCACTTTGATTAGCGTAACGGCAGCGACACTACTGGATTCTATCCACAATAAGACTTCCGGTTTGGGGATTTCCCTTCAAAATAAAAGTCCACCGTAAAATGTATTTGTATGATACGAAATCATTTTTTTGTTGTTGTAGTTTTTCTTAGTGCATAATGTTAAAATTATGAAAAACAAAACAAAGGTAACTAACTACATGTGGGAAAAATCTAAAGAGAATCACTATTTTATATAAGCTTAAGGGGCGGCAGGTAGCCTCGTGGTTAGAGCGTTGGGCCAGTAACTGAAAGGTTGATCGAATCCCCGAGCTGACCGAGTAAAACTCTGTCGTTCTGCCCCTGAACGAGGCAGTTAACCCAGTGTTTCTCGGCCGTCATCGTAAATAAGAATTTGTTCTTAACTTACCTGGTAAGAATATAGAATATTATGGAGTGGAGCACATTGAGAAACGGTTGGAGTTAAGTATATTAATGTCAAGAATATAATAATAGCCTACTGGTAAAAAAAAATATATACAGTAAAAATCTTGGACACATTGCAGGGTTTTTCTTTATTTTTTACTATTTTCTACATTGTAGAATAATAGTTAAGACATCAAAACGATTAAATAACACATATGTAGAAGAAGTGTTAAACAGATCAAAATATATTTTAGATTCTTCAAAGTAGGCACCCTATGTCTTGATGACAGCGTCATCTGGAATGCTTTTCCAACAGTCTTGAAGGACAGCACTTCACATCCCAAGCCATCTCAATTGGGTTGAGGTCGGGTAATTGTCGGTTGATTATGGAGGCCAGCTCATCTGATGCAGCACTCCATCACTTTCCTTCTTGGTCCAATACCCCTTACACAGCCTGGAGGTGTGTTGAGTCATTGTCTTGTTGAAAACAAATTATAGTCTCACTAAGCACAAACAAGATGGGATGGCGTATAGCTGCAGAATGCTGTGGTACCGATGCCAGTTAAGTGTGCCTTGAATTCTAAATAAATCACTGACAGTGTCACCAGCAAAGCACCCCTAAACCACCACACCTCAACCCTCCATGCTTCACGGTGGGAACCACACATGCGGAGATCATCCGTTCACCTACTCTGTGTCTCACAAAGACATTTGGACTCATCAGACCAAAGGACAGATTTCCACCGGTCTAATGTCCATTGCTCGTGTTTCTTGGCCCAAGCAAGTCTCTTCTTATTATTGGTGTCATTTAGTAGTGGTAGTAGAAATTCGACCATGAAGGCCTGATTCGCGCAGTCTCCTCTGAACAGTGTATGTTGAGATGTGTCTGTTACTTGAACTCTGTGATGCATTTATTTGGGCTGCAATCTGAGGCTGTTACCTCTAATGAACTTATCCTCTGCAGCAGAGGTAACTCTGGGTATTCCATTCCTGTGGCGGTCCTCATGAGAGCCAGTTTCATCATAGCACTTGATTGTTGTAGCGACTGCACTTGAAGAAATTTAAAGAATTCTTGAAATGTTCCTGATTGACTGACCTTCATGTCTTAAACTAATGATGGACTGTCATTTCTCTTTGTTTATTCAAGCTGTTCTTGCCATAATATCTTATTTACCAAATACGTCCATCTTCTGTATACCACCCCTACCTTGTCACAATACAAATGATTGGCTCAAACGCATTACGAAGTTAAAAGTTCATTTGTGGAATTTCTTTCCAAGGCACACCTGTTAATTGAAATGCATTCCAGGTGACTACCTCATGAAGCTGATTGAAAAAATGCCAGGAGTGTGCAAAGCTGTCATCAAGGCAAAGAGTGGCTATTTTGAAGAAGCTCAAATATAAGATATATTTTGATTTGTTTTAACACTTTTTTGGTTACTACATGATTCCATATGTGTTATTTCATAGTTTTGATGTCTTCACTATTATTCTACAATGTAGAGAATAGTAAAAAAAAAAAATCAAGTTAACCCTGGAATGAGTAGGTGTGTCCAAACTGTTGACTGGTACTGTATTAGAGGTCGACCGATTATGTTTTTTTTCAACGCCGATACCGATTATTGGAGGACAAAAAAAAATCTGATACCGATTTAATCGGACAATTTTTTAAAATGGATCTATTTGTAATAATGACAAATACAACAATACTGAATGAACACTTGTTTTAACTTAATATAATACATCAATAAAATCAATTTAGCCTCAAATAAATAATGAAACATGTTCAATTTGGTTTAAATAATGCAAAAACAAAGTGTTGGAGAAGAAAGTAAAAGTGCAATATGTGCCATGTAAGAAAGCTAACGTTTAAGTTCCTTGCTTAGAACATGAGAGCATATGAAAGCTGGTGGTTCCTTTTAACATGAGTCTTTACATTTACATCAAAGTCATTTAGCAGACGCTCTTATCCAGAGCGACTTACAAATTGTCACGCCCTGGCCATAGAGAGGCTTTTTATTCTCTATTTTGGTTAGGCCAGGGTGTGACTAGGGGAAGGCTGGTTCCACCATTGGGGTGCCAGGACATAGAAGATCTTGGACTGGGCTGAGCTAGAGCTGTCCTCCTGTATGGGTGGGAGGGCCAAGAGACCAGAGGTGGCAGAACTGAGTACTCCGGTTGGGTTGTAGGGTTTGAGCAGAGGCTGAAGGTAGGGAGGGGCAGTTCCTCTTGCTGCTCCGTAGGCAAGTACCATGGTCTTGTAGTGATGCGAGCTTTGACTGGAAGCCAGTGGAGTGTGTGGAGAAGGGGGTGACATGGGAGAATTTGGGAAGGTTGAACAACCAGCAGGCTGCAGCATTCTGGAAGAATTGCAGGGGTTTGATGGCACAAGCCAGCCAACAGTGAGTTGCAGTTTTCCAGACGGGAGATGATAAGTGCCTGGATTAGGATTTACTCCGCTTCCTGTGTGGGGTAGGGTCGTACTCTATGGATGTTGTAGAGCATGAACCTTCAGGAGCGAGTCACTGCTTTGATGTTAGCAAAGAACAACAAGGTGTTGCCCAGGGTCACGCCAAGGTTCTTTGCACTCTGGAAGGGGGACACCGTGGAGTTGTCAACCATGATGGAGAGGTCTTGGAGCAGGCAGGCCTTTCCCGGGAGGAAGAGCAGCTCCGTCTTGTTGAGCTTAAGGTTGTGTAGCCGACATCCTCGCTGAGATACGTGTCTCCACCTGGGTGTCAGAAGGGGGGGAAGAAGAAAAGTAGCTGAGTGTCATCTGCATAGCAATGATCGGAAAGACCATGTGAGGATATGACGGAGCCAAGTGACTTGGTGTAAAGATAGAAGAAGAGATGGCCTTGAACTGAGCCCTGAGGCACCTGGTAGGAGCGGCCTGCCAGGTAGGATGCAATCCAACAGCGTGCAGAGCCTGAGATGCCCAGCCCTGAGAGGGTGGAGTGGAGGATCTGATTGTTCAAGGTGTCAAAGGTAGCAGATAGATCTAGGAGGATTAGAACATTGGAGAGAGAGTCCTCTTTCGCAGTGCAGAGAGCCTCCGTGACAGAGAAGAGCAGTCTCGGTTGAGTAACCCATCTTGAAGGTTAGTGTCAAGAAGATCGTTCTGATAGTGATAATGAGAGAGTTGGTCAGTGACCGCACGCTCAATGGTCTCGAGAAGGGAGGACAGGATGGGGTCAGGCGAGCAGATTGTCAGGCGGCTGGACCTCACTAGTCACAGGATTTCATCTGGAGAGAGAGAGAGGAGAGAAAGAGTCCAAGGCTTAGTTCTGTGAGTGGGACCAGTGGATTCAATAGGCTGAGTGAATAAGAATAGAAACACAGCAAAAGTCTCATCGTCAGAAGATCCCATCCCAGGACATGATCTCAGAAACTGATGAATACCGATACCTCTACAACATCCCATGGCAGCACATGCCCAACCTCTCCAACCAGCCCCCACAGTTTTACCTGACTTCCCCAGCAGGAGGCGTACAGGTGCAGAGTGCCAGCACCATTAAGCTGCAGCCCATCGGAGGGCAGGCCAACCCCCCAATTGCAAGGAGAGTTCACTACCCTCGACTACATTAAATCAAAGGTAGTCAACCTGAGTGCCCAGATCACCGCCAGGGCCTCCCAGCTCGGTCAGGCCGTACTAATCCATTCCCCTGTATCAAGCCTGCTCAGTGAGGGTCCAGGTCCCTACAGTCTTCCAACCACCAGCTGTTCCAACCACCAGCTTTTTCCAACCAGCAGCTCCGGCTCAGTCTGCATCATCCTCTGCTCTGGTCTTTTCTGGGTATCGGCCATCAGCTGCTCAAACTCAGTCCACCTAGCAACCTCAGTCATCTGCTCGATCCTATTCATATGACCAACCGTGGACTGCACCTACCCAGCTAGCTTATCCTCCATGGACCAGTCCTCTCCAGATGGCCTATCAGCTACTACCTGCTGCACCTCTCCAGCCAGCTCACCTGCCTGGACCCGCTTGCCTTCTTCAGCCAGCCCACCTGCCTGAACTTGCTGCACCCTTTCACCCAGTTGATCCTGCTCCCCATGCACTGGTACCTCAGCCAGCTCACCAGCCTGCACTTGCTGCACCCTTTCAGCCAGTTGATTCTGCTCCACATGCACTGGTACCTCAGCAACCTCCAGCCCAGCCTGTATGTACAACTAGTGAACCCACCTGTACCTAAGCCAGCTTATCCGCTCCGACTATACCTGCAACCAGTCTAGTCCACAACAGTGAAAGGGGGTTCAAACCTCAAAATGGCACTGAACTACCTCTTGAACCCTCATACAGAACTATCAGTACACTACAAATACAGGGTCCTCATGTAGCACCTGACACTGGATGAGGCAAGGCTGATAGCACAAGTATGTAGACACTACCAGCAGCCCTACACTGTAGCCATGCAGGTCTTGCAGATGCAGTACAGGCAACCACACCAGCTGGCACAGAGTGAGATCGCTGCAATCCTCAATGCCCATGACATCAGAGGTGGGGATTCCAAGGTCTTCCAGAGCTTCGCACTCAAAGTAGACCTCCTGGTCAGCATGCTGAAATCCCTTGAAGGTCCCCAAGGCATAGAGCTGTCATACACAAGCCATGTGGGAGTTTGGCTTGTGGGAGTTTGGCTTACAGGCACGGTGCAGGCTGCAGACAACCCGTACAACCTGACAGACCTCTCCAAATGGCTCAAGACCAAGGCCGAAGCACAGCGGCTCTCCTCCAAGATGAAACAGCGCCACCAAGTAAACGACCATCTCCAAGGCCAAAAAGTCAACCTGTCACCACCATTTACCATTGCTCTGTCCAGTTCAGGTTGAGAGACGCCCAGGTAGGCAACACTCCGAGTCCAGACATCCACTGTCTTAAGGAACCACATCAAACATCTGTGCCTCTTCTGCCATTGTGTCAAGCATTATATACAGTATCAGTCAAAAGTTTGGACACAACTACTCATTTCAGGGTGTCTTATTTTTTAAAACTATTTTCTACATTGTAGAATAATAGTGAAGACATCAACTATGAAATAACACATGGAATCATGTAGTAACCAAAAACGTGTTAAACAAATCAAAATATACCTTATATTTGAGATTCTTCAAAATAGCAGCCCTTTGCCTTGATGACAGCTTTGCACACTCTTGGCATTCTCTCAACCAGCTTAATGGGGTAGTCACCTGGAATGCATGTCAATTAACAGGTGTGCCTTGTTAAAAGTTAATTTGTGGAATTTCTTTCCTTAATGCTTGAGCCAATCAGTTGTTGTGAAAAGGTAGGGGTGGTATACAGAAGATAGCCCTATTTGGTAAAAGCCCAAATCCATATTATGGCAAGAACAGCTCAACTAAGCAAAGCAAAAGGACAGTCCATTATTTTAAGACATGAAGGTCAGTCAAGCGGAAAATGTCAAGAACTTTGAAAGTTTCTTCAAGTGCAATCTGAAAAACCGTCAAGCACTACGATGAAACTGGCTCTCATGAGAACCGCCACAGGAAAGGAAGACCCAGAGTTACCTCTGCTGCAGAGGATAAGTTCATTAGAGTTACCAGCCTCAGAAATTGCAGCCCAAATAAATGCTTCACAGAGTTCAAATAACAGACAAATCTCAACATACATTGTTCAGAGGAGACTGCATGGTTGAATTGCTGCAAAGAAACACTACTAAAGGACACCGTTAAGAAGAAGAGACTTGCTTGGGCCAGGAAACATGAGCAATGGACATTAGACTGGTGGACATCTGTCCTTTGGTTTGATGAGTCCATATTTCAGATTTTTGGTTCTAACCGCTGTGTCTTTGTGAGACACCGAGTAGGTGAACGGACGATCTCCGCATGTGTGGTTCCCACCATGAAGCATGGAGGAGGAGGTGTGGGGATGCTTTGCTGGTGACCCTGGGAGTGACTTATTTAGAATTCAAGGCACATTTAACCAGCATGGCTACCACAGCATTCTGCAGCGATACACCATCCCATCTGGTTTGCACTTGATGAATCTGGTTGAGGGAACACAGTGTGCAAAGCTGTCATCAAGGCAAATGGTGGCTACTTTGAAGAATATAAAATCTATTTTGATTTGTTTAACACGTTTTTGGTTACTACATGTTCCCATATGTGTTATTTCATAGTTTTGAAGTTTTCACAACGTAGAAAATAGTCAAAAAGAAAGAAAAATCATTGAATGAGTGTCTAAACTTTTGACTGGTACTGTATATCTTAGTGCACAGAGATTGGGAATCAGTTGCCAGAACAGATCAAAAAGTTTATCAAAGACGGCAAGCGTTGGCTAAATTGTGGTCTTACTTGCCATGGGCAACGGTATACAGTGATTCCCTTACAAAAAAAAAGATTGCTGTTTTGAAACTGCAGTCGATTGTGGTATATTGGAAGTGGTAGTTGCAGAATAACTGCAGTTACACTGCAAAATTACTGCAGTAAACAAAACTATTTTTAGGCAGTATTTTCAGAATACTTGACTATACCTGCAGTTGTACTACACTCTGACTGCAATCTTTTTTGTAAGGGTTTGCATTGGGGCCAATGTACTGGGTGGAGTAAAAGGCCAGCAACACTCTGTATTATTCATGGCCACATGAAATTACGCCATATATAGATTCTACAGAGCCTACTAAGTACTCCCCACACCACTTTTACATTGGCACAAATTAAAGTTTCCTGTGCAGTGCTATATTTGTACCGTATTGTGTCCAAGCACCCCATTTGAAGCTGTTTTGACCACTGTAAAAGGCCAGCAACACTCCGTATTATTTATAGCCACGTGAAATTATGCCATATAGATTCTACAGACCCTACTGATACTCCCCACGTCCCATCAGCACAAAGAATAATTTATTCTCTGTAAGCCAATATACACTGCTCAAAAAAATAAAGGGAACACTTAAACAACACAATGTAACTCCAAGTCAATCACATTTCTGTGAAATCAAACTGTCCACTTAGGAAGCAACACTGACAATAATTTTCTAATGCTGTTGTGCAAATGGAATAGACAACAGGTGGAAATTATAGGCAATTAGCGAGACACCCCCAATAAAGGAGTGGTTCTGCAGGTGGGGACCACAGACCACTTCTCAGTTCCTATGCTTCCTGGCTGATATTTTGGTCACTTTTGAATGCTGGCGGTGCTTTCACTCTAGTGGTAGCATGAGACGAAGTCAACAACCCACACAAGTGGCTCAGCTAGTGCAGCTCATCCAGGATGGCACATCAATGCGAGCTGTGGCAAGAAGGCGCTACCAGGAGATAGGCCAGGACATCAGGAGACGTGGAGGAGGCCGTAGGAGGGCAACAACCCAGCAGCAGGACCACTACCTCCGCCTTTGTGATAGGAGGAGCTGGAGGAGTACTGCCAGAGCCCTGCAAAATTACCTCCAGCAGGCCACAAATGTGCATGTGTCTGCTCAAACGGTCAGAAACAGACTCCATGAGGGTGGTATGAGGGCCCGACGTCCACAGGTGGGGTTTGTGTTTACAGCCCAACACCGTGCAGGACGTTTGGCATTTGCCAGAGAACACCAAGATTGGCAAATTCGCCACTGGCGCCCTGTGCTCTTCACAGATGAAAGCAGGTTCACACTGAGCACGTGACAGACGTGACAGAGTCTGGAGACGCCGTGGAGAGCGTTCTACTGCCTGCAACATCCTCCAGCATGACCGGTTTGGCGGTGGGTCAGTCATTTCTTTGGGGGGCCGCACAGCCCTCTGTGTGCTCGCCAGAGGTAGCCTGACTGACTTTTAAAACCCCAAATTAAAGCAAATGTCACTTAAATATGAAAACATATGAATTGTTAATGTTTAGACAATGTTTAATTCATTAATAAACAGGTTACACTTTTCTACTACTGCGTGGGGGACTTTTATTTAGAAAATTCCGTGACCCGGAAGTACTGACGATCACTGTCTGAGTTACCTATCAAAGATGTTCTGCTACTCTCCACTAGGTGGTGCTCTACCACTAAGTATAAAATGTCAGTCTCAAAATTGCAGTTGCTACTGTAGTAAACACCTGCAACTACTTTAACATCGTAACCAGATCACTATATTTACTTTTCCATAGCTTACGCAGGTGCAACATAACTACCAAGGGCTGAGTACATGGTAAAGTCCTAGAAGTTGGTTTAATCACAGCTGGGTCCAGACTAGCTCACATTGACACCAAACCCAAAGACTCTTCTCCATTGTCAGACTTGATCCCTGTCCTTCCTTATCTGGCTTTTCTGAGGTTGTGACCTCTCTCTCAGGGCAACCCCCTTTTGTTTCTCTGCTCACATCGAAAGCAAAGAAATCTGTTCTCCTAGTCATTTACAACCACCAGTTTATTTTAATCTTCCTCTCAACATCTTAACACACCCTACTTTATTCTAGCCATTGAGGGCAGCCGTGTGAGGAGGGAAAGCACATCCTATTTATTATAAGGCCTTTTCTTGGAGCCCTCTTCCCATCCTTCCTGGATGTAAATGGCCGCAGGGGTTTGTTCTCCTTCAGTAAACCTTACATGAAGACTTCAACTTTAGCAGGAGACCTAGTCAGTTGCACAGCTGAATGCATACAACCAATCTCTTCCACATTTAACCCCGGGGAGCAGTTGTTGTGAGGTGGGTTAACTGCCTTACTCAAGGGCAGAATGGCAGATTTTTTCCCACCTTGCTACTAACCTTTGGGTTACTGTCCCAACACTCTAACCACTAGGCTACCTGCCGCCCAGGGATATATCAAAGCATAGATGCGTTTTCAACCCACAGAGATGATAATTGGAAAGATCGGTACACTGAGGTAAGGAGAAAGAGGTGGAGTCAGTATTTGACAAGCTCCCTACAACACATCCCAAGAGCGGGCAGAACCTCATTGCTAACACAGAGGTGCATTGTGGGTTGTGCAGCTGGAGCCAGGTGAGGAGCAGTTGTCAGGTGAGCCCCACACTGGGCACAACCATGGTCCTGCGGTGAGGAGCAGTGCTGCTGGCCAGACAAACAGACTGAGCCCTGGCTGTCAACATCTGCTCCAGAGACTGTACCATCTGGGTCTGGCCCAAAGGAGCTTCTCCTCCAGCTCTAACCAGCTGCAGATCGAGCCAGACAGACATGGACCTAAGCAACCCTGTGGAGGTACAGTAACAGGGCCAAGTCCAACCACTCAGTCATTAGGTTTATTCATCATTTGTTTCAGACGCTCGTCTCATGAGTTATTTTTTTCTTAAGTACTTCACTCAGCACAAGCTTGACTTGCTAATGCTTTGGATCTATGACTGTGGGTTAAAGCATATTAGAGAAGATAAATGTTCTGTAACGACTGAAAAAAAGACAAGTTGGCACAAATTGTTAAGACATTTTATATAAATTTGAAAGAAACTGTAAAAAGTGTACAACGGTTATACTATTTGTTTACTAAAGCTGGTGTCCTCAGTTTCCGTAATGGGAAAGGGCAGGTACAAAAAAATAAAGGTATTAAAGGCATTTCCCCATTTTTAGGGGGTGACAGCAAAGGGTGCACAGGAGGGGGCACAGCGCACAAGAATAAGTAACAATCCAATCAAGGAATTGAGGTGAAAATAAAAATGCTTTTACATTCAATAACATTAACTTCATAGTTATCAGTCCTCTGGAAACACTGCAGTTTCCCCAAAAAGCATTTCCAAGATTCTCAGTTTATCTACAGCAATCTGTATAGAGGGTTTAATTACGCAAACAAGCCTTTAATAGTTCACACCTTTCAGAATTGACTAAAGTGTAACAAGTACAAATAAGTGTACAAATACAAGTTTTGGGGCAGGAAATTGCATATCATTGGCACAGTCACTCGTTTTCTATAAATAACTCAGAACCATGTACCCTGATCCCTACCTATAGAGATCAAAGCAGACTCAACTTGTTTTCCCCTGAACCACAGCCCAGCTTGTTTATGGAGTAAGTCCTGAAGGACTGTATGTTGTTACAGTGACCTCATTGAGGCTGTAGTGAATACACTGGGAGGAAAACACCCAATACTGTGGAAGAGGAAAAAACCCAGAGACAGAAGATTCCCTGATTGGGCAGAAAGGATCAGTACCTGACTGGCCAGTTCAGAAAGAAACAGCCAAGAGTGTTTGAAACACAGCATTCAGACAGGAAGGCATCATGATCCAAGCACATAGTCCAGAGAGATTAGAGTAACTGTCTTTTCAAATGGGACAACAGCAAAAGGATATCCAATTGACCGTGTAGACACAGTTCTGAGATTCAGTGACGGCAAGCTTGAACACATTTACATTGTATGCCTGATCCCACAATCAGTTCTTTAAGTGTCTGCCATTGTATTGCACAATTTGTCATTAGCCTGATAATGGAGCGGAGCGCTCTGACAGAGGTCAATAGACCATGTCATTCTCCCTTTGTTCTAGAATGTTTTGGGGCTCTAACATATATATATATAAGAATGATCTTTTGAGGAATGGAAGTCCTATGAGAATCAACCATGTTCTACAGTTAGGTATGCAGAATTATACATTTTATTGATTAGGTACATTCAAATGGCAGAACAACAGGTTTCAAAGTGTTGGTCAAATAGTGATTAGTGTAATGTGAAAGTCCTGATAACAATATCTAAATATGATTAAACCTCCCACTACATGGAAAATTAAGTCATTGGTCATATTTTGTTGTTGCTGTTGGTCCACAATATGTCTTTGCCTTAAACAAAGAACATCAAAAAGACATTTACATTTTACATGGCTAATTCCGATACAATCCTTACGGTCCCGTAAAATGTTCACTTGGTGAATAATGTGTGACAAATATAACAGGTGCTGACAGAAGCAAGGCAAATAGAAGTTTAGGAAAGTGTAGCCTGACCATTCTAAATTGATATACCACATTGCTGCATTGCCACCCTTTTCCTATAAAGTGTAGTTTTATGAACATCAAGCTTGTCTGACTCAACTCATCAAGACAAGCAACACTGTAGTGTTATCTCTCACCATTAGAAAAGTCTTTAGGAGCCACAGAAACAACCAGTTTTTCATTTGTGTAGTATGAAGTATTTCCCCCTATAATTACCAAACTTGCAGAGAGCAAATGCCTGTTCAACAATACTATATGCGACACTGGAAGTTTAAAAAAAAGGATGGGGCGAATGTAGTTGGATGTGCAGTCTGGTAGGGTGAGGGGAAATGTTGGGACCAGAGGAATGAGAGGGGGTGTTTAGGCTGTCCCACTCGCAGAGTAGGAGAACTGTGGGAAGTGGGGCCTCCGTTCGCTGTCAAACGACTCCATGCTGTCTTCTGGAATACATAAAAAGTGGGAAGGAAAGAGTGGGATGGCACAGAGAGAACTCAATTAGTGTATAACTTTAATCTGATCATCACATTTGTTGAATTCAATTTGTTCTTTTTCATCTCAGTGACGACAAAAAGCATTATGATTTAGTCCTAATACATAATGTACCTAGAACTAGCACAGGGTGCAGTTCGGCACACATTGCTAGTGCTCTAGCACCACCATTTTGAGTGACACAGTGAACTATGGAATAACAGACGTTACACGCACTTTCCAGAAGAGGGCACAAATCCCCCAGAGGAATTGAATAAGCTCTATGTAATATGACCTCGCATTAATTGCACTGGGATAGGGAACATGAACCTTCCCCATTCTCAGTTCAATACTCACCTTTGAGAGTGCAATCTATACCTCTAAATGATGTTCAAACTTTTATTTATTTCTCTCGTGGGATTTAATTCCTTGACTACTACAGTACAGATAGATATACAGTATCATCTACATCAAGGGCTATTTGCACGTGGAACTCTTACGGAGTGCACCTTTTAAAATGGTTGTTCAATTAATAGGTTTAAATCTACTGGGAGTACCCAAAACTTACATGTCCTAGGCAGTCTGATAGTAAGCAAAGATAGGACTGCATTTAAAGTAGAAACAAGGGGCATTCTCTCATAAGTCTGACAACAAGAGAAAGAATATTACAGTCCTCGATCAACATTCTATCTAAAACTAAACCATGTAGATCAGCTTGGGGTTTTCGTTTGGGACACTGAAATTCTGTAAACCCACCTCAAAATAAACAATTACTTTTGGAGCCATGATAAAAACAATTTCAAGTTCAGTTTAAAATCAACATTTTCAGAAGATCTCTGAAGAGGGGGATAGAAATGTCTGAGATTCTGAAACTCGGTAAGTGGTTGTCGTATTCTCAACAGTAATGACATTCTGAACCACGTGTGTCCCCAGTTTATTCTTACTGAGTCAGACTATGATCATCACAATTTAAACAAAAGCATTCCGGTCCAGTGAGTCAGTGAAAAACATTAGTATGATGATCGTCTATTTGGGCTTGTAATTCTGTTCTCTGTGATGAGAGTCTGGTGTGTGTCTCCTGTAACGATACAGTGGCAGTGGGTGAGGTAGTACCTTGTCCGGGCGGTGTAATAGTGATGGTCTGTGCTGTGAACTCCTCGTCAAAATACCGCGTGTCTGTTTCGGAGGTAACCTGCGGCTTAAAAGGCGGGACCAGCTGTGAGAGAAGAGAGGACATCATGGAGCACATTGGCACATCTGTCCTGTCAGATAGTTTCGACATTTGCAGGCCTGGTCAAATCTATTGGTTGTTCTCTGAAGTAATGGAAAATGTTACACCGATTTACCTTCTTCTCATAAACATCTTGCCATTCAATCCCAGCAAAGAATTTGTGCTGCATGATCTCTTTAGCATCATTCTGTCCACCACCTAACCTGAAAGACACAGGGACCAAATGGACAGGAGTAACTAGAGGCCTTTTTGGTTGGAATGAGAAGGGAGGAGAGGCCTACTTACCGCTGCTTGGGGTCCTTTTTGAGCAGGCCTGAGAGCAGGGACCTGCCCTCATGGCCCAGGGTGCGTGGGAAACGGATGTCCTCCATGAGGATGAGCTCAAACAGCTTCTCGTGGTCCTGGTTGTAGAAGGGCAGCCTACCACACATCATCTCGTACATGACCACGCCCAGACCCCACCAGTCCACCGCCCGGCCATAGTCATTGTCCTCCAGAACCTAGACAACACAGGACAACCACAACTCAATAGAATACAGCTTTACTAATACCACTATGGACAATTACACAATCATACCTGGAAGCATACAGGACAGTACAAGGACAATACTAGGGCTCGCAGGAGTTCAAATGTACGGTCAGCCCTATGACGGCATCAAAAGAGACACATATACATTCTTGGTTTAGATCTCTGAAACCTATCTATTAGCTAAGTGGATGGACATTAGGTGAGTAGTGAGGTCAGCAGCTCTCCAGGCTGTTTAAAGAACCCTAAGGCCAGTGCCCCCCCCCCCCCAGTCTGGGCTTTCTGACCAGCCACAGCAAGCACTGACTCACATCTCACAATAGGAGCAGGGATAGAATTTCCCCGGGAGTCCTGCATATTTAATCACCAGAGGTCTGCAGTACACACCAACATCCCGAATGCACTCTATATCCAACCACACCACACCACAGCCCGTAGTCATTTAGATGGAGGCTCACACACCATGGAAGATGACATGTTCACACGTTCTAATCAAGCTTCAGCTTTGTGCTGACCAACTGGGGTAACCTGTTGAACGTCAGTACACTCTTCCATTTGTTACTATAAAAGGCCTTCTGGGATGTGTCGTTGGGTCAACAGTACCGGAAGGATGTTGTAAGTGAAATCAAGTCACTGAGAACAGCTGTTCTTTAAAACATCAAAAGGTTATACGAGGTGAGATAGACCGGTCCAGGAATAGATTCATAGGTAAGGGGGCAGCCTAATATAATTAAATATGGACATGAAGGTACACAGACCCAGAAAGAGGAGGCAGGCAGAACAGATGGACGGACGTGGCCGTAAATAGAACAAAACCGGAGTGTGTTTTGTGCGCGTGGGTGGGCGGCGTGTGTGTGTGTCTGAGGGGCACGCTGCTTGGCGCTGCGGTTAGGGGCGAGGAGGCCTCGGCGGGCAGGGGTAACCTGAAGCCGGCACGGTGCTAGGATTACTGGACCGTCTCTATTTCCAGCGCTGCTGTCGTGCGATTCACACCGTGAGACAGCTGGGTCTGCAGCTGCCCCATATACAGTATGTAGGAGAGCGCCACAGCTGTGGAGCTGCCAGGACCACAGGAGCCAAGCTCATCCCTCACAAGTAACCAGGGCTGCCTGAACCGACTCTGTTACACTGGCCCCAAGGACAGCACAGTGCAGAGTGGAGTGAGGAGGGGAAGAGAAATATCCTCCACTTGATACTACTCTCCATCTTACTCTGGCCCTTTTTCTCCCTCTAAACACAGCTACCGTCCCTCTCTCAAACACATCACTAGCTCACATTATGTGATTCCCTTCCCTCTCCTTAACTTCCTTGTTCATAACTTCCCCAATTCAACTTCAGTCATTACTGTTCCAATGTTTCTATAAAACGACCCTATTTCACAGTGGCTTAAGTGAAACTGGTTCCATGGGTGTTCTCTAGAGGAAGGTTTACAGTGCTGGGCTCCTGGCCTGTGGAATATTCCCAGACGTTACAAGATTCCTATGCAGCACACACAACAAGGTCATTGTTTACTGCAGAACAACCTGTAACACTGCCTGGCCCTGGCTCCATAGAGACGCTCTGCGGCGACCCTGTCTCCACGGAAACGCCCCCTGATGTCTCCGCTGCTGGAGTCTAGCAGAGCTGGGGCTGTTATAGGGTAGAATGTTACTGTGTACAGAATGGCAGATGAAGAGCTGGGGCTGTTATAGGGTAGAATGTTACTGTGTATAGAATGACAGAGGAAGAGCTGGGGGTGAATATGGGGGGGTCCAGTTAATGGAGGTTGTCTTTAATTTCTAACATACCCCACATAAAACATGAAGTTATATGAACACATTATGTTCATCCCTTTTACTTATCATGTGCCTTTTGCTGGCCCTAGTGTGAGTGGGGGACATTATGATGAAATAGTCATTCATGCGCTGGTTGGTTTTTGTGATGATAGCTACTGTAGACTATGCCCTAGATCAGGACGGTCCTCGAAGAGAGATGAAGATGTCAGGTGAAAGCGCCATGGGAGAATGTTACTGAGGAGAAGTGAAGTAAGGACAACGTGCGTGGCCCTGGCTTTTCCCAGGTCAGGATAGGCATCCTGAACAGTGGTGTTCAGACGGTTGGGGCTTTTAAAGCAAGCCTTAAGACTTATCTTTATTGGCTGGCCTACCCTTCATCCTATATTTTGATTGTTGCTTTTATGATATATATATATATATATAAATTTGTGTTCTTTAACATTTTTAAAAAAATATATATTTTAACTTTAATTGTATGCACTTTGAGATTCTAGAAGCAGCTGCAGCCAATGGGGACTTTTCTCCAGGGGTGGAAGCTCACGTTCCCTGAGGCACTGCAACATTCCCTGAGGCACTGCAACGTTCCCTGAGGCACTGCAACCCCCCCCCAAGCAAATTCCAAATGGCGGCTAAAAACAACGAGCCGGCAACTGTGTCAACATGGGCACCCTTCTCCCGGAGAAAGAAATCCTACGGCAAGAGGGCTATCACACACACAATGCCCTATCGCGTTACATACACACCACTCAAACACACGTCACACCTGCACGCAATGGGGAGCAGCCACACCCCTGTCCTCTCAACCAACAAATATGGGCACACCCTGCCCTGCCCTTGTCACACTGCAGACTCATTAGCTCCATGTCTTATACTGAAGATTAGACAGGCATTTAGGAACAGCTGTCCCAAAGCCACTCTTCCACATAGCTTGTATGCCTTAACAATATGCCCGACAACATACATTTATGATGTTGTGTGTAGTGGGATATATTCTCTGCACCACAGTTCCTCTCTTCAAACAGTATTTAGTCTGTTAATCCTTTCAGGTACTTAGCAATTATGTGACTTTATTCTGTTCAGTTGATTTCAACTCAAAGTTGATACAGTGTACTAACAAGAACATGTCAAAAGTGTGTGAAACATCAGGTCTTTTCACAACGTCAAATTCTAAACATCTGAAGAGGAAGAAGGCCACATGGTTTGTGCTCCAAAGGCTACATCTTTATTGACTCAAAATGATAAGATTTAATGACCCCCATATTGGTGATTACAGTGAGAATACACTACCTCTGGGGCCAGGTACTCTGGTGTCCCACAGAAGGTCTTCATGGTGGCCCCGTCTGTGATCCCCTCCTTACACAGTCCAAAGTCAGTGATTTGTATGTGTCCGTCTTTGTCCAGCATCAGATTTTCCAGCTGAGGGGAGGAGACAGAATGAGACAGGAAGTATCTGCATCAGCAGGGAGAGTGACTATGTGAGGTGTGTGATTGAGGCCCAGCTGATTTGGCTTCAGCTCAGAGGAATGAGTTAGCGATGCATTGCCTTTTAATATCAGTGTCCTCTCAGTAAACGTCACCTGGCATCTGTAGCTCACACGTGACCAGCAGCACCAGGCCAGAGTCAGCACATCCTCCAATACTGCTACCATGGCATTTTCAGGAGAACCTTAGCAGGTTGGAAGCCTGCCTCATAAACCCATGGGAAGATCACAGGGAGGGGGGAACGAGGAGGGAGGGGGGCTATGCTGACCTGGCTGGTATAGTTTCATCAGCTGGAAGAAACAGGGCTACAGATGCCTGCCTCCCCTCCCTCCTAAAAAACAGTCATATACTACCTCTGTGCTTACGCTATGAATACAGTTCACTGAGTTTTTGTACTGGCCTCTTGCTTCTGGTAGGAAAAAATTGCAGCTTTACAGA
This sequence comes from Oncorhynchus keta, assembly GCF_023373465.1. Lineage (NCBI taxonomy): Eukaryota > Metazoa > Chordata > Actinopteri > Salmoniformes > Salmonidae > Oncorhynchus > Oncorhynchus keta. Next base: position 32,726,017 of record NC_068455.1, on the reverse strand, counting down.
ATAAGTTTGATGCCGGGGTAAAAGATGACTCAATACTCTTACACACTTTCCAAAATACAAAATGTCTAATTGTTGCCCATTTACATTAATGGTGAAAATAAAATTAAAATAAACGAGTGGAACAGCTGTCCAGTCGGATATGTGGGTTATTCTACTCCTTCTGTCATAAGAGGAGGTATGGGCCTAAGTTTCCAGCTGCAGTGAGGCCTGAATCAGGGGGAGGTAGATCGATGCGCCCCTGGCGGACACTATTTATATCCCGGTCGGGGACTGACTGTGTTCCAACACCTACCTTCAGGTCTCTGTAGACCACGTTCCTCTCAGCATGCAGGTAGTCCAGTGCTGACACTATCTCCGCCCCATAGAACCGAGCCCGCTCCTCAGAAAACACCCGGTCCCGGGACAGGTGGAAGAACAGCTAGATGAGGGAGGAAGCGAGGGAAGGAGGGAGAGAGGGAAAGCAGACAGAGGGAACAGGGTGAGCGTACACAGAAGGAGGGGTGGGAGGCGTTATTGGCTACTACTAGCTAAATTGGATCTTGTGTGTCAGGTGTTATTGACAGTTTAAAAAGCTCACCTCTCCGCCGTTCGCATACTCCATGACGAAACACAACCGGTCATGAGTCTGGAAGGAGTATTTCAGGCCCTGGAGATATACACTAATAACTTTAACTGCAATCAATGAATAAATAAGCTTGCAAGTTCTCCAAAAGAAACCCGAGTCTTTGTTGATGTGATATCTGCCTTTGGGATATTACTGTTGTGTGCCAACTGCCCATTCATCACAGTGGGATGAACACAAGCTGCATGTATTACCACTTAACGTGGAAGAGTTTGACATTGTGAGCCATCACAGACTTTGAGAAAGGTGGTTAACTGACAATGAAAGGTCTGGTGTCCTCAATAGAGGCCAAGTCTATTGCTGTGTTTGTAAACAAATGCTCAAACTCTCCCAGCACAGATTCAGCATCTCCCCCTGCATGGAAGCTCCCAGGCTGAAGTAGAGTGGCTCCTCAGAGTCTTTGTGGCCAGAGGAGAGTTTGGGTTAAGTGTATGGAATGGATGGAGGGGTCTCTCACCGTCAAGAACGGATGCTTGGAATTCTGGAGCACTCGGTTTTCTGTGAGTGTGTGTGCCACTTCATCCTGAAAGAGATCACAAAGAGTGTTTGTGCAACTCCCACAATGGATGCCGTTTAGTTATCCATGATCGCCCCCATGCTCTCTCTCTCGCACTCATGCTTCCTGTAACGGTCAGTGGCCTGTACTCACTTTCGCTACGATTACTTCCTTCTTCAGGATTTTCATGGCATAGTAGCGTCCTGTGGCCTTCTCCTTCACCAGGATCACTTTGCCAAAAGTGCCTTTTCCTAGGAGTTTGAGGTATTCAAAGTCGTGCATAGTCTATGAGCGAGGGGAGAAAAAGAGTCACCGGATTACAAAACAGCAGCTATAACAAACTAGTCAAAACATATAATCCCACTGACAACACGGAAGCATTACAGGTGCTAGATCATCCACTCCGCAATTTCCACTCTTCTAAAGGTGGGACTATATGCTGCAGTGGCTAATTTAACCTCTAACCCCCAGGGCTGGTGAGAATGTTGAAAACGGTTGTGTGGGGGGGACATCCAATCCGGTGCCTTTAGACCTTGGTTTCATGAGTTAACAGCACATGTGTGGTGATGTGTGGACACGCTATGTGGTGCTAAGCCTCCCAAGGCTGATGTCAGGAAAGTGTCAGGGAGCCGTGTGGAGCGGGGTGAGGCAGGAAGGGCCATGAGGAGCGGGGTGAGGCAGGAAGGGCCGTGAGGAGCGGGGTGAGGCAGGAAGGGCCGTGAGGAGCGGGGTGAGGCAGGAAGGGCCGTGAGGAGCGGGGTGAGGCAGGAAGGGCCGTGAGGAGCGGGGTGAGGCAGGAGGGGCCGTGAGGAGCGGGGTGAGGCAGGAAGGGCCGTGAGGAGCGGGGTGAGGCAGGAAGGGCCGTGAGGAGCGGGGTGAGGCAGGAAGGGCCGTGAGGAGCGGGGTGAGGCAGGAAGGGCCGTGAGGAGCGGGGTGAGGCAGGAAGGGCCGTGAGGAGCGGGGTGAGGCAGGAAGGGCCGTGAGGAGCGGGGTGAGGCAGGAAGGGCCGTGAGGAGCGGGGTGAGGCAGGAAGGGCCGTGAGGAGCGGGGTGAGGCAGGAAGGGCCGTGAGGAGCGGGGTGAGGCAGGAAGGGCCGTGAGGAGCGGGGTGAGGCAGGAAGGGCCGTGAGGAGCGGGGTGAGGCAGGAAGGGCCGTGAGGAGCGGGGTGAGGCAGGAAGGGCCGTGAGGAGCGGGGTGAGGCAGGAAGGGCCGTGAGGAGCGGGGTGAGGCAGGAAGGGCCGTGAGGAGCGGGGTGAGGCAGGAAGGGCCGTGAGGAGCGGGGTGAGGCAGGAAGGGCCGTGAGGAGCTGGGTGAGGCAGGAAGGGCCGTGAGGAGCTGGGTGAGGCAGGAAGGGCCGTGAGGAGCTGGGTGAGGCAGGAAGGGCCGTGAGGAGCTGGGTGAGGCAGGAAGGGCCGTGAGTAGGGCAGGGACGCACCACTTTGAGTCTGGGTTTGGTCAGGTACATTTCCATGTCCATTGGGTCTGGGGAGGAGTCCATCATCTCCTCCTCCTCTTTCTGTAGACTGTCTGCTACGGCCTCAATGGCCTTCGTCCATTCTTCCCTGAGAGAATGAGAAAGGCGACGAGTTAGAGAGGAAAAGAGGGAGAGAGAGTAAGGGAAATTATAACACCTCATTTAACATGAGGTAATGCAGCCCAATCATGTAAGCTTGCCTCTCCTCGGGGGTCTCCACGTGGAAGGTGCGCTCGATAACAGTGGTCCACTGCAGGCAGCGGATGATGAATGTGTTGGGCTTGGGCCTCTCAGTCTTCATCAGCTGGCACTCTGGCCACATCCAGGGTGAGACGGCGCAGGAGGAGAGAGAGACCCGCAGTTACAGCCATTTATCTTTATCACCACCCTAACAGACACTGCAGGGATTGCCACCATACACAGGGAACTGAACAGGTGCACTATGGGTGAAGGGGGAAGCCCTGATCACAGATCTCTTCATACTGAATATTTTAACCTCAAGATTTGGTCATTACATGGGACTGTGACATGGATAATGTGAAATAAGCAGACATTTCAATCTATTCCAGAAAATGTCAAAGTTATAATATGGGTCACAGACGACATTCACTTCAAAATAATTTGCTTGAATCAAAGTTAGAATTCTAAGAGAGCAGCCAGTTTCCCAGTGCAGCTCTTTCACATAGTCAACATACTGCATGTGCCAAAAGGAGACATGGAGGAGTTTGTCAGGATGTCTGTTAGATGGAGGATATGGGGCTGGGCCACCACTGAGCTCCAGCAGGGCCCTGTCAGTGTGGCTGTGTAGCCCAGACCCACCACCCCCCATCAGCAGCACCACACGGCCCCTCTGTGGGTCTACTGCAGGTCTGCTCAGTGACTCTCCCTCCCCGTATTGCTGATTGAGACAGTGCTACAGAGCAGCGCACAGATAAATAATTGATATCAGCCGGTTAATAACTACTATAACTCAAGAGTGTCAGGAGGAAACGTTTTGTTTAACAAACAGTATGATGTCTAATTACTCTGTTCAATCATCTGCAGAGCTTGTCCCACTAACTTTCTGCCATCTAGGGTTGCTCTGCTCTACAGAGTCACAGCAGAGCAGTCTCTTAGACAAGACTGGAATTCACACATAGGCAGGGAGAATACACCAGGCTGTTTCTTTCAATTGTGCCAATTAAAAAGGTAAGACATTGGCATAGGAGCTACTGAACAGAATATAACATTTTTCTATGGGTGATGAAGCCATATACACTGAGTACACCAAACATTAGGAACATGAATGAAATGGCACACATACACAATCCATGTCTCAATTGTCTCAAGGCTTAAAAATCCTTCCTTAACCTGTCTCCTCAACTACAATGATTGAAGTGGATTTAACAAGTGACATCAATAAGAAATCATATCTTTCACCTGGTCAGTAGTCTACCGTACATCATGGAAAGAACAGGTGTTCTTAATGTTTTGCATTCTCAGTGTAAAGCGCTATATGAACTTAAAATGGGTGAGGTAATGTAGATAGTGAGGTAATGTAGATAGTAGTCTTGAAAGTGTAGATACTCACGTGCTACTGAGAAGTTATTTAAAGGGGTCTCGAGTGCCTCAACATGTTGTGGTCGTTCCTTGTAGCCTATGAATGTACCATCAGTCTTGAGTAGAAAATACCTGGGCCTCCAGGTCTTAATGTACTCTCCTGCAAAGAGAGATGGACAAAATGGATGCGCATAATTGGTGTCTATAATACAATGTGCTGGTTTCACAAGATTCCATTTTTTTTAGGATCCCATTAGCTGACGCCATGACGACAGCTATATTCTTCATGTTGATTGGTCTATGACAATTTAGCTGTGTGGTTTGATTTATGATGCACAAAGTTATTCTTTTCAAGGCGCCACCCTTATTTCAGTGGTGTGACCCATTTCCTGTGATCTAATTACCATGCCGTTCACTAAAATTACCATCTTTTCACCCATTTTCCGCTATAGTAGGACAAAGCCAGGACAAATGGCTGTTTTAGCCAGAGTCAGGACCCTTGCCTCTGCCTCTTGTGTCCCATACAGAGCTCCCAAAGGGATCCATCCCTTCCCCATCCACTTCAATACAACACACCCACAGACTAATCTCTCAAAGGCAACAAAACTCAATTTATTCTGTGGATGGTTCAGGAAACGTTGTGCCAGATGTTCCCAAAACCGGAGAAAAAAACCTGCTTACGCACCATAAAAAAGGCAGTGGCTCACATCGGAGAGGGGCTTGAATATTTATATAGGAAAAGTGTAATTTATTTTTAATTATGGGAGCCGGGTATTAACCCCATGCAGTGCCTGAGCAAGCTGTCCTTAATTGCCCCATTTCCTCTGATACAGAAGTCTGGGGGAAGTGAAGATCAGTCAATGCCGGCGTCATGCTCCTCTTCTTCGCGAGCCTTGCCTGGCACAGTTAGGCCACAGGCTCCAGTCTGAGGAAACTGATCCCAGACCTGTCTGTGTCGAGGCACAGACCGGGAATCCCTCTAACACAGTACCTAAATGACCTCTAGTCCACTCATCACAACTCATATAAACTCCTCTTAGTGAGAAGAGGCCATGTCTATCCACATCACTAAGTGGATAGTACGCCATATTCTAAAAGTCTCACCTCAAAGTGATGGTTAAACTGTCCGACGAGCAGAATGCCACCTGAGGGGATGGCTCCGATTCACTCAAACACCAACCATTACAGCAGTAACACACACACAGAGTGTAAAACACCTGCTTTACTGCAACCTGCGAGGTGGCGGCACAATTCACAGCACTAGAGAAAACATCTGCCTCAGAGCACTGTATACTTTAAATTTCAATCTGCAGCAGATGTCCAATATGTTATTACGTCTGTTGCCATTTTTCATCATGGCAGGGGGAGGAGATTTTTCCATCTCCAACCTGCTGGCTAAGTGTTTTTACACCAAACGCAGCTCATTTAGAAATTAGTTAGACTTTGTCTGCCTTCAGATTGCAATGCTTACTGCTTGCATACAGAGCTGAGCTCACTACATCCTCGTTGAAAAACACACGGTGTGATATAGAGTAAAAGCTCTGTGGATTTCCCCATGCCTCTCCAATATGCTGCAATTACAGTGATGAGTCATTTGTCTATTTTACACGACATGGCTCATGAATCAACATTCACAACACTAATCCACACACACCGGTCCCCAGAGAATCCACATCGTCAATGTGATTTACAACTATGGGTCAATGGCAGCTTCATACGACTGACTGAATTCCTCGTTACATCAGCACAGTGGTGGGCATTGGTGAGGAGAAACAGAGATACTCCTATAAGGAGCAGGATCATGGGTGAGAAGCCAACAGTTTCCAACACCTGGACCCACACATCCAAGACCCCTTCCAGACTCATGACAAACCTGAGGGACATCGTGTCCAGAAAAACACCCTCTCAGACCTGGTCTCAGCCCAGCCTTAAACTAAGGCCTCACTTCTGCCCCAGCTGGTTTGTCAGTCTGTGGTGAGGTCTTGGTTGACCCATATCCCCAAGCCCACCCCAGGCCAGGCTCAGAGCCCCTGGCAAGGCAGGCCGGGGACAGTATGTGCACAATGCAGAGGCAGCATAATGAGCCCCTACCTCCAAGCCTGCATCACCCCAGCACAGTGACACAGGAAGGGTTCGCCTAACACACTGGCAGGGCTCCGCTCAACTCTTTCGGGAAGAATACAGAGAGAGATTCAGGAAGTAGGCTAAGTCTACTGTTTGGGGTTTTCAACAATGACGCTAACTGGCTAAGTGATTACCTTAATTGTGTAGAGGCCACAAACTGGCATCTAGACCATGGTCCCAACACAGAGAAGGAAGAAGAGACAGATGTTTGTTTATGTGCACGAAAGTACACTCTACAATGTATATATCTATGTTTGAATGTACAGTATATCTGACAACAGCTACTATTTTTGCCCTCGCCACACACAGAGGGCCTGCATGGGGCCTGGATTTGGCCTGCCAGCTCCTCTGACGCACGATGCCCACCCAGGCTGGCACGAGTTAGTGTCCACCATGCCTTGTGTCTGGAAAGCACCACAGAGACATTCCTCCACGCAAAGCTTGGCTCTGTCACATGGCTCTCAACGAGGTGACGATGAATACACACTGTACCCTGTCACAGTGTCACTACATAACAACAAAGACAAGGTGATGATGAATACACACTGTACCCTGTCACAGTGTCACTACATAAACAACAAAGCCAAGGTGACAGACACTTCATGGTCATCCTTCACTGTAATACAAATGGCATCTCAGGAGACACTAGCATGAAAAGACCAGAGAGTAGGGAGTTCAAGTGAACTGAACGAGGTCATCATGGTGGAATGTGACACCTCTCCACCTAACCCCACCCTGAGACTCCACAGCAGGCTCGGACCACAGCAGGCTCGGACCACAGCAGGACTGACATTGGTGCAATTGGCAGAACAAAATTGTTTGTGTGCTTCTTATGCTCTTCCAAATAAAACAGTAGTGAAAACAATGGCTGTGAATGTTTAAAAGCCCTTCGATAACATGCATACTGCCAGTGTCTCCTATGAGACAGGTTATAAAATGAGAAGATGGCCTCTGGTCTGGCTGGAGCGAGGACATCCTGACCAGCCATTAGTGTCCACATCCTGACTGGGGCCTGTGGAGTCATGTGACGGTAGAAATGCCCACATCCGTCGGTCTGTGTGCCCATTTCTGTTACCTGCAGTCTGCCCCCCACCATGGAAAACAACCATGACTCTGCTGTGTTTTCTATTTACATGCACTTCCCCTTTCCATTGTCACTTCTACTTTTTACAATGACCTTTTTCTAAGACTAAAAACCCAGCCCACTACTATACTGTACTTCACTGTGCTAGTGTTATGTTGATGACATCCTACAGTGCTATCCCCACAACCTGGGACTGCAGGCTTATGGGATATGAGGCTATGGATGTGCAGACAACAGCAGCAGGTTGGCAATGAAATTACATTGAACCAATGTGGACTAGATGTTGATTTGATGTCTTTGCACAGTGAGAGGGGATGCCAAGACTCATTCATAGACAAATTAAATTACTCACTAAGTATGTGTGCTTGACACACTATATTTTGACAGATTGGACATGTTGCAGGATAGAGAGTAAGAGAGGAGACAAAATGCTGACTAAGAAAAGGGAATCTGGGATAAAAGGAGTCCCCTGCTATCAACTCTATCTTCAAAGTCTTTCAGCTGCAGTAAACTAGCCCATTTCATCTCACTAGAACGTTTTGATTGTAGAAAACAGGAAACAACTGGACAGACAGCCTGACACCATAGCAGATAAGATCAAGAACTGAACAATCTTTGAGATGGGTAACTTTGACTACAGACTCATCCCGGAAACATATGCACAACAACAACCACAAACAGGATCCATTTCCACTGTTGGAGCCTGCTCTACATTTGTTCCAGAGACCTCAGATAAATTATAGGAGCAAAGGATGTAGACGAGAGTACAAACTGTAAATGATTGAGATAAGGGAGGAGAGAACCAAAATGTATCGAGAGAGATTACTACATATGTTCACTACACACGTGTCTGAGAGCGTGAGTGAAGTCTATACGCGCATGTTTGTGTGTGTGTGGGGGGCATGCGAGGAGCTGTCGGGGGCTGATAGAGTGTCTTTACATGACAAACAGCTGCTGAGGTCTGGGATGCACGCTTGGCAAAGTGGAAAATAATGAACAGTGAGAATCTGCCAAACACAAGAGAATTCATCTTTATTTGCCAACTGCTACATGGCTTTTGTGTGGACAGCCACAATGTTTCAGTGCCACGCCCTCCACACACACACACTCAATGACTTACAGCTGCATAGACGGCCAATTGTCCAAATACTGTATATGGGCAGTTCCATGTAAAGCCCCATGAGCACCAACATGTGAAGCGCATAGGAGCACATCACATTTGGTGTCATATGAAAGCTAAGAGTATGAGAAATTAATGCGTTTATACATTTTTCCACCACCAAAAGTTGTAATAAGCAAAAAGCTTTTGATTTCTGGTTAAACAGATGGAAAAAGGGGTCTTTGTGAGGTCATGATGTGGGCCAAAAGTTCCATCCCACCTGAACACGAAAAGGGGAATATCATCATTTTCAAAATGTCAGTCGTATTTCAACCACATAGCATGGAAATATCATTCAAATATTTTTTGATTTTATACATTTTTAACTGCACTTCTGGTATTTTATTAGGATCCCCATTAGCTGTTGTGAAAGCAGCAGCTACTCTTCCTGGGGTCCACACAAAACATGATATAATACAGAACATTAATAAATAAGAACAGCTCAAGGACAGAACTACATCAACATACACACTAGAGGTCGACCGATTAAATCGGAATGGCCGATTAATTAGGGCCGATTTCAATTTTTTTGTGCGCCGATTTCCGATTATTAAAAAAAAATGTATTTATACCTTTTATTTAACTAGGCAAGTCGGTTAAGAACACATTCTTATTTTCAATGACGGCCTAGGAACTGTGGGTTAACTGCCTTGTTCAGGGGCAGAACGACAGATTTTCACCTTGTCAGCTCAGGGGTTTCCAATCTTGCAACCACACAGTTAACTAGTCCAACGCTCTAACCATTGTACTCCACGAGTAGGCTGCCTGTTACGCGAATGCAGTAGAAGCCAAGGTAAATTGCTAGCTAGCATTAAACTTATCTTATAAAAAACAATCAATCATAATCGCTAGTTATAACTACTAATCCTGTTTAGCAGGCAATATTAACCAGGTGAAATTGTGTCATTTCTCTTGCGTTCACCCCACGCAGAGTCAGGGTATATGCAACAGTTTGGGCTGCCTGGCTCATCGCGAAATAATTTGCCAGAATTTTACGTATTTTTTTTATTTTATCTTTATTTAACTAGGCATGTCAGTTAAGAACAAATTCCTATTTTCAATGACGGCCTAGGAACAGTTCAGGGGCAGAACGACAGATTTGTACCTTGTCAGCTCGGGGGTTTGAACTTGCAACCTTCTGGTTACTAGTCCAACGCTCTAACTAGGCTACCCTGTCGCCCCGCAATTATGACATACATGGAAGGTTGTGCAATGTAACAAGAATATTTAGACTTAGGGATGCCACCCATTAGATAAAATACCGAACGGTTCCGTATTTCACTGAAATAAACGTTTTGTTTTCTAAATTATAGTTTCCGGATTCGATCACATTAATGACCAAAGGCTCGTAGTTCTGTGTGTTATTATGTTATAATTAAGTCTGATTTGATAGAGCAGTCTGACATTCGTGCGTTTTGCCAGCAGCTCTTCGCAAGCACAGCGCTGTTTATGACTTCAAGCCTATCAGCCTAATGGCTGGTGTAACCAATGTGAAATGGCTAGCTAGTTAGCTCAATGTACTTGAGTGGTCCAGCCCGGAGTCCGGACTTGAACCCGATCTAACATCTTTGGAGAGACCTGAAAATAGCTGTGCAGCGATGCTCCCCATCCAACCTGACAGCGCTTGCGAGGAACTGTAGAGAAGAATTGGAGGTGTGCCAAGCTTGGAGCGTCATACCCAAGGCTGTAATTTCTAGGTGCTTCAACAAAGTACTGATTAAAGGGTCTGAATACTAATATAAAATGTGACATTTCCGGGGGGGGTTTGTTGCTTTGGTCGTTATATGGTATCGTGTGTAGATTGATAAAACATTTTTTTAAATCCATTTTAGAATAAGGCAGTAACTTGACAAAATGTGTAAGTCAGGGGGTCTGAATACTTTCCAAATGCACCATGCAGTACTTTTTTTGTACTGAATTATACTCTACTGAACACTACTGTATTGTACTTTACTATGACACCCAAACCTGTGAAACAGCTATCTATGATTGGTACAGATGTGGTCCGGTCCAGACCAACCAAAATTGGTCTTGTTTGTAGATAGAACTCATTAAAATGTGAAGGAGGATATTGCATATTTCTACCTTTGTGTACCTATTCAGGATACATGACATTCATAATTATGCACTTCTCTATAGTACAGATCAGAGGCCAAAGATGTCATTCTGTTACCATCATTCTGTTACTGGGTGTAAATACACTGGGTGTAAATACGCTTTACTTATTGTAGTTCAATAACCAAAATACATTTTTCAAAGTCGCTCTGGATAAGAGCGTCTGCTAAATGACTTAAATGTAAATGTAAGGTGTGAATCTTAATTCGGTCACATAAAAAAGGAGATTTTACCATAATTCGGTTACCAAACTTTATATCTGAACTGAGTAAATGTGTTTTTGCATTTTTTTCTGTGGAAATTGTTAAAAAGTAGTCCTTGCGCATATAGTTGTATGGTTTGTTTAACTTTGTAATCAACGGTTTTGTTTGGCATACTTTTTAAAAAATTGGAATTTCAGCATAATTCTGTTCCCATGGAACCGTGTTGTGTAGTTTTCTTCAGAACTGGTGCCATTACTGAATGTGTCTGATTAGTTGTGAGATGACACTGTATTTTAAAAGAGCTTTAAAAACAGACACATTCATCAAAAACCTTCTACTTAACTTACCAAGGTGAACAGTCTATTCTGACAAAAATAATTCACTCAAACTAATGAAAAGTTATCTAAAAAAAAAAATCCAGATTGTACCTAGATACGGTTTTCAATGTCAGTACATTGTAAAAGAAAGAGCGGGTGACCGATTTGGATCTACAATGAACAAAAATATAAATGCAACCTGTAAAGTGTTGGTATCATGTTCCATTGCATTTTATCGATGGCAATTTGAATGCACAGAGATACCGTGACAAGATCCTAAGGCCCATTGTCGTGCCATTCATCCACCACCATTACCTCATGTTTCAACATGATAATGCACAGGCCCATGTCGCAAGGATCTGTACACAATTCCTGGAAGCTGAAAATGTCCCAGTTCTTCCATGGCCTGCATAATAACCAGACATGTCATCCATTGAGCATGTTTGGGATGCTCTGGATCGACGTGTAAGACAACGTGCTCCAGTTCCTGACCATATTCAGCAACTTCGCACAGGAGTGAGACAACATTCCACAGGCTACATTCAACAGCCTGATCAACTCTATGCGAAAGAGATGCGTCGCACAGCATGAGGCAAATGGTGATCACACTAGATACTAACTGGTTTTCTGATCCACGCCCCTACCTTTTTTATCAAGGTATATCTGTATTCCCAGTCATGTGAAATAAATAGAATAAGGTCTAATGATTTTTATTTCAATTAACTGATTTCTTTATATGAACCGTAACTCAGTCAAATCTTTGAACTTGTTGCATATTGCGTTTATATTTTTGCTCAGTGTACATTAATACTACCATTTGACACAGGACATTCGCAAGTCAGCTTAGCTTAAGAGGCCCAGGCAGTCAGTGTGTCATTGAAAAGAAGATTAAGGGAAAAATGTAAAAGGGAGAGCATGCTGTATAGAGTGTCAGAGGTTAGCTTGCGAGTCTGAGAAGCGTCATGTTCGCTCTGTCTCTACGTGACAACGGCAGGAATGTGAGGTCCCGGCTACCACAGCTAGCTCTTTAATAAACACATCATGCAACATTCATCACACTGCAAAGGAGAGGCCAACCCCTGTGATCTGTCTGGCATCACAGGCACATAGAGTACAGACACAGACAGAGAGACACAGACAGAGAGAGAGAAAGAGAGAGGGAGGAATGAGAGTGGAAAATAAATGTTAAGAAAGGGGAGAAGAGGTCAGACAAAACAAGCCCCTCTCAGCACAGTGCCCACACCCAGTGGTTGGACTTCCTGAGGGGGCTGCTGTGGTGGTTTTGTCCCTGCCTGGCCGTCCATTCATAGTTTGGGGATGAGAGAGAAGAAGGGAGTCAGTGGTAACTGTGTGAGTGTATGTGTAGAGCTGTGGTTTTCAACCTGTGGTCTGCAGGTGGTCCACACACTATATCTATAGACATAATTAAAAAATATATATCATTTATAGAAGAAAAAAAGAGTTGGGAGTATTAATGGTATTTAATACATTTTACATTACTTTCCACAATGCCAATTGTTAATAATGATAAACCTTTCATTTGTTAGTCACTGCTAAAATGGACAATTTGACAGCCAAGATAAAGGTAAAAAACAAAAATCTGCATCTCCGCGAATGGTGGTCCTGAAAAGCTTTTGACAGTGATTTGGTTGTCCCCGGAATGGAAAAGGTTGGGAACCGCAGTTGTAAAGCACATCGGGAGGAGAAGGGTTGCGGATTAAGGAATTCAAACGCCAAAGCAGGGGGAGAGGGGTGTGTGTGTCTCTTTTGTTGGTTATTCCTCAGTCACCCCCTCCATCCCTTCAGCCCTTTTCTGCTGGGCCCTGCCTGTAGACTGCAGCTGCAGCCTACAGCCCTGCGCCCTGCATCTCAATGAGCCTCTGTGCCGCTCCAGAGGAGAAGGGGCTCCCTGATGGAAGGGTCACCACTCTGTACCACCACCCCAATACTGCTCCCATCCTCATCCCAGCCAGCCCCGGGACTCAGGGCCTCTGAGCAGCCCCTCTCCCCATGACCATATAAGGCAGACAAGGCTCACAACAGGCCCACTCACATGCCAGGCTAAACCGCCCAGGAGTTTGGGCTCCTTCATTCTTTCTTTTCTTCCTGCTGTCCCCCTCTTCTTTTGTTGGCCCATCTCTTTCTCCCATGCAGCTGGATGGGACTGCACTGCCGGGGCTTTGGCAGCAGCCTCAACAGGTCGCAGGGAAGGGCCGCCTCAGCCTCCACTGCAGCCCTCTCTTCATCTCCCCCTCCCGCTCTGCTGCTGCGGCTGCTGCTGCTACAGGAAAAAAGGGGGGACACGGGGAGGGGGTGCGGAGTCTGCCCCTCTTTCTCACGCTCGTAAGAAAGCCCTCACTTCTTCTCCACAGCAAATGACACCTGCTTATTACCATAGACACACTGTGGGAAGTACACCCTGCTTTTCTGTGTGTGAAATTTGGCCCCTCCTTTTGGTAAACAAGCCGACCATGGATTAGTTAACTGGGTTACTGCATGACAAACAAATAAACACACATTATTCAGTTCAAATGAGTGCCAATTAACTTTAAATGACCAGGGAACAGTCCATCACTCTTAAATGATACAATCATGTATAATAAAAGGGGGACATTACATTTCTACCTTAAGGAGAGGTAAGGCCAATTCAAATACACTTGTTAGGGTATATCTGTCTGTGATCCATAATGACAAGTTGTCCCTGAGCCAGATGAGGCACTACGTGTAATCTGGGTGTGTATCATGATGATGGTCTGATGAACGTGACAGCAGCCTGAACATACAGTCAAAGTCAGGCTCTATGGACAGCTGAGCAGCCCTGCCTGTCCACACTCCACCTCTCTCGCTGTCCCAGCTGCCGGGGAGAGCCAGTGATGTGATTGATGTCAGACTGGGAGCGCCACACCAGTCAGAAGCAGCTTCCGCCTCGGCTCTGTGTTGTCAGCAGGGTCATTATCCTGGCAAAGGGGAGGGGGGCGACTGGCAGAGGCAGAGAAGAAATGAGAGGATTAAGAAAGAGGGAGAGGAGGAAGAGAGTGGGAGTAGGAAGCAGGATATGGGGTAAAGAGAGAAAAGGGGGACAGAGAGAATTGAATAAAGAAAGTAAGTGACAAATACAGCGAGAGAGAGGGGTAGGGGGAGCACAGCCAGGAGCCACAGTTGTGGAGCAGGAGGATGTTGCACAGAAAAGTAAGCACACAGCGGGCTCACTGCGAGCGGAGACAAGTGACGGAGGTGGCTCTCCCTGGCCTCCTGTTCTCCTACCATCCAGCCTGCCTGTCGACAGCTGTACCCAGACAATGTACTTATCTCCACCACATTTAGCAGGAGGCTGCTTCCCATTACCAGAGCAGGGGGCCCTGCTGACACCCAGACACCAGGCAGAGCACTCCCCTCCTGGGGAGCGACCCTCTGCTGCTGCCCCTGACTCTGCTTCTGGCGTTTAAAGTTTGGTTACTGGTACAGTTTTAGCTAGCTGGGTGGCGTGAGTGTGGACAGGGCATAATGGCCCTGGGGCAGCCCCTGCTGCTATAGTGAGGTGGTGTGTGTGTATGAGCAGGACCAGTGTGTGGCCTATGGCAGGCTGTAACCTAATGAAGGGTGTGTGGGAAGGAGGCGAGGCGAGCCTGTCGGTAAAGCTGGCAGCCAGACAAAGTCCTGGGGTGATCAGCATTGCAGTGTCATGAGACAGAGTTAATCAGTTGGGTCGGTTCCTTTGAAAAGCAAAAACAGAACACACCCAGTTCCCTTTTACTGCTTTGATACTGAGAAAATAGATCTTGAAAGATGTGTAAAAACAAGTTTCTAAATGGTGTGTGGTTGTATGAGAAGCAACCATATTAGGTACTCAAAAACGTGCATGCATGCTTACATAAAGTCGTGGCCAAAAGTTGAGAATGACACAAATATTACTTTTCACAAAGTTTGCTGCTTCATTGTCTTTAGATATTGGTCAGATATTAATATGGAATACTGAAGTATAATTACAAGCATTTCATAAGTGTCAAAGGCTTTTATTAATTACATGAGGTTGATGCAGTGTTGACCCTTCTTTTTCAAGACATCTGCAATCTGCCCTGGCATGCTGTCAATTAACTTCTGGGCCACATATTGACTGATGGCAGCCCATTCTTGCATAATCAATGCTTGGAGTTTGTCAGAATTTGTGGGGTTGTGTTTGTCCATCCACCTTTTGAGGATTGACCACAAGTTCTCAATGGGATTAAGGTCTGGGGAGTTTACTGGCCATGGACCCAAAATATTGACGTTTTGTTCCCCGAGCCACTTAGTTATCACCTTTTCCTTATGGCAAGGTGCTTCATCATGTTGGAAAAGACATTGTTCGTCACCAAACTGTTCCTGGATGGTTGGGAGAAGTTTCTTTCAGAGGATGTTTTGGTACCATTCTTTATTCATGGCTGTGTTCTTAGGCAAAATTGTGAGTGAGCCCACTCCCTTGGCTGAGAAGCAACCCCACATGAATGGTCACAGGATGCTTTACTGTTGGCATGACACAGGACTGATGGTAGTGCTCACCTTGTCTTCTCAGAACAAGCTTTTCTCCAGATGCCCAAAACAAATCGGAAAGAGGATTCAGAGAAAATGACTTTACCCCAGTCCTCAGCAGTCTAATCCCTGTACCTTTACAGAATATCAGTCTGTCTCTGATGTTTTTCCTGGAGAGAAGTGGCTTCTTTGCTGCCCTTCTCGACACCAGGCCATCTTCCAAAAGTTTTCGCCTCACTGTGCGTGCAGATGCACTCACACCTGCCTGCTGCCATTCCTAAGCAAGCTTTGTACTGATGGTGCCCCGAACCCGCAGGTGAATCAACTTTAGGAGGATGGTCCTGGCGCCCTTTCTTGGGCGCCCTGAAGCCCTTCACAACAATTGAACCGCTCTCCTTGAAGTTCTTGATGATCCGATAAATGGTTGATTTAGGTGCATTCTTACTGGCAGCAATATCCTTGCCTGTGAAGCCCTTTGTGTCCAAAGCAATGAAGACGGCAAGTGTTTCCTTGTAGGTAACCATGGCTGACAGAGGAAGAACAATGATTCCAAGCACCACCCTCCTTTTGAAGCTTCCAGTCTGTTAATTGAACTCAATCTGCATGACAGAGTGATCTCCAGCCTTGTCCTCGTCAACACTCACACCTGTGTTAACAAGAGAATCCCTGACATGTCAGCTGGTCCTTTTATGGCAAGGCTGAAATGCAGTGGAAAATGTTTTTGGGGGATTCAGTTTATTTGCATGGCAAAGAGGGACTTTGCAATTAATTGCAATTAATCTGGTTACTCTTCATAACATTCTGGAGTATATGCAAATTGCCTTCATACAAACTGAAGCAGCAGACTTTGTGGAAATTAATGTTTGCGTCATTCAAAACATTTGACCACGACTGTACATACATACCCACATAACAAAACGACTGATAATATGCCTGAACCGATGTATCGGGCCGATATCGGCCTCTTCTAGTCTATCGGCTATCAGCCCTTCTCCATCGGCTTAGCCGGTAGTCCCTTTACATAGCAAAGCTGCTGCTATGCCAGCTACCTCTCACCGCCCGAGCCACAAACACTGCTCAATGCTGAGGAATGTCTAGCTGGGGAGAAGAAAAAAAAAAATCAGGAGTAGCAGCAGGCAGCAAGCTAGCTCACTTCAACATGAATGTACAGTATGGAGAAATGGATGAACTGACAGTGACCAAAATCAAACTTCTGTTTCAAATATTAGATTAGTTAAGTCATTAATAATAAGGCTTGTGTTGACATGCCCGGACATGCATGCAATATGCAAGCTAGATAAGCAGATACCTGTTAGCAAAGATTACGTAAATTAACAATTAGCTACTATGCTAGAAAGCTGGCTCGATCATATCAAATTTTATTTGTCACATGCTTCGAATACAACTTGTCCCAGCTAGCGATGAGGAATCAGCCCAGAAGCGGCCGTTTCCGTCTACCGAAATTCTGCAGAATTTGTCGGCATCTTACCAGAATCCCCCCAGAAGTGGCCCGATGCAAATGTAAATACATTTAGTCATTTTAAATGTTACACATACAAATTATACCCATCCACAAAAAAAAACATTTTCTGTCAGAGAAAACACCATGGTGACCGTGTCAGTGTGCATGCGCCTAGCCCACTACAGGAATCGCTACAGCGCGATTGGACAAGGACATCCCGGTCGGCCAAACCCTCCACTAACTCGGATGACGCTGGGACAATTGCGCGTTGCCTCATTGGTCTCCCGGGCACAGACAGCACAGGTCTCAAACCAGCATCTGTAGAAATGCAGTTTGCACTGCGATGCATTGTCTTAGACCGCTGCGCCACTCGGCAGGCTCCATCCATAAAGTTTTTCATTCATATCAAAATACTACACAGGACTATTAAAGAATTTCTTTAAAATGTTAATTGTATTTTCTGATCACAGAAACAATGAGGATTTTTTTTTAATGAAATTATGAAAAGTTAATTACATAAAGCAGCCAGTGTAATCATCTGCCAGAGAGTAGCCCCAATCGGCCCGAGACCAAAATAATACATTTGGGCCAGATCTCAGTCCCAGAATCATAGCCATAAGTAATAGTGCCGAAGGCGGCCCAGACTCTGGCTACACGACGTCGGCCGAGTCTGACCTACAGCCGAGTGCCCCTACCCTCAGCCGGAATCGGCCTAGATCCACTGTGCTAGCTGGGGTGTAGACCTTACAGTGAACTGCTTACTTACAGGCCCTTAACCAACAATGCAGTTAAGAAAATATCTAAAAACATTTTTTTTTTTAAAGAAAGAGATATGAATAACAACTAATTGAAGAGCAGCAGTAAATAACAATAATGGGGCTTTATACAGGGGGTTCCGGTACAGAGTCAATGTGGAGGCTATATACAGTGGGTACCGATACAGAGTCAATGTGCGGGGCCACCGGTGTTGAGGTAATATGTACATGAAGGTAGAGCTATTAAAGCAACTATGCATAGATAATAAACAGAGAGTAGCAGCAGGGTAGTAGGGGGGCAATGCAAATAGTCTGGGTAGCCCTTTGATTAGCTATTCGGGAGTCTTATGGCTTGGGGGTAGAAGCTGTTTAGAAGCTTCTTGGACCTAGACTTGGTACTACAGTACCGCTTGCCGTGCGGTAGCAGAGGGAACAGTCTATGACTAGGGTGGCTGGAGTCTTTGACCATTTTTAGGGCCTTCCTCTTCCACCGCCTGGTATAGAGGTCCTGGATGGCAGGAAACTTGGCCCCGGTGATGTACTGGGCCATACAAACTACTCTCTGTAATGCCTTGTGGTCGGAGGCAGAGCAGTTGCCATACCAGGCAGTGATGCAACCAGTCAGGATGTTCTCAATATTGCAGCTGGAAATATGTTTTGTCGTGCCCTCTTCACGACTGTCTTGGTGTGTTTAGACCATGATAGTTTGTTGGCGATGTGGACACCAAGGAACTTGAAGCTTTCAACCTGCTCCAATACAGCCCCATCTATTAGAATGGGGGCATGCGCGGTCCTCCTTTTCCTGTAGTCCACAATCATCTCCTTTGTCTTGATCACATTGAGGGAGATGTTATTGTCCTGCACTACACGGTCAGGTCTCTGACCTCCTCATAGGCTGTCTCATCATTGTCAGTTATCAGGCTTACCACTCGTGTCATCAGCAAACTTAAGGATGGTGTTGGAGTCGTGCTTGGCCGTGCAGTCATGAGTGAACAGTGAGTACAGGAAGGGACTGAGCATGCACCCCTGCGGGGCCCCCGTGTTGAGGATCAGCGTGGCAGATGTGCTGTTACCTATCCCTTACCACCTTGGAGTGGTCCGTCAGGAAGTCCAGGCTCCAGATGCAGAAGGAGGTGTTTAGTCCCAGGGTCCATTGTTTAGTGATGACCTTTGAGGGCACTATGGTGTTGAAAGCTGAACTGTCGTCAAAGAATAGCATTCTCACATAGGTGGTCCTTTTGTCCAGGTGCGAAAGGGCAGTGTGGAGTGCAATAGAAAATTGCGTCATCTGTGGATCTGTTGATGCGGTATGCAAATTGGAGCGGGTCTAGGGTTTCTGGGATAATGGTGTTGTGACTCGCAGGTGTCCAGTCATGATTTACCCCATGGGATCACATCCAATAAGCATCAACCCAGTCAGTGTGACACAGAGAATAAACCGAACACCCCGCTTCTGAGACAGGCTGGGTAAGTGAGTAACGGACTGCACACAGTGATGATGTTCTGGGAACATCATAAAAACCTGTGTGCTGGAGCCCTCTTTCTTCTCCTCTCTGCTTCCTCCCTCTGCTCTCGCCTCTAAGCCAGCTGAGCGTGCTACCCAAATTCAACAGTTGTTGTGGCCTTCGTTAGCCTAACGAGGGGGTCAGCTCTTTATACTTGTCAGAGAGCAAATGAGTCCAATGAACAAGGGCTGCCTGGAAGAGAGAGGGATAACGAGCACAGTACTGTTACACTTCACTGAGTTATTGGCCACGGCGCTCACATGGAATCTAGAGAACCTACAATCTGCCTCTGATGTTGGATGGTGCACTCCACCTTTGATGGAAACTTTAGACAAACAGGCTTTAGAAGAGCCCTTGAATGTAGCCACCACTAGAGGTATAATGTAAACTGTGTGGTTGGTGTCAAGGAGATCCAAAACATTTACAGCAGGGATCATCAACTAGATTCAGCTGTGGGCCATTTTTGTTCTTGGGCGGATGGTCGGGGGTCTGGAACGTAAAACAAATATTTTTACAAAATAATTTCAAACCTTAATTACATTTGGGGACATTGCCCTGAGTACGGTGCAGTCTTCCGGATGGGACGTTAAAACTGTTGTCCTGACCTTCTGTGGTCATTCAAAATCTCATTGCAATTATTGTAGGAGTAGCTAAATTCCCCCAACATGGCTAGATAATCATCCCCCTTCATTCCTACTTGGCATATATCACTCCTCACCTCTCCACCTGATGTGTGGTGAGCGTTCTGGCACAAAAATGGTCACCGTGCATCACTGAGGTGGGTGCTACACATTGCTGGTGGATGAGGGGAGTTTCCCACCACTTTGTAAAGCGTGTTGAGTACCTCAGTTGGTAGAACAGCACTATAAAAATCAAATTAACCATTTGTACAAGATCACATACATCTCTATTATGTGTGTAAATATTTGGGAATAGATTTCCAAAATTAAAAATCACTTGGAGCTGGTTTCCTGGTATTTTTACAGTCTTATGTCCAACAATGAAAATTCACCAACAAAAATATATATATATTTTTGGCTAAATAAAACCACTCGCGGGCCAAATTTGACTCGCGGGCCGCTAGTTGGGGACCCCTGATTAACAGATTAGGTTATGGCCACATTGAGATTGTGTTCCAAAATCCTGGATGGAGCCAGTGGTTTTTCAATGGGAGTCATCAATTGTCAGATGAATGACAACTGAAATGATTGTCCGACTAAAAATGCAAAATAATGACATATGTCAATGATGTAGTGGGAAGGCTGATGGAGTGGGAAGGTGTGGTCTGATGTTGGGCATCACCCGACTGAGCTGGGCCTTACTGGAACAAAGATACAGAACAGAACACACTGGCCGTTCTGTGGCTTAGACTGGCTGGAGTTTACTTTCTTTACTCTGCCATTGTCTGGCAGCAAAAGGGAACTACAAAACTGGCTTACAGTCACATGCCCAAATGATGAATCAAACAGGAATCAGGGTTAGGAGGGTTAAGGGTGGTATGGATGTTCTCAGTTCCCAGCCAGGCTAGACCTGAGCTGCTCCACTCCGTGGCGTGTCTGGAGCATAGAACGCAGTTGCGATAGCACGTCATTAAAGGGGCATTTCTGGGACACTGGGCAAGCCACAGTCAACAGCACTGCCACCTACCTGGAAGTCCCTTCAGAATGCTGCAGAAGCCTGCCTCAATCACGTGCCATCAAACATATACTGTAATGAGTTGTAGACATCAGTCCTGCATTGTCCTGTGACTGCAGTCCACAATATTAAACAGTGCTATCATAAGACATGGTAGTGGTAGGGTTAGAGAGTCAGATCAAACTAAAAGGTTCACAGAATAAGGGCGGCTGGCTAATGGTGATGGCCAGCAGAAGCTCGTTACTGCATACTCAACTTCTGTGCTGTGGCAGAGACGGGGTGACAGTGACGTGACATTAAAATCCGTTCTGTCAAGTAACGGGCAGCAAGCAGGCAGACGCCCTCCAATCAAAACAGAGTTGCTCTGGGTGACATTTTACCGGGCACAGCTGCTAGGGTATGACAGCATGCCAACTCCCTATTCCTGAAGGTTTGTTTATTTGTATATTTTCTTTGTTCTTCAATAATTCAAGGTTAAGATGTGACTTTAGCTCAAGGAGTTTGTTTTTCCCCTCACCTGTCACTATTTGACATTTTACGCTGGCAATCTTTCAGAAACCTCCCCGCTTCCTTATCACTCTGGCAAGGAATAGCGGAAATAGACATACTGTATGCCAACTTACCAAGTGTGTCAGTGAGGTAAAGATGTTAAAATCACATGCACGATGTAAAAAGAAATTGACCCCGTCAGAAGAACTAGACACCCTTAGAAAGATCCTCTTTAGCTAACATTTGTTATTAAATCAGAACTCTTCTAAATGATGAACTTTGGTCCATATACTTCCAACAAGGCAAATGCTGTTTAATCTTTCCTTGTTATTTGTCTCGTTTGGTTTTTCATATATTGCCTCTGGTCATCCAGACAACATCTCTTACATCTGAAGGCATCAGACTGATCGGTGTTCCTCAACCTCTGGCCATGTCCCAAGAATGTCAGATATTGATTACCTTGGTGTTTTATGTAAACGAGAAGGCAGTAGTACTGAAACGACAAGTCAGTAGTGCCTAGTGTTGCTCTCTCCACCCCAGGGAAGCATCGTCAGTGGTTGCATCAGTGTGCATGGGCCTGGGTCAGCCTGCGAAGCTTGCCTCGGGTGACTATGTTACGACACAGGGCCCTGCTGTGTTCCTGCTGAGGCCTTAGGGAGAGCATACTGCGTAGCATGCTGTTCTCTGGCTTACAGCCTCTGGGACTCTCCTCTCCTAGGGGGGAATTCCGACCCGAGTTAAGCGTATGTAAATGGACATGAATTCCCTTTTGATGTACTTTTATCTCTATGCCTATTCTGACTTTGAATTTAAGCTTCCGAATAGCACGCTATTCACCCCCTACTCGTTTGGGGTGGAGATCAAAGAAATGAAGATGTGGCAGAGGTGTGTCTACAGATACGGCGTATTCTGACCTTGACTTAATTCCCTCGTAACTCTACCACCTTCACGTGCAATGACATCATGAATAAGGTGAAACAACCTGTCGGTTCCAAGTGGAACCACATCTACTTTATTTCCCCCGCTAGAAATAACACTATTCTCCATGCACTATGAAAGCGAGACCATACATGGCAGAGTTTAAACCTGGAGCACAGTTCACGACAACTGGACCGTTGTCCCAGTTCCATGATAAGTGAGAATTATGGGGGTAGATTAAAAGACACTATAACTCCTATTGTTCACTTTTCTCAACTTCCAATATTACATGGATTGAACAATTGAATATGGCAACTTTCAGGATGAATAAAACTGTATTTTTGATTCTAATATATTTTGTGCATAAAGGCTCTCCAAATAAATAAATAAATACTTTCCTAACCCTAAATAATATACAAGATTAGAGTATTTTTAGATCTAACAAGCAGTGCTAAAAAGAAGAACATGTGTATCTACATGGCTTTATTTAATTGACCCCTAATATTCTGAACTGTTCTCTCAATATAGTCTGTCGAGAAAATTCTAATTAAAATAGGAGGTACACTAAATATAATGGGATGACATTAGATAAATGTACTGAGAACCCTATTGAATGAAAACTCCACAAAAATAAATCTGTTGGCCAGCAAGTGGGAGGGTTTTCAGCAGTTGAATTAAATGTATTCAGCAAGCGCAAGGGAACCACACCGGCAAAGCCCGTTACACACCTGCATAAGGTAAGTCTGAATACCGACTCCAGAGAAGTGCATAAGAAAGGCGTGCGTAGGAAAGGCATACATTTGCTGAGTCTGAATCTGGCCCCTAGTGATATGTTCCCCTGTCTGTCTCCTGAGCCTGTGTCCCTGATCCCACTCTGTGCAGGAAGATTCCCTTTTACCCTGTGTGGGGGGAGCTATAGCTCCAGCTTTGAGGAGTGTGTGTGTACACACACACACACACACACACACCCGCTGACTTTGAGCGGCTGTGTGTATCTAAATAAAGAGTAAAGTATCTGTTGATGCAGGGAAATGGTCCAAACCCACTCACCTCTTTTGTGCAGCCATCCCTCCTTCACTATCGCCACATCGGTCATGTTGGTGTACAGGTTGGTGTGTCCAGGGTTGTGATAGGGAGAGACACAGCTCTGTCCCCAAATGTTCTGCGCTCAGGCCAGGGCAGGAGCCTGGAGTCTAGGGCCGTCTTTTCACCAGTTACCTATTAGTGTCAAAGGAAGATTAAAGCTTAGCCTCATCTGGACAATAACGTTAACCCCCCAGTGAACATCCGTGCAACTCAGTGAAAACAAGTTGGTCTGTTCAGACAGTGGAAAATAGTTGTGGTGGGTACTACTCCAGTTCAGCATCACTCCAACACGAGGATCTAGTCAGAACCTCCGACTCCACCACAGGGGAAACCACTTCTAAACGAATGACAAAGTCCTGTGACCAGTGGAAGGGCCTGCAGAAATCCCCTTCCGTGGGCCATCAGTTTCGCTGCCATTTCAGGGGGGAAACCTGTTCCACTGTCAAGACAACCTTTCCATCCCGTGAAATGGAATAGAAAGACATCCTTGAGCTTTATGTGGATTCAGAGCACAATCAATTCCCATGCCTTTTACAAGATAGCCAGCGCCGTTGAGGGAGCCACAGATGACTCTCATACCATCCACTGAAATCTACTTATCCTCCAGAGCGCCATCACCCCATCATCAAAAAAAGAGGACAGCTAACGTGACCTCATCACTTGGTGACAACAACAGGAAGCAGAGTGGATATTGACAGGCTGGGAGTTAGTCCCATCTGAAGGAGCCCTGGGCCTAATACTGCACATCCCACAATAAGCCAACCTGATAGGTCCCTTTCACATCCATTGAATTGTTTACAAATCTTTATGAGAGAAGCAATATTCATTGGAAACACAGTGTTGGAATTAGAGGTCGACCGATTAATCGGAATGGCCGATTAATTAGGGCCGATTTCAAGTTTTCATAACAATTGGAAATCGGTATTTTTGGGCGCCAACTTTTTTTTCTACCTTTATTTAACTAGGCAAGTCAGTTAAGAACACGTTCTTATTTTCAATGACGGCCTAGGAACGGTGGGTTAACTGCCTTGTTCAGGGGCAGAACGACAGTTTCACATTGTCAGCTCAGGGGATCCAATCTTGCAATCTCAGTTAACTAGTCCAGCCCAATAACGACCTGCCTCTCTCTCGTTGTACTCCACAAGGAGACTGCCTGTTACGCGAATGCAGTAAGCCAAGGTAAGTTTAATGCTAGCTAGCAACTTATCTTGTAAAAAACGATCAATCATAAATCACTAGTTAACTACACATGATTGATGATATTACTAGATATTATCTAGCGTGTCCTGTGTTGCATATAAGTATCTGACTGAGCGGTGGTAGGCAGAAGCAGGCACGTAAACATTAATTCAAACAGCATTTTCGTGCGTTTTGCCAGCAGCTCTTTGTTGTGGGTCAAGCATTGCGCTGTTTATGACTTCAAACCCATCAACTCCCGAGATGAGGCTGGTGTAACCGAAGTGAAATGGCTAGCTATTTAGCGCGCGCTAATGGTGTTTCAAACGTCACTCGCTCTGAGCCTTCTAGTAGTTGTTCCCCTTGCTCTGCATGGGTAACGCTGCTTCGATAGTGGCTGTTGTCGTTGTGTTGCTGGTTCGAGCCCAGGGAGGAGCGAGGAGAGGGACGGAAGCTATACTGTTACACTGGCAATACTAAAGTGCCTATAAGAACATCCAGAAGTCAAAGGTTAATGAAATACAAATCGTATAGAGGGAAATAGTCCTATAATTCCTATAATAACTACAACCTAAAAACCTCTTACCTGGGAATATTGAAGACTCATGTTAAAAGGAACCACCAGCTTTCATATGTTCTAATGTTCTGAGCAAGGAACTGAAACGTTAGCTTTCTTACATAGCACATATTGCACTTTTACTTTCTTCTCCAACACTTTGTTTTTGCATTATTTAAACCAAATTGAACATGTTTGATTATTTGTTTGAGGTCAAATTGATTTTATTTATGTATTTTATTAAGTAAAAAATAAGTGTTCATTCAGTATTGTCATTATTACAATTTCTGTAAAAAGTATTTTTTTTTTGTTTTTATTTTAGTTTTTTTATTTTTCAATTTATTTTTTTAATCGGCCGATTAAATCGGTATCGGCTTTTTTTGGGGTCCTCTAATAATCGGTATTGGCGTTGAAAAATCATAATCGGTCGACCTCTAGTTGGAATCAAATGTATTCAATTATTGCAGTAGCACATTTTCTCCAGTCCTCTCTGGTGGTGGCTGGGACTGTCATATTTGGTAGAGACAAATCTCTGAGGGAAACTGACTGAGAGCAGGCCTGTCCACTGGAGCAGAGTAGACCACATTGAGATAATTTCAAACTGTGATCACAAACCTAGACCAAGCCTCTGCACTCTCAGGCGTCGCTACTGTGGGCTGTGGAAAAGCTGGGACACCGCCTGGACTCAGCCACCACTGCAGCCACTGAATGAACCCAGTACCCTGACAGCAGGTCACATGGTCCAGTGGGCCCCGCCTGCCTGCCTTGCTCGCTCACTCTCCCTCCCTGCCTGCTTGCCTTTCAATCATTCATCATTCTGGCTATTGCTCCAGGGGCCACCCCATTCAATGCAAATCAGTGTCATGCAGCAGGGAAGCCACACACAGAGCCAGAGAGAGCCAAAAAGAGAGAGAGACCTAACACACTTAAATTAAATCAAAAACAGGAGCATTTTACATCTGGCTAGAAATAAATAAGGAAATGATCTCAACAGAGAAAAATGTCCTCCTGTTTGCTACCTATAGAATCCCCATACTTCAATGAATCCATTTCTCCATTCTAGGGGGGGAGCGTAACAATTTCTGGGCCCAGGGACCTTGTACTAGTCCGTGGTGAACTAAAAGCCAGAACTGGACAAGAAAAACTGACACCCTCAGCACACAGGGGGGACAAACACCTACCTGAAAGGGACAGCATTCCATTCCCCATACTCCCCCCTAGACACAACTACAACAACCTAACCCCCCAGAATTGGTCACAACTCCTGCAGCTCTGTTGCACACTGGCTATGTACATAGTGAAAGCTATTCTTTGAGGGGACTCTTATGGTAGTACTAGGTACACCTACAGCTCATCCCTTGGCAGCAGTATTACAGTCTACTTTATCAGACCTCAACCCAGAATCTCTCAGGGGGTTCACAGTCAGTCCACTGACACCCCTATCAGATCACAGCAAAATCACAGCCTACTTGAACAGAGCAATACTCAACCATGAGGCATCAAAGCCCAATCAACTGGATGCTATAGATGGAAGGATGATATCCAATCCAAGAAAATGTCCCCAAAAATTTCCTGGACAAAATGTTTCCCTGCAATAGTGAAGGTATACACTTAACAGTAAGAAAGCCTGAACAGTATATTTGACATAACAGCTTAACATATCAAATTGAAAAATATTCAAGGAGAAAACATAAGAACATTTACAATGAGAAAGGGTTTGCTGTAGCGTGCAAAAACCTAGGAAAGAAATTGAGAAACCTATCCAACCAAAAACACAGCTACCCAGAAAACCATAACATACGCCTTTAATATGGGGAAACACTAGAACAGTAGGGCCTTTCCATTGAAAAGGACACAATGAGCAACAACATCTGAGGTTCACAGAAGCATATCAAATTGGGTGTAAAATGAAAGCTAAGAGTTTTGGGAAATTAAGGTATACAGTGCATTTGGAAAGTATTCAGACCCCTTGACTTCTTCCACATTTTGTTACATTACAGCCTTATTCTAAAAATAATTATATATTTTTTCCACCCTAAATCTACACACAATAATTACAAAGCGCAAAAACAGGTTTTTAGTAATGTGTGCAAATGTGTAAAAAAAATTATAATAATCAGAAATTACATTTACATAAGTATGCAGACACTTTACTCTTTGTTGAAGCACGTTTGGCAGCGATTACAGCCTCGAGTCTTCTTGGGTATGACACTACAAGCTTGGCACACCTGTATTTAGGGAGATTCTCCCATTCTTCTCTGCAGATTCTCTCAAGCTCTGTCAGGTTGGATGGGGAGCATCGCTGCATAGCTATTTCAGGTCTCTCCAGAGATGTTCGATCGGGTTCAAGTCCGTGCTGTGGTTGGGCCACTCAAGTACATTCAGAGACTTGTCCCGAAGCCACTACTGCATTGTCTTGTGTGCTTGGGTTGTTGTCTTGTTGGAAGGTGAACCTTTGCCAAAGTCCTGAGCGCTCTGGGGCAGTTTGTACTTTACTCCGTTTATCTTTCTCTCGATCCTGACGAGTCTCCCAGTCCCTGCCGCTGAAAAACATCCCTAATGCATGACGCTGCCACCACCATGCTTCACCGTCATGATGGTGCTATGATTCCTCCAGACGTGACGCTTTGCATTCAGGCCAAAGAGTTCAATCTTGATTTTATCAGACCAGGGAATCTTGTCTCTCATGGACTGAGAGTACTTTAGGTGCATTTTGGCCAACTCCAAGCAGGCTGTCAAGTTCCTTTTACAGAGGGGGGGGGGGGCTTCCATCTGGCCACTACCATAATGGCTTGATTGGTGGAGTGCTGCAGAGATGGTTGTCCTCCTGGAAGGTTCTCCCAACTCCACAGAAAAACTCTGGAACTATGTCAGAGTGACCATCAGGTTCTTGGTCACCTCCCTGACCAAAGCCCTTCTCCCCCGATTGCTCAGTTTGCCCTGGCGGGTAGCTCTAGGAAGAGTCTTGGTGGTTCCAAACTTTTTCCATTTAAGAATGATGGAAGCAACTGTGTTCTTGGGGACCTTCAATGCTGCAGAATGTTTTTTCTACCATTCCCCAGATCTATGCCTCAACACAATCCTGTCTCAGAGCTCTACGGACAATTCCTTCGACCTCATGGCTTGGTGTTTGCTCTCACATCCAATGTCAACTGTGGGACCATATATAGACAGGTGTGTGCCTTTCCGAATCATGTCCAATCAATTGAATTTACCACAAGTGGACTCCAACCGAGTTGTAGAAACATCAAGGATGATAATGGAAACAGAATGCACTTGAGCTCAATTTCAAGTCTCATAGCAAAGGGTATAAATAAGAAATCTGTTATAAGTTTTTAATAAAATGTGGAAACATTTCTAAAACCCTGTTTTCGCTTTGTCATTATGAGGTATTGTATGTAGATTGATGAGAATCATTTTTTCCATTTTAGAATAAGGCAGTAACCAAACAACATGTATAAAAAGCGAAAGGGCCTGAACACTTTCAGAATGCACTGTAGATATACATTTCTAACATTTACCCATCTTAAATATTAGGCAAAGGTAAAGGCTTTGATTTCTGTATTAACTTCTCTAGGGTAAGGGGCAGCATTTTGATTTTTGGATGAAAAGCGCGCCCAAATTAAACTGCCTTTTCCAGTCAGGCCCAGAAGATAGGATATGCATGTAATTAATAGATTTGGATAGAAAACACTATAGTTTCCAAAACTTAAAATAATGTCTGTGAGTATAACAGAACTGATTTGGCAGGCAAAAACCTGAGAAGAATTCATTCAGGAAGTAGGATTTTTGTTGTAGTTTTCTAACCAATGCCATTACAGTATCCATTGACTTAGGACTCAAATTGCAGTTCCTATGCATTCCACTAGATGTCAGTCTTTCGAAATGGTTTCAGGCTTGTATTCTGAAAAATTAGAGTGAGTAAGTAAGAGCAGTCAATGAGTGGACCCTGCTGTGTCACAGAGCTTTTTCATGCGCGCGACCGAGAGAGTGCCTTTCTTGTTAACGACATTATTGTCCGGTTGAAATATTATCGAATATTTAGGCTAAAAACAACCTGAGGATTGAATATAAACACCATTTGACATGTTTCTATGAACTTTACAGATGAAATGCAAATTGTTTGTCTGCCTGTTGTGACTGCGTTTGAGCCTGTGGATTACTGAAGAAAGCGCGCGAACAAAACTGAGGTTTTTGGATATAAAGAGAGACTTTAGCGAACAAAAGGAACATTTATTGAATAAATTAATGTCTTCTGTAAACATATGAAGATCATCAAAGGTAAGTGACTCATTTTAGCTCTATTTTTTTGACTTGTGTAACTCTTCTACTTGGCTGGTTACTGTTTGTAATGATTTGTCTGCTGGGCTATGTTCTCAAATAATCGTACGGTATACTTTCGCCGTAAAGCATTTTTAAAATCTTACACGTGGTTGGATTCACAAGAAGTTCATCTTTAAACCTATGTAACATAGTTGTATCTTTTCTGAATTTATATAATGAGTATTTCTGTATTTGGCGCTCTGTAATCTCACTGGATGTTGGCCTGGTGGGACGCCAGCATCCCGCATACCCTAGAGGTTAAACGATGGAAAAGGTGTCTTAGAAAATATCTACCAGGAAAAGTCTTAAGACATCAAAACACAATGCTGACGTTAAGACCCCTGACAACTATCAACACTTATATTTACTGTTGGAGAAATTGTGACTTGTTATTCCATTACCAAAAAAAACTAATTTCTTTCCCTCATGAGGAGGGAGAATAATGAATGTTTGCTGAAGTAACAAGTAATGGTAGACCTACCAGTTAGTTCTTTTGATTTTACTGATATAAATTTAGTTAGTGAGCAAATCTCATAATTCTGTTACCAAATTGATAACAGAATGACCAAAAAATCCTGTGCAACCACTACTAGCTCCAGGGAGCCACTAGTCCTTGCCGTTTGCCCTTATTTTCCCAAATAAAAATTGTAAACTTAAGTTTACAAAAATAAAATTGCTTCTGCAATTTTGACACTCCAACAACAAGATGAGAACAAAACTTATTTTAGATTTTTTTTTTCAGAATTATTAAAGAAAAGTTCAAGTGTGCCAATATATTTGTCCGCAACTGTGTCGCTTTGCCATTTTACACTACTCCAGCAGAATCACTATGAGGAATTCTTTAATGTCCTTCAAGCAGAAAACAGCCATTTCCAGGTGCAGGGAAATGTGCTGCTGTGTGGAGGATGGAACACGAGGCCTGGGTCCGAGCCCGACTGTATAGACTAGAGGTCGACCGATTAATTGGGGCCGATTTCAAGTTTTCATAACAATCGGAAATCTGTATTTTTGGGTGCCGATTTATTTTTATACCTTTATTTAACTAGGCAAGTCAGTTAAGAACACATTCTTATTTTCAATTACAGCCTAGGAAAGGTGGGTTAACTGCCTTGTTCAGGGGCAGAACGACAGATTTTCACATTGTCAGCTCAGGGGAGCCAATCTTGCAACCTTACAGTTAACTAGTCCAACGCAATAACGACCTGCCTCTCTCTCGTTGCACTCCACAGGGAGACTGCCTGTTACGCGAATGCAGTAAGCCAAGGTAAATTGCTAGCTAGTATTAAACGTATCTTATAAAAAACAATCAATCATAATCACTAGTTATAACTACTAATCCAGTTTAGCAGGCAATATATACACCAGGTGAAATTGTGTCATTTCTCTTGTGTTCATTGCACGCAGAGTCGGGGTATATGCAACAG
Organism: Oncorhynchus keta; assembly: GCF_023373465.1. Taxonomy (NCBI): domain Eukaryota; kingdom Metazoa; phylum Chordata; class Actinopteri; order Salmoniformes; family Salmonidae; genus Oncorhynchus; species Oncorhynchus keta. Next base: position 32,695,049 of record NC_068455.1, on the reverse strand, counting down.
TTTGGGCTGCCTGGCTCATTGCGAACTAATTTGCAAGAATTTTACGTAATTATGACATACATTGAAGGTTGTGCAATGTAACAAGAATATTTAGACTTAGGGATGCCACCCGTTAGAGAAAATACCAAACGGTTCCGTATTTCACTGAAATAAACGTTTTGTTTTCTAAATGAGTTTCCGGATTCAATCATATTTATGACCAAAGGCTCGTAGTTCTGTGTGTTATTATGTTATAATTAAGTCTGATTTGATAGAGCAGTCTGACTGAGCAGCAGCAGGCCCGTAATCATTCATTCAAACAGCACTTTCGTGCGTTTTGCCAGCAGCTCTTCGCAAGCACAGCGCTGTTTATGACTTCAAGCCTATCAGCCTAATGGCTGGTGTAACCAATGTGAAATGGCTCGCTAGTTAGCTGGGTGTGCGCTAATACTGTTTCAAACGTCACTCGCTTTTAGATTTGGAGTAGTTATTCCCCTTGCGCTGCAAGGGCCGCGGTATTTGTGGAGTGATGGGTAACGATGCTTAGAGTGTGGCTGTTGTCGATGTGTTCCTGGTTCGAGCCCAGGTAGGGGCAAGGAGGGGGACGGAAGCTATACTGTTACACTGGCAATTCTATAGTGCCTCTAAAAACATCCAATAGTCAAAGGTATATGAAATAAATGGTATAGAGAGAAATAGTCATATAAATACTATATTAACTACAACCTAAAAACCTCTTACCTTGGAATATTGAAGTCTCATGTTAAAAGGAACCACCAACTTTCATATGTTCTCATGTTCTGAGCAAGGAACTTAAACGTTAGCTTTTTGACATGACACATATTTTACATGGCCCATATTACTTTCTTCTCCAACACTTTGTTTTTGCATTATTTAAACCAAATTTAACATGTTTCATTATTTGTTTGAGGCTAAATTGATTTTATTGCCGTTTTATATTAAGATAAATAAGTGTTAATTCAGTATTGTTGTAATTGTCATTATTAGAAATTTTTAAAAATTTTAAAAAATAGTCTGATTAATCTGTATCGGCTTTTTTGGTCCTCCAATAATCGGTATTGAAAAATCATAACCGGTCGACTGAATCAAAAATACAGATGGGCTCCAGAAAGCGGGGAAATTTCATTCAAGCGCTCAAATCGGCAGAATTAAATGACAAATCACTCAAAAGTATTTATCAATTTCCAAGTAACACAAATTATGTTAAGATGGCTGTTAACATCATCTTCCAAAAAGGGCAGTAAGAAAAAGCACGACTAAAATAAATACAATTGTTTGACAACGAACATTAAAACATCAGAAAATAACTACGACATTTGTCAAACCTAAAACATCAGCAGCCAGAGAACCCAGATTTACATTTCAGATATGCTTCAACTCTCAAACAATACAAACTCCCCATAATAAAATGTATAAAACACCAGTCAAAAGTTGACACACCTACTCATTTCAGGGTTTTTCTTTATTTAAAAAAACTATTTTCTACATTTGAGAATACTAGCAAAGACATCAAAGCTATGAAATAACACATACGTAATCACGTAGTAACCAAAAAAAAGTGTTAAACAAATCAAAATATATGTTATATTCTTCAAAGTAGCCACCCTTTGCATTGATGACAGCTTTGCACACTCTTGGCATTCTCTCAACCATCTTCCTGAGGAATGCTTTTCCAACAGTCTTGAATGAGTTCCCACATATGCTGAGCACTTGTTGGCAGCTTTTCCTTCAACACTGCAGTCCAACTCATCCCATACCATCTCAATTGGGTTGAGGTCAGGTGATTGTGCAGGCCAGGTCATCTGATGCAGCACTCCATCACTCTCCTTCTTGGTAAAATTGCCCTTACACAGCCTGAAGGTGTGTTGGGTTATTGTCCTGTTGGACTTGGACTTGAAATCCCCCCACAAATGAAATGAACCCCCCTCACCCCTAAAATGGTTTCATCAGTGTTCAGCTTTCGCGCTACAGTTAGGCTAGGCAGTAGGCTTGTATTTGTATGATGATCTGTGAGGTGATAACATTTTATTTGCGATTTGTCAAAAACAGTAAATGACTTGTCAAGTCAGGTTCTCTGGGTATTGTATACACTGTAACAAGTTAATCAAATATATGTAATATGCTGAAAAGTGGCCAAACTACAGTGGGGCAAAAAAGTATTTAGTCAGCCACCAATTGTGCAAGTTCTCCCACTTAAAAAGATGAGAGGCCTGTAATTTTCATCATAGGTACACTTCAACTATGACAGACAAAATGAGAAAAACAAATCCAGAAAATCACATTGTAGGATTTTTAATGAATTTATTTGCAAATTATGGTGGAAAATAAGTATTTGGTCACCTACAAACAAGCAAGATTTCTGGCTCTCACAGACCTGTAACTTCTTTAAGAGGCTCCTCTGTACTCCACTCGTTACCTGTATTAATGGCACCTGTTTGAACTTGTTATCAGTATAAAAGACACCTGTCCACAACCTCAAACAGTCACACTCCAAACTCCACTATGGCCAAGACCAAAGAGCTGTCAAAGGACACCAGAAACAAAATTGTAGACCTGCACCAGGCTGGGAAGACTGCATCTGCAACAGGTAAGCAGCTTGGATTGAAGAAATCAACTGTGGGAGCAATTATTAGGAAATGGAAGACATACAAGACCATTGATAATCTCCCTAGATCTGGGGCTCCACGCAAGATCTCAGCCCGTGGGGTCAAAATGATCACAAGAACGGTGAGCAAAAATCACAGAACCACATGGGGGGACCTAGTGAATGACCTGCAGAGAGCTGGGACCAAAGTAACAAAGCCTACCATCAGCAAGGGCATTGAAGATGAAACGTGGCTGGGTCTTTCAGCATGACAATGATCCCAAACACACCGCCTGGGCAACGAAGGAGCGGCTTCGTAAGAAGCATTTCAAGGTCCTGGAGTGGCCTAGCCAGTCTCCAGATCTCAACCCCATAGAAAATCTTTGGAGGGAGTTAAGTCTGTGTTGCCCAGCAACAGCCCCAAAACATCACTGCTCTAGAGGAGATCTGCATGGAGGAATGGGCCAAAATACCAGCAACAGTGTGTGAAAACCTCATGAAGACTTACAGAAAACATTTGACCTCTGTCATTGCCAACAAAGGGTATATAAAAGTATTGAGATACAACTTTTGTTATTGACCAAATACTTATTTTCCACCATAATTTGCAAATAAATTCATTAAAAATCCTACAATGTGATTTTCTGGATTTTTTTTCTCTCATTTTGTCTGTCATAGTTGAAGTGTACCTATGATGAAAATTACAGGCCTCTCTCATCTTTTTAAATGGGAGAACTTGCACAATTGGTGGCTGACTAAATAGTTTTTTGCCCCACTGTAAGTTCAGATTTTTCTGGCAATGTGCGCAGCCATCTTTGGCTTTGTTTATTTGCATCTTATAGTGAATGGGCATTGAAAAGTAGTAGAAATTTGGTCAGTCCACCCAGGCCTTGATGTTAACGTCCAGAAAGAGACAGGTCTGGACCAAATTTGATCCTATCAGATGTATGTTTCACAAGTTTGGGTAGCACAGCACAATACTGTAGTGAGTAGAGCACAGTAAAGTATACAGGACAATACAGTACCGTGGGAAGAGCACAATAGAATAGAGTACAATAAAGTAGAGAAAAATAGTACAGTAGTGTAGAGTACAATATACCATACTTTACTGAACTCTACTACACTATACTCTACTGTGCTCTGTTTCACTGTAATGTCAAATTGTGAAACATTAGGAGAATGACATTCATATCCATAATTATGCATTTCTTTGTAGTACATATCAGGGACCAATGATGTAATTTCGTTACTGTAATTCCATTAACAGGTGTAAATCCAATTCACTTAGTGTAGTTCAATAAACAAAATGTTCTGAATCGGAAAGGCAGCAACTCTAACATTCACCTGTCTCCTCTGCAAAAATCTGACAATTGGTTACACTTCATCAGCATCTTGTATCTGCACATGGAATTCCAATCTCATTATATGCTGTTGGTGCTGACTTGAGGGCTTGAAGTTCAGAATGTAAACAACTTGCTTGCAGCCACATGGACAGAAGCAGTGTTGTGACTGTGACAAAGAGAGACTGGGGAGAAAAGGACAGTCATATGATGTGCATTGAGGGCCAGGCAATGTGCAGATACTTCACACTGCTGTTCTCTTAACTCCTGTGGCATACAGGCCTCAGACTGGGCACAATAAGCCTGACTATGTAAGGGCTGATTTCAAACAGCATTCCACAGATTCTGCATTCAACTGGTGGCACGTTTGCGTCAACGGGGGGCGGGTGTCAGCATCTCCCAGGAAGGACAGGGTCAAACAGTAACAACATCACTTCACCAGCCTCAGACCAATGTCACAAGCTGCTGCTGTGCTTTGTATCAAGGTGTACCGTTTCAGGCATCGCGACATTGTAACAATGCAACACCGTGGCTGACTACCTTCAGATAATCCAAATTTAAAATATCGTGGAACTTGGAATGAAGCTAGTAAAATCTGTCATCTCGTGTGACATACAGAAGAGCAGATTAGAAAACAAAATAAATTGTCTTGACGAACGTTCAGAGAAATGAATGACTGAGTTGCAGTGTTGCACTGGCCACCCGCACAAACACAACATCAAAGTTGGATAGTAATTTAAAATGTCCATAAAGTTCATTTACAAAAACAGAGTTCCTGTAGTAGGTGACTTGTATGAAATTAAAGTGCAGTGAAAACGTCACAAACATGTCCGGCCTGCCTTGTAGGCCGTCGCAAAGGCTGACATAAGCGTCCAGTTCAAAAAGCTCCCAATAAATTGCAATGTTAAAATAACCCATTTTAGTATTGTTTGAGGCACAACCTCTACTAAAGGTTAAAGTTTTAACACTTCACTTCACCAGTAAAAAAATAACTACACCCGGGAATAAACTGTATTCACGAATGGACTTCAATTTAGGCGCACATTTAACGATTTTAGACTGGATATGGGGCCTAGCAGGGCAGCGTGAGTGAGAGTAACCGCATCCTATGTAATACAATGGGACCTACCCTCTAGTAGCAGTCGACCTCACAGTCAACACGAGAAACAAAATATAGGCATTTACCTGGACAGGATTTCAATAGTGTGTCCGTTGCATTATAATGAGCTGTTTCGTCGATTTACTTAGTTGATAAATCCTTCAATAATCTGGACAAAACGTGCTCTCGTTTACTCCGTTTTCCTCGCCTTTCTTCCACTACACCTCCCAAACGTTCTGCCTACAATGCTTCTGTGGCATCCCCCAGGTCCTAGCTCCGTGTTTCCCGTCAGCGATCCAAAGAAGTGGCTACACAGAGCCTCGCATAGGCCAACATTAACATAGGGTACTCTAAAATATTCTGAATATATGCTTTTTTCCTCTATATTTGGAGATAATAAATACTTGTATATAGGTTGAGACATCAGAGGCATCCCATTCTAAAACGTATATTGTTTTGCTTCATTTTCACATAATTTCACCTGTTGTCACTTTGACAGTGTTGTCATCAATTTGATCAGCTGGTATTGTATAGCCTAGTCCACAGAATGCTTGTACAGAATACTTGTCCACATCATTTATTTATTTTTATTTAACCTTTATTTAACTAATCATAACTAATTCGAAAATTATAACCAACAGTTAGCCTATCTGGTCAAATATCATAACGTTCTGATGAGAATGTATATTGTATTTGCACCATGTGTTTCTTAATATATGAACAAAGGTTCATATTAATGTATTGCCGCATATGATACTACCAGTCCTATGTTTATCATTAGACATATTAATGTGCTGCCTCCAATAACACACTTGTTTTGACAGAGACTTGTTGAAAGGTTGCGTAATAATTGAGTAATATCACAACTGCAGGCGGGTGGAGGAGGATGGGGCTACTGGCAACCCTCTCCCTTTGATGAAGCATTTATTGACCCCTGCCTCCCCCTCCAGTTCTGTGCCATTTCCCCTCATTGTCACTTGTACTGTAAATTAAATCTTCACAATTTGAAACAGGGCTGACCATCTGTAGGCAATAACCTCATAGAAGCAGGGCTGACCGACTGTAACCAATAACCTCCTGTTGTTGTTTATCAGTGATGACTTCGTCCTCCCTGGATTGAAACTTTGCCCTAGTGGAGAGTAGTGTAGTGGTGTATCCTACCATGAGATGTTACTGATCTCTCTTTCATAAGGTCAAAGGACAATGTTTAGTTTGCTCTACCAGACAAGCATAAATCCTGCTTCCTCACTGCCTGTCTCTCTTTTCCTCTTTCTATCTGTTCAAAAACAAAGAGAAAAAGCTAAGCAGACAGTGTACCTGCTATCTGACATAAGCTATTTATGTTTCTGTATAGCTATTGACTCACATACTTTGCTTAGCATTAAATCTGTTTGGCGCCAAGTGATATGGTTTGGAAAAACTTGAATACTGCATTCAATATTTGAGATAATGTAAAAGGATATATAGGAGCATCGAAGTGTACAGCTTCTCTCTCTCTCTCTCTCTCTCTCTCTGTCTCTCTCTTTCTCTCTCTCTCTGTGGGCCACTCTCTCTCTCTCTCTCTCTCTCTCTCTCTCTCTCTCTCTCTCTCTCTCTCTCTCGCTCTCTCTGTGGGCCGCTCTCTCTCTCTCTCTCTCTCTCTCTCTCTCTCTCTCTCTCTCTCTCTCTCTCTCTCTCTCTCTCTCTCTCTCTCTCTCTCTCTCTCTCTCTCTCTCTCTCTCTCTCTCTCTCTCTCTCTCTCTCTCTCTCTCTCTCTCTCTCTCTCAATGGTAGACTAAAATGGAATAAAGCAGAACTGGATAAGAATCTTTAACCATGGCCTCTTCTGAAATGACATTTCTCGTCACATTACTCATTCCCCTCTGTGTCAAGGGGCAAAGAGTAGCCGCAAATGGCCCTTCAAAACACACAACAGCTGGAACATAGGGCAAAGATGACTGAAGCAGTTGCAGGGTGGGTAGGGAGGGGGACACAAGATGAGCAGCTGCACCTTAAAGCCCCTATCTGTACTGTGCATTATAAACTCCAGCAATTTAAATGTTAAACAAATGAGAAACTTCTTTACCTCAACATATGTATTTAGAAAATATGGAATTAGAAATCCATTAAAGGGATACTATGGGAGACCATTTTTTTTGTCTCAGATCAGAATATTTAGCTTAAAATTATGATCAACTATTATTTCTTCACCTTTTAAGCACAGAAACGTGAACACAGCCATAGACCTATGCTCAAATGTTCCAAAATGCAATTAGTCAGAAAACACTATTCTAAAATGTTCACTGCACATGCGAGCGGTTTCATGGACAGAGATAGAAATATCAATTTGAAATGTTGAAAGAGGGGAGATCTACAGAGAACAGGGGAGTGCATAGGAGAGTGTCTTTATAAAATATTTGCCTCCACGTAACTGTGGTGGGATTTGGCCTATAGGCTACTTTGAAGTAAGGTAAGACATGGCTCATAATATAAAGTAAACTTCCAGGTTTCAAACAATGAAGGAACAGAAAAAATATAGCAAATCTAATCATAGACCTAACTGGTAGATGGAAAGGCTTTCCCCCCAAACAACTTCTCAATTAAATGTTAACTAGCTACCTAACAGCCAGGCAGAATGATATGATTATTTGCATCAATCCAGAGGCCATTTGTTTGCAAACACCATTTCATGTGTGCCATAGAAACATCACTAACCAAACAACAGTGCTAGGTGCCTGCACAGTTGAATTAAAGGTTAACTACACAAATTGTTTGACATTTCTTTGATTTTTCTCAGACCTAAAAAAAAGTGGTCTCCTGATGTGGTTTAAGCATTGTTATGGATTTAGGACACCCAAGTTTGTTGTTTTTCTATTAAAAAGCAGAAAATGTTTGGAAAAATCTGAAACCTGTGGATTTCTGATGCAGTTGACAGTCTCATTAATCTATTTCAATAGTGGGCCTACTTACACAATACAGCTTGGGTTGTCCTGACTGAGAGAGACCAATATGATATTGATCATTTTAGGTCATTCAGAGTGTGTGTCACTGTTTGTCATATAATTTTTCTGTGACCGGGAGGGTCGTTTCCTTCACTCGGTGGGTCGTTGGGAAATGTTTTGCCAAAGTAGAGTATACCCACTTCTATCCACTACAGCACGGCTTGTGATCAACTCCTCATTGAGAAATAAACATGTTCATTGAACAGGTTCCATCAGTCAAAAAGAAAAGATCAAAGTGTATATGTTCTTATAGATGTGACAGAGAGTTGGGGTTATGGCAAGTTGCAATATCTTCATGGTTAGATGTATTCTGGGGCCAAGGAATTCCACCCCATCCAATATAAATTGTACCAACAAGATAAAATACATATCTGTTGGAATAGCCTATCAAATGTATTGTTCTGACTCCTTCTCAGATTCAAATATATAGAACCGGAGCATAACTGTCTCTTCCATATAGACCTACATTAAAGACAAGAAAGACATTTCTCAAAAACGTTGGCACATATTAAGCACATAAGTCTTTCAAAGCGTCAATCAATTCCCAGGTGGACATATTCCAGAAAAGGGAGATGGATTTAGGTCAAATTGTGTTATCAAGGAACATTGCTACTTGCTGCCTCTGTGCGAGTTCATGCAGTAGTACAGAACGTATTGTGGTCGGCGTTATCGCGAGACTGGTCCATTAACAACCTGCTTGACACACAGCACTGAGTGCAGCTTGCCTGCCTGGGTCGAACTGAGCTAAAGAAACGACAGGAGAAGCTGCGAACATCTGGCCTAACATCATGAAAGGACCTCGGAACATTTAGAAAAACACGGTGACTTGGCAAATATCTGTAAGTATTGCGTTTTGACAATGAAAATGTTGAAACCGAAAGTTATAATACACTGCGCTACCTCCGTGCAGCTCAGTTGGCTTGGTCAGCGACAGTTGCTGAGTTCCTTTGCTGTTAAAGGCTTCATGCCATGCATTACGGCCATGTAGGCTTATCTTCCTGCGTTCTTGCCTGCTTGTAGTTTTCCTTACATTAAAACAGGCCAAACTAGTGCGCGTAAAGCAAATGATTGTATGGTCGGGTTTATTATAGGTGAGACCTAATTAAAAGTATGATATGGACATTGATGTTTATGCTTTTCGCCTGGTCTATTGCTATTTTATTTACTTTAAATGTTGTTACACCAATATAAAGTTTTTTTTGTATATAAAGTATGGTTGACCAGTGCGTAAATTGAACAACGGCTGTTATAAAGTTAACCACATTGACTGTTGTCAAGTGTTTTTTTTTGTTACTTGAATAATAGGCGAATTGTCGGAAAAAGTTTTATATTTTAGTGCTGGGACTGATGCAACCTCTGAAACAAGTTTCTCTTTTGTACGTAGCTCGATTCGGAGTAGGCTAACATATGGTAAGGGGAGCACAGCTGGAGGTAGCGTTTCCATTGCGGTGATGTCAGAGTAGCTGACTCCACAGCTTGCAGTGTATTTAGCGAACAGAGCACCAGTTTACTCACTCCCCCGAGCTTTTTTCTTAACCTTGCCCGATGGGCGAGTGCTGGTATTCACAAGCCTGAGTGTTTGTTCGTCTATTTTGCGTTCTAGGTCAATTGAACGGTTCCTCATGATTGTGCAGTGATTACGAACAGCCGAATAGACAGAGTTTAGGTCTGTGTGTGCGACTGTGCCCGGTCCGTCCTGTCCGCATTTTCATGGGAAGCGCAAAAACTAATGATCAACTAATCGGACTGCTGTTGGTCACTGGAGAGAAAGGTAGGAGACGTTTAGTGACTGGATAACACTGATAAACAGACACCGCAAGTTGTAATCAAGAAATCTGAATAATTTACAAATGTTACATTGATTTAGTAGGCATATTGATGCGTAAAGAAGTCGATATGAAAAGGATATTTACCATATTGTAATGGCTAAATTAAGTCAGATTTGAACTTTTTTTTGTTGACAACTGTGTGTGGTCTTCCGTTTTGATTGCCAATGTTTGCTTTGCAGTGATTGACTACTTTGTCGTTTTCTGCAAGTTTTATTATTTTTCCTGTACATTTCCTTTGGGGTTGGGATACTTTTGTTTGTAGTTGTCTCAAACACCAGATGAGTTGTTAACTCTCTGTGGCACCCTCTAAATGGCTGCATTTCGTTTATTCAATATCCAGTTTTTCCTGTTTTTCATCAGGTTATGAAGGAAGAATGGAGTTCCCAGACCATAGCCGTCAGTTGCTGCAGTGCCTGAGTCAGCAGCGTCACCAAGGTTTCCTCTGTGACTGCACTGTTCTCGTTGGGGAGGCGCGATTCAAAGCACACAGAGCTGTGCTGGCCTCATGCAGCATGTACTTCCATCTCTTCTACAGGGACCAGCCAGACAAAAGGGACGTTGTGCATCTGAACAGTGACATTGTGACAGCCCCGGCTTTCAGTCTGCTCCTTGAATTTATGTATGAGGGGAAGCTGGAATTCAACACTCTGCCAGTGGAGGATGTCCTGGCTGCGGCCAGTTACCTTCACATGTATGATATAGTGAAAGTGTGCAAAGGTAAGCTGAAAGATAAGGAACTATCCACCCTGGATGAGAAGGTTAGCGAGGGGATAACACTGGAGAACTCCTCAGACAGCGAGCTGCACAGCAAGCAGCCAGGGCCAGGCCGGCGAGAGACACAGACACAGCAGCAGCACCAGAGAGCCCCCCCGGGAGAGGAGTTTCACATGGACAACAGCAAAGTCAGGCTGGCTGTCACAGATTGTGATAGGTCTGCACAGAGCAGGCAGAAGGCAAATGGTCACCCTGGCAGGTCCCCGGACCTTGTAGGTGTCAATTATGTGTCAGCAGAGGCCGAGCCCTGCGTCCAAACAGCTGGAAAAACAAAAGCTGATGTCAGTAGTTCCACAATATTGTTGTCCCAGAGGTCCCGGGCTTCAGATGACATGGACTGCGCTCTGGATTTGTCTTTCAAGCCACTGTCTAGCAGAGATCCCTTACACCCCTCCTACGTCTCAGGACAGCTGGCCCTCGACAGCCAGCAGCAGGGCACTGAGCCACTTGTTAAAGACGAACACGACTTGCTGTCAGAGCAGGAGGACAGTGAGCCGATGAGCCCGGAGAGCCAGCGCTTTGGGAATAGCGCCAGGAGCTCAGTGGTGACAGGGTTCACTGCCCTCTTCCCAGGCAACAACGGCTCCACGGCGGCCCTACTCTCCCAGGAGGAAGACCTGATGGAGGAGGGGGAGAGCTGTGGGGGAAGGGAGGGCACGAGAGGCAGAGAGGGCGAGGAGAGGAGGGGGAGGCTGCTGGGGGACAGTGAAGAGGAGGATGACCTGGCTTCCTCGGACATCTCCACTTCCAGTGGGATGCTCCTGCCCCCGGGGCAACAGGTGTGTGTGTGCCCACTCTGCAGCAAAGTGTTCCCCAGTTCCCATGTGCTCCAACTGCACCTCAGCTCGCACTTCCGCGAGAAGGACGGGGCACGCTCCAAGCTCTCCCCTGACGGCTCTGTTCCCACCTGCTCACAGTGTGGCAAGACCTTCTCCTGCATGTACACCCTGAAGCGGCATGAGCGCACACACTCTGGCGAGAAGCCGTACACCTGTGGCCAGTGCGGCAAGAGCTTCCAGTACTCTCATAACTTGAGCCGGCATGCCGTGGTTCACACACGTGAGAAGCCTCATGCCTGCAAGTGGTGTGAGCGGCGCTTCACCCAATCTGGGGACCTGTACCGCCACATCCGGAAGTTCCACTGTGGCCTTGTCAAGACCCTCGCCATTGGATAAACCCCTCTCACCAGTGCCATGAAATAAGACAAACGTTTTATCACTCCCTGAGTACTACTGCGTATACTTTTCTAGTTATACATATTTACAAATGAATAACGACATAACCTTTTGGAATTCTACTCTGTGGCATTTCTTAAGTTAAATTGTAGCAACTTTAGAATGCACAAAACTGGATTTCACTGGAAAGATGTTGGGCTTTGTCATTGGACTATATGATTTAGTTGCACAAAACTAACATGCTTTTCAACTCAAGCTGGATATACTGTATGTTAAAGGTGGACAAATCAGTTGCACTTGTCTATTTCTGTATTGGTACTGCAAAACTGCTGAGCTGGATGAAGAGTATTCTGCTAAAAGAAACATTTCTATGTACATACCTTATGTGCAAGGAAATTATAGCACAATATCCTGAATGGATGAACAACGTCTGAGTAGTGCACATGGGGAAGGAGAAACAAAAACCGTCCAAGAGTAGCAGTATATTTTCTTTTTTAAATCCAACCTTATTTATTAGTCTACCTGCTTAACAGGAACAAATATCGAAAGGCACTGAAAAAAATATTTGAAGTTGGAATACTGGATTTTTTTGGGGGGGGATAGCTAGTATTTACATTTTCTTTATGGTAGGAATGAAGCAGACCACATAAAAAATGTTACCTAGAATAGAGGACTAAAGGAAAGATGAGTGGCAAGGGTTTTTAATATCATAGTGAAATGGAGCTTGTCCTGAAGGAATTAATTTTGCTGCACTGGCCTTTCAATGTTCATCACAGCTTGCTTAGAATCAGGCTGCTGAATGAACATTAGAAGTGAATTGTATTATCACCTTTACACTCTAGCATGATGCATACAGTTTCACTATGAAGTGAAAGAATGCCTGTATCACTGGTGCCTACTGAAATTCTTGACACTCCTGTTCTCAGGCAAGCATGGGACCTCTTGCCATCAATACAACTAATCTGTTGGCCTTCAAAAACGTGGTTAGCACTTTCCGTTTACAGTGCATTAATACCAGGAAATAACTCGGTCACTCTGTGATAGTATGCCAGTTGACTAACCAGTGTACTTAGAAAAATGTAATAAATGTGCCATAAATCAAGCTTTTATTGATTAACATTTGACTTCTATTTAGTAAGTTCAATTTCTGGGTTAATTTTCTGTATTTCAGCACTGTAAAAGAAAGGGTAACCACATGTGAATATTCTATTGCTGTCCATGTAATAATGCTGGAGACATGCCCCGATAGACAGGGCAGAGAGTGGGTGAGGTGGTAAATATATACTCTGTGTGCCTCCGTGCTTCTCTGAGGAGATGGTGTACTGTGGAAATCTTGTCGCAACGCTGTTCGTTCATCAGAACTTCATCAGTTTATTTTGCCCCTTGCATTTACTCTTATACTGTCATGTCTATTTTTCTTTTAATGTTGAAGTACTACTGATAATGTTTGAGTGAAACCTTTGGTGAAACTTAGCTTGACAGAGTCCTTGGACAGAATATGTACTTTATGAGCCTGTTATGTGTTGGAAGGATTTCATTATAGTTGGGTTCATTTTGATGATATACATATGGATTCCTACAAGGTGAGTAGCACTAAAAGTCCAAGAAATTTGTTTAATCTGTCCTGAGAAGACTTGATCAGAATTATTTATTAGTTTAACTTGGTTCAGGGTTTACTTTAGGTGTGATCTGTTAAGATGAGCTCATTTCTCTAAGCTTGAAAGACTTTTGATGTCTTTCCTTGGTATTGGGGCTGTTTTTATTACTTTCTGCAAATCCTGTTACTGTAATGAATTGGTCTGTTAATGTATCTTACACAGAATTCTTTAAGTATTCAAGATTTGTCTCACCAACCGTAGCGAAGCACTTGTTTTGAGCATGCATATAGTTTCAACACTGATATTGTCTAGGCTGCTATTTCTTACTATTTGTATATTTAATGTAAATATATATTCTATTTATCAGTGTCGTTTCTCTTTATTACAAGAACACATGTAGAGTTGAGAAAGCAAGGTGTCTTACGAAGGCTTCAATCTCTTAGGGAAGAGTTCATGTCTTCCCTCCCCCCATTGATTTGGGCTTCCTTTTTCCTGTCTCACTCCAGTGAATTTGGTTTCCTTTTCATATTTAAGGTCTCATAGGCCATCTCTTCACTACATATCAGAAAAGGGAATAATATTGCTATGACTGCTGTTCCAGCAGAGGAAGCAGTTATTCACAAGCCCAAACACACTGATTATGGTATAGAATATCTATAGAATTCCTACAATACGAGCATTGTTCTCCTGTCCCAGGTAGTTCTCAAGGGATAATTTTTCATCTCTGCTTTCGCTGTGGGGAAAAAGGCTGCATGAGTCTCTCTTTGCACTTTTCGTATTGAATGGAGCCATTGGAATGTGAGAAATGCATTTAGCAATGGGAGATCTGGGAGACAGTAAACAGGTGCATTGTCTGGGGGCATCAAAGAACAGCCCTCAATTCCCAGCATGCATTAGATAAGTGCTTAATTGTTCTTTTATGTGGAGAGGATACCACAGCGACTCCATAGCATCTTTATCAACACAATCTCTCTTTAATTGTTGGTGTTTCAAGAACCTGTTTGATTTGAGGTATTGCAACACTGATTAATCTGATGTTTATAATAGGAAAAGTAGGTAGGTAGTATTTATTAACATCCAGTTATACCTATTTCATCATCCACCCACTGGAATGAGTTTCCCAATATTTCGTGAAGCTGTGTGTTTTCAGAAATGTCATGTAGTGTTAACAATGAGTGGTATTTCAATCAAAACACAGGAATGTAGATTCATTCGTGTATTTTTTTCTCACTCTTTTGAAAGGATTTTTTTTAACGTGATGCCGTTGAAACAATGATTTATTGTTTTTCTCATGTACACATGCAGCTGTGCAGGGTTAGAAAACTATGTAAAATCATCTTGCTGGTTTCTCAGTCATTATTTATATCTCCAGGATCATCACAGAATGTGCCTTGCAGACACAAGTGTTGCACCTGGAGTTGCCCTTTTTTGTACACTAAGTTTGCCACAGACTGCTGTGATGACCATACAAACTTCTGTTAATTATTATTTAAAAATAATTCATGGTATCAAAATGTGAACAAAGCCCGTTGTTTCTTCCTCCTTTTAGAGATGAGTTTCAGAATTGGAGTTCACTACTGTTAAATTCATTGAAATCTTTGTAAAAGTTTTTAATCTGGAATTCAATGTAATGTTACGCAAACTGAACGCAGTTATTTGTTTTGTTTGGCTCTAAGCCAAGTCCATGTTTAGGAATGAACCTAATTGTGTTCCATATGATGTCATGTTTAATGTGAAACACTGAGATATAGATTTAATTTATGTTTGAAAACTCATGCCGGTGCTCCTGATCGTGGGGTTACATTTTCCTAATTCATGCTATAGGATTTTACGGTCTAAAACTGAGTATTAGGGTACATTTAATACTGCAATTTTGTCTTTGGCAGGTTAAGACTGTGAAATTGTGTATATTCATGAGAAATATTTATTGAAATTGTTTCTTGTGCAACATTTGACTGTCTCAATTTTGATTTGTAAAATGAACGATGCTACTAAATGTCAATGGAAATCTTTTTAATAGAATTTTTAGAAGTGCCATTAGAATGTAATATAATTTTTTAATAAGAAAGGTATATTTTATAGTAATAAATTGCTTCTGTGTTAGTGGTTTATAGATTAGGGGACAATCTTATGCAGAATTGACATTGTAGAACTCGAGGCAATTTATTTGTATGTTTTTGTTTTTGTGTGCGTTTTGTTTGCGCTTTCCGAGTGTTCTTGTGTGTGCGTGCTGTGGAGATGTGACAATCTTGAGTTAGGTCTTTTATTAAAATTATGCATAGATTAAACAGAACCCTTTTCTGTGGCTCTTGTGGATTTCTTTCTTGTGTTTCCTCAACATTGTACATGTGCACAGCTCTGGCCACATCTATTTAGTTCTTCAATCCTGTGTTTTGTTCTTTACTGACAGTCAAACTAAACAGACAGGATTTTCCTCCATAAATCCGTGTAATTATTGTCAGGGGAAATTGAAGTAGTAATACCTACTTGATTTTTCCAGTCCCGACCTTTTAGATATTGTCAAGGAGAGTCTTCATTGTTGCCTGCTCACAAGCAACACCCGATCAGTGTGAGAGGACTGTGTACTGACAACACAATGTGATAATACTGTGGGTCTTAGCCTCTATCCCATTGAACCCATAAGCTGCATCCAAGGACAGGATCTTTAGCGGTGGCATGTCATTATTCCAGAGTTACTGACAATAGTCCGCAGAGAAAATATCTATGAATACTTTCAATTGTTATTTATCCTTATATTAATCACCTTCCATTTCCTTTTAATGAAAGTAAACTTAAACTTAAAATGCTGGATTAATTTACATACATGAGCAAACAAACAAAAGATCCATGAGTAATTGGGGATCTCCATTCCAATTCACTGGTCATTTTCTTTGCAGAGGGTTCTTGATTATTCACCCACTGCACATCTAAAGAAATCCAGCTGCTCTGCTATGCATTACCAATAGGGATGAATTGGGAGTTCCCACCATCCTCCCCCACCCAGCACACCCATTCTGTGGTGCTCTGACAAGGCAGCATCCACTCAGCCCCCATCCCACCCCCGAACTACTGCCCCAAACTTGGCCTCATCCCACCACTATTGTGTGCGTGGGTAGTAGCTCAGCTGCTCCCATTGTCTGCTCCAACTCCCAAGCACCTACTTTATGCACAGATAGACGACACTGCGGTGCTGGCCAGCCATCCACAGCACAAAGAAAATAAGGTCCTCCGAAGATCATTCATGAACACCCTTAACGACCTCCTGTACAGTACCTCCCAGTAAATAAGGGCCCTCAAACTGTAAACATTACTTCAGTTCTCAGGGATTTCACATCACGATCTGGATGTCACTTCTGCACTAGGCCATCACGTACAGATTTCTATCTACATTAACCAAACCTGAGAATGGCAAGTATGGGCCATGTGATAAGGAATAACTGGGGATGTCAGGGTTGTGATGTGTACCCTTGAGTTAAATGATATAGTGAAAACTTTCCTGGTAAATATAGATGGTTTTTGACCTCTACAATACTCTTTTATTTATTCCCCAGTTTAGAGGCAGACTTGGGGGAAGTTGTGATGAAAGTTGTAAGTGTCCACCACCTCACAAGGCCAGCGGTGGGAGCCCTTGACCTCTGAACGGAATGCCAGGGACAGCTGGTGTGGCCCATGTTTATTTATTTATTTCTTAACAAAAGACAGGTGGTCAAACTTGAAAAGGGCACACACACACTCCCAGCAACAAACAGCTTGGTACAAACATCCAGTCTCGATTCTCTTATCAAGACACTCATCTGCGGCATAGAGATTCTTTTCACTCGCAGACAAATCACCATCACATTGCTCTCATGGAGAGACAGTAACAATGAACTCACAAACACATTGTGGAAAGGCTCTCTGTTTTAACATTGTGATAAAATGATTTTTTCCCCTCAGTTTATTTGTTCACATAATTGACTTGGTTACATTCAAGTTCCCCGACAATACATAAGTTACATTAAGAAGTTGAATATATGAAGGAGTGAATTAGTTAGACAGTTGTAAACATAAAACATATCACTGATTTTCAGTTCATGCTGGGGTTCCCTTGTTTGGAGTGACTCGTCCAGGGAGTGCCAAGACAGTGTGTCCTTGGTCCACTGCACAGCTGCCACTTACTCACACTCAATGACGCATATTTATAGCAGCAGTATCACTGGGCTCGGCGCTCGCACACCGAGCACAGCTGGTCCCCAAAAGAATGGGTGAAAGACAAAGCCACACGCTTCCACTGCAGTTGATGTCCAAGTCTGTCCAGTCTTAGAAGGAAAACAGTGACGTGTTTCTTTAGAGTACCAGAGGTAGGGGTGTGATGAAAACCTGGTCATCTCTCTACACCCATCGCAAGACCCTGACAGCTGCAGGTTCTCATTTTAAGGAGTGCATTAACACAATGTCATTACAGAGTTCAGAGAGCAAAGGGAGAAGACCCCCAGCGCTGGCATCCACCTTTTAATTAACAGAATATTTCAAATAATTATTTTAGATGACATACAGACATGTACACTCTGCAATGTGTTTACTAGGATGGCTAGGATTTGACCCAAGTCTACTACTTTGAAAGGCTGTTTATGGCACACCAACTCCATCATCCCAGACACGCTAGACCTATTACAATTTGCATACCGCACCCAACAGATCCATAGACGACGCAATCTCAATTGCACTCCACACTGCCCTCACCTACGTAGATAGGAGGAATACTGTATGTGAATGTATTCAATGACTACAGCTCAGCGTTTAACACTATAGTCCCCTCCAAGCTTGTCACCAAGCTGGGGACCCTAGGACGAAATGCCTCCTTCTACAACTGGGTCCTGGACTTCCTGACAGGCTGACCACATGGGTGGTGAAGGTAAGCAACATCAGCAATGGGCATGGGGGCCCCACAGGGGTGTGTGCTTAGTCCACTCCTGTACTCCCTGTTCACCCACGACTGCATGGCCACGCATGACTCCAACACCATCATCAAGTTTCCTGATGACATTACGGTGGTAGGCCTGATCACCAGTTATGATGAGACAGCTTAAAGGGTGGAAGTCAGTGACCTGAAAGTGTGGTGCCAGGACACAGCCTAGTCTCATAGGCTGGATGTAATTTTGTAAACATAAATCCGAGATACTCAAATTAGTATGACACACTACATAACCAAAAGTATGTGGACACCTGCTTGTCGAACATCTCATTCCATTATTATGGGCATTAATATGGAGTTGGTCCCCCCTTTGCTGAAATAACAGCTTCCACTCTTCTGGGAAGGCTTTCCACTAGTAGTTGGAACATTGCTGCGGGGACTTGCTTCCATGTAGCCACAAGAGCATGCGTCGGGCACTGATGTTGGGTGATTAGGCCTGGCTTGCAGTCGGCGTTCCAATTCATTCCAGAGGTGTTCGATGGGTTTGAGGTCAGGGCTCTGTGCAGACCAGTCAAGTTCTTCCACACTAATCTCGACAAACAATTTCTGTATGGGCCTCGCTTTGTACACGGGGGCATTGTTATGCTAAAATAGGAAAGGGCCTTCCCAAAACTTTTGCCACAAAGTTGGAAGCACAGAATCATCTGGAATGTCAATGTATGCTGTAGCGTTAAGATTTCTCTTCACTGGATCCATGGGGCCTAGCCCAAACCATGTAAAACAGCCCCAGACCATTACTTCCTGCTCCACCAAACTTTACAGTTGTCACTATGCAATGTGGCAGGTAGCGTTCTCCTGGCATCCGCCAAACCCAGATTTGTCCGTCGGACTGCCAGATGGTGAAGTGTGATTCATCACTCCAGAGAATGCATTTCCACTGCTCCAGAGTCCAATGGCAGCAAGCTTTACTTCACTGCAGCCGACGCATAGGCTGCTTGGCCATGGAAACCCATTTCATGAAGCTTCCAATTAAGAGTTCTTGTGCTTATGTTGCTGCCGAGAGTCAGTTTGGAAATCGGTAGTGAATGTTGCAATCGAGGACAGATTATCTTTATGCACTTCAGCACTCAGTCCCGTTCTGTGAGCTTGTGTGGACTATCACGCGCTGAGCTGTTGTTGCTCCTAGACGTTTCCACTTCACAATAACAGCACTTATAGTTGACCGGGGCAGCTCTAGCAGGACAGAAATTTGACAAACTGACTTGTTAGAAAGTTGGCATCCCATGACAGTGCCACGTTGAAAGTCACTGAGCTCTTCAGTAAGGCCATTCTACTGACAATGTTTGTCTATGGTGATTGCATGGCTGTGTGCTCAATTTTATACACCTGTTAGGTGTGGCTGACATTGCCGAATCCACTAATTTGAAGAGGTGTACCACATACTTTTGGGTATAGTGTATGTAATGTTTGGTGTGTTTAAATAAGACAGATGGTTACTTAAGGGAACAATTAAAGTGGGGTGGTTGGTCTGGGTGGATAGGTAGGCATTTAACATGAATGTCTAGGAACCCGAGGGTTGCAAGTTCAAATCTCATCAGATAAGTTTAGCTAATTAGCAACTTTTCAAGTACTTACTACTTTCTAGCTACTTTGAAAATGCTTAGCATGTTAACTAACCCTTCCCCTAAGCTTAACCCTTTTAGATAACTCTTCCTCTAACCTTAACCCTTGAACCTAACTCCAAAACATAACCCTAACCCCTAGCCTAGCTAACATTATCCACCTAGCTAGAATTCTTAAAATACAATATGTTACCAATTTGCAAAGCTTATGGTATGTTTTGCAAATTGTAACATATCATTCAAAATGGGCGATGGACATCCACAAATTAATACATACCAAACAAAATGTAACATACAGTATCATACTAAATTGAGTGTCTCAGATTTACGTATAGAATAATACAAAATGCTCTGAGACCAGGCTGCAGGACAACCTCTTCCTCGAAGTCAGTAAGACCAAGGAGCTGATCGTGGATTACAGGAAATGGAAGGTGCGATAGGAGGATGAAAAGATTTGTCATAAGCCCTCAAATACTCAAAATGTTCTACAACTACACCATTGAGAGCATCTTGACTGGCTGCATCACTGCTTGGTACAGCAACTGCACCACCCTCGATCTCATAGCGCTACAGAGGGGGGGTGTGGACAGCCCAGTACATGACTGGGGCCGAGTTCCCTGCTATCCAGGACCTTTATATCAGGCGGTGTGAAAGGAAGGCCTGGAAAATTGTTAGACTTCAGCCACCCAAGCCATATACTGTTCTCTCTGCTTCCAAATGGCAAGTGGTACCTGAGCTAGTCTGACACCATAAGGCTCCTGAACAGCTTCTATCCCCAAGCCTTTAGATTTCGAATTAGCTAATAAAAAGGTTACTCTGATGACCTGCATCAGCCTTTGTTTTTTGCACCGACTCTACCATGCACACTCACTATATGCATGCTCTTCCAGTGGCGGTCAGTGCCGTTTATGATAGGATTTCTTTTTTTTCATGAGCATGGTCTTATTTCTATTAGCTAGCATCCCTAACATAGCACCTCTCTGTTTGAGCAGGGTGTTCCAATAGGCTAAACTAGCTAGCCTAATTTGCTAGCTAAGTAACGTTGTGTAACTGAAAGTTACTTCGTTAATTTTGGATAAAATTAATTTGTTAAAAACGGTTTAACTACAGTCTTTCTCTTTGAGTCAACTACTCACCACATTTTATGAACTGCAGTACTAGCTAGCTGTAGTTTATGCTTTAAATACTAGATTAGTTCTCTGATCCTTTGATTGGTTAGACAACATGTCAGTTCATGCGGCAATAGCTCTGATAGGTTGGTGGACGTCCTCCGGAGGTTGTCATAATTACTGTGTAAGTCTATTGAAGGGGGTGAGAACCATGAGCGTCCTAGATTTTGTATTGACGTCAGTGTACCCAGAGGAAGACAGAAGTGAACTGGTAGGTAGCCTAGTGGTCAGAGTGTTGGGTCAGTAACTGATGAGTTTCCGGATCGAATCCCAGAGCTGACAAGGTAAAAAAAAAATCTGTCATCCTGGGCAAGGCAGTCAACCCACTATTCCCCGGGCGCCGTGGATGTTGATTATTGCAGCCCTCTGCACCGCTCTGATTCAGAGGGGCTGGGTTAAATGCATTCAGTTGTACAACTGACTAGGTTTCCCTCTGGCACCCTACAGATTGCTGTTGAAGCTACTGTAGACCTTTGCAAAATAGTGTTTTAATCAATTATTTGGTGCAGTGATTATATGTATTACAGTTTTATCTAAAAACTGTAACTTTTTATATCTTACAAATTTTATGGAATTCACTGAGGATGGTCCTCCACTGAGAAGCATCCTGTGAACTCTACAGACACACTGACACTCCAAAACCCACATTCATACGGACTCTATACACACACAAAATCAGGGCTCCCGA
This sequence comes from Oncorhynchus keta, assembly GCF_023373465.1. Classification (NCBI taxonomy): domain Eukaryota; kingdom Metazoa; phylum Chordata; class Actinopteri; order Salmoniformes; family Salmonidae; genus Oncorhynchus; species Oncorhynchus keta. Next base: position 32,673,296 of record NC_068455.1, on the reverse strand, counting down.
GTGGTGCAGTGGTCTAAGGCACTGCATCTCAGTGCTAGAGGTGTCACTACGGAGCCTGGTTTGATTCCAGGCTGTATCACAACCGGCCATGATTGGGAGTCCCATAGGGCTGCGCACAATTGGCCCAGCGTTGTTAGCGTTTGGCCAGGCTAAGCAGTCATTGCAAATAAGAATGTTCTAAACTGACTTGCCTAGTTAAATAAAAATAATCTACGCTGCTACTAATCTGTTTATATATCCTGATGCCTAGTAACCTGATACATATTTTATCCTACCACTCCAGTATCCCTGCACATTGTAAAAGTGGTATTGTCACTGACCCTGGAACTGCTTACTTTTGTGTTTCTCTTATTTCTATTTATCATGTATTTTTGTTCTACTTGAATTCATTTTTTTTATTGCTACTGATATTATGGGGAAAGCATACGCAAGGCATTTCACTGGACTTGTGCACATGACAAAAACTTGAAACTTGTTCTGAAGTCCTGTGGAGTGTACATGCTCTACAACCTCAGCAGCCTATTTCCAGTGATGTGTAGCTAGTTTAAGATTTAATTTCCAACAAATGTGCGTCGACTGATGGACGCCTGGCCACCCAGCAGCTGTCTGCCTGCTCACCCAACCAGAACTACTCTTGGACACAAACTGCAGCGATCCCCATAGACCAGAGCCACAACTGACCTGTGGAGCATTGGTGGGACTCATGTTCAAATGCCTGTTTCGAAAGGACTCCAGTATAATCTCATAACAAATACCTGTAGCTAATACATAAGGATATGAGTCATAGGCTAGACTGTTCACCTATTCAGAAAAAAAACAAGTCTCCAATGAGTCCCCTACTCCAGAAACGCTTGAGGTAAACTTAAGGATTCGATGGGTAAAAACACATTCGGAAGTAGCATCAATGTCCTCTGATCGGCCAGATGGAATTTTCACCATATTGCTTACCTATCCAATCCATTCAAATGTACACGGTTTCATTCCCGCAGACACTTGGCCCTCCGTGGATTGAGTTGGACACATGGTCTCTGGGTTGTTTCTGGATAGGGCCTGGGTGACATGACAATCCTGTTTGACTGGTAATCTGCACTGCCGGGTATGTCCACAACCGAGAACAATTATCCACGGAGCATAATACATGACCCCGAAATCTATAAGTGATGAGCCAAGAAAAAGTGATGACTACAACAGCAGTGTATTTAGCCAAGTCACAGGAATCTTTTACCAGCTCATGTCTGAATCAAACCATGGTATATGCTGCCACCTGCTGCTGTGATAGATTACTACTACTTGGTAGAACAATCTTGTTTCAAACATTCAATTATGTAGCCTGCTACACTAACTTTGCACTACCTCCACTTCCCTTATAGGCAGCATGAGTCATTCATGATTGAAATTAAACACATACATATGAGCTGCACGTAAACTGTGCATGACAGGCAAAGTAGCAAACAAGGAAAGTAAAGCGTCCAAGCATTTATTCCACAAATATAGCAAAATACATATATACAAAAACAGTTGGATCATGGTTAAAATGTTAAAAATAAGCATAAACATGTATAACAATTTAGAGTTAAGAATATTTAATGTAAAATTAAAACATTCAAGCATAATGCTTAATTTTCTCCATGGCCAGTTGTTGATTACGATGAGCAGCCGCAGCACAGTACTTGCTCATACTGGCCACTGTAACTGAAGAGGATACAGAGAAAACAAATGAGTAACAAGCAAAGTGGAATAAACTTTTTTTTTTTCTAAACAGGTGACATCTCACTGCTTGCTTAATCAAATATGTTGCATACTATTCTGCCGTACCAAGCAAAAAGGCAGTAGCTGCTCATTTGGCCGAAAATGAGTTATTTATTGTAGCAAAAATGCTTAGTCATGTGGACAAGTATCCTACCTCGTATTGTGTTTCGGATAAAATGGGGGGCATGTTAAAATTAACTGTATAAAGATACTGTGAAACCAAGGTAAATAAAAACCATTTTCTCAGTTCCATGCTATGAGCAGTTAGTGCATTTTTTTCGTGTTTGGGCAGTATTGTAGAGACTCAGACAGTTAGATGCCGGTTATATAGGTTGTCAGTGCACATTTACCCAGTTACACAGGGTTTAGCAAGGTCCAGTCTGCCAGTCAACCTGCGGTCTGCCAACCACAGGAATGCCTGAAATGTTTGTGCCAGGAGTACTTGTGGTTGGTTGAGCCGCAGAGGGTTGGGCATGGCAGGTTCCGTTATATGACTATTGTATGTCCTGACAAAGTGAGCTACCTGTTGATTTTATTACAGGTTTATTTGGCGTAGGCTACAGCCATACAGTATCCTGTGAGTGTTAAGAAAAAAACTTTTATTTCAGTCAAGAACTCAATCTTCTATTCTGTACATGATTTAATGTAGGACTTTGAGGTCCTTACACTATGGTAGTGGAATAGCAGTAGATGCTCTGCTTGCTGATTTTACCCAACTCAGAAGAGATGTTCACTCTGACCAGAGTAAAATCGGATGAAAGGAGAAGGGCGAGGAGTGTCACTTACTCGATGACCGTGCAGACAGAGCAACAGGGGCTGGAGCAGTTGGCGCACTGCTGGATGCAGGAGGGGCAGGCTGGGCGGTCACACTGGGAGCACTGTCTCCTGGTCCTCTGGGCCTTCTGACATACACAACTGCCCTTTGAAACCAACACAGCACCTGAGACAACCACACAGTCGGATGTCAGAGACTTCCACGTTCCCAGTCGTCTTGAACGTGGCATAAAGCAAAGGTGTCAAACTCATTACACAGAGGTCCATGTGTCTGCTGGGTTCGTACTCCTCCCTTGTACTTGATCGATAAATTAAGGTCACCGATTAGTTAGAAACTCCCCTCACCTGGATGTTTAGCTCAATTGGACACAAATTGAAAATAAATAACTAGCCAGTGGCGGCCACTGATTGGCTGAATACTCGGCGCACGAGGTGGTTGTGGGTTTGCAACAAAGCAGCATGACAGAAATATGAAAAGTTCTAACTACTGCTAGTTTCTTTGAGAAGATATATAAAAATGAAATGTGCATTTGAACAGCAGAAATACATCCATTTCACTTTTGCATGTCAAAAACCCATTGACCACTTCTGCACATGCTGCCACTGTTTTGAGCAGAGTACACTATGAAAACGAGCAGCCAGCTCACGTTACAAACACACCAGGGAGAAAGTAACAAGCCTGCCGATGCACCCGTGGCTCACAGCAGTCTAAGGCACGGCATCTCAGTGCTAAGGCACAATTGGCCCAGTGTCATCCGGGTTAGGGTTTGGCCGGGGTAGGCAGTCTTTGTAAATAAGAATTTGTTCCTAACGGGCTTGCCTAGTTCAATTGTTTTTATTATTTTTTTAAGTAATACGTGAAAACATCTAACTGGGGATAGCTAGCTCATAATGTCACAAAGCATGTCGCGCTGCTAGCCAGTTAGATTCTGAAATAACTTCATATTCCCGAGATTGTAAACTAATATCTAAGACTTTAAATTGGCATGTGAGCTAACTAGCTAGCGTCTTATCAAAAAAAAAAAATAGATAGTTTGGTTTACTTTTTTTTGGTCAAATTAACCAGCTCTCTCAAAATTACTGTAGCTGGCTAATTAAAATTGATCATACTTTGTGATAGACCCGATTTTATGCTGCCTTAGTCCACACAACAGGTCACCTACAGTAGAACATTATGAAAAATATGGGGGTAACAAAATTAGCCATGATTGTTGTCCTACCAGACCCGAGATGGTTCGAGCTAGTGTATCCCTCTGTTCTTCGACTCTTGTTAGATGTAGTTGTCCGGTTTATCAGGTACCAGGCTACAATAACTGCTTTTTAAAAATTGTATTATTTTATCTTTATTTAACTAGGCAAGTCAGTTAAGAACAAATTCTTATTTTCAATGACGGCCAAGGAACAGTGGGTTAACTGCCTGTTCAGGGGCAGAACGACAAATTTGTACCTTGTCAGCTCGGGGGTTTGAACTTGCAACCTTCCGGTTACTAGTCCAACCACTAGGCTACCCTGCCGCCCCAATTTATTTACAAGTTAATTAAAATTCCCTTTAGCTCCATCTAACTGATAGAGCAGATCTAGTCTAGTCTCATGTAAGTAAGCCATCTGGTGCAAGAGACATATTGGGAGGGAGAGCAGACCCAGAAGTTCTGACTGAACGGACACACATTTGAGCACCCCAGGACAGTCCATTTACTTTGTGCTGTTCGAATTTACAGTTGAAGTCAGAAGTTTACATCCACTTAGGTTGGATTCATTAAACTCGTTTTTCAACCACTCCACAAATGTCTTGTTAACAAACCATCTACTTTGTGCATGACAAGTAATTTTTCACAGAGATCATTTCACTTATAATACACTACCACAATTCCAGTGGGTCAGAAGTTTCCATACACTAAGTTGGCTGTGCCTTTAAATGACTTAGTAAAATTCCAGAAAATGTCATGGCTTTAGAAGCTTCTGATAAATGTCAATTAGCCTGAGTCAATTGGGGGTGTACCTGTGGATGCATTTCAAGGCCTACCTTCAAACTAGTACGCAAGTATAAACACCATGGGACCACGCAGCCGTCATAACGCTCAGGAAGGAGACGCATTCTGTCTCCTAGAGATGAACATACTTTGGTGCGAGAAGTGCAAATCAATCCCAGAACAGCAAAGGACCTTGTGAAGATGCTGGAGGAAAAGGGTACAAAAATATCTATATCCAGAGTAAACCGAGTCCTATATCGACATAACCTGAAAGGCTGCTCAGCAAGGAAGAAGCCACTGCTCCAAAACCGCCATAAAAAGCCAGACTACGGTTTGCAACTGCACATGACAAAGATTGTACTTTTTGGAGAACTGTCCTCTGGTCTGATGAAACAAAACTAGAACTGTTTGGCCATAATGACTATCATTATGTTTGGAGGAGAAAAGAGGCTTGCAAGGCTTCCCAACTGTGAAGCACGGAAATAGCAGCATCATGTTGTGGGGGTGCTTTGCTGCAGGAGGGACTGGTGCACTTCACAAAATAGATGGCATCATGAGGGAGGAAGATTATGTGGATATATTGAAGCAACATCTCAAGACATCAGTCAGGAAGTTAAAGCTTGGTCACAAATGCGTCTTCCAAATGGACAATGACCCCAAGCACACTTCCAAAGTTGTGGCAAAATGGCTTAAGGACAACAAAGTCAAGGTATTGGAGTGGCCATCACAGCCCTGACCTCAATCCCATAGAAAAAGTATTGGCAGAACTAAAAAAAGTGTGTGCAAGCAAGGAGGCCTACAAACCTGACTCAGTTACACCAGCTCTGTCAGGAGGAACGGGACAAAATTCCCCCAACTTATTGTGTGAAGCTTGTGGAAGGCTACCCCAAACTTTTGACCCAAGTTAAACAATTTAAAAGGCAATGTTACCAAATACTAATTGAGTGTATGTAAACTTCTAACCCACTGGGAATGTGATGAAAGAAATGCTGAAATAATTCTCTACTATTATTCTGTCATTTCACATTCTTAAAATAAAGTGGTGATCCTAACTGACCTAAAACAGGGAATTTGTACTATAATTAAATGTCAGGAATTGTGAAACTGAGCTTAAATGTATTTGGCTAAGGTGTAAACTTCCAACTGTGTGTGTGTGTGTGTGTGTAAAAAGTAACACATTTTTTGACCAATCACAAGTGAGGCACCGCCCCTAACTCACTAATGGGTGGGCCACTACTGAAACCAGCAGACACTCTGCCCTTCATTTAATCAGTTTGACACCCCTGTACTAAAAAGAGTAATCATTTTCTGAATTGAAGACGGAACAGTGATTTAAATTCTGACTGGAATGGTTTCCCTTCAGCCCATTCTCAGATGTGGGTGAAGGTTACAATTCACCTGAGAAGATTATTACCTTGGACACGTGTAAGTCTGCCATCCTGTCCAATCAGTGTCTGTCCCCTCAGTAGTGTCCGGCTCACGTCAGGTGTCACACCTGGCCCCGAAGACTGTATCGTTGAACACTTCTCCGTATCTATATTCCAGATTTTCCCCATGACAGCTTTAGTACCATTGAAGAGCAGGGTCTTTGTCTTTTCTGGAAGAGAGAGGCAGAGATAAGCAAACAGCAGATTACCGTCTTCAAAAGGCATCCGCATGTTTCCCAGCAGAAACAGTTTGTGCATATATTCAGAAGGTTTGGACTTCGGCAAGGGGTTTTTCAGGTGGTCGGGTACACGTTTTAATCTAGGCAAGCCCAAATCGGTAGCCGAAGTCTACGCACCCTTGTCGGCCATTGGTCAACAGTAGGGATTCTTCAATAAACTGCCTGTTGTCATTCAACGAGGGACAACTAGTCCTCATGCACAATTTCCCACTTGCTGCACCAAACATACTCGTCAGATGAAAGATTGCATGACTAAGATAGTCTGCAAAAACATCAAAATTGACAAATTTATCTTAGATTAATTGTGACTATTTTTTGAGGAAGTGTATACTGGCTATGGCATTTCAAAATGGATAAACAGAACTATTGCCACTTTCTCATTTTTCAAGTGAAGGTCTTCAGGGATATGCGAGCACACTCGTTCGGGTCTCCTAGCACTGCACCAGCAAAACTGAAGCATGCTGACATCTTAACATGCCCAGAAGCGGTCTTCTGACTAGGTGACAATTAAACACCATAATTAGGGGTGTTAGGTTATGCGACAAACAATGGACGCTTTGAGAGAATTCTACAAAAAAAACAGCAGTAGACAAAATCCATTCTCACTAAGTGTCAACAGGGTTGTCAAAATACATAAATCAATGGAAAACATGAAAATGGTAGTTGTTACCCATGTCTACAAATTTACACAATACGAGTCCAAATGGAAACCAAGTGCCGTGCTAAGAACTTTCAATTTTAGGACAGCCCTTTTTGTGAAACCTGCAAAATCAGTGTGTTCATATATACTCTTTGCGGAAGGTATTCCGCAACCTACCAGAGTAAGATCGATTTAACATTGTATTGCTAAGAAGTACTGGAAAGTCCTGAGGGTGTTTCACGGTCATCAAAAGCCAGTGAAAGTACAGGGCGCCGAATTCAAAACAGAAATCTCATAAAAATCCTCAAACATACATGTATCTTATACCGTTTTAAAGGTAATCTTGTTGTTAATCCCACCACAGTGTCCAATTTCAATTATGCTTTACAGCGAAAGCACCACAAATTGATTATGTTAGGTCACCACCAAGCCACAGAATAAACAGCCATTTTCCCAGCAAAAGATGGGAGTCACAAAAAGCACAAAGAGAAAATGAATCACTAACCTTTGATGATCTTCATCAGATGACACTCATAGGACTTCATGTGTTACGTTTGATAAAGTTCACATTTATATAAAAATAAAAAAATTGGAGTTTACATTGGCGCGTTACGTTAAGTAGTTCTAAAACATAATGTGATATTGCAGAACCACATCAATTTATAGAAATACTCATAATAAATATTGATTAAGATAAGACTATTATACATGGAATTTTAGAGAAACTTCTCCTTAATGAAACCACTGTCAGATTATTATTATTTTTTTTACTTTACGGAGAAAGCAAACCATGCAATAATCTGAGTACAGCCTTTAGACAACAAAGCAGCCAAAAAGATACCCGCCATATTGGGTAGTCAACATTACTCAGAAATAGCATTTTAAATACTCACTTACCTTTGAGGATCTTCCCCAGAATGCACTCCCAGGAATCCCAGTTCCACCATAAATGTTTTGATTTGTTCGATAATGTCCATCAGCTTTTTCCAAATATCTTCTTTTGTTAGGGCATTTGGTAAACAAATACAAAAGCGTGTTCAGGTCGCACCGAACGAAAAGTGGCTTACACGTGCAAATTCAAAACACACAACATTCTATAATAGAACCGTGTTATTTGATGTGTCAAATTAAAAGCTTATTTAACGTGTCAAATAGTGTTAATTGACGTAATGCACGTCAGCTTTGACATTGGTTTTGCACATCGGCATTAAACGTCGGGCCGATACCGATGTTGGCATTTTTAGCTAATATTGGCCGATTTCCATAAGTACACCGATATATTGTGCATCCCTAAAAATAACATTACAACCTAACCCAACTCAGGCGTAGACCTACCTTAGAAGTAAGCCATGTTAGACTTATTTGGCACTCTAGTCCTAATCAGTTGGGCTATTGAATACAACATAACTGGTAAATAGGAGCCCATCTTTTTGTGCATGCGTGGCACCTTACTGCTCAGTGTAGACTCCCAGTTCTGCATAAAACATCAATATATATTAACAATATGACAACTTAATGAGTACATTTTTTTTAGTTCTTAAGACTGGTAATATGATAATATCTCATTTGCATACAGTAGTATAAATGTTGTTTTCTAATTGTCATAAATTGTTACAAACTCAGTTTAGCATATAGCATGAAGATCTGATCATTTACCACCCTACTCTAAATTGATCTTAAATGACTAATGATGTATTCCGTACTGCCTGATTTGCATATTAATTTAATAAAATTGTACTTTCATTTGAATCTGTGTTCTACATCAGCCCTGAAAATGTCATAACAATATGACCACCCTATCTTTTAAGATATTAGACAAAACATGCTGAATCCTGACAGGTGATTACATTGACCTGTCCGTGACCCTTTGGACCTCCGATCGCTTAAAAATAAGAAATGAAAGAAATGTTGATTCCCAACGACCTAACATAGTAACTAGCCAGAAAGCATAGCTAGGCTAAAACAAACATCCCTAGTATCATACACACAAAAGCTTATTTCCCTAAAGATGTGTACAAACATATTTACATCCATGTTAGTTAGCATTTTATTATTTGTCATGATAATCCATCCACCTGACAGGTGTAGCATATCAAAAAGCTGATTAAACAGCGTGATCATTACACAGGTGCACCTTGTGCTGGGGACAATAAAAGGCCACTACAAATGTGCAGTTGTGTCACACATCACAATACCACAGATGTATGCTCTCTCAATGTGATACAATTGGCATCCTAACTGCAGGGATGTCCAACAGAGCTGTTGCCAGAGAATTTAATGTTCAGTTCTCTACCATACGCCCCTCCAACACAGTTTTAGAGAATTTGGCAGCATGTACAATCCGCCTTACAACCACAGACTGATTGGTTGGGCCTGGCTCCCAAGTGGGTGGGCCTATGCCCACTCAGGACCACCCAAGGCTGCGCCCCTACCCAGTTATGTGAAATCCATAGATTCCTTATATGAACTGTAACTCAGAAGAAAAAAATAGATTAGTAATTGTTGCGTTTATAGTTTAACTGTACAGTATCTTTCTGTAACGTTTGTGGCTAACGTTAAGCTAAAACAAGTTACATGTAATGCCTGTCGTGAGTTGATATAGCCACCTAGCTAAATTATCAAGTAATAAATGGACATTAACATTTGGTGTAGGTAGGTAGCTGTTGTAAACTATCTAGCCAATGTTAGCTAGCTAGTATTTACCGCTAGCTACACAACAGCACATGGAGTAGGGCCAGCTAATGTTAGTTAGCTAACAGCCAGCCAGTTATTTCAGACAGTAAACCTTACCGTAGATTTCTTGTCTGTACTTGTCCCCATATACGCCGTGATTATTAAACTCCTGTTGTCCAATGTGAATTTTATACTGCGATGAGAAAGATTCAGCGAAAGGATAAGATCTTTTAGGCATTTTTTTTGGCGAAGAACGTGCATCCAAACATAAAATGCTTGCGGAGCAAAGACGGGTAAATACTCACTTGCCTGCGAACTAACCAATCCGACCATTGATCTCTTATCACGTGACTGTTTGATTTTGATTACTCATACCAAGTGTTTTTATTATTTTACTTAACGAGGCAAGTCATGTGCCAGTGTTTGAATATTTATGTTGCAGCACGATTATTGTGGATAGTCAGATTCATATAAAAGTCTGTCTAAATCGTTTACATGCTTTGCAAGAAGAACGTTTTCTCTTATAGTCCTGTTCACATGGACACATCTGAAATCAGGCTACTGATGGGTCTTTTGATAAATGCAAAAAAATCGCTAAATAAACGTTCTACCGCAGTGACCATGTTATTTTTGCGCAACCTTTTTGTGAAAATGTATTGTAATGACCTGACTAGATCATAAATGAACAATTGTCCAGACAGAGGCTTGAGTTTGCGAATTGACGGTTTATTAAACCAACTTTACACAGGCTACTGTTTGGGTAGTAGCACACGCCAAATAGATGACAGATAACCCACAAGCCAATCGTGACCTTCTCTTGTCAAGCCTAGACGTAAGAGAGAGAGAACAAAGGCTGAACCTGGTCTTAACTTCCAATGCTCCACCCCCCTGCCCAACCCCCCTCCGCCAACCACCAGGATGCCCGGCATTTAAAAAAAAAACATTTTACCTTTATTTAACCAGGCAAGTCAGTTAAGAACACATTCTTATTTTCAATGACGGCCTGGGAACAGTGGGTTAACTGCCTTTTCAGGGGCAGAACGACAGATTTGTACCTTGTCAGCTCGGGGGTTTGAACTCGCAACCTTCCGGTTACTAGTCCAACACTCTAACCACTAGGCTACGCTGCCGCATCAGAACATTCCAGGCATTCCCGTGATTGGCAGATAGCAGGTTGATTGACATGTCGGACCCCGCGAACACCGGGTACTGGTCAGTACAACACAACCACCTCCTAGCCTAACACATAACACACAGCTGTCTGTGCGGGTCGCTACACAGCCCCCCCACCACAAAGTCCCTCGTCCCCGAGGGAACAAACAAAGTCTCTGAAGCGACCCGGAGGTCTCCTTTGCCTGCGTGGCCGTGATGGTCGCAGAGTGCCCCTCTGGGAACCAGGGGATGAAGGCAGGGATATGGGGGACAAGGAAGCGGGAACGGGTAATACAGTCCGTGGCTCTGGGGAACCACGCGGTGACACAGGGGGGGAGACAGGGAGAGTGGGCTGTCTGGAGCCTTGTCTGCGGCACCTGAGGGTGGGTGCCTGGAGAATGTCATTGCCAGAGAGGGGAATTATGGGGGTTCCTGGGGTTTGGGGAGAAGAGGCCCCTCTGTATGGGGCTAACCTGTCCCGGTGCAGTGCCACCTTTCTCCCCTGGGAGGAAGCTGCACCAGTACACAACCTCTCCTACCCTCTCCAGGACACTGCAGGGTCCCACCCAGTGACTGTCCAACTTGGGGCATCTGCCTTTTTTTCCTTAGGGGGCTGTAGACCCAGACCAGCTCCCCAGCCACAAAGTGCCTTCCCTGGGTGTGCACGTCATAGTTCCTTTTCTGCCTCACACCTGCATTCACCAGCTGCTCTCTGGCGAAGGTGTGGGCTGTCTCCAGGCGGTCCTGGAGTCTCCGGGCATACTCCGGACCCGGAGGAACATGAGGGCTATCCAGGGGCCGACCAAACGCCATCTCCGCAGGGTGCGGATCTCTCCCCAGCATGAGGAGGGCAGGCGTGCAGGAGGTGGAGTCTTGGACAGCGGAGCGGCATGCCATGAGGACCATAGGCAGGTGCTTGTCCCAGTCACGCTGGTGTTTGGAAGAGACGATGGCCAGCTGCTGTCCAAGCGTTTTGTTGAAGCGCTCCACAAGGCCATCACTTTGAGGATGGAGAGGAGAAGTGCGGGTCTTGTGCATACCCAGCCTCTCACACATGGTGGCTGTAATGAACTTCGTCTGTTGTTTGTAGAGAGTCAGACCGAAATGCAGCGTGTAGGTTACTCATGACATTTAATGAAGAATAATGCGGTACATGAAATAACTGAAAATACAAAAACAACAAACGAGTGAAACTAATACAGCCTATCTGGTGACTAACACTAAGACAGGTACAATCACCCACGAAATACAACGCGCACTCAGGCTACCTAAATACGGTTCCCAATCCGAGACAACGAGAATCAGCTGACTCCAATTAGGAATCGCCTCAGGCAGCCAAGCCTAACTAGACACACCCCTAATAATACACACTCCCAATTAATACAAACCCCAATACGAAATACAACATATAAACCCATGTCACACCCTGGCCTACCCAAACATATAACAAAAACACAAGATACAATGACCAAGGCGTGACAGTGGCGAACACACGGGACTCAAAGTTTCTGCCTTGGTCGCTGTGGATGGACTCTGCAGCTCCAAACCTGCTGAACATCCCCGCTGTCAGGGCGTCGACGATGGTCTCTGCCTCCTGGTCAGGCAGAGCATAGGCCTCGGGCCATTTTGTGAAATAGTCCATGGCCGTGAGCACCCAGCGGTTTCCACTGTCTGTGGTGGGGAACGGCCCAACTACATCCACTCCCACCCTCTCCATGGGAGCCCCCACTGGGAACTGTTGGAGCTGAGCATGAGAGCGGCCTGGGGGCCCTTTCTCGCTGTGCAGTTGTCACAGCGGCGACAAAAGTCCTCCACATCCCTCTTGTGCTGCCCCCAGTAGAAGCCCTGACGGAGACGGCGCAGTGTTTTGTGACCCCAAAGTGTCCAGTCCCCACCCCCCATGAGTACTCTGGAGCACAGCCTCCCACAATGCTTTGGGACCACCACCTGCCACCTCTCCTCTCCCGTAGCTGACTCCTTCCATGCCCGCTGTAGCACGCCATCAGCCAGCCGCAGTCTCTCAAACTTCGACCACAACCCTTTGGTCGCGAGTGAGAGCGCTGTCACCTCTTCCCATGGTGGCCTCACCTGCGCCTCTACCCACTGTAGCACTGGCTGTAGGTCTGTGTCCCGTCCCTGCTGCTGCCGCCATTCAGCCACGTCGACAGTCTGCAGCTCACAGCAGACAGGCCCGCTCGCCCGACACACTGTGGCACAGACACCCTCCTCTGCCCGCAGCTCTCTCTCCCGTCACTCTCTCCGTTCACAGTGGCGGCAGCCGTCTGCAGTACAGGGCCGACGGGACATGGCGTCGGCGTTGGAGTGGCGTGCTCCTGCCCTGTGCACCACCGTGAAGTCATACGGCTGAAGCTCCTCCAACCAGCGTGCCACCTGCCCCTCTGGCTCTCTGAAAGACATGAGCCACTGGAGAGCAGAGTGGTCAGTCCCTTACAGTAAAGGGCAGACCACCCAGGTAGTACTTGAAGTGTTTGACGGAAGCCACAACAGCCAAGAGCTCCCGCCGGGTGACACAGTAGCGGCGCTCATGTTTGTCAAATGTTTTGCTGAAGTACGCCACCACTCTCTCCCCTCTGGCCCCACCTGGGCCAGCACCCCACCCATGCCCACATTGCTCGCGTCTGTGTCCAGGATAAAGGGCAAGGTGAGGTCGGGGGCGAGCACGGGGCCTCGATCAGTGCACGTTTGAGGGTGTTGAACGCCTCCTCACACTCCACTGTCCAAGTGAAAGCCTTGTCCTTCGGCAGCAGGCGGTTCAGTGGAGCAGCAACGCTTGAGAAGCCCCGTACAAACCTCCTGTAGTACGTGGCCAGGCCCAGGAAGCTCTTCAGCTGACGCTGGTCGGTGAGGGTGGGCCAGTCTCTGACAGCCCCTACCTTGTCCTCCATGGTGCTGATCCCCTCCTTCCCCACTCGGTGGCCCAAGAAGGACACCTCTCTCCTCATGAAGTGGCACTTCTCGGGGTGGAGCTTCAGACCTGCGGCAGCCACCCTCTCCAGCACACGCCGTAGCGCCCCCAGGGCTGACTGGAAGGAGCTGCCATGGGCCAGGATGTCATCGAGGTATACCAGACACTGCTGTCGGGGGATGCCATCCAGCACCCTGTCGATCAAACGCTCAAAAGTAGCTGGAGCGTTGCACAGGCCAAAGCACAGGACCTTGAACTGCCAGTGTCCTCTGTTAGTGGAGAACGCAGTTTTGGCTCTGGCCTCTGGGGAGAGGGGCATCTGCCAGTAGCCACTGCGGAGGTCTAGTGAGGAGAACCAGGAGGACCCCTAACCAGGTCCAGCGACTCATCGATATGGGGTATGAGTCCTTCCTGGTTACCTCATTCAGCCGCCTGTAGTCCGCACAGAACCTCAGCTTGCCCCCTTCTTCGGAACCATGACGACTGGCGCCGCCCAGGGGCTGTCTGAGGGCTCAATGAAGTCTGCCCGCTGCATCTCCAACACAGCCTTGTCTGCCGCCTCCTGGCGTGCCAGCGGGATATGGCGGGGACGCATCTTGATGGGTCGAGCATCACCTGTGTCGATCCCATGCTGCACCAGATGAGTCTGACCCACCTCTTCCTCACTCAACGCAAAGCTGTCTCTGAATTCAAACAGCAACTGCCACAACCGTTCCTGCTGCTCGGGGTCAAGACCAACACAGTTCCTCCCCATATCTCCCTCACTGCAGACAGTGTCCTCTCCTCTCCCATCTGGGGTAGCTGGGCTGGGGGGTGCGGCCCGGGCTCACAGAGGGCTGTGTCATGGAGGTAGCTGGGGAATGTAACACACCGCCGTAGGTGACAGGGGGACTGGGGAAAAGTCACACACAGCTGTGGGGGAGGGGGCGCAGCCATGAGTCTCTGCTGCTTTAACTGTTGGAGTAAAGGGTTTGTTGGGTTGAGTGAATGTGACATTAGGGGGCCATGGTGACTTCCGTCCCTCCCTGGAAGCTCAGTGTGCCCCTATTTAGGTCTAACTGGCAGCCTGTGCTCCTAAGAAAGTCCAACCCCAGGATACAAGGGTCCTGCACAGCCGCCACCCACACAGGATGACGCACAGTCCTGCCCCCTACTGTCAGAGTCATTATTCCCTTCCCTTTCATGGGTGCCAGCTCACCTGTGACTGTGCGGAGCTGCACAGTTGTAGGCTCACACTGAGTCCAACCTGGCACAATATCTGGCCTCACCAGGGTTACTGTGGACCCAGTGTCCACCAGGGCGGAGCAGGGCACCCCCTCCACAGTGACAGGAACATGACAAAAGTCCCCAACACAGGTCCGGCCCACCACAACAACAGGCTCCATCCGCTTGCCCTCCTCTGCTTCTGGGGGAAGTGGAGCCTTGCTTCCCCGTCTGTGCCGGTGGGCTCCTCCTGAAGATGATGGTGGTTGGGATAGAAAGCCAGGGGTCCGCACTACCCGGTCTATGCGGACCCCGAGCCGTTTCCCTGAGCTCTGGAGGACATGGGGCAATCTCGGCGCAGATGGCCTGGCTGGCCACAACCCCAGCAGACCCTGGGACCAGGGCTTGTGTTTCGTGCCGCCTGTAGCGACACAGCCCGAATGAGTTTTGTCATTTCGGCCACCCAAGCAGGCTTTTCCGGCTCCGGGCTGCTCTGCCCCCCAGCTCGCACAGAGGGTGTGTCTCCCTGCACCCCCACCAAAGCCCCAGCTGAAGCCCCAGCCCACACCAGCTCCCTCTCCAAAGCCATCTCCAAGGCTGTCTGCAATGACTCAGGATGAGCCAGCTGGGTCTGTATGCGCAGCTCCGTAGGAGAGAGCGCCTGTATGAACTGGTCCCGTGCTAGCTCGCTCTGCACGGAGGGGGCATGTGAGCATATGCCCTCCGAGAGAGGCTCTCAATGTCATTAGCTAGCACCCGTAGAGGCTCTCCAGGCTGCCTGCGTCTATTACTCAGTTCGGAGCGCAGTAGCCCGGGCTGTACACACTGTCCATAGCGCTCCTCAGTGCTCCCACTAAAGCACCATAATCATGCCTGTCCTCGGGGCTAATCAATATCAAACAGGCCAGAGCTTCATCCGTGAGGCATAAAGCCAACTGCAGTGCCCTTTCTTCATCCGACCACCCCTAAAATGAGCTAACAGTTCAAACTGAGCATGAAAAGCTTCCCAATCCGCCTTACCGGAATACTTCGGGTCTTAACAGATACGGACGAAGCCGGGAACTGGGCGCCGCCATGTTTGTTTACATCCTGAGCCCCAGATTCCTCGTCACGCCGCGTCGACGTCTCCACTTCGGTCCGCCCACCAGAATCCGCGCGAAATACAGTCGACGAAGCACTTATGCCCGCTTCAGCCGCCATCGCTCTAACTTCCTCCCTCAAGCGGCCTCTGCGCTCCGACGCCCTGGCGATCTCCTCAGACAGAACCCCGACGTCCATTCACACGCACCTCCTTGGCCATAATCGTCCCCTACCTCCACCTTCACTTTCGGATTCCCTCGAAGCATTTTCAATCCCCGCTCTCACCTAAGGTAGCTAGCCACATAAGTCAGCTAGCTAGCTGGCTAACTTGTATCAACGTTTTTACTTCTGACACCAATGTAATGACCTGACTAGATCATAAATGAACAATTGTCCAGACAGAGGCTTGAGTTTGCGAATTGACGGTTTATTAAACCAACTTTACACAGGCTACTGTTTGGGTCGTAGCACACGCCAAATAGATGACAGATAACCCACAAGCCAATCGTGACCTTCTCTTGTCAAGCCCAGACGTAAGAGAGAGAGAACAAAGGCTGAACCTGGTCTTAACTTCCAATGCTCCACCCCCCTGCCCAACCCCCCTCCACGCCACTCCGCCAACCACCAGGATGCCCGGCATCAGAACATTCCAGGCATTCCCGTGATTGGCAGATAGCAGGTTGATTGACATGTCGGACCCCGCGAACACCGGGTACTGGTCAGTACAACACAACCACCTCCTAGCCTAACACATAACACACAGCTGTCTGTGCGGGTCGCTACAGTATGTAAAAACTATTTCTAAGATGCATACTGTAATGAAACAGCAGGGAGCAGGTCTCGAACCCTCGACCTTCTAGCCCGAGGTCCGGCTTGCTAGCTTGCAACTCTACGTCTGACAGGAACGCGCTCGCCGGCCAAGCACACGCACTGTCGTGGATGCAAGGTCCGATCAGTTCTGACACCAGTGTAATGAAACAACAGGGAGGTAGCTGAACCCTCGACCTTCGAGCCCTAGGTCCGGCGCACTATCGACTGTGCCACAAGGCATGCTCGTGCGGAAAAGTTGTTTTCCGTGCTTATAAACCCAGGGTCGTTACAATACTTTCTGTTTTTCACGAACTCACTCCACTGATAATAAGAGAGAGGCTCGCTCGGCTAGCACACGCGCAGATCAAATACTGTGGTTGCGGTTCTTGGATGTTTGGTGGTCCTTCCAGGACTATATCTGTTGTTAGTTCACATTTTTTTTAATGTGGCATGCTTATTTTAGATGGTGAGGAAAGCACTTTTAAAGAATAACCAGGCATCCTCTACTGACGAAAAGAGGTCAATATCCTTCCAGGATACCCGGGCTGAAGTGTTTTAGGAAGCATTTGACAGTGATGGGGGTGGTCGTTTGACCGCGGACCCATTGCGGACGCAGGCAATGAGGCAGTGATTGCTGAGATCCTGGTTGAAGACAGCAGAGGTATACTTAGAGGGCAGGTTGGTCAGGATGATATCTATGAGGGTGCTCATGTTTACGCATTTAGGGTTGTACCTGGTAGGTTCCATGATAATTTGTGTGAGATTGAGGGCATCTAGCTTTGATTGTAGGACAGCCAGGGTATGTTAAGCATATCCCAGTTTAGGTCACCTAACAGTACAAACTCTGAAGATAAATGGGGGGCGATTAATTCACATATGGTGTCCAGGGCACCGCTGGGGGCTGAGGGGGGTCTATAACAAGCGGCAACAGTGTGAGACTTATTTCTGGAAAGGTGGATTTTTAAAAGTAGAAGCTCCAACCGTTTGGGCACAGACCTGGATAGCATGACAGAACTTTGTAGGCTATCGCTGCAGTAGATTGCAACTCCACCCCCCTTTGCAGTTTTATCTTGGTGGAAAATGTTGTAGTTGGGGATGAAAATTTCTGAATTTTTGGTGGTCTATTTATGCCAGGATACAAACACGGCTAGGACATCAGGGTTGGCGGTGTGTGCTAAAGCAGTGAACAAAACAAACTTAGGGAGGAGGCTTCTGATGTTAACATATGCATGAAACCAAGGCTTTTACGGTTACAGAAGTCAACAAATGATAGCGCCTTTGGAATAGGAGTGGAACTGGGGGCTACAGGGCCTGGGTTAACCTCTACATCACCAGAGGAACAGAGGAGAAGTAGGATAAGGGTATGGCTAAAGGATATAAGAACTGGTTGTCTAGTTGAAAGATGCCCCAGAGGTTTTGGATAATTTCAACCAATAGTTTGAAAGTACTGGTCACAAGCCAAAGTGAATCCCTGGAAGTTGTGCACAATGGTGTACTAATGCCGTATTCATAACCAAGAGACGTGGGAATTTACCACCATAGAGTTAGAGGACTGTAGTTGGATAAAACCCGTTTTGGTATGGATGTTGCCATTAAGGGTTTCACCATTTTAAAGAAGTCAACTGGGTGGGACATCCTATTGTTGAAAGAAGGATCAAATAATTCAATCCGGGTTATCAAGAAGGGTTCAGCCAATGAATTATACTCATGAGCAAACATTCCATAACTGTAGGTGGCAGTAAATCACCATGCTTGGCTTCACACCTCTTCAAACAACAGTTTTTCAGTTTGTTTACAAACTCATAGAAGTAGTAAAATAAGAAAATGGACTACCTCAAAATGTACATGGTTTCAGTACGCTCACAGACGCAATAATAGGACATATATCAAGGATCTGGATCCCGCCCTGTGCAATTGGGTCCTGGACTTCCTGACGGGCCGCCCCCAGGTGGTAAAGGTAGAAAACAACACCTCCACTTCCCTGATCCTCAAAACTGAGGCCCCACAAGGGTGCGTGTTCAACCCCACCCTGTTCACTCATGATTGTGTGGCCATGCACGCCTCAAACTCAATCATCAAGTTTGCAGATGACACAACAGTAGTAGGCTTGATTACCAACAACAACTAGACAGCCTGCAGGGAGGAGGTGAGGCCACTGGGAGTGTAGTGTGGGGAAAGTGTGGTGTCCTCTCACTCAACGTCAACCAAACAAAAGAGATGATTGTGGATGATTGTGAAATTTGGCTTGCCACCTAAAACCCTCACAAACTTTTACAGATGCACACTTGAGAGCATCCTGTCAGGCTGCATCAACACCTGGGACAGAAACTGCACTGCCCACAACCGCATGGCTCTCCAGAGGGTGGTGTGGTCTGCACAACGGATCACCGAGGGAAAACTACCTGCCCTCCAGGACACCTACAGCACCCAATGTCACAGGAAGGCCAAAAATATCATCAAGGACAACAACCACCCGAGCCACTGCCTGTTCACCCTGCCATCATCCAGAAGGCGAGGTCAGTACAGGTGCATCAAAGCTGGGACCTAGAGACAGAAAAACAGCTTCTATCTCAAGGCCATCAGACGGTTGAATAGTCATCACTAGCACAGAGAGGCTACTGCCTACATACACACACTTGAAATCATTGGCCACTAGTCACCTTAATAATGTCACTTTAATAATGTTTACATATCTTGCATTACTCATCTCATATGTATATGCTGTATTCTATACTATCTACTGCATCTTAGTTTATGACGCTTTGACATTGCTCGTCCATATATTTATATATTCTTAATTCCATTCCTTTACTTAGATTTGTGTGTATTGGGTATTTGTTGTGAAATTGTTAGATATTACTTGTTAGACATTGCTGCACTGTCAGAATGGGTTTTATCCATCTATTACTGTATTACTGCATTGTTGGAGCTAAAAACAGGCATTTTGCTGCACCTGCGATAACATCTGCAAATACACTATATATAAAAAAGTATGTGGACACTCCTTAAATTGAGCACACAGCCGTGTAATCTCCATAGACAAATATTGGCAGTAGAATGGCCTTATAGAAGAGCTCAGTGACTTTCAATGTGGAACCATCATTTGATGCCACCTTTCCAACAAGTCAGTTCGTCCAATTTCTGCCCTACTAGAGCTTCCCTGGTCAACTTTAAGTGCTGTCATTGTGAAGTGGAAACATCTAGGAGCAACAACGGCTCAGCCGCGAAGTGGTAGGCCGCATAAACTCTCAGAATGGGACTGAGTGCAGAAACACAGTGCATAAAAATCATCTGTCCTCGGTTGCAACACTCCCTACCGAGTTCCAAACTGCCTCTGGAGGCAACTTCGTCGGGAGCTCCATGCACGAGAAGCCGGACACAAGCCTAAGGTCACCATGCGCAATGGCAAGCGTCGGCTGGACTTGTGTAAAGCTTGCCGCCATTGGACTCTGGAGCAGTGGAAACGCTTCTCTGGAGTGATGAATCATGCTTCACCATCTTGCAGAATCTGGGTTTGACGGATGCCAGGAGAACGCTATTTGCCTGAATGCAAAGTGCCAACTGTAAAGTTTGGTGGATGATAAATAATGGTCTGAGGCTGTATTTCATGGTTCGGTCTAGGCCCCTTAGTTCCAGTGAAGGGAAAACGTAATGCTACAGCATACAATGACATGCTAGATGATTCTGTGCTTCCAACTTTGTGGCAACAGTTTTGGGAAGGCCCTTTCCTGTTTCAGCATGATAATGCTCCGTGCACAAAGCAAGGTCCATACAGAAGTGGTTTGTCAATATTGTTGTGGAAGAATTTGACTGATCTGCACAGAGCCCTGACCTCAACCCCGTCGAACACCTTTGGGATGAATTGTAACTCCAACTGCGAGCTAGGCCTAATTGCCCAACATCAGTGCCGACCTCACTAATACTTTTGAGGCTGAATGGAAGCAAATCCCCGCAGCAATGTTCCAAAATCTAGTGGAAAGCCTTCCCCAAATTAAAGCCCATGATTTTGGAATGAGATGTTCGAAGAGCAGGTGTCCACATATCTTTGGTCATGTAGTGTATGTGTACCCAACCAATAAAATGTGATTTGATTTAGTCTTTAATCTACTGTATAAGCGGTAAATTCCCACTTCCCACTTGGTTAAGAACACAGCATATGTCGTCCATTTCTCATGATATGTTGCATCCTTTTTTGTGTGCAATTCTTAAGATCATACAATATGTTCCAAATTTGTCAGTGCTTAAGATCCCGGACTGCATCTTTAACAAGGATTCCAATTTTTTATTGCACTCTTTCACTCCTGAACTTGTTTATTATGCAAACAGACAACTTGGTGATACAAAATATATGGTGTCTGCGGGTGTAATAAATGTGTAAGGGAGTGAACTTTATTTTTAATAAGGGTTACATGGAAATAAATCAAACCGCTCTGAAATGACAATCGATGGCCCTCCCTTAACTCTACCTGAACACTTGAAAAAAAAAGTGACCCTCCCCTAAACCCCAAATAATAATTCAAACATAAAGTGGATGGCTGAAAACATGTCTACCATTTACCCTCACGCTTGGACAGACCAGCACCTTAGATATCCATGATTAGAAAATGTTCTTCCTCCTGTAAGTCTTACATAGCAACACAGGAAATTTGATAGCGTACAGGGCTTGCATGCCAGAAGGTTGTGGGTTCGCAGACCACCGTTTAGACAAGAGAAGGGGTGGAAAGATCCCCTTCATAGTGAACACATTGCATGAATCTGTCATCTTACTTGCAAGTCAGAGAATAAAAATGGCCTTTTATAAAAAATGTCATGCAATTTTACATCATTTTACACATTAGCAGAATTTTTTTTTAATACACACAAATTACCAAAATTATAGGCTAAGAATGGACAGAGAGCTAAGCCTATGTGATCATTTTATAATGTTTACAACGAAACTGTCCCTGTTTGCAAATAATAAAATCTGAGACATCAAGTTGCAGCCTGGTCTTGTAGTCTAAACATAACATAGTAAACGTAAACCCGAGACACACAAATTGGTATGATATTTTATGTTCGGTATGGTTACAAAAAACAGATGGTTAGTTACGGCAAAAATGAAATTAGGGTGGTTGGGTAGGCTTATAACCCGAACGTCTAGTAATCCAAAGGTTGTGAGTTTGAATCTCAACACTGACAATTTTACCCAATTAGCAACTTTGTAACTACTCAGCATGTTAACCAACCTGTCCCTTGACCCTTTAGCTAACCTTTCCCCTAACCCTAACCATTTGACCTAACTCCTAAAGTTAACCCAGACCGTAAGCCTAACCGCAAGCCTAGCAAATTAATACATACCATACGAAACGTAACATATCATACGAAATGGAGTGTCTCAGATTTACGTACAGAATAATACGAAATGCTCCGAGACCAGGTCAGCAGCAATCAGACCATTGCACCTTCAAAAGTTAGGCCTAAATTTCCACCCAAGAGAGAGTAAGCCTACAGACACAGAAACATGTCATATTTACTGCTGCCTACTCTTCCCTAAAAACTGTCTGGGATTAAATATCTTATATTGTACAGAAAGTGAATAGCTTAATTGATAGTGACAGAATTACATTTCTTCCCAAGCAAAGTCATTTTTTTGTCTCCTTGACTATATAAGGTTACACATCAGGGTCTGAACGTCAAAGAAACTAAACAACTACCAATGATATCCCCATATATAGTAGTAGCAAGCTATCAAAGTTGACCTCCGGTCCTCCTCATCTTCAAGCTCTCCTTCTCAAGCTGAACAGAACATAGGTTATAAGCTAGTCTGCACGCAAGATAGTGCATTGTTTGGACTAGGCCTAATATAAAAATATATATATATTCTGTTTGCAAGAGACCTTTGACTCTCCTTTTAAACTGCCACCATAGTCCTACACTGAACAGCCATTGGTTAGGCAGCACACAAAGACGTTTTTGATCAGCAAGAGCAGAGCAGGCCGGGGCTCAGGGTGGAAAAACCCATTGCAGTGTGTAATGCAGCCTAGTTTCATTTACACCATCCCAGCAGCTTTCTTAAAAATATAACTTTGCTCTGTGCTTCTCCGAGCATGCAATTCATAGCCTATAGCCAATAAGCTATGGATCTTTTGATTGAGACCACACTAAATAGCCTATAGACGCACTTGATATTGCGCCCAAAGCGGAGAATCAGGTTTGAGGGGCGGCATCGGGCACACATCGATATATATATAGCCTAACAAGCAACTCATTCTAAAACACTTGAGAAATATAAGACATTTCATCAATTACAAATTACATGACCCTTCCCTGGACTAGATTTAAAAAAAATACAAAGCCCTCCCCTTGACTGAAATTGAAAAAGCATTACCCTCCCCCATTTTCTCCAGGTACACATTATGTAGATTTGGATCCATCCCTAAAGAAGACCAAAAACATAAGGCAGTTAACATTACTCAGGAGGAAAAGTTATTGGGTGTGTTTTTTTCTTTCAGGGTTGTTGTGTGGCACAAGGTAATATTTACACATGGCTCAGTCATACTGCAGGACTTTCTGGCAGACATGACAAGGCAATTTACTGATGCAACACAGATAGATGTAAAGTTACCAACATTTCCACTCAACATTGTTTCAAGGCTACACGTATCTGTTGGCAACAGGTTCTACAGAATATTAGATAGTTTGAGGGTTGTAAACATATGTCACATCAAGCCACATCTTGTCCATCCATGTGCATCCATCTTGGGGAGAGAAAAGGAAAAGTCTCTAGAACATCTGGATCATGCACTCTCTGGACTTTCCGACGCCGACCCACTTAACTGTAGAGAGAAATTACAAAGGACATGTCAAAAAACACTCACAAATCCCAAAAACCTTTACACTGGACTAGTATCATTCTTTCAGAATTGGATACATGTTATAATATAGCCAATACTGCCCCCCACTGGCACATTGAAGCCATGTCCCTGTACCAAGGCTCTTCAGGTTCCCATTCAGTGGTCAGTATGCTGGACTGTGGTATGGTTGTAGCTGGTAAAACTGGGTCACCTTCAGTAGGCATTCCACTGAAGAAAATATTTTGAAATGTGGTGAAATGGAGGAGATACTACTATGGCCTATATGCCTATTTGTTCAATAAGAAGGCTTATTTTTGTTTTCAGTTTGTGCCCTACTGAAGACTAGCCTGCTGTCAGCAGGAACTCCCTGTATCCTGCATGTAACTTACTGGGTACTCCAATGTGGTTCTCCACAAAGCGGATGTAGTTCTGAGCCTTCTGGGGGAGATCATTCCACTTCCTGGCTGCAGATGTATCACTCTTCCAGCCTGGGAAGGTCTCATACTCTACCTCCACTTTGTGCAACAGCTCCATGTTAGCTATGTGAATGAAGGTAGACGATAATTAATAATCCGAAGAGAAATCAAATGTTTGTCGAGATAATACTTAATGAATGTCTCTTTTACAGTGTTGGCCTAGTCTGGTACAAGTAGGCCTACTTCTTAATCAATCAATACAGTTGAATGTAGAGAGCATACCTGGGAAATGGGGAATTCTTTTGCCATTGATTTTGTAGGCCACTCCTACTTTGATCTCATCCAGCACATCAAGGATGTCAAGTTTTGTCAAAGCAATGCTGTTAGGAAACAATGTTATTTGTTTAACACATTTGAGAAAAGAGAGGAAAACTACTACATGAATTACATTCAGACTAGCATTCACAGGCAGCGACAGTACATTGAACCAGTCAGATAAAGACTTCATAGGGGGTGATATTTTAGTCCTATCCGCTCACGCAGTGAAGCCATTGATCATGTGGGCGTATCTCAGGATGACCAGGTCCAGCCAGCCACAGCGACGTTTCCTGCCCGTTGTCACGCCCACCTCATGACCTCTCGTCTGCAACAGCTCACCTGTTGGCTGCACAAAATAGACTCAGTTATCTAGAATCAAATCAAACTGTATTTGTCACATGTGCCTAATACAACAAGTGTAGAGCGTACCATGAAATGCTTACTTACAAGCCCTTAACCAACAGTGCAGTTCCAAGAAGAGTTGAGAAAATATTTACCAAATAAATAAATAATGAGGCCATATACAGGGGGTACCGGTACCGAGTCAGTGTGCGGGGGTACAGGTTAGTTGAGGTAATTTGTACATGTAGGTAGGGGTGAAGTGTATTAGTCTGGTGGCCATTTGATTAATTGTTCATTAGTCTTATGGCTTGGGGGTAGAAGCTGTTAAGGAGCCTTTTGGTCATAGACTTAGCGCTCCGGTACCGCTTGCCGTGTGGTAGCAGAGAAAACAGTCTATGACTTGGGTGACTGGAGTCTCTGACAATTATATGGGCTTTCCTCTGACACTACATAACATATAGGTCATGGATGGCAGGAAGCTTGGCCCCAGTTATGTACTGGGTTGTACGCACTACCCTCTGTAGCGTCTTGCGGTCAGATGCCAAGCAATTGCCATACCATGCGGTGATGCAATCGGTCAGGACACTCTCGATGGTGCAGCTGAAGAACCTTTTGAGGATCTGAGAACCCATGACAAATCTTTTCAGTCTCCAGAGGGGGAAAAGGTTTTGTCATGCCCTCTTCACGACTGTCTTGGTGTGTTTGGACCATGATAATTCGTTGGTGATGTGGACACTAAGGAACTTGAAACTCTCGACCCGCTCCACTGTGTCAAGATCACTTGGTTAATCAATAGTCATTTTTGTGTACTAATCCTAATGGTTTTATTAATAAAATGTTATAAAATGCTTAATAAACCAATAGATTTACAGTTGGAGTGAGGGATCAAGCTGAAATATGTTGAACAGCAGTTCCATGGGCAGTTCTCATGTTAGGTAACATAACCCCAGACCAGACAGTAAATCTATCTTGAACCCTGACTCTGGCCTAAATTTAGGCCTTGAACATGTGATCAGCATTAGAGCTAAATAGTGTTTTAACAGACCTCTCACACAATCTGAGAGCTGGCCACAGAGGCAGCGCATTTTGAGACCAGGCTTGTGAGGGTCATGTGACCTTAAACACTAGGCTTACTATACATATCCAACTCTACTTGTACCTCAAAAGAAAACAACATGTCTAAAGAAACTGCAAGAGAGTGACTTAGTCGGTAAATATCAAACTGCAAAATGCAGTATAACCTCTGCTAAGAGGCCTTCACCTTTATGGCATAGGTGATAGTGGACACTCTCACTCAAGGTCACTGGTTCAAGTCTTGCTCTGGCTGTTCCCCTTGAATCGTTACTCTCAGTAAGGAGATGCTACTGTAAGGCAAGAGTCAGAAATGTCCAGGTAGATGAAAGAGATCTTACATTGAGCTGTTCTGTGGGGAAGGCACCAATTCCTACCCTGGTGGTGTAGGCCTTTGATACACCATACACTTCACCAATATTCAGGGGAGGGATGCCAAGACCAGTGCATGCCCCACCAACAGTGCAGTTTGATGAGGTCACAAAAGGATATGTGCCTAAAGGGAAGAGAGAAATAGGGACTTAAACTTACATAGAGATGAGTTGTCCATTTAACCATCAAACTTCCCTGTCCATCTCATCATTGGCACGATCCTCAATGGGACTATGACATGTCTTACCAAAGTCAATGTCGAGGAGGGCAGCATTGGCCCCTTCCACCAGAATTTTCTTTGGGGGTCCATGAAGAGCCTCATACATGTAGTAGACTCCATCCCGCACCATCGGCCGCAACCTCTCTCCATACTCCTGCACAATACAAGACAAACAACAATCTCATAGATCTAATATATCTGTAGCCCATGACTATTCATTCAGAGGGGATTTACCACATACCTTCAGTTTTTTCAGCTGAGTATCAGTATCAACTGTCAGGGATGAGTACATGGACTGGTACTGTGCGACAAGGTTCTTGAATCTGAAAGAAATCCCCAAATCATCTCAAAGTCTATTACTGCTCACTTCAGTGGGTCAATTTAGTTCAAGAGAAAAGTCTCAAGAGAGACACAATGTTGGACTCTCAAAATGTTTGTTGTATGTGAGGTTTAGATGTTTATACTGTGTCCTGTCTGTCAGTAAGCATACTTGGTAGAGAACTCTTTAAAGTCTCCCAGAAGGTCACAGACACGCAGTCCAATGCGAGATGCTTTGCTGGTATAGGTGGGTCCAATGCCTTTCTTGGTCGTTCCAATACTGTCATGAGGAAAAACACCTGTTTTAGCTGAGGGGATTACAAAATAGAATCTGCAATTTTTCATCAGCTGTGGAAGGGATTATAATAATAATTTGGTGGGTGCTTATTTGTCCTATTTCACACATGTACAAGTGTGTATTAATATGCACGAGTGAATTGGAAATGTGTTTTTGCATATCCCATCTCCCCCTGAAAGTGGGGTCAAGGCCAGAGTCAGCCATTATCAATGCTCAAGGGCACATCGACAGATTGTTAACCTTGACGGCTCGAGATTCAACTAGCGACCTTTCGGTTACTGGCCCAACACTCTAACCGCTAGATTACCTTCCACTTGACTGAAGTCTCTATTGACAGTGACTCATTGTATTCCCGTCCCCTATGTAAGCAACCATTGCCTTCCCTACCCTTACATCTTTCCCTCTGTTGCTTGTCGCTGGGTCTCCTGAATTCCATCCACAACCTGGTGGAAATCAAACACTGTCGAAAAATCAAAGCAAAATAAATGTCATCCTTTCTCTAAGCACAATACAAAGATATACATTATGCAGATAAACACACATGACTAAAATAGCACATATAATCTTTGCTT
The DNA here is from genome assembly GCF_023373465.1 of Oncorhynchus keta. Classification (NCBI taxonomy): domain Eukaryota; kingdom Metazoa; phylum Chordata; class Actinopteri; order Salmoniformes; family Salmonidae; genus Oncorhynchus; species Oncorhynchus keta. The sequence goes on along the minus strand of NC_068455.1, from coordinate 32,645,893 downwards.
CATTTGTGAAACCAGAAAAATACAAACATACCGAGGTGAGCTCTGTCAGAGACAATTAGTCTCTTCTCCCAACCTTTGAGACCTGGTCAGAGAAAGGAGAATAAAAAATTACTGTAATGGTTTCCTCGAACTTGACAATTACAGTATTGACTGTTTTTCTAAAAATACTTGATTTACCTTTCTTCTCATTCTTCTCCGCTTCCTCAAACAAGCCTGGTAGGTGTATGACTACGCCATTACCTACAATGGACCATATGCTGGATAAATAAGCACATATAGACAGTTTCCCATTGGGGTCACCATTCCCAGTGGAAATGGTAATAAAGATAGAAACACTCACCAATGACACATATGCTTTTGGGGTTGATAATGCCACTGGGGAGAAGGTGGAAGTCATACTCTGTGCCTTCTACTACCACTGTGTGGCCTGCATTGTTACCACCCTGGAAGATCAAAACAAGATTGTGTTTGGAAATTCAGGCACTTTCAACAAAGTCTAGTGGCATGATATCACAAAAGGACAGTTATTGAGTTGATTAATGGCTGTTACTTGTAATGGGATAGCAAAATGTGGACATAAAACAGCCAGGACATCCACTGGCCATACATCCAGAGCAAATTCATCATCCTATCTGAATCAGTGGATAATAGAGTCTAAGCCCCCTCCCCTGTCACCAAGCTACCCCCCTACCAACTATTTTAACATACTTGGCTGCCAGACTCTCCACTCCTTGCCCCCTGGCTAAGACCTGGCCTTCTCACATGTCAAGTCACCCTGGGAATGTGACCCTTCACCAGCAGTGGGTGGGGCTGGCTGAGTACACAGAGTGCTCAGTGATGTGACTTGCTGTCAATGGAGAGTACAACACAACTGTGTAATGGCCTTTACACTGCAAGTGTCCCAAAATCTTACTTCTGAGCAAGTTTAGTTTTTCCTTGCTGGCCAACGAGAAACTTTGCCTATGAGTCTCTCTCTCTCTCACACCACCCCTCGAAACCTGGCTCCTCAAGTTTTCTTCTTAGGTTCCTGCCTTTCTATGGAGTTTTTCCTAGCCACTCTGCTTCTACATCTGCATTGCATACTCTTTGGGGTTTTAGGCTGGCTTTACGTATAAGCACTTTGTGACTGCTGAGGTAAAGACTGCTTTATAAAATACATTTGATTGATTATTGACATAATTTTCATTCAGGTTAGTCTCATAGGAGAAAAGGTGCTATCTAGAACCAAAAAGGGTTCTCCGGCTGTCCCAATATAGGAGCACCATTTGAAGAACCCATTTTGGTTCCAGGTAGAACCCTTTCCACAGAAGGTTCTACATGGAACTCAAAATAGTTCTACCTGGAACCAAAAAGGGTTCTTCTATGGGGACAGCCACAGAATCCTTTTGTATCCCTTTTTACTAAGAGTGTAGGGTGACCTAGTTATAACACCCTCTTTATGTTAATACACCTTTGTAATAATATGAGTATTGATCCAATTGTGATCTTATGCTACCTTTCCCTGTCATTACTGTGTGATTTTAGACTTTTGTAATTTGTAAGAAATAGTTATAGTTTTTCCATATTGTTTGTACTTTGGTCTATTTGAGCAGTTTACTATAGGTCAGATATCACCCTGTTTTCTAAATACATGTTTGAATTAGTCAAAATGACATTTAAACTAATATCCTGTATTGATAAAATAGAAAACAAGATGTATCCTAAATTCCATTATAGCCTACTGAGGACATCACATGAAACATTTACGTGCCAAAAAACGTTCTGAAACATCACTCCACTGAACAAAATAAAAACAACAGTAAGCTATTTCAAGGTTTTTCCAATGCCTGCCACACACCTGTCATACGGTTGTAAAGTACACTGACAGTCACCGATTCAGGTATGTTGAGACATTACTTTTCTAAAGACACGTCATGAATTTCACACAATCAAAATGCGTTCTAAGTTGTCAGTTCAAGCATGTCAAGGTTACATTAATATCGCATTATATGCACACGATATTACCTGACATCTGCAAACAAGGTCAGACTGAGTCGCCAGTAAATCGACGACTTTTCCTTTGCCTTCATCTCCCCATTGCGCACCGAGCACCACAGTCACTTTGTTCCCTGTGTCATTCCGTGGCCGCTTCAGCCCTTGGGTAGGGTTGGAGGGGGAATTTGTAGAACTCTTGTGGTCTTTTGCTGACCAGCTCAAAGACATGATGTTGCTTAGGCGGTCTGTCTGAAACAGACTAGAATGTTTCTAACAGTAGCATTGCCATATCAGTGTCTCCATGATGTCAGAGCAGGACGCACGAACGCAGTAGGCAGATCTCGAACCGCGCCTGGCAGCACTGTCGCCCAAGTCCACGTTTCCATAAATACTTGTTTGATATCAATAAAGAGAAAGGCAATCTCATAATGTGAATTCATCTTTTATTATACTCCAGAATCAATATTCGATCCTAATTCTGTTAGTCTATTTGCTAACATGGCACCGTCTAAGCTATCGCATTTCTAGAGATAGTAAACTTCCAGGGCTTAATTAATTTACTAAAATTGCACCATACATTTTTAATTGATGCCTTAAGTGTTCATATTTTATACTGTCTGTGTGTTTGTCCTGCTGAAGAACCCTGTCAGTCCTGAACGAATTGCCCCTCGGGGTTTAATACACGTGTATTGTATTGTAAATGATAATTGTAGAAATAAGTTAGTTATTGATAACAGCAGGAAGAAAGCTGATATTTTTTTTCCTATATGCCAAGTGTGGAATCAAAACGTTTAAAAAATGTTCACGACATTCACAAAAGACTGGAATACTATTTTCAGCACAACTGTTCCAACCAACACACTATCAAAGTTTATTGTGAAATAGACACGAATTTGGTTCCAGCTGTGCTGTAGGTTATTTATAGCTTTGGAAATGTAGCCTGTGTTTTTATATTCCAACAAATACAAAACAATAACAAAAACGACATACACTTTTTATTCTTCAATATAGAACACCTAAAGTGACAGAATGTTGACCCAGCCTGGTCTCATAGACTAGACGTAACATAGTACATGTAAATCCAGGACAGTCAAATTAGTATGATATGTTAGGTATTGTTACATAAGACAGACGGTTACTGTGGTCAAAAACAGGGTGGCATAACGCAAACGTCTAGAAACCCAAGAGGTTTTGAGTTCTAATCCCATCACGGACAACTTTAGCATTTTAGCAACTTTTCAACTACTTACTACATTTTTAGCTACTTTACATGTTAGCTAGCCCTCCCCCTAACCATTTTAGCTAACCCTTACCATATCCCTTTAACCTAACTCCTAAACCTCAACTTTACCTTAACACCTAGCCTAGCTAATGTAAGCCAGCTAGCTAACGTTAGCCACCTTGACAGAATTTGTAACATATTGTACATTTTGTAAATTTGTAACATATAATACAAATTGTAATTTGTAAAATATCATACAAAATGGGTAATGGACATCCACAAATTAATACATACCATACGAAACATACAATAATAAATGCTGCCTCGGATTTACGTACAGAAAAATACGAAATGCTCTGAGACCAGGTTGCAGCGACAGAGTAAATTTGCTGGGATTGAGGCTGTGCAGAGACTAAAAACAGTAGCCTTGTGGAACACAACAGCCTCTTGGTAGAATACAAATCAACCTGGCCAGGGAACCATAGCAGTTTTTCCTGTTTATTTCACAAATGTTTCAAGAACTCAAAATTATCAAAGGAAGGAAAACCATGCTAATATCTTCTTGGATGAATCAATTTAGTTCAATATAATGTTATCCAGGGGTAGGAAATCCTGGTCCTGGTGTGCCACAAATCTAACCGACCTGGAAGACCAGGTGTGATAAATTGGGGGCAATCACTAAATAGATCAATTAGCTCAGTTGGTCAGTGCTGTGTTCAGTACATAAAAACGTAACAGAACATTAAATTGAATGGAAACGATGCTGTACTGAACAACCAGTTGACAAACGGGGAGGAGTTGGGTTGTGGGTTCAAACGCACAGCGTCCCTTTAAATACATCACTTGTTGCGTCAAGCCACACCCCAGCACACCCACAGAACGGAGCAAACGTATCTCAAAGTCTGTTCAAGAAGGTACAAGAACATTTTGGGAAAACGTGTAGTTCAATACAAACCGTTCACAATGTAGCAAACGTTTGAGCAAACTGAACGCACCCCTGTTATGGTGCCTAGTTGGAACAAAATCCTGCAGTACCTGCGGCACTCCAGGAACAGGGTTGCCGACCCCTGATGTAGTCCATTACAATGTGCAGAAACCATGTATGGAAAAATCAACAACATTTTCTTTTCCCTCTTGACTTCCTTTTCCGGGAATTGCCTAGGGAGATTAAATAGTAAAATTAATAGATTGAACAAATCAAATGACATACCAATTACTTAAAATAGTATGCAGATAATATCAAACAAAGTGGGATACCAAAGACTGCATTTGGTGGATCTTGGCATTGAAGAGAATGGACAGTTATAATGTTTCTGATGAATACAATTATTTTGGAAATTAAATTCAGTGCTGTTGGTTCCATCAATTTAAAGATCATTAAAGCTTTCAGCAAAGTCAAACTTACAAAGGACAGTTTACAGGAAGCACAAAAAAAGGCATTGCATTAGTAGTTTAACTCGGTTGTTGTGAGGGTGGACAGTTTAGTAACATAGGGGTATGGAGGCACAGAAAACATGACAGCAAAACTCCACAAAAAAAAAAAAATTGTGCTGAGGAAGGTCTTCCCGGTGAGGCCGTCACAAGTTGAAAAGCTCAGTATGACAGTGAAGTTAACTTGGATATGATAATGATTTTTCAATTGTGGCACTTAAGAGGTGTCAGTTTGAGGCTAAGTACTGTATGTCTTTATAAGATAAAACTCTATGATTCAGGCTGGTAAAGAGTGCATAAAGTAGTGGCCAAGAGAGGTCTCACACAAAGTGGTTCATCTTGAGTCATGATGACAGACTTACAATTTGATTAGCAGGGATTTGATAGATTTTTACTGAATAAGAGAGTGTTAAAAGCAGGACAAGACACAAATCAGGTCAAACCAGACCCTGTTTAGGCCAACACACGTCTGTTAATTAAAATCATGGCTTGGTGCTGATGGGTTGATTAAAATGTTCCTGCTTGCACCAGTTAGTTTTCAAACCAGTTGTTTGACCTACCTCACTGCAACACACACCCCTTTTTACATTTAGGGTGTCCATTTCCAGTGTTACCTGGTGTTTTAGAGAGTCAAAGAAAAAAGACAACACCAAAAACAAACTACTTGATGATCATGACAGGACTCAAGGTGTTGTAAATGGGAGGCTTTTAAGATCGGTTTTCCAAAAATTGTACATTTATGCTAAAATGTTCAAGTTCACAGCTAAAACAACAGTACAAAATGAACATGTAATGTAAAATGCAATAAAACCATATACCAAAAAAACTGGACTCTCAGACACTTCAGGAGACCACAGTTCCAAACATGATCTTTATTAGAATGAATGAATACATTACCTTCATTACTCTTCTTTTTGTTTCTTCTCAAGAGCTTCTGCTGTTTTTTATCCTCTGGTTTTAGGGTTTCAGATGCAGAGGCAGGCAGAGCTTTGGACACTGATGAGAGCAGATCTTCAGAGTCCACTCCATCGGGCACATCGTACGCCGGTCCACTTTCTGCAGCACTGACCATAGGTACGTTGCCGTTGGTGTTTGTGTTGCCATTGGTGTCTGTGCTGCCATTGGTGTTCGGGTGTCCATTAGTTATACCCTCATCCTGTGCCACCATCTTCACCATCATGTCATCCCCAGCCTCATCTTGTCCTAAAGTCTTTACCATCATAATGCTGCTCTTACCTCCAACTTCATCTTGGCCAATGGTTTTTCCTATCAGGTTGCTTTCACCATTACTCTCTATCATCATGTCCATATCAGTGACAGGAAGTGTGCGGGCTCCATTAAGGTGACTCTCTCCATTGCTCTGTGGACATTCAGGCATCAAGTCCTCTGTTACCATCAGGTTGATTTCAGGCAGGTCTGCATCTGTGAAGGTAGAGATGCTTGGAGTGTTATTTAGGAAATCCATTCCTGGAATCTCCTGTGTTGGTGAATTGGTTGTGGGAAGGCTGGAAAAAGCTGTTTTTTCTTGGGGTTTGCTGGGGCATTCGTTCATTCCTTCTCTTGGGGCCCTCTCATCTGCCTGGGGTTGAGTTTGACTGGGAGTGCTAGAGGCTTCTGAGACAGAGGCTTTGGCTTCTTCTATTACATGCTTGACACTTGATCCTGCAGTGGAGAAGGCGGTTCTGTTAATGCATGAAGACAGGTAGGAAGAGCACGTCTACTGTACCAGGCATTCCAAACATGTCATCATTCTTAAAAGCAGGCAATGTTTGAATCTAGCAAGTGGTGTTTCTTAAGAAAAGACACAAAGAAGCATGACCAAGCACACATTCTTGATGAAATTAAGCAAGTGTAATTGGTAGTTGTAGTGGCTGCACCAAATCACAAACGGAAGCACAAAGATGGAGCGGCAAAGCCTGTTTATGGTTCAGTGCAGGAGAGTAGGAGTGGAGTTGGAGACGGGACGGGGTCAGAGGCATCTTGTCCTTACCAGGCTGGCCCATTTTCCTATTCATTTCACTAGAGGGGGGGCTTTCCATTTCGCACCTGGGCCGCATCTTCCTGAGATGGAAGCCTTTCCGGATGTCAGCAAGAAGGTGGTCGATAATACAGCCATCGTCCTGTGGCGAGGGTCCTTTCCGGACTGGTGATAGAGGATAGAGAAAGAGGCATATCAAGATACCACATGGCTCGTTATGCTATATAATCTTAGTGTGAATACAAAACATAGTTGGACTCATATGACAGAGATACAGTGCCTTGCAAAAGTATTCACCCCCTTGGCATTTTTCCATTTTTTTTTGCATTACAACCTGTAATTTAAATAGATTTTTATTTGGATTTCATTTAATGGACATACACAAAATAGTCCAAATTGGTGAAATGAAATTTCAAAAATTTCTGAAAAAAAATGAAAAGTGGTAGGTGCATATGTATTCAGCCCCTTTGCTATGAAGCCCCTAAATAATATCTGGTGCAACCAATTACCTTCAGAAGTCACATACTTAGTTAGATTGCACACAGGTGGACTTTATTTAAGTGTCAAATGATCTGTCACATGATCTCAGAATATATACACCTGTTCTGAAAGGCCCCAGAGTCTGCAACACCACTAAGCAAGGGGCACCACCAAGCAAGTGGCACTAAGAAGAACAAGGAGCTCTCCAAACAGGTCAAGGACAAAGTTGTGGAGAACAGATCACAGTTGGGTTATAAAAAAATCTCCAAAACTTTGAACATCCTACGGAGCACCATTAAATACATGATAAAAAAATGTAAAGAATATGGCACCACAACAAACCTGCCAAGAGAGGGCCGCCCACCAAAACTCCCAGACCAGGCAAGGAGGACAGAGAGGCAACAAAGAGACCAAAGATAACCCTGAAGGAGGTGCAAAGCTCCACAGCGGAGATTGGAGTATCTGTCCATAGGACCATTTTAAGCCATACACTCCACAGAGCTAGGTTTTATGGAAGAGTGTCCAGAAAAAAAGCCATTGCTTAAAGAAACAAATAAGCGAACACATTTGGTGTTCGCCAAAAGGCATGTGGGAGACTCCCCAAACATATGGAAGAAGGTACTCTGGTCAGATGAAATTGAACTTTTTGGCCATCAAGGAAAACGCTATGTCTGGTGCAAACCCAACACCACTCATGACCCTGTGAACACTAGCATAATGCTGGTGACAGCATCATGCTGTGGGGATGTTTTTCTTCGTCAGGGACTGGAGAACTGGTCAGAATTTAAGGGATGATGGATGGAACTAAATATGGGGAAATTCTTGACGGAAACCTGTTTCACTCTTCCAGAGATTTCAGACTGGGATGGAGGTTCACCTTCCAGCAGGACAGTGACCCTAAGAATACTGCTAAAGCAACACTCCAGTGGTTTAAGGGGAAACATTTAAATATATTGGAATGGCCTAGTCAAAGCCCAGACCTCAATCCAATTAAGAATCTGTGGTATGACTTAAAGATTGCTGTACACCAGCGGAACCCATCCAACGTGAAGGAGCTGGAGCAGTTTTCTGTTTTTTTAAATCGTATTTCTTTGTTTGTTTCACACAAAAAAAAAAATCTTCAAAGTGTTAGGCATGTTGTGTAAATCAAATGATACAACCCCAACCAAATTTTAAATTTCTATTTTAATTCCAGGTTGTAAGGCAACAAAATAGGAAAAATGCCAAGGGGGGTGAACACTTTCGCAAGCCACTGTATATCAGAAGAACTCACTTATTTCTCCGTTCTCCCCCTTCTGTCTTTTGGATTCCTCCTCCTCAAGCTGCTTCTTCCTTTTCTCCACCTTCACAGCCTGCTCTTTTCTGGTTTTGTTTTCCTGTGGGTATAAATAGAAAATTGAGAAAGCGATTACGCCAAGCCACAAATGTTTATCTTCAGTTTTCTAGTGATGGAAATCAGTATTCATTATTTGCAGTCATCTAAACTTGCTCCTCTGACTTTTAAGGCTTTGATGAAAAGTCCCCTAAAGGTCTTGATGGTGCCAAAAAGCTCCTCCAGGGAAAGATTGTTGACATCCTCACACAGGTAGAGGGCCAGGTCACCCTTCTTCCTCACAATCTCCAAAAAACTGTCCTCCAAATCTCGGCAGGCCTCCAGGTTTTTCTTGGGGAGGGAAACAAACAGTTGAACCATTGCCTTATTAAAGAACACATTTGTATAGTTGATTGACCTCCTCCAAAGAGTTTTAAAACCACAAACTTGTCAATATTGTGATGCATTGAACCACAATAGAATCTAATTCACTGGTTTCATACCTCAAACACCTCTGTGAACTGCTGCTTTACATCGTCCACAGAGTTAGAGACTTTCTTTGATGCTTCTTTCAGTCGATTGAGTAAGGCACTGGCCTCTGCCTGAATGGAGTCCAGGTTGATTCTGAAGGATAAAAATAAATATACAAATGTTTTGGTATGTAATTTGATCATTTATGTATCAATTTCAGGGCTTATAATACATGTATTTTTTTAAATAAAAAGGGTGTTATACCCAGCTGCTTTTTCACAAATCTCAATGTCGTCAGGGAGGTACAACAGCTCTGGGTGGTTCAGCTCTACTTCCTGTAAACAGAATGGTCAGTCATGACTTTATTTATGATTTCCAACTTTGATTTGATTGTCCATGTGAAGTCCGTTAGGTTTCTGTGAGGAGCACTGACCACACAGTTGTTTTTCTTCTCAGAAAAGCACATCCTTATTTAGATTAGTGTTACCTCCAGAATGTGATGGAGCAGGGTAATGCGGCTCTTGTTGGCCTTAGTCTCAGTTAGCATCAGCAGGGAGCTGATCTTAAAGCCCTCAGCATTTCCTGTGTGACATCCCTGTGAACAAACAGAATCAGGAGTTAGAGCTCTTCAGACTGCATAAGTGCTGCATGTTTTTGGGTGAGTAGAATGTCATCCTTTGGAGAGTCCTTACTTACGTAGTTGAGGAAGTTTCCCACATCAAGGATGAGCCTGCAGAAACTGGGCATGAGAGTGCTCACTCTGAGACCTGGGGGGGACATTTTTTTAATGTTGAAATGTTCGACGCAAAATGTTTGTCAAAACAATGATGCAATGGACCTGCATCTCCAACTGGAATAGATACAACCTTTCCAGCACAAGCGACAATTTGGTCTACATAGAACTGCATAGTTAGTCTCGCTCTGTTGATATTTTCACAATGAGCCTTACAGTGTCCTCTGATAGTTTTCACAAATATTTAATTGATGAATAGGGCAGTCAATGTAACATGAGTGTTTATACATTGAAGTTGGTGTTGTCTTACACTGGCATGCTGATTCAACCACCTCTGCTTTGGGCTTGAGCATGTCCAGTACTGAGGCCGTCTCCTCACACAGCAACATGCAGTCTATCCTCAGCTGGTAACTGTGGGGAGACACGAGAGAAAGAGAGGGAGAGGGGATACGAAGTAGGGATGGTACAGGGAGGGGAGAGAGATGCCATAGGGAATTAAGCAAGACAATTCAAGGAAGTGCCAAACGAAAACATACACCAGAATCATCTCCACATAAAGTATCCTGTGAGGTGCCAGAAATATTGAAAGCGAGGAGAGGAACAGCAGTTACCATGGTACAGCCAGGATAGAGATGTAGAATCGGTCTACATTGGCCAACTTGTCTTTTTCACCCTGGAAGAATTTCAGGTTTTCTATCTAGATAGAGAAAGAAAAGAGAGTACTTCAGCTCAGTCATTACCCTCATATTGTTCAATGCTTAACTTATACAAAAAAAATTAAACATTACCCTGTTTTATATATGAAGATAAATTAGGAAAGTACTCCTTATACCAACCTCATGTTTCTCAGGTAAGAGTTTAACAAGTTGCTTCAACACCTCCACATCAAACTTAGTCCGATCCCCATTCTGAATCAAGGACACAAACTCATCATGTGAGCTAGATAGAGGAGCATGGAGAAAAAACATCAGCTCAATGGGGTAAAAACAACACTGAAATCAATACCAACTTAAATGATCAATTACATTACCATTTGAATTGCTTGAGAAATATGTTCAAGTTCAAGTTCTTCTTTACGCCAATAAAGGAGATCTGTAGAGAGAAGAGGGGAACAAATATTTTGTTAGGGAGGTTGTTGTTTTAGGATTCATAATGAGCCATGTTTTTGGTGTGCTCCAGATATGAGAGCTGTAGTGAGTGTTGACCAGTGCACCTCTTTAGGCTCCTTCTTGACAGGAGCAGCTGCCCCCTTGCCTTTGTGTTCGGTCACCGGGAGACAGAACAGCTGCTCAATGCTGGAGTAGTTGGGCTCCCGAGGAGCGTCTTTCTGAGCAGAGGTCCACATGGAATGACCATCTGTGTGTTTGTGAAAGGAGGGAGAGAATAACCACAACACATCTGGAATGATCTAATACAATTATTCTCTATGCTGTGCTATCAGACAATCTTTTCCCCTCTGAAATAGAGAAGACTGCCTCTGTAAACGAAGGGGAGGTTCATTAAAGAGAGATGCCATGGTTATTCACTCACCAGTGACAGCTCTGAGCTTCTGCCAGTTGAGCTTCTTCATCCTCAGGGTGGGGCAGCGGCCTGCCTTGGAGGAGGCAGAACATGCACACCCCAGGGATTGGCTTCTTTGGGCCACCCCCATCTCACCCATGCCAGGAGGAGGTGGTGGTGGTGGTGGAGGCATGACTGACATAGCGGGCAAGGGTGGGGGTGGGCACCCTGGGGGCACCCCCATCCCTGGTAAAGGCGGAGGTGGTGGGGGTACTCCACCTCCTGTGTGTGGTAGTGTCGGAGCGGGGGGAGGAGGAAGGGAAGGGTGTGAGGGCGTTGGAACAGAAGACACTTGGGAGGTTGTGGGGCATTTGGTCAGTATTTCTTGGTCATTGTCCACCTTATCAGTCTGAACAGCCTTTTCAATCTTCTTGGGTGGCAGACCATCCACAGCATGGACACCAGCAGTCTTGCGCTTGGAGAACACCAGGCGTTGCATAATCGTCTCACAGGAGTCCATTGGAGCTGGAGCACAGAATCATACACAAACACTGAAATCTACAGAATTGTGCCTACATGTAACCCCCCCCCAAAATATTCTATGCACTTTTGCTCTTCGTCTACATTCACCCAGACTCCAGTCCTTTGCCCAAAACTCTCTTAGGAGACAAATAATTGCCTCAGAGGACTCACAGTCTTGATCCAGCAATATGGCCCTGTTAGTGAGGGCCTCCAGGGTCTGCCAGATGTCAGCCCTGTCGGGTCCCAGCAGCAGCAGGGCCTGTAGGATGGACAGCAGCTGGAGGGATGACGGAGACCTGCTCACCTGGAGGGGGACCAACACACAACCAAACCTTATTAAAGTGCATTTGTAATTCAATTGTTTACTAGACTTGCCTTGATGTTAAGAGAAGGTGGCCTGCGGTGTTATGGTCGTGCAGCTGACGGCTGTGCTCACTTTGTTGAAGAGGGTGGTGAACACCTCCTGGTGACTGCTCATGTCGATGCCTCCATAGACCCTCAACAGCTCCTCCTCATCCTCAACCATAGCCTCTTCAAACGCTTCACACTGAATGATCAAGTCCTCATCCTCCTCATCTCTGGAGGTCACACACACACACCAAGTAATTTATTCAAAAGGGCCTAATGAGCAAGTAGGCTACGTTTACATGTGTACTTCCCACTTGCACATCAAATCAACAAGTAAATTAACAAATGTTAAAATAAATACATGTTTTGTTGAACATTTCACTCACGTTATGTGCTCATGTGCTTGACCAATGCATGGGCATTTAATTTATCTGCACACAACAAAAAAGTCACAATGAAATTGAGGAAGTCAGTCAAGGCACTCACCTCAATTTGGGCAGTATATCAAGTAACTGTAATCCTGGAAAAAAGAAACAGTGCACTTAATAAGGCAGTGATAAAGACAACGATCCACTTTCAAATTGATCAGTTTCGTACTTTGTACTATTAAAAAGTTGGAACACCACGGAGTGTAAACATGAATTTGTGTGATGGGAATCAGCATGTGATTTTGATCACAGGTGAGTGATTTAGGATATAATGAATCAATCTGCAGTGGAGTGGGGATGTGGAACGACTTCTAACAAAAGACACAAAAGACACAAAAGGATGTGAATGGCAACCTGACAGACTTCAGATGAGCTTCTGTTGTTGGCTTCTGATTGCAGCTAATTTGCCATCATAAAAAGGTAGGCCTACATCGAAGCCAGTTCCTGGACAATACTGTAACCTGTCAAGAACCATAATATTGTACATACAATGTTGATAGGACTACTATGCCCATATTTCTTCAACAAATTCAGCACACATCTCTATAGACCTAATCTTGATTTCCCAGATAAAACACTGATTTTCCCAAAACAAAAAATGATTCCGGTACCACCATCTATGTCAAATACAAATGAATAGGCCTACTTTCAAACCTAAATATTTGAGGTTTGCCCAATATTCAAGTGTTTAGGGACGAGATAGCCCAGTGAGCACCATTTCGACACCGAAGTCTGTGCAGTTGAAAAGATCTTGAAATTTGGTCTGTCCGTCCTGGCCAGACAGATCGTTTTTTTGGTCTGTGGATGTTAAAAATCAGGGCCAGGGTGGGGACGGACATAGACGTCAATAACTTATTCAGATTTGGTCCGGTTTGGACCGGAATTGATTTCAACCTCCATAGATGCAAGGCCCGAACCGACCTCGATTTGGCTCGAACATAGACGTCTATGATTGGGTCAGATTTGGTCTGGTCCCGTCCAGACCAAATCTGAACCAATCATAGACGTCTATGATTCACAAGTACAGTACAGTACAGTAAAGTAGAATATTTATTCAGTACAGTAGAATACAGTAATGTACAGTAGAGTATGGTCCAGTACAATACAGTAGAGTACAGAATACTAGAGCACATTAGAGTAAAGTACAGCATTCTGGGTTCTACTGTACTGAACTCTAATGTACTGCAATATGCTCTACTATACTGAACTAAACTCTGCTGTGCTCTACTGTATTGTGCTGCACTGTACTGTGCTGTCTCAACCTGTAAGACATAGAGGTTTGGTCCAGACTGACCAAATGTGGTCTTCTTCGGGGCGGGGTTCATTAGAATAATACCCAGCATGATTTGAAAGTGTTCCTTTTCACATTTACATATTGGGCCATTAGCAGACACTCTTATCCAGAGCAACTTACAGTCAGTGCATTAAACTAAGGTAAATAAACAACCCCTATTCACAGTCATAGCAAGAAAAACGTGTCTGTAACCGTTATTGAGAATATTATTGTAGTTGAAGTGTTCTGTTGTTGTTGTTTTTTAAATTGTGTCTGAAATCTCTGAACATGATCACTGCCAGTTCTAAAGCTTTTGAAACAGCTAAAATAGAAAAAGCTAACGTGATAGATGGGAGGAGAAATAAACATTCCATTCTGCACTCTTTGGTTTGCTCCAGTTTCCTATTTTAATTGTAGTTCAAAATGTTGAATGTGATAGAATGCTTTCTTCATTGATATGTAGATACACAGTACCAGTCAAAAGTTTGGACACACCTACTCATTCAAGGTTAAATATATATATATATTTTTACATTGTAGAATAATAGTGAAGACATCAAAACTATGAAATAACACATGGAATAATGTAGTAACCAACAACGTGTTAAACAGATCAAAATATATTTTATATTTGAGGTTCTTTAAAGTAGCCACCCTTTGCCTTGATGACAGCTTTGCACACTCTTGAAATTTTCTCAACCAGATTCACCTGGAATTCTTGTCCAACAGTTTTGAAGAAGTTCCCACATATGCTGAGCACTTGTTGGCTGCTTTTCCTTCACGCTGTGGTCCAACTTATCCCAAACCATCTCAATTGGATTGAGGTTGGGTGATTGTGGAGGCCAAGTCATCTGATGCAGCACTCCATCACTCTCCTTCTTGGTCAAATAGCCCATACACAGCCTGTGTTGGGTCATTGTCCTGTTGATAAACAAATGATAGTCCCACTAAGCGCAAACCAGATCGGATGGCGTATCGCTGTAGAATGCTGTGGTAGACATGCTTGTTAAGTGTGCCTTGAATTCTAAATAAATCACTGACAGGGTCACCAGCAAAGCACCCCCACACCATCACACCTCCTCCTCCATGCTTCACCGTGGGAACCATACATGCAGAGATCATACTTTTGCCTACTCTGCGTCTCAGAAAGACATGACGCTTCAAACCAAAAATCTAAAATTTGGACTCATCAGACCAAAGGACAGATTTCCAGCTGTCTAATGTCCACTGCTCGTGTCTCTTGGCCCAACCAAGTCTCTTCCTCTTATCGGTGTCCTTTACTAGTGGTTTCTTTGCAGCAATTTGACCATGGTACTTTTTTAATGCTTTAAGGTACCATGATTCAAATTACAGTCCTATCTGGTGCAGAGACAGGAAACAATATCCTCTAAACAGTTGATGTTAAGATGTGTCTGTTACTAACTGAACTCCTTGAAGCATTTATTTGTTTAGATGTGTCTGCAACTCCTTGAAGCATTTATTTAGGCTGCAATTTCTGAGGCTGGTAACTCTAATGAACTTATCCTCTGCAGCAGAGGTAACTCTGGGTCTTACTTACCTGTGGAGGTCCTCATGAGAGCCAGTTTCATCATAGAACTTGATGGTTTTTGCGAATGCACTTGAATACACTTTCAAAGTTCTTGACATTTTCAGGCTTGACTGACCTTCATGTCCTCTTAAGGATCGGACCCTTTTTTTCAATTTTCGCTGAAAATGACATACCCAAATCTAACTGCCTGTAGCTCAGGACCTGCATCAAGGATATGCATATTCTTGATACCATTTGAAAGGAAAAACTTTGAAGTTTGTGGAAATGGGAAATTAATGTAGGAGAATTTAAGACATTAGATCTGGTAAAATATTATACAAAGACAAAAAAAACGTGTTATTTTAAAAGCAAGAGAAAGGCCATAATGTATTATTACAGGTTAGGCACAATTTTGATTTTGGCCACCTGATGGCAGCAGTGTATGTGCAAAGTTTTAGACTGATTCAATGAACCATTGCATTTCTGTTCAAAATGTTGTATCAAGACTGCCCAAATGTGCCTAATTGGTTTATTAATACATTTTCAAGTTCATAACTGTGCACTCTCCTCAAACAATAGCACGACATTATTTCACCTTAATAGCTACTGTAAATTTGACAGTGCTGTTAGATTAACAAGAATTTAAGCTTTCTGCCCATATCAGATGTGTCAATGTCCTGGGAAATGTTCTTGTTACTTACAACCTCATGCTAATCACATTAGCCTACATTAGCTCAACCGTCCTGAGGGGGGGACACCGATCCCATAGAGGTTAAAGTAATGATGGACTGTTGTTTCTCTTTGCTTATTTGAACTGTTCTTGCCATAATATGGTCTTTCACTACCTCATGAAGCTGGTTGAGAGAATGCCAAAAGTGTGCAAAGCTGTCATCAAGGCAAAGGGTAGCTACTTTGAAAAATCTCAAATATAAAATAAACAATATTTGTTTAACACTTTTATGGTTACTACATGATTCCATATGTGTTATTTCATAGTTTTGATGTCTTCACTATTATTCTACAATGTAGAAAATACTAAAAATACAGAAAACCCTTGAATGAGTAGGTGTGTCCAAACTTTTGACTGGTACTGTATGTGAATTTATGTACGGTTGAAATTTGGCCATAGAAACAATGACCGGAAAAATAAGTATTCTCAACGTCCGTAAAATAAGTATTTTTAACATATGTTAATGACGTCTTTTCAAAGTCTGTAAAATATGTATTTTCAACGTCCGGAAAATACATATTTTCAACTTTCAATCAGAACCGTAAATTCACCTAATTTTCACCTTCATTTCTCCCAACGCTCACTGGGAGGGGACAGATTGCAAGCAGGCATATAGCTAAAATGACACAGTGACATACATTAGTAATGGAAATGTTGCCAAATGGCCTATTTTCATTCCCATTTGTCTGGTGTTTCTCAATAGGGAAACAACCTTTTTGTTATTAACAATGTGCCACTGTGTGACCTTGCAGATGAACTGAGTGGCTGAGTAGTGAAGATAAACAATGCGCTGTACCAATGAACTCCTTGCGCATCTTATCTCTCTGTTGCAGGTCATCTGTCCCAAAGATGATGGCGTTGATGACACTGAGGAGGGTGACCATGTAGGGCACGTTGTCTGTGGCCTGCAGCTCGTTCATGATCACACTGAAGCGATACTGCTGGGTCTTCACACCCTGGGAGCCAAAGTAACACATGAGTCATTCTGTATGTCATTCACTCCTGCTGTGTGAGGACAGCTTCTATCCCCATAATGCTCTAATATTGATCAGTGAGTAACGTTTATCAAAGTATTGACAACTACGGACATTGCTAGAAAACCCAAAGCGGTCACTTCAGCATTTCAACACTCGAGGGCATTACTAGGTGCATATGGTTGTTTCAGTAATGTCTGGGTTGATTAAAAATGACTTTAATTTGCCTATTTAATGAGATTCCTTTGAGCTGAAATAGCATGTTACAAAAAACCTGTCATATCTGATTTCAGTACATTTTCATCAAAAGCACACAGATTGTTATTTATAATTTTCCTAGAAGCATTGTTAATTTTCTCTCGTGATCCTTCCTAAATCAGAACTTGGCCACTTATTCTGTAGGTGCCTGGTATATAGCCTCTGTCAATCAGTGACAGCTTATCTGGTTGTATGACACTTGCCTTGTAGTGGTCCAAGGCATCCATGGCCAGACGGTACCCATCAGAGGAGAACATGCTCAGGGCAGAAAGCAGCTCAAACACCTGCTTCTTCACCATGGTGTTGGACGTGTCCAAGGCTGTGATAAGACAAAGTCACAGACATCAGTCAGTGTACACATGGTCATTGTCCTCATATTCCCTCCTACCTTTCTCCTTCTCCCTTGTCTGGTGTCCTCTAGGATGTTATGGCTCATCTTAAGACAATGTAAAGTGAACTTACCTTTACAAAAAAGTGTTTTGTTTGTGATAAGTTTGTCAGTGTGTGGGAAGATGTTGCAATGCACTGTAACCTCCACACAATGTCCCCCTCCATACACTGTGTCTGAAACAATGGCCTATATCTGACCTGAATTCTGTTGCCATGGTACTTCTTTGAAATTCCTAAATCTACTTAGGTATTTTGTGGGGTTGATTTTATATTGGATTACAATTATGTACAACTGAATACTAATTATTAAGTATTATTCTCACACACACACACACACACACACACACACACACACACACACACACACACACACACACACACACACACACACACACACACACACACACACACACACACACACACACACACACACACACACACACCATTTTATTAGGTACACCACATGTTCACGAAAATGTTTCGCTCCAGAGAGTGGGTCACGTGGCAGTGGCTTGCTATATAAAGCAGGCAGACAGGCATTGCAACATTTAGTTACAGATTGAACGTTAGAATTGGCAAAACGAGTGACGTAAGCAACCTTGAGCGTGGTATGATTGCCAATGCCAGGCTCCCCATTTCCAGTATCTTAGAAATGGCCAGATCCTGGGCTTTTCACGCACGACAGTGTCTATGGTTTACAGAGAATGGTGTGACCACCAAAAAACATCCAGTCAGCATCAGTCCTGTAGGCAAAAACAACTCGTTGATGATAGGTCGAAGGAGAATGGCAAGAATCGTGCAAGCTAACAGGTGGACCACAAACAGGCAAATAACGACGCAGTACAACAGTGGTGTGCAGAACGGCCTCTCGGAAAACACTATTATTTTGTCCTTGTTATAGATGGGCTATTACAGCAGACGACCACACCAGGTTCTACTCCTATTAGCTAAAAACAAGAAGAAGCGGCTCTTGTGGGCTCGCGATCCCAAACACTGGACAACTGAGGAGTGGAAAAGCATCGCTTGGTCCGACGAATCCCAGTTCCTGTTGTGTCATGCTGATGGCAGAGTTAGGATTTGGCGTAAGCAGCATGAGCCTATGGCCCCATCCTGTCTGGTGGCGGTGGTGTAATGGTGTGGGGAATGCTTTCCTTGCACATGTTAGGTCCCTTGATACCAATTAAGCAATGTTTCCATGCCTCAAAGTACCTAATAAACTGGCCACTGAGTGTCTATATATACTGTGTATGTATATAAAAGGCTAATTCGTGGAACCTCTCGTGGAAGGTGTGTGTGATGCCATAGCTTTAAACACTGTATATCTCCTCAGTCCTAGGTGCTGTCGAACCTTGGGAGAGTTTGCGGATGTAGCCCTCATTCTCCACGATAAAGTTGATCCCAGACGAGGAGTTCATGATGGCCCGGACACAGCTGACACAGGTGAGCTGCAGGAGGGCATCTGCGATGCGGGAGCAGCCCCTCCCAGACAGACTGTCCAGGGCCTCCAGCAGCAAGTCCAGCCCACTCAGCTCCAGGAACTGGACCATCCAGGACTCCTCGCTGCCCTCCAGACGACGCTTCAGCCCAGAGTAGTTGACCACACTGGGCACCTGGAGCATGAGGATGCACAGCTCTGGGTCTGCACTCTCCAGGTTGGCCTCCAGCTGGGTGTCTGAGTCCTGGGAGGAGCCCAGATGGCTCCTCACTGTCGCCCACTTCCTCTTCCCGTCCGACTTCACTGACATGGCGATGGAAAGGGTCTGTGGAGGGAAGTTAAGGTAGTTTAATTAATGAATTGACACAGTGATGGGCAGAGGGTTTGTGGAGGGAAGGGAACGAGGTTCAATTCAGTGTCGTGGTGAGACTTTTGGTTTGCTGGACTGCAGTTTTGTTTGATAGAGTCTAATGTAAACATACATCTGTTTTCTATAAAGTGCTGAAAGTGGTGGAGAGTTCATTATATTTTGATGGTCAAAATGTTATTGGGATGTTTTTTTTGCAAACAAACCATATACTATTTGACCTGCAGATAGGCCTTTGCATAAATATATCCTGGCTAAAGGATTCATGCATTTATCACAACATAGCACATTCATAGGAAATGACAGCTCTGCACATTGGGGGACAAGTGAAAGATATGTCAGCAGTCCTGTCATTACTAGTCCTGCCAAACATTCAAACATAATCCTGTAGTAAAAGGGCAGGGACTCGCTGTCAGCTAATCAACAGCAAACACAAAGACAGGCACATGACACTCAGTGTATCTTTATGGGAGATATATTATATTCTGTGTATATACTTTATTTTCAATTACATCCAACTGTGAACAAGATTTTGAGTAGAGTTGCAAAGGGAGGGTATATTACCGGAGACTTGAGAAGTTTACCAGTAAACCACCAGCATTTTTGGTATCTTTTTGGTATCTTTGTATGTAATCTATCACAAGACATCTGGCGGCCCTATTGGGATTATTACAGGTGTCTGTAATTATCTCTGGCCCTTTGTTGGGACTCATCATGTGTAAAATATATTAAACTAAAATAAAAAATGGAATGACAAAGCTGTAAAACATGATCCCAAATATAAACCCTCACCTTAGTGAATACCATTGGTGTTTAATGTGAAGGTTTCAGAATTTTACTATGTCAATATGTATTTGTTGTAAATGTTTTGGCATCAAACTGGTGGAAGCTGAGAAAAAAAGTAAATAGTTGGAAGAGTTGCAGAGTTCATTGAAAATTATACCATTGTTGATTAGAAGCTTTGATCATTAATTCGGCTATTTTCTCTTGAACCATATGGTCTATCTAGAAACTCGTGGACAATATGGACACAGATATAAAAAATGAATACCATATTAAAAGGGTTTCAAGTATAAATGACCAAAGTTACGATAGATTTAGCTTTAGCAAATTACCAGTAGCTTTGCAAACCTAGTTTTGAGTAATATGCTGCAAAACAAAAGTATCATTGTGAAGCGAAAAATATCACCCAGGATATCCCTTAGCTCATCTGGTCTTTTAGCAAAACCGGCTGAATTGGTGCAAATGCACACATTGATCACACAAGTGACCTTTTCTGGCATAACCTTAGCTCAGAATACGGCTCTTGGACTTCAGGAAACAGCAGAGGGAACACCCCCCTATCCACATCGATGGAACAGTAGTGGAGAGGGTAGTAAGTTTTAAGTTCCTCGGCATACACATCACAGACAAAATGAATTGGTCCACTCACACAGACAGCATCGTGAAGAAGGCGCAGCAGCGTCTCTTCAACCTCAGGAGGCTGAAGAAATTCGGCTTGTCACCAAAAGCACTCACAAACTTCTACAAATGCACAATCGAGAGCATCCTGGCGGGCTGCATCACCGCCTGGTACGGCAACTGCTCAGCCCACAACCGTAAGGCTCTCCAGAGGGTAGTGAGGTCTGTACAACGCATCACCGGGGGCAAACTACCTGCCCTCCAGGACACCTACACCACCCGATGTTACAGGAAGGCCATAAAGATCATCAAGGACATCAACCACCCGAGCCACTGACTGTTCACCCCGCTATCATCCAGAAGGCGAGGTCAGTACAAGTGCATCAAAGCTGGGACCGAGAGACTGAAAAACAGCTTCTATCTCAAGGCCATCAGACTGTTAAACAGCCACCACTAACATTGAGTGGCTGCTGCCAACACACTGACACTGACTCAACTCCAGCCACTTTAATAATGGGAATTGATCGGAAATGATGTAAATATATCACTAGCCACTTTAAACAATGCTACCTTATATAATGTTACATACCCTACATTATTCATCTCATATGCATACGTATATACTGTACTCTATATCATCGACTGCATCCTTATGTAATACATGTATCACTAGCCACTTTAACTATGCCACTTTGTTTACATACTCATCTCATATGTATATACTGTACTCGATACCATCCTGCCTATGCTGCCTATGCTGCTCTGTACCATCACTCATTCATATATCTTTATGTACATATTCTTTATCCCCTTACACTGTGTATAAGACAGTAGTTTTGGAATTGTTAGTTAGATTACTTGTTGGTTATTACTGCATTGTCGGAACTAGAAGCACAAGCATTTCGCTACACTCGCATTAACATCTGCTAACCATGTATGTGACAAATAAAATTGGATTTGATTTGATTTGAATACGGCTCTTTTGTATCAACCTGTCCCACCCTCACCTACGCACAACATCCCCTGCAAGCTCCCACACTCACTCATAAATAACAGGGTAGGGAATGAGCCTAAGAAAGGTGGAAAAATATATAAATAATTCATCTATAATCGCAGACATCTGATCTAATGAATAACTGTAGGGGTATAATTCTCCTCCCAAAATGAGTTACTTATTTCAATAACATTAGTTATTTCACACTTGGCAAGACTAACCTATACAGATGGCATTGGAAAGGCAAATACATATCAACAGCTCAAACTGCAGCTCTGCACACACTGCAGTAATATGGATGGTTCCAAGCCCCCGTCTGCCTCTCTCTATATCTACACAACACATGGCTTAGCTCAGGAATCCGGGCTATTTCAGTGATGTTTCTGTGTGGTGTTTTATGTAAAAGTCTCTCATGAAACTCACTGAGCAGAATGTCAAGTGAGTCAAAACTGGGTACTGATGACAAGACTCCACCACAGTGGGAATTTACATGGAACTAAAGTCAACTCTAAAATGTAACAAACTGTAAACTCCTACAACTTTCCATTCAGTTCTCAAGTTCCCGATAATTCAACAGGCCGAAAAAGGAGCTGCTCGTTTCCAGACACATTTGGCAAATAATTTGTCGGCTTCAACTTTGGCGGGGCTGATTCTCTCGGACTTGGACTGCCAGTGCGACAGTGTTACCGAGCAAGCCAGGAAGACAATTTCCTTTCACAATAGGCTTTCTCATCCCCCATAAAAGAGCTCTGTTCAATAGCTACAGAATGGGAGGAATATCTCCTGCTTCACTGGTTGCTTTCTGACGACTAATGGGTTTTATACTCAACAAGCATCTGAACACATTCTAACAAGGATTTACAATCTATTCATCTGCACAGAGTGATGTACTGTAGGGTCACTGGGGAATAGAACATTTTAGTCCAGGTGAATTCCACCACATTAGTCATGGACACAGTCATGGACACAGGGGAAGTACATTTGAAATGCATTAACATTAACATTATGTCACGCCTTGGTCGAAGTATTTTGTGTTTATCTTTATGTATTGGGTCAGACCAGGGTGTGGCATGGGGTTTTTGCATTGTGGTGTGTTTTGTCTTGGGGTTTTGGTGTGTATGTATTGGGATTGTAGCTAGTGGGGTGATCTAGCAAAGTCTATGGCTGTCTGGAGTGGTTCTCAATCAGAGTCAGGTGTTTATCGTTGTCTCTGATTGGGAACCATATTTAGGCAGCCATATTCTTTGGTTGTTTTGTGGGTGATTGTCGTTAGTGTCCTTGTAACTGTCTAGTGTTAGTTTGACAAGTATAGGCTGTTTTGGTTTTCGTTACGTTTATTGTTTTGTAGTGTTTGTGTTATTTCGTGTTTACGTTTGTTTGATTAAACATGGATCGCAATCTACACGCTGCGTTTTGGTCCGACTCTCCTTCACCACACCTAGAAAACCGTTACACATTAGGTAGCAGGACAGTCAGCAGGACTTTCCAACATGGGTCAGGTGCTTTTCAGTAGGAACTAACAAGGGAACAACTTTCCTGAGACAGGAAACACAAGACAAACATGGTGCCACAACAATGTTCATTTTTAAAATGTAATTTCTCACACAATTCTGACCTGACCTCAGTTATATAGAGAGAGAGAGCATCTGTTAATAAACAAACTGCTGGTTCTCAATGCAGGACCAACCGTGGATCATCTGAATAAAAAGGATGACAATTACATTCTTTATTAGCTTGTTGCTTCTGCACATTTTTCTACTTTAACCAATATTAACATTAGCTCAGTGACAGCTCCCACATACCACAACTCACAGTGGCTTACTTACTGCATGTCAGGAATACACTCCTCCTGTTCTCAAGGGAAGCTGCCTACATTCAAACAAACCAACCCACCAACCCACTGTTCTACTGTAAAAATAGAGTGCTATTATATAAGAAAAATGATCCGCATTTATT
Source organism: Oncorhynchus keta (assembly GCF_023373465.1). Taxonomy (NCBI): domain Eukaryota; kingdom Metazoa; phylum Chordata; class Actinopteri; order Salmoniformes; family Salmonidae; genus Oncorhynchus; species Oncorhynchus keta. Next base: position 32,622,188 of record NC_068455.1, on the reverse strand, counting down.
TCCTTGTAAGAACTCAGCCAACATATACAGTGTAGATATGTCTGCATTTGCCATGGAAAGAGTCTCACAATCTATTAGTTTATTCGTACCACCTTGAGAGCAGGGGGATTTTGTGTAAGCCAAACAGAAGAGAGTAAATAAACAGTAACATGTACCGGGGCTGGGATAAGAATTGAACCAGATGAAAGCCAGTGTTTATGGAATCTATCTGATTTGTTGTCCTTTAACTGGAATGCCAGGCTTGAGAGAGAGAGACCCATGATGCCTCAGAACTGTCTCTGAACAAACATTGTTGCCTGCAGTATAGCTGACTGTGGTGTTTTTATAATGCAGACTTAAGCCATAAGAAAAGCTTGTTTAAAAACAGAGCTCCCTGGAACTCTTGTAAAAATCTTGAATTGTCATTGATAACATCTCACATTCATTTCTAAACATTCAATTAAGCATCTGTAACATATTTGTAACATATTTGTAACATATTTGCCCAAAACAGCCAATGTGTTGGCCATGTCCCTCTCTTCACATCTGGTATTCATTTTCTAGAACTAGTAGCCTGTTATGAATTCCTCGCTTCACTTGCTATCTTCATTGATGTTTCTTCTTTGAAGTGGTTGAATTTAAATCCTGTTGATGTTATTGACTGACAATGTTTTAAAACCTATAAGTTCAGACCTGTGAGTTCACCAGAGCAGATGTCTGACAGAACTATTAGGAATAATTTCTCATGGTCTTGATTCTGTTTTTTATAGTCTCAGATATTTGGCCATGGACTTTAAGACATTATGACCATGTTGTTATGGCAATGCATTTTGAGGGCTGCAGTATAGCCCAGTGAATACTGTTGCACTCCACAGCTATGAGGGTATGCTGTGAGTCACAAAGCCCTGAGTGGGTTGCTTTTTCTTAGTGGCAATTATACAGAGTGATATTTCAGAGCCCTCTCATCCTGGTTCTAATGATGACTTTGAGCGTGACTTGCCTTGAACAATAAATCCATGCGATGCTCCTGCACTCCTTGTTGCATGAACGGGCCCACAGAGACTGATGTATGAAGAAAATGTCTGCACTCACTACTAATTTACTAAAATGTTTAAAAATATGTATATAATAAGCAGAGCCTAATGTAAACAGGGCTGAGGTCTCCAACAGAATTTGGGCAGTGTATCCCAACCTTGTTACTGTTAAACAGTTCAATGCAACACACATTTTTTTTACTTTATTTAACTAGGCAAGTCAGTTAAGAATAAATTCTTATTTTCAATGACAGCCTAGTGGGTTAACTGCCTGTTCAGGGGCAGAATGACAGATTTGAACCTTGTCAGCTCAGGGATTTGAACTTGCAACCTTCTGGGTACTAGTCCAACACTCTAACCACTAGGCTACCCTGCCGCCCCAAAATGATCTTATTAGCTGGATGTGAATATGTAACAAATGTATTAAATTTGTAATAATTTTCATTTATATTCTATTGGCCCACATCTGTCTGTGTTTCTGTTAACAGGGACCAGCTGACTCCACTGATGTAACCTGTCCTGCATCACACACAAGCAGTCCTCCATTCTATGGGAAATACTAAGAGAATGTTTGACCATTTCCAAAAAGATGAATATGCATTATGTCAGGATATTCACTCGTGTTGTAACAATATGTTATGATAAATAGGAGATAATGGGGGATGTGATGCCAATAACCATCTGTTGTATACATGTTCAATAGGCTTTACAGGTAGTTCATGTTTTGTCAGTAGCCTTAGATTATTCTTTGGAACAGATGTGAAAATATGTTTCTGGTTGATAATCATGTGAAGTAGCCTGCCCTAGTCCGGAGGATTCCAATGTTTTAGGACCGTCTTTATTTTGCGCTCCTGTCCGCGGCTTATAAAGGCGAACTCCGCTAACTCGTTTAGATTGCCTAATGGAATGATTGTCTTCAGAACACTAATTTCCCTTTCAAGACATCTAAACAGGTCGTTGTCTGAAGTTCTCATAAATAGCCTACCGATGCGCTAAAATACATTTAAATTTAAACCGTTTCCAGTTGCGCTGCTTTACCTGAGATTATGCCAGAAATAACCACTTGAAGAATCGCGTCCTCCGATTGTGGCCAGATAACGAACGTCCCTTTCCAGCCTCCACGCGCCTTTTTCTTTCGTACTTTACCAGGATGCCTCTCTGCAATGTATGTAGTGGAAAATGGATGGGGATGGTTAGGAAGATTTCAGTTTAGACCTGGATCTCCTTGCAGTTTACACATGAGTGTGACGATGTTGCAGGCACAGCTGGATGGCCCCTCCCACGCCCTGAACTCAGCTAGCCCAGCTGGACAGCATACTTTATTGTGGCATGGGGTTGAGATAGGTAGAAGACAAATGTCCCAACAGGTTGCAATAAAGTAGCCAATATATCATATTCTATTTTGTAGCCTGCTATTCTGTTGTATTCTATTTTGTTGTATTCTATTTGCATAGGAATCTTGTCTTTCAAAAGTCTCCATGGGAAAAGGTGATACCAGGCAGTTTCTTATTGGAATGTCACTTAGCGATGCTTACAAAAACGTTATCTGCCTCAGGATTACAGTCTTTTAGCCCGATTACCCTGACCACGTGGTAAACCCAAGCGGCCAGGCCTAACTTAGTTTGAAGATTAAAGATAATAATTATCTTAAACCAAGGGCCAAACCAGGCTTAATTAGTCTATCCATCATTGCTCCAAAACACAAGGATAACTAGTTCATACACAAACCCTAACATAGAAAATAAAACCTAGAACCCCACATAGAAATAATAACCTAGACTAAAACCCCTAGTCACACCCTGACCTACTCTACCATAGAAAATATAGGCTTTCTATGGTCAGGACGTGACAGTATCATGTCTTCCATGTATGCTGTTACTGTTTTGAGTGTTAATTCATTCATAACTAATACATCTATTAATTGGTTTGAGTAAATGCATTTCTCGTTTATAGAGTAACTCTTTGATTGACTACTTCATCATTTAGAACTGGTAAATGATCAATCGTAGAGTTAATTACACACACGTGTATGCTTTGCGGACTGGGACCAGAAATCGGCTTTGGCATTTCTAACCCATTTCTTTCCTTGAGGCCCCCATTATTAGCCAGATAATAATCAGAAAAAAATAAAACACATGCAAATAAATGTAGACAGTACAAATAAGCCAAAAACGGACCAGTCCATCTTGCATTTGACCAAAATGTTAGATGGCCAGTCTGCCCCTGTCTTTGTGTGGGTGTGTGATTGTTGTTCTCTTCTCAGAAAGCTCTAAATCATTCTAGGAACTGAACAGACTGGCATTGTTTACAGGGCCGGACTAACTCATTTGGGGCCCCAGGGCACCTACCTCCAGGGGTCCTACCAGCCTCTCAGGGAATGCTGCAATAACGGGCTTTCCATGAAACTGGCTGCATTACCTTCCTCTGTAAGCCACAAGCCCACATCCAGACATCCAGAAGTGAAACCAGAGTGTATTATGCCATAATAACCCATATGAAATGTTCATGAATGTACCCCCTCTTACCTTTGTTTCAAACATTTGTTATTTTAATTTTTTTAAATGATGTCCTGATATTACTGTTATATCTAGCGTAGCTGTAGACAAACACACATCTGCACGGTTTCACATTTTACATCACACTCGTTTAATGACATGTACGCTCATTCTCACAACCCATTAATCCGTAAAGCAGCACACTGTCATAAACCATAACAACATACAGTACGACTTACAGCACGTCGTTCCATACATAACAATTACCATATTATAATGGCCAGTCTGGTACAGTTTGCATAGGTAAATAAATATTACACTTTGACACCAAAAAGTTAATATTTGTTAATTATTTACAACATTTTCATGTCACAATGATATCCCAAATGGATCACTTTAAAGTCAGCAAAAAGTATTTGAATATGCCACACTTGACCAAATAGATCAACATGCTTGCATATCATTGTAATTCAATACGTATAATTTTAAATCCACAATATCGTGCAAGTTCGATAATAAATTACGTGTAGTGCACTTAAACTACACCTCCCATAATGATATGTTTTCAGGAAGTGAATGAGTCCGAATTGGAAGTTCGAAACGTTCAACCCATACGTGCTACAACAACAAACATATTTAGGACGTTGATTTAACGTTTGTTTTGGTAGCTATTATATTGTACGAAAGAAAGATAACATGACAGGAAAGACAGCGAAAGACCTTTTACAGATGGACCTATATGGCCTACTGGGTATTAAAGACACAGCGACAGCGAAAGAGGTGAGTGATGGCTAGTTAGCAATAAGGAGCTAGCTTGCTAACTAGCTACTTTAGACAACTAACGTTAACTAGCTAGCTTACAAACTTTGACGCCTTGTGTAATTTAGCAGTAGGTTAGTTAGCTAGTTGCTTTGAAGTTGGTACATAATAACATAGATAAAGACCTATCTCTGCTCTTCCAAAAGGTGCTAGCACAGACGGAAGTGGGTTGTTATACTTAAGCGAGCTAGCTCTGATCCAGTCACCCGACGACAACAACGAGTTGCCTCTGTTGTGTTAGTAGAGGGACGAGCACTTAGCCCTGGACCAGAGCTACCAGCTAGGTTGGTTATGAACAAAGCAAGCTAACGTTAGTTACCTAATATTTTTTTAGGTCAGAATTTGTACATCATGGATAATGTCATTAGCAATATTTTTACCAAGCCTGTAGGTCTTGTGTGTTCTAAGTAAAGTATCTTCAAATTGCCACTAAGTGGCGGCATAGTACTGTTCAAAATTCAATGTGTCTCGTGGTCCTATGACAGTTTTATTAAGATAACACAGAGCCAGCCATTTCTGTAGATGTGGGTTGTATCTGAAGGAAGCATGCAGATGAAGTGCAACACCTCCTGGGACAGATGTCTTCTGAAATTATAAATCAGACTCATAAGCCAATGCATCACGTTGCCAAAACGTGGCTTCCTTGTCTAGTACTATAAGAAGGTCCTGTTTGATTCTCCCAAGGGATACCAACAAGTACCGGCTGAGCCAGCATTTGGATAAGTTCAAGAAACAAATTCTCTTCCTCAATATCTCTTATTGTTTGCCAATCAGAAAGTGTACTGCAGTCTGCATGTTAAACAAGTATCATGTTTGATTGCTTGCTCAAACAAAAGGCTGCTCCACCTAATTGAAACATAGTCTGAATGACATTATGTGCAGACATGGGTATTTGGTTTGCTCTGGTAAGATTCCCCTTCCCTTGTCCTATTTTCCCTGCCCATGCACCATGGGTGACAGGCCTGCTACATGTGTGTCCCCAAATCCAGTCATTTTCACGACCACCTCCGTGCTAAATTTTCAGCTCCTAAAATCTGCAGGCCAGAAGGAAATTAACATTGCTGCCAAATTGTGGGAAGAATTCAATTTCTTAATTGGATTTCAAAGTCTCATCCACCCCAGAGGAGCATTTGAGGGAAGTTAGTGGTTGTGGCTTGGCCAGAAAGAGTCCCTGAAATGGGGAGCTGAGTTTTGTGAGGTTTGCTGATGGTCAGGAAAGATAGTGAGCAGTAGTGCATACACCTGTGTGTGTGTGTGTGTGGTGTGGGGGGGGACTGGTAGAATTTGTGAAACCAGGTGGTGCAATCTACAATGTCAGATGTCAGTTGTTTTCTCCCACTGTTACACCAGGAGGACTGCTGTTTTATCATTGAGAGAGGAAATACTCTTTCAAGATCATGTTAATGTGGACTTAGCAACAGCTTGTAAACCATTCCCTGATGAATCTCGGCTTCCTGTTACTCCTCCTGGTTTGAATTACCTCTGTCGTTATCTCTGGTTTTGAAATTCCTCTCATTTTGGATTCCAGATATTTTAGTTAGGGAGATGGTGGCTTGGAACCTGTGGTTCATGCACATCACTGAGTGAATCATTATCTGGAGTTATTTTTGCCACGGAGTTCTCCTGTAGCTGACAGTTAAACAGACCAGTTATCACTTTTCAGCCACATGCTCCTGCATATCAGCAGGGATAAAGAAGTGGCTGTTTTACAGAGGAAGGGAATAGACCGAACACAGTTTAGGCACCAAAAAATTCAATAAGATTCAGCAATGTGGCTGCCTGGTGCTATTTCTTTTGGCTAATAAAGCAGAATATAGCCTACCTATAGTGTGACTGTTTAAGACAGATAGATTGTGTCTCCATATATCTGAGTTATGTGCAGACATTATTCACCAGCAGATGTCTTTATGGACTTTATCATGACAGCGCAGCGTTTACACGTGGAGCTCCTTCATCTCCTTCTCATTGCTCTTCGTTTCTGGCTCCCTGGCTGTAGTAATGTTAGGCCTCAGTGCCTAAAACAGCTCATGGTACTGTAGCTTAGCTAGCTGTGGGACTGAATAGAGTGACCCCCTGCCAGGCTGGCTGCGTTTCACTGTGCATCCTACTGTTGCACTCTGTTGCCTGCCTGCATCCATTCAGAATACACTTTCCTCGGTTAGGTGAGTAACTCAGCTGGCCCTTGGCAGGCCCCAATCATGATAATTGTATCACTGTCCCAAACAAATGTTCCTGTCAGGCGAGTTATGCTCAGCTCAGGGCACATTTTGGAAGCTGAACCGCAATTACATCTTAGTAGACACACACACACACACACACACACGTTCTGCTTTATACCTCCGACCTCTGTACATATTTTATAATTTCCTTTTCTTTCTCCCCCTGCACCATTCCCTTCTTCTTTCACTCCCTCTCTCCTTTTCTCTCTCTATTTCTTCCTTGCATGTGTTTTCTCCAGCGAATAATTTTCTAATAATGCCAGATCAGTGTAATTTAGGAGTACGGCCCAGTTACAGAGCAGGTAGTTAATCAGCCACCCATGTGGGTCCTGCTGTGGCTGTGTTGGGGCCAGTTGTCAGCTGTAATAAGTACTACAGACGGGTAATGAGTACAAGATGTGGGCATGCAGTAAAGACTGTGGCAGGCAGCGGGTGGCAGAGAGGCTGATTTCACCAGGCACCAACCATTAGGCTACTGTTTGCCTGCTGGTATTGTAAGTAAGTAGCCCACTGCTAAGGAGGGAGGGATGGGCTTGATTATCAAATCAAATTCAATTTTATGTCACATGCCCGAATACGACAGGTGTAGATGTTACTGTGAAGTGCTTGCTTACGAGCCCTTCCTAACGATGCAGTCGAAAAATAGTCACACAAAAATGGCGTTATATACAGGGAATACCAGTACCAGATCAATGTACAGAGGTACAAGGTATTTGAGGTAGATATGTGCATGAAGGCAGGGTAAAGTAACTAGGCAGCAGTATATGAGTTTAAAAGTGTGTGTCTGTGTATGCGTGTGTATGCAGTGTTTGTGAATGTGTTTGGGTTCTGTGTGAGAGTGTCAGTGTAGTGAGTGTTTATATAGTCATGTATAGTCTTGTGAGTGTGCATGGAGTCAGTGCAAGATAGGGTCAGTGCAGATTGTCCGGGTAACCATTTAATTAAACAAATTTCCACGTAAAATGACCCATGGGCACCAACATGAAGTTCATAGGAGCCTGTTAAATTGGGTGTCAAATGAAAGATAAGAGAACCATTATCCATCCTAAAAATAAGGAATAGACAAAGGATTTGATTTCTGGTCAAACAGATGGAAAAGGGGTCTTAGAAAACAATTAGCAGAAAAAGTATTTTATCAAATCAAATTTTATTTGTCACATACATGGTTAGCAGATGTTAATGCGAGTGTAGCGAAATGCTTGTGCTTCTAGTTCCGACAATGCAGTAATAACCAACAAGTAATCTAACTAACAATTCCAAAACTACTGTCTAATACACAGTGTAAGGGGATAAAGAATATGTACATAAGGATATATGAATGAGTGATGGTACAGAGCAGCATAGGCAAGATACAGTAGATGGTATCGAGTACAGTATATACATATGAGATGAGTATGTAAACAAAGTGGCATAGTTAAAGTGGCTAGTGATGCATGTATTACGTAAGGATGCAGTAGATGATATAGAGTACAGTATACACGTATACATATGAGATGAATAATGTAGGGTATGTAAACATTATATTAGGTACCATTGTTTAAAGTGGCTAGTGATATATTTTACATAATTTCCCATCAATTCCCATTATTAAAGTGACTGGAGTTGAGTCAGTGTGTTGGCAGCAGCCACTCAATGTTAGTGGTGGCTGTTTAACAGTCTGATGGCCTTGAGATAGAAGCTGATGGCCTTGAGATAGAAGCTGTTTTTCAGTCTTTCGGTCCCAGCTTTGATGCACCTGTACTGACCACGCCTTCTGGATGATAGCGGGGTGAACAGGCAGTGGCTTGGGTGGTTGTTGTCCTTGATGATCTTTATGGCCTTCCTGTCTGCTAAATGGCATATAGTAGTAGTATCTGTAACATCGGGTGGTGTAGGTGTCCTGGAGGGCAGGTAGTTTGCCCCCGGTGATGCGTTGTGCAGACCTCACTACCTTCTGGAGAGCCTTACGGTTGTGGGCGGAGCAGTTGCCGTACCAGGCGGTGATACAGCCCGCCAGGATGCTCTCGATTGTGCATCTGTAGAAGTTTGTGAGTGCTTTTCTTGACAAGCTGAATTTCTTCAGCCTCCTGAGGTTGTAAAGTGGCTGTTCCACTGGATGTCATAAGGTGAATGCACCAATTTGTAAGTCGCTCTGGATAAGAGCGTCTGCTAAATGACTTAAATGTAAATGTAAAGAGGCGCTGCTGCGCCTTCTTCACGATGCTGTCTGTGTGAGTGGACCAATTCAGTTTGTCTGTGATGTGTATGCCGAGGAACTTAAAACTTACTACCCTCTCCACTACTGTTCCATCGATGTGGATAGGGGTGTGTTCCCTCTGCTGTTTCCTGAAGTCCACAATCATCTCCTTAGTTTTGTTGACATTGAGTGTGAGGTTATTTTCCTGACACCACACTCCGAGGGCCCTCACCTCCTCCCTGTAGGCCGTCTCGTCGTTGTTGGTAATCAAGCCTACCACTGTTGTGTCGTCCGCAAACTTGATGATTGAGTTGGAGGCGTGCGTGGCCACGCAGTCGTGGGTGAACAGGGAGTACAGGAGAGGGCTCAGAATGCACCCTTGTGGAGCCCCAGTGTTGAGGATCAGCGGGGTGGAGATGTTGTTGCCTACCCTCACCACCTGGGGGCGGCCCGTCAGGAAGTCCAGTACCCAGTTGCACAGGGCGGGGTCGAGACCCAGGGTCTCGAGCTTGATGACGAGCTTGGAGGGTACTATGGTGTTGAATGCCGAGCTGTAGTCGATGAACAGCATTCTCACATAGGTATTCCTCTTGTCCAGATGGGTTAGGGCAGTGTGCAGTGTGGTTGAGATTGCATCGTCTGTGGACCTATTTGGGCGGTAAGCAAATTTGAGTGGGTCTAGGGTGGAGGTGATATGGTCCTTGACTAGTCTCTCAAAGCACTTCATGATGACGGAAGTGGGTGGCATCTATAAGTCTAAATATTGCTATTACATTGCACAACCTTCAATGTTATGTCATAATTATGTAAAATTCTGGCAAATTAGTTCGCAACGAGCCAGGTAGCTCAAACTGTTGCATATGCCCTGACCCTGCGTGCAATGAACGCAAGAGAAGTGACACAATTTCACCTGGTTAATATTGCCTGCTAACCTGGATTTCTTTTAGCTAAATATGCAGGTTTAAAAATATCTACTTCTGTGTATTGATTTTAAGAAAGGCATTGATGTTTATGGTTAGGTACACATTGGAGCAATGGCAGTTCTTTTTCGCAAATACGCACCGCATCGATTATATGCAACGCAGGACACGCTAGATAAACTAGTAATATCATCAACCATGTGTAGTTAACTTGTGATTATGATCGATTTGATTGTTTTTTCTAAGAAGTTTAATGCTAGCTAGCAACTTACCTTGGCTTATTGCATTTGCGTAACAGACAGGCTCCTCGTGGAGTGCAATGTAATCAGGTGGTTAGAGCATTGGACTAGTTAACTCTGTATTTTTGGACACCGATTTTTATTTTATTTTTTTAAATATATTTTTTAATGTATTTTTAAAAAACATTTTTTTTACACCTTTATTTAATCTTTATTTAACTAGGCAAGTCAGTTAAGAACACATTCTTATTTTCAATGACGGCCTAGGAATGGTGGGTTAACTGCCTCGTTCAGGGGCAGAACGACAGATTTTTACCTTGTCAGCTCGGGGATTCAATCAATGTCATCAGGTGGTTAGAGCATTGGACTAGTTAACTGTAAGGTTGCAAGTTTAGTTTAGATGGTACAATGATTTTCTACACTATACTTGAAATTAGGAGAACTATTAACATTTTAGTGCATCTTTAACTTCTTGTTTTTGTTTGGGGGCAGAGTTCATTAAAATAATAGCAAAAAACAGAGGGAGATTTTACTGAAATTCTGTTATCAAAATTTGCATCTGTGCAGTTCTTCCACTAAATGTGTTTTTGTAAAATGAAATCAATGTTTTTAGTTTGGCCTACATTTTAAGTGAAAAATCCGTCATGGTGCAATTACCCTTAACAAGTTAGCAGTCTTATGGCTATTTAGCAGTCATGGCTTGGGGGTAGAAGCCGTCTCTGAGCTGGATGGTAGCAGTGAACGGTCTATGGCTTAGGTGGTTGGAGTCTTTGGCAATTTTCTCAGGCCTTGCTTTGATACCATCTTATATAGAGGTCCTGGATGGCAGGGGGCTTGGCCCCAGTGATGTACTGGGCTGTCCTCACCGTGCCCTGTTAGTCTTATGGTTAATTGCTCCTTTAAGAAGTCTCATTGTCATAATTTATTTAAGATATCCAGCACTGGAAAAACAGTAATGAGTAGTAGACCTGTAGTTGCCACTGTTATTGATTCTCCTCACTCAAGAGGACCTGTCCCGACCTGAGATTTCTACTTCCCCTTATCACTGAATTAGCTCACTCTAAAGTTGCCACATTGGCATGTACAGATGACACTGGGTCTACCTCAATTGGGGCTTGCGTGTTACATCAGTGATGGGACCAATGATGTATTTAACTAAATTCAGGGCTACGGGAGCAGTATTCACTTGCCAGCAGTAGATGAGGGAGATGGGGCAGAGTGGGGGGGGGGGGCTGGCACTGGACTGGCTTGTCTTATGGAGCCCCAGTGTCGAGCACAGCACTATGAAACCCACAGTCAGTAATCCCCAAGGGGGTGTCCTTCTGCTGTTGGAGTGCTTGCACGCATTTACCAAATAGGCTGTTATTAACACAGAGGGGATCTCTCCCCCACCCCATCCTCCAGCCCCTGAGCCCAGTTCTTCTCAAGGCGATGACAATAAGGGCCTCTGTGGAGCTTGTTAAAGGGAGGTGAGGTAACCACTCTGAGGGATTTGATTTACTGATGGTGTTACAATTACTAGCCTGGATGTTTTTCAGCACAGCGTGCTTGATGACAGGTTGCTCTTGTTCAAGAGCTCGGTAGGTGTCCGGGCAGCTGGAGAAACCTATTTTGACCTTACAAAATGACAGAGACATGTAAACTTATCAGATTGGTCTGATGATGGCCAAAGCCACTATGTGAGTTGAGGTCACGACCTGACCTCTCAACCGGCTGATGTGTTTCTCTTGGGCAGTGGCAGTGCTGCGTAACTCAGGAGCTTCTCATGACATGAGAGGGGTTGCTGGTCAAGAAGTGGTCCACCTGATCGGGGGAGGGAACTATGAGAAGAGACTGAGTAGGATTAGGTGGTCCAGGAGAGGTGAGACAAGAAATGCAGCAGAGCAGAAAGTGACTGGATAGTAGAGAGGAGAGGTGGTAGGAAGCTGAGGGGGAAGCGTTGCTGCTTGAAATTGTTCTACTGACCTGAATGTTACTCTATGTAGGAAGCTCTCTGAGTGAAGAGAGTGTAATAATGTGTAGCCTCACAGAGCGATCCCACCCTGTCTATCCCTCTCTGTACAGCACACCAGGTCCAGACCAGACTACTTTAGACCAGGATAGGCTCATCCCCAGATAGTTAAAATGTCTTCTCTGACTGCTGATGCATTACCACATCAGTTCACTAACAGCCAGTCAGTCAGTCGGTCTGCGCTGTCTGTTTTGGCACATTCCTCAGATCCAATAGTGCAAAAAAAATGCAAACGTTGCCCGGAGTTGATGGTGTCCAATGCAAAACAGAGCAGAAAGGGGCCCTTGATCTATCCAGTTGTAATGGACCGGTTCTGATTGATTGGCAGCACGGAAGAGATGAGGTTGTGATGAAAGGGGGGCTGGGAATTGCCAGGGACCTCATGATACGACCGTATGATATATATATATTTTTTGGATTTAACTTTTATTTAACTAGGCAAGTCTGCTATGAACAAATTCTTATTTACAATGACGGCCTCGGAACAGTGGGTTAACTGCCTTGTTCAGGGTCAGAATGAGAGATTTCTACCTTGTCAGCTCGGGGATTCGATCTGGCCCAACGCTCTAACCACTAGGCTACCTGCCGCCTGATACTTAGCTGCTGATACAATATATATTGAGATTCTCATGATTTATTGCGATTCGATACTGCAATTATATTGCGATTTGATGTTCCAAACATAATGCTCACCATATGTCTGCTGCAGAGAGACGAGAGAGCATGAGAAAATTAGTTTTGATCAGTCAAGGAAATAAGTGCTGAAAACATGTTGGCTCACGTGAAGAAGATGTAGAACAAGCTATAAGATGAAAAATACCAGAGTTTTGGCACAGATACTGCTGACTAGCACTAACTAATGCTACCTAGCAACAACAAAAAATATTTGCAGTCAAAGTATCAATATAATTTGCTATGTGTAACTATTGATTTTTCCCGCATGACTAGAAAGGGGGAGGTGAGAGCATGCAGAATGCTGGCAGGGCTGATTAGGACGTGAGGTCTTCATTGGGCTTGGAGGAGTGGTATGAAAAGCTGCTTTCTCTCTCAATGGGTCCTGCTTCCTCTCTGGAGGAGTAGACATCGCCTAATGAAAAACACGTTGTCATTAACTCGCCCAGAAGGACCCAAGAAATGCGGTTAACATTCCAGAGAACAACTGAGTATAAAAAAAAAAAGAAACAGACTAAAACCTGATTTTAAAGATTACAATGCTCCAAAGTATTTTTCCCCCCTAAGTTTGTCACTCATATTTTAAAATGTTTTGGCTTGAGACACAAGATATTAATGGCTGCCATCCCAATTTAGTGACTGACAATGGTACACTGTTTGTGTGTTATTGTAATTTCTTTCCTCTGCTGTCAATCCATATTTATCTTTCTTGAAAAAGTTTTGTCAGCATTAAGGTGACAGCAGTCAAGATGTGGCCCCAGTGAAACAGAGCCTAAACTCCCTATCAACTACTAAACCCATTTCCACCCCCTGTACCATCATATCAAACTTCTACTCATATTTTCGTTATGTTTCCAGGAGACCATAATTTTTTATACACATTTCACATTTCGGGCCAGTGATGGCATGAAAAACAATAATCGTGTTGGAAATATATTTCAGAGATTCTAGATTGGCAAGATGCATACAGCGGTTTGGAATATTCTGGAAAAACAACCCTGAAGGCATTCTTTCGAAACAACAACATAGTACAGTCTCTACCACAAAGTCCAACCAAGGTGCACAAAATGAAGAACTAACTGCATGCATCTCCAAAACTATGAATCCACTCTGGGGGCAGTTAATAACAACAACACAACACAGTGATGGAGGATCTGGCCCTTCTAGGTTATTGGTTTCAATAGACAACTGAACATAGTGAACTGGGACATAATGTGAATAACAATGTGCTGACCTAAGTCCATGCATACTAAAAGAGTAAACACTCTGACTCTGATTTCATTCTCCCCTTTTTTTCTGTAGATCAAGAAAGCCTACCGACAGAAGGCCTTGACATGCCATCCAGACAAGAACCCAGACAACCCAAAAGCAGGTGAATGAAAATGACATGGCACGATGTCCATTTCTCCTCACCTCGTATACCTGAACTCCATCGACACTAGCTACGTCTATCATTGTGACCTGACACACGCTGAGAGAATATAGTGTGCGTGTGTTTGGTGTCTTGTATGACTGGGAGGTTAACATGGGTATTCATGTGCAGTGTGGCCCTGTCAACAGGCAACAAGCTTGCATCTCCTCTCCTAACCCACAACATTACATGCTGACATCTCCTCCACGAAACCCTCTAGAGTCTGACCTTGCTGCCAGATGGACCTCCATGGCTAACCAGAGCAATGGCTTCCCACAAGCCCTCCAGCCATGCGGGCCGGTCCCAGCCAGACAGCATGACTAGCATTTCTCCAGTCAGCTCCTTTGGCACTATGCGGCTTGTCGCCAACAAACGTCAACAACCAGTTTCGGAAGTTTCAGTATAATTCTGTGTCAGGGGAAAAAAAATCACTGTGGCAAAGGCCCGTCGTAAGGCATGTTTAAAAGTGAGGTTTGTGCGGTTGCTTGATTCCTCTTACTATCCCTGATTAAGTCAAAAATGTGAAACAAGGGGGTAATGGGGGGGCTGAGTGGAATAAAACAATGAAATTTACCAGAAATGAAAAGGAGAGGTTGAAGAATGTTCTCTTTCACATCACATGCACTAATTTACCCACTCGCACGAGAGGTTAAGAGCCCTGAGACTGTAGCCCCAAGGGATGGGGGGGTCAAGTTCCACCCCCCCCATATTGCACCCCCTGTGCTGTAATAGTCTGAGCTGCTCCGGCCAATGTGGCACTCCAGCAGGCTTTCGTTCAGCCAGCTCTGCTCCATGTGCGTAGGTAACTTGACCCGTCCACTTCCACCACAGTCTCTAGCCTTCTGTTTGTGTGCTGCTTTTCTCACAGGGAGTAACAGTAGAGGTCCGTTAGATAGAAGAAAAAAACTCCCATAAGTGAGTGATTTAAGCGTGCAGTAGTGGGGCTGTTATGAGCTGGGGGTTTGCGGTGCTGGGGGGGTGGATAGAGGCGAGCGCCAGGGATTTGTGTGGTACTTGTGATTGCCCCTGTGGCCCCGTAGGGCTCGCAAATGGGAGATGGATTGAGAGGTCTGGGTGGATTTATGTGGGAAAAGTGCGAGTGGATCATTGGGGAACCAGGTTTCGTGAGACTCCAGGCACATTTTAACGCAGGAAATGTCTCCGTTTATGTCAGCCCCGGGTCCTGCGTTGGCAAGGAGACATCACAGAGCACACGCCTGCTCGTTTTTTGAACCTTGCCTCATTTTCGGTCCTCTCCTCCACACGCAACGCTCTCTCTCTCCTCCTCTCTCACCTCCCCTCGCGTGTTAGCAGCTCACTAAGGTATCATTACCGTGCGTTGTTAACCTTTGTCCCATTTGGTTGCTGTTTTTTAAAGCTAACATTCTACACATGCACTATGGTCCCCTTAACCACATCTTAAGTCCCCACTGAGCAGGACTATGAAAGAGTGTATGTTTCGATGTACTGTACAGTATTTATTATATCTAGAACATGAGTGTCCTTGGTGTTTCCTCCCCAGCTGATCTCTTCCACCAGCTGTCCCAGGCCCTAGAGGTGCTGACTGATGCTGCTGCCAGGGTAAGACTCTCTGTCTGTCTGATACTCACCCATCATCCATACCCCCCTCCAGGCCCTTTTTCTCTCTTCTCTCCAACTGTTCATCACATCAGACTGTCCTCCTCTCTTCTGTGTCAGGCTGCTTACGATAAGATCTGCGCTGCCAAGAAACATGCGGAGGAGAGGAATAACAAGCTAGATGCTAAGAGGAGGAAGATCAAGCTAGGTGAGCCCTCAAACCTGTGCCATCTCAACAAGCACTTCTCTCAGTGTCACAAAACTGGCTATTTAGGATGATGTGTGATTTTCACAGACTTGGAGGCCAGAGAACGCCAGGCTGAGGCCCATAGTGCAGAACAGTTCCAAAACACCAGAACTCTAGAGGAGGAGGTAAGAGAGATACAACTCCACAGCATCCTAGTTTCCTACTCTGACCGTAGAACAGATCATACAGGCACGTTTCACTTGAATGCCAATCCCTCATCTACACACAGTCAGGTGGCTAAAACAATCGGCATCCTGGAGGGTGGATGAATCAGAATATACAACACATGCTCAGCTCACCTGCTCAACCTCCTGAATGCTGCATCGCACACAGTCAGCCCCAGAGTACAGCTGTTCCAATCACTGGCTTAGTGAAGGTAACACACACAGCCATCTCTATTCTCAGCCCCCACACCCTCTCAAACAGTTGAGCCTACCACTGTTATTATAACGCACACTTTCACGTGTTTTCCTTGATTGACCTTGAAATTCACTAAAGACATGGACAAACAACAAAGCTGCAGCCATATCTCACGAAACCTGTTTACTATTATTTATTATTATTTTTTCCCCTCTCCCCAATTTCGATCTTGTCTCACCGCTGCAACTCGGCCTCGGGAGGCGAAGGTCGAGTCACGCGTTCTCTGAAACATGACCCGCCAAACCGAGCTTCTTAACACCCCCTTGCTTAACCCGGAAGCCAGCTATACCAATATGTTGGAGGGAAACATTGTTCACCTGATGACCGAGGTTAGCCTGCAGGTCCCGGCCCACCACAAGGAGTCGCTAGAGTGCGATGAGCCAAGTAAAGCCCCACCGGCCAAACCCTCCTCTAGCCCGGACGATGCTCGGCCAATTGTGCGCTGCCCTATGGGACACCCAATCACGGCCGGTTGTGATACTGCCCGGGATCAAACCCGGGTCTGTAGTGACGCCTCTAGCACTGCTATGCAAGGCCTTAGACCGCTGCACCACTCAGGAGGCCATAGAAGCGTTTTCATTCCTTGCCATATCATTATTATTTCCATTAGGCAACATTGCATGACTTGATACACTTTGCTCATAAAGTCAATGGTAAATAAAAGGTTTGGGATGCTTTTCATGTGAGTCATGATGACTTGCACTCAGCCTGTTAAATGCATGTAGTTATGGGCTGTGTGTGTTGTGACTGACTGACTGACTGACTGACTGGGAGTGATCACCAGTAGGTGGTAGTATTCTATTGAGCTGGTGGTACTGCACCGTAGCTGGTCTTTCTAAAAAATAATAATAACTTATCCAAGTTTATCACTGGTACTCTTAAGACGTTTTGTGAATATCGGCCCAGAAACCATCCTTGGGAGAATGATGTTCCTTGTTAACCCTGGGGTTATTGTTCTGTCAGATTGCCCGTCTGAGGGAGGAGGGCTCCAGGCAGCTGCAGGAGGAACAGAGGCTGATCAAGGAACAGATCCAGAGGGAGAGAGAGACACCGCTCCACCACACAAGCACATCAGACTACACATCTACAGGTACTGCACTCACAGACAGATTATTACACTAAGTTAAACAGCTTGGAACATTCCTGAAAAGGATGTCATGGCTTTAGAAGCTTCTGATAGGCTAATTGACATAATTTGAGTCAAATGGAGGTGTACCTGTGGATGTATTTCAAGGCCTACCTTCAAACTCAGTGCCTCTTTGCTTGACATCAAGTCAAAAGAAATCAGCCAATACCTCAGAATTGTTTTTTAGACCTCCACAAGTCTGGTTCATCCTTGGGAGCAATTTCCAAAAGCCGAAGGTACCACGTTCATCTGTACAAACAATAGTATGCAAGTATAAACACCATTGGACCACGCAGCCGCCATACCGCTCAGGAAAGAGACTCATTCTGTCTCCTAGAGATGAACGTACTTTGGTGCGAGAAGTGCAAATCAATCCCAGAACAACAGCAGAGGACCTTGTGAAGATGCTGGAGGAAGCCAGTACAAAAGTATATACAGTGCCGTGCGAAAGTATTCGGCCCCCTTGAACTTTGTGACCTTTTGCCACATTTCAGGCTTCAAACATAAAGATATAAAACTGTATTTTTTTGTGAAGAATCAACAACAAGTGGGACACAATCATGAAGTGGAACGACATTTATTGGATATTTCAAACTTTTTTAACAAATCAAAAACTGAAAAATGGGGCGTGCAAAATGATTCAGCCCCCTTAAGTTAATACTTTGTAGCGCCACCTTTTGCTGCGATTACAGCTGTAAGTCGCTTGGGGTATGTCTCTATCAGTTTTGCACATCGAGAGACTGAAATGTTTTCCCATTTCTCCTTGCAAAACAGCTCGAGCTCAGTGAGGTTGGATGGAGAGCATTTGTGAACAGCAGTTTTCAGTTCTTTCCACAGATTCTCGATTGGATTCAGGTCTGGACTTTGACTTGGCCATTCTAACACCTGGATATGTTTATTTTTGAACCATTCCATTGTAGATTTTGCTTTATGTTTTGGATCATTGTCTTGTTGGAAGACATCTCCATCCCAGTCTCAGGTCTTTTGCAGACTCCATCAGGTTTTCTTCCAGAGTGGTCCTGTATTTGGCTCCATCCATCTTCCCATCAATTTTAACCATCTTCCCTGTCCCTGCTGAACAAAAGCAGGCCCAAACCATGATGCTGCCACCACCATGTTTGACAGTGGGGATGGTGTGTTCAGGGTGATGAGCTGTGTTGCTTTTACACCAAACATAACGTTTTGCATTGTTGCCAAAAAGTTCAATTTTGGTTTCATCTGACCAGAGCACCTTCTTCCACATGTTTGGTGTGTCTCTCAGGTGGCTTGTGGCAAACTTTAAACAACACTTTTTATGGATATCTTTAAGAAATGGCTTTCTTCTTGCCACTCTTCCATAAAGGCCAGATTTGTGCAATATACGACTGATTGTTGTCCTATGGACAGAGTCTCCCACCTCAGCTGCAGATCTCTGCAGTTCATCCAGAGTGATCATGGGCCTCTTGGCTGCATCTCTGATCAGTCTTCTCCTTGTATGAGCTGAAAGTTTAGAGGGACGGCCAGGTCTTGGTAGATTTGCAGTGGTCTGATACTCCTTCCATTTCAATACTCCTTCCATTTCAATATTATCGCTTGCACAGTGCTCCTTGGGATGTTTAAAGCTTGGGAAATCTTTTTATATCCAAATCCGGCTTTAAACTTCTTCACAACAGTATCTCAGACCTGCCTGGTGTGTTCCTTGTTCTTCATGATGCTCTCTGCGCTTTTAACGGACCTCTGAGACTATCACAGTGCAGGTGCATTTATACGGAGACTTGATTACACACAGGTGGATTGTATTTATCATCATTAGTCATTTAGGTCAACATTGGATCATTCAGAGATCCTCACTGAACTTCTGGAGAGAGTTTGCTGCACTGAGAGTAAAGGGGCTGAATAATTTTGCACAGCCAATTTTTCAGTTTTTGATTTGTTAAAAAAGTTTGAAATATCCAATAAATGTCGTTCCACTTCATGATTGTGTCCCACTTGTCGTTGATTCTTCACAAAAAAATACAGTTTTATATCTTTGTTTGAAGCCTGAAATGTGGCAAAAGGTCACAAAGTTCAAGGGGGCTGAATACTTTCGCAAGGCACTGTATATCCACAGTAAAACAAGTCCTATATCGACATAACCTGAAAGGCTGCTCAGCAAGGAAGAAGCCACTGCTCCAAAACCACCATAAAAAAACCAAACTACGGTTTGAGACTGCACATGGGGACAAAGATGGCAACATCTCAAGACATCAGTCAGGAAGTTAAAGCTTGGTCGCAAATGGGTCTTCCAAATGGACAATGACCCCAAGCATACTTCCAAAGTTATGGCAAAATGGCTTAAGGACAACAAAGTCAAGGTATTGGAGTGGCCATCACAAAGCCCTGACCTCAATCCTATAGACAATTTGTGGGCAGAACTGAAAAAGTGTGTGCGCAAGAAGGCCTACAAACCTGACTCAGTTACACCAGCTCTGTCAGGAGGAATGGGCCAAAATTCACAAACTTATTGTGGGAAGCTTGTGGAGGGCTACCCAAAACGTTTGACCCAAGTTAAACAATTTAAAGGCAATGCTACCAAGTACTAATTGACTGCATGTAAACTTCTGACCCACTGGGAATGTGATGAAAGAAATAAAAGCTGAAATAAATCTCGCTACTATTATTCTGACATTTCACATTCTTAAAATAAACGGGTGATCCTAACTGACTGGAGACAGGGAAGTTTTACTAGGATTAAATGTCAGGAATTGTGAAACTGAGTTTAAATGTATTTGCTAAGGTGTATGTAAACTTCCAACTTCAACTATATATATATATATATATATATCTCACAAGTTGGATTATCTTGATGGGCACTTCTTACATACCATATGGTCTAGCTGTTCCCACAACAGCTCAATAGGGTTGAGATCTGGTGTCTGTGCTGGCCACTCCATTATAGACAGAATACCAACTGACGGCTTCTTCCCTAAATAGTTCTTGCATAGTTTGGAGCTGTGCTTTGGGTCATTGTCCTCTTGTATGAGGAAATTGGCTCCAATTAAGCGCCGTCCACATGGTATGGCGTTGCAAAATGGAGTGACAGCGTTCCTTCTTCAAGGTCCCTTTTACCCTATACAAATCTCCCACTTTACCACCAAAGCACCCCCAGACCATCACATTGCCTCCACCTTGACCGATGATGTCAAGCACTCCTCAAGCATATTTTTAGGTTTTTCTGCGTCTCACGAATGTTCTTCCTTGTGATCCGAACACCTCAAACTTAGATTTGTCTGTCCATAACACATATATATTTATATATATATATTCACGGTCCACCCCCCTGCAAGCACTTGTGTTTTTTCAGGTTAATCAACAGTCTCCTGCCGGGCAGCAGCCCACATAACAGTCTGAGCTGCTCAGGCCAATGTGGTACTCCAGTGCCCATATAGAACTTTATTCTTGAAATGTTGGTGATGTAACAATACGAGCGCGCCTCTGACAGTTCATTCTACCTTCTCTAATTCTATGCTTTTGTTTTGACTCTGGTGCTGTCTGTCAGACCCACTGCCAATCCTGTCTACTGAACCAGGGCAGTGAGCAGCCAGTCGGACATATATTATACAGTACACACCCCGCCTGGACAGAACAACAATGGCTTGTCTTTGACTTAGAATTTGTTACAGTATGTTGCTTAGGAACACAAAACTGTTTGGAATATTAGTATGAAATACCTATTTTTGTCCTTTGGCAAAGAAATGACCTAACTACATAATACAGACCTAACAGAAACATATACAGCTTCATCATCTGGTCGACTAGTATTCTAACTCTTATTATCATATTTGCATTTGGGGGGAAAATATGCTGGTTCTGGGCTGTAGCCATGATAAACCGTTGTCTAAATGTCTAATAAAGGGATGTGATGGAAGTCAAGGTTGTGGGAGATGAGGTCTTGGCCTGGCCCCCCTTTGCGGCTATTCACTAAGTCATGCAGGGTCAGCACGTCTTCACCGAGACCCTCTCTGCTCGCATGCTATTGGGCCTCTGCGGTGAGGCCTTCCTGGAACAATGCCCTGTTATGGCTCCAGAGGCGCCCAGCGGGTCAGCCGGCTTGGGACCAGTACAGTACGGTGGGGGGGATGAACAACCAAAGGCTGATCATGTATGACCTGCGGTGATGCGAGGCAAGCGGTCCTGTCCGTCTCCCAACGACAGGACAACAATTTCTTGACTACTGTGACGGATCCCTCCCCGACCAACCGCACTTCTCATTTCTCTTTTTGACATTTTTTTTGTCTGCCTGAATAAATAATAGTTTCTTTGTCTTTCTCTGTCTTTCCCTCGCTCTCTTGCAGACTCAGCTGTTGGAAGGCATTCCAAGAGCAACGTGACCCCCAAATTAAAAGTAAGTTATAATATTGCTTTTAGTCGGGATTGGAAGAGGGGTCAGTGTTTTTAGGGTTGAGATTCTTGGAGAAGGAACATGGGAAGAGAGGGAGAAGAGTCTCCGTACTGGTGTCCTCCTGAGGAATCTTTGACGGGAGTTAAACCATGGCCAGAACCTCCAAAGTATTTCATTAGTAAGGGGTTTATGATGGAAACCAAGACATTTGGGATATAGTAGAGAGCACATACACTCCTCCCCAAGTGTGTATGTGCCCTGTTCCTGTCTGTTCCTCTCCTCCAGTGTACTGTAGTCCATCGTCAGGAGAGCTGTAACTACGTAAATAGAGGGTTATTATATTTCCTTTGGAAACCACTCAATCCACATCTATTAAAGGACACGGGGGATGTTAGCTAATGTCTTTATATATTTCATCTTGTTAAAATGTCTGATACCCATCAAGAGCGGTGTATCCCCTAAAGAATCCGCTTGTGTTAGGAAAACAAACATCAGGGTTGAGGGCTGAGTCTTGCTACGGTATTAAACATATCATATTTACGTACTGTACGTGTGAATATTGTTCCATACATTGCTCTAAGGGGTAGTTGTATCAGTCAGTCAGATTTTGCAGTATTGATAGATGTAAATTAATGACATCTGTATCATTTTTATATTACAACGTTCAAGACGTATTGTTCCTGGCCCTATAGCATTGTTCTTTCCTTCAGTATTCTAATACAACAGGCTCAATTTTTGGTATCTTATCAGTCTTTTCATCTTTCAATCTGACAGAAATTGAATAATTTTGTTGATGTTATTTTGGTGTAGAATATATTCCAAAACTACTGGGGGACATTGACCCTTACATTTCTAATACTCCTCATTGATTTCAACAGTGCTATTTGGAAGTTCATCATAAACCATTGTTGTCCTCCCCACTGTGGCAGATTCTTTGACAAGACTGTTATTTTTCGTGTGAGGGTATTTGTTTTTGTTCTAAAATATTTAGGTATTTGTGGCTTCCAAGCGTGCGTATCAAATGTACCAGAGCAGTTGGGAACTGCCAGGAAACTCCAATCTCTTTAGAGTTGTTTAGACTACCAGCAACATATACAGCAGCAATGTGCTGGAACACTCTGAAATTTGGGTATCATCCAAGATCGGCTCTGACTTGTTAGAAGATTAATGGGATGCAAGGTTATCGTTGGGTAGGGGAGAACTGCCTTGAAAGGAGAAAGCACATTTTCAAAATAATTGTTTGAAAAAGAATGGTGTGTAGAATGGTGAATTCCCAGAAAGGCTCCCTCTGACAGTGAACAGAGTGTTGGTCTGGACCTACTCTGGCCGCTTGCCTTTGATAATTCTGCTCCAGATAGTTAGCGAGATAAAGTCTTGACCCTGCAGGGTTATGAATGGAATTAGCCTGTTACATAACATCTTACTCAGAGAGCTAAGCACTGGGAAGAAGAAGCATTTGCAACTGAAATTATGTACAATTCAGATAATTTACTGTACGTAAACCTGAGTCAACTTTTAGCTGTCAGCCAACATGTCAGCCAACAGACACATGCATTGATCTGATTTTCTGTAATATACCATTGCAATGCTTAAAAGCCAGATCAATGCCAGTGGGCTGGACAGACCATAATATTGTGACCATAACCATGAACACCAAGGTTCCAAAGAAACCCCCGAGGATTGTGGTCAAAATACATTTTAAAACATTTAATCATGAGCTATTTCTAAATGATTTGGCTGCTGTACCCTGGGAGCTGATTTATCTAGAGGATGATTTAAATCACGCTACAGGAATGTTTTATTGATTTGCTCACTGAGGTAATGGACCATCATGCCCCTATAAGATAGAGTACAGTTGGTGCTTGTCCATCTCCATGGATTGATGAACTGGTGAGGCTTTTTCTCAAAGAAATATGGCAAAAGTCTTAGCAGCCAAGTCAAAATTAGAAATTGATGAACAGAATTATAGAACATTACGTAATTATGCAGTTAAATTGAATCAAAAGAGATAAAAAAGTTATTTTACAACAATGCGTTTATTGATTGTAAAAATGATTCTAAAAAGGTATGGAACACAGTTAAGGGCTTACTTGGTACATCTATCTCATCATGCCCATCTAGTGTGGAGGTTGATGGGAGAATAATGACAAAATCAGTTGATATTGCCAATGATTTTGCAGATTTTTTTTACAAAGAATAATTAAATGACTGAGCAACAATGTAAACATACATTCTTCCAAACAAGCTATTGTCCAATGGATTGATGATCATATTATGAGCAACAAGATCTGCTCTTTTAGTCTACAAACAGTGTCAGTGGAGGAGGTGTTAAACCTATTGAAGTCATTACCTGATGGTAAATCTACAGGTTATGGTCTTATGGACAATTTTTTTGCTTCGCTGTGCTGCTCCCCTGATTGCAGTTCCACTGAGATACATTGGTCACTGGAAAAGGGGATGTTTGCAAATGTATGGAAGCATGCGAAACAGTGTACTATTCCGAAAGACAGCAAAGAACCCATTACTCCTGCCAATAGTCGACCAATTATTATACCCCCTACACTCAGTAAGATATTGGAGGATATTGTGAGTAGACAACTGTGGGAATACATGGAAAAGAATGATCTGATTACAGCCAATCAGCATGCTTATCGCAAAAACAATTCCACTACCACTGCATTGGTTGACATGACTGACCAGTGGCTCAATGCTATGGATAATGGCAAGTTTGTGGGTGTACTATTTTTTTTATTTTAGTGCATCATTTGATTTAGTGGATCATGAAATAAGTTTGACAAAATTAACGCATTATGGTTTTAAGGAGGTAGCATTGAATTGGGTACAGTCATATCTAACTGACAGGAAACAGTCCACCTATATCAATGGTTCATTTTCTTCCCCTCGTGTTAAACTGTGGAATACCGCAGGGCAGCTGCCTTGGGCCACTTCTTTATTTAATATATACCAACGATCTTCCCTATGCCTTAGCTGAAACTCAAGCTACTATATTTGCAGATGATACTACAATTTATGCAGCAAGACAATCGGTTCAACAGGTACAGCATGCTTTACAAGGAGATTTGGAGAATATCAGGGAGTGGGATTGCCAAAACAAACTTGTTTTAAACACCAAGAAAACAAAAGTTTTGTTGGTCTGTTCAACTAGGAAAAGGCCAAAACAGCATGGGATACAATTAAGTATGGAGGAGTAATCAAATCAAATCAAATGTATTTATATAGCCCTTCTTACATCAGCTGATATCTCAAAGTGCTGTACAGAAACCCAGCCTAAAACCCCAAACAGCAAGCAATGCAGGTGTAGAAGCACGGTGGCTAGGAAAAACTCCTTAGAAAGGCCAAAACCTAGGAAGAAACCTAGAGAGGAACCAGGCTATGTGGGGTGGCCAGTCCTCTTCTGGCTGTGCCGGGTGGAGATTATAATAGAACATGGCCAAGATGTTCAAATGTTCATAAATGACCAGTATGGTCCAATAATAATAAGGCAGAACAGTTGAAACTGGAGCAGCAGCACGGCCAGGTGGACTGGGGACAGCAAGGAGTCATCATGTCAGGTAGTCCTGAGGCATGGTCCTAGGGCTCAGGTCCTCCGAGAGAGCGAAAGAAAGAGAGAATTAGAGAGAGCACACTTAAATTCAGACAGGACACCGAATAGGACAGGAGTACAAATTGAAGAAGTGGCAGAAACCAAACTATTGGGAGTGCAGCTAGACAACTGCTTATCATAGTCGTCTCAAATAACTAATCTATGTAAAAAATATAAAAAAATAAAACAGCATGCATAATCAGAAGGATAGCTAAATATTTACCAGGAAAACTTCTTCAGCAAATAACACAAGCATTAATTGAGTCAGGTGAACTACTGTTCTGTGGTCTTGGGAAATGCATCATCAAGTGAAGTTAGGAGGCTGCAGAATGCACAGAACAAAGCAGCAAGGATTGTTTTAAGGCGGAGATATGGTTCTTCTGTTGCAGTCATGCGCAGTGTTCTTGGTTGGTCATCAATCGACAAGATAATTGAAAAAAACATGTTTATTTTATTTCATAATATACATAATTTAAAACGGTCAAGTTCTATTCACAGCGGTATTCAGTTGGTAAGAGACAGACATTCCGTAAATACTAGGAATAGATTGTCCACCCATCTGCGTTATCCAGACAGAAAAGAGAAATAGGCAAAAGATTTGATTTGGAGGAATAAAGAAATTGAATAAATTAACTGAGCAAACTAGAAACCTTTCAATATATAAATTTAAACATTTATTTTTAAATGATTTAAATATACTACATATAACTGTTGTGGGGCTATAGTAGATGAAGAATCTATATTTTTTTAGATTGAGTATTTATTGGGTCATTATGTTACTATATTATGTATGTTTGTAATAGTGTGTTATATGTGCAAATGTGTTTGCATTATAAATTGTATTTTAATGTTTAAAGACTCTTGGAAGATTAGTCCAAATGGGGACTAAAAGACATCCAAATAAAATCAAACATTATAGAGATCATGGCTTCATTACATTGTATTTGCTAATTATGTCCAGAGCTAACAAGGGGTTCTCAGAATAAATCTCACATATTTCTGAGTGAATGAGTGACCCTCACGTTAGATACATGCCACACGTGTATATACTTCTCTGGATCCATCTGTTTTGCATTAGGTGCTCATTAAAAGGCCTGGTGATGTGTGTTGCGTTGTGGCTAGCAGCAGGTGAGTCAATGTGCTGTCTCCGGTCCAGGGCCCAGTCAGCCCTGTGTTAATTTCAGCCCTCTCGAATGCACGTAAAGCTGAATGGAAATTGACTGCAGGTCTCCCAGGTGGTGGTGGGTATGCTCCTAGACCTGAATAATATCCCCCTGGAGCACCACTCTGCTCCTTGGCCTGGTGCAGAGGCTATTTCCTGCTTAAATCTACGCATGTCATTAGAACGTGACAGTGCCAGTGTGTTCTTGCCACACTCTTCTCTCAGCTAGGCTGGAACGCCATTATCCCATTACTCCAATATCCGCTGGTTAGACAGTTTTTGATAGTGAAGAAATTAAACTTCAGTGATGATGTGTTCACATGGGTTCAACAAGTTTTATGACATTCATAAATTCTATCCGGTGATCAATAACCCAAGACTGGCAGGGTTGAAACACTTTAGTTCAGGCCCTATGTTCCTCCAGGACCCAAGAGGATTAAGTAAGTTACTTCTATAACCAAAGATGGGTTATTTGTCTCTCTGTTTTTCTCTTCTAACTCTTTTTATTTTTCTCTTCAGTTAAAGTGGAAGTGTGGTAAAGAGGATGACACCAACGGGGGCTACTCTCAAGACTTCATTTTTAGCCTTCTATCAAAGGTGGGTGCCCTGAACGTGAATCACCAGATACCACCGCATGGCTGAGATTCCAAAGGCCACCGGCTTTAAGTTGGCACACAGTTATTACGAAGAGCAACAGTTTCTCACACCTGCATCGTTTGGAAGGAGCTATGACTCATACCGTATGTCTCATGTCAATGTTCCTATTTGAATGTGTAATGTAGCAGAAGAGACACTGGTTATATAATCATACTTGTAGAATATTTATCTGAAGGCTTGTCCCCTGCTGTATCACAGACCTGTATCTCACCCCAACTCTCCTGTAATGAGACCTGCCTGGTGCCCAGCTCACGTTTGAGCTCTGCATGACATCAGTGTTATAGATGGTTTATTTTCCACTTTATACAAGCCCCATTTAAGTTTAGTAGCAGTGAAAGTGCTGGGGGCAATGCAGTGCCCTCTTAAAGTGGTGCACGCCATTGTTAGTGCCCCTGTTACCGGACAGGTTTAGCAGTGCCAGGGGAGTCGCTAGGAAATGTGCTTTTCTCATGCAACCGTGTACCACCTCGAACTGCACCCAGCTAAGGAGCATTTTGGTGGGGCTTAGGTTGGGCAAGAATGAGGATAGGGAAAGTGTCACTGACGTCAAAAGATCGAAAAAAGGTTGAACTTTCAATTTCTCCTCCGCACGCAATCAGTCAGGCGTGGGAGGCTGGGTCAAAGGATTGTGGGAAAACAAATGATGCTTTTTTCTTAAATAAAGGGAGTGAAATTTAAAAAATAACTTGATGCTATTTGAAATGGCGAGCTGCTCTTATGAGTGGCAGGTAATGCTTGAGTAGGAGTAGCCGCCCATGTGTGGGAATGGGGTCTGTGTGTGTGTTTTGGACTCGCACAACCGTACGTCTGCTCTGGAGGGAAACACATTTCGAGTTATGAAATAGGGGTCTACAGAGACTGTTTGTCACTTGGCATGCTGTGGAGTGTCCTCAGTGTCCATTAGCATTCCAGGCCTGTCCTTTTCCCAGAGATTCCTGGGAATGGGATTCTTAGAGGCTTCCTTGCTGGGACTCTGCTCTTTAGGAGTGGGCTTAGTGAGAGAAGCCCTGTATTTCAGGTGACATACTGTATCAGCCATCGGGCCTTCTCTCTGCTGCATGCCTTTACCCAGAGGATCCCAGCCTCCATCAGCCAAGAGCCTCTCTGTAATTATCAGTGCAGCTGAGAAGGATCAGCTTTTACTGCAGTCAGAGACCCAGTCCAAGTCCTGTCTCCAGCTCCTCGTGTGTGTGTGTGTGTGTGTGTGTGTGTGTGTGTGTGTGTGTGTGTGTGTGTGTGTGTGTGTGTGTCAGTGGTTGACCCAGGCTGGACTCCTCCTACCTACCCTGTACTCTCCTGTCTCTGACTTGTTCTGGCAGGCAGCTGGACAAAGGCCACAGCTAATTTCAGCTCATACCAGAACATGATGTTTTACTGAGTTCTCTCACCACATATAGAGCAGGCTAACTGAAGAAGTAAAAGTAGCAGTTGATGATGAAGTGTCTCAGTTGATTGTATTCAAAATGTTATTGAGGTGAATGTTTTTCTGTAAATGAATAATAAAACCAATACATTAGGGTAGGGTTCATGTAATTTTAGAGCCACATTCCAGGATAATGTGATGTTTTTCATTCTCTTGAACAAAATGTGTCCCATCCACTCTCCCTCAAGGGCCAAATCACAGTATGTCCCCCCTTTGTTTTTCCACTGCTGCTTCTTGCTGTTTTATCTATGCATAGTCAGTCACTTTACCCCTACCTACATGTACAAATGACCTCGACTAACCTGTACCCCCGCACATTGACCCGGTACCGTTACCCCCTGTATATAGCCTCATTGTTGTTATTTTATTGTTACTTTAGTTTATTTAATAAATATTTTCTTATCTCTATTTTCTTAACTGCACTTGGTTAAGGGCTTGTCAGTAAGCATTTCACGGTAAGGTCTACCTACACCTGTTGTATTCAGCGCATGTGACAAATAACTTTTGATTTGATAGTTAATTTGTAACTTAAACTCAGCAATTAAAACCTCTAATATTGCCATTGGAGGTGGCGTTCTGATACGATAGAATTTAAGGTTTTACAGTCCCGTCCAGTCATCTATTGTTTTTATTGCTGATTTAAAAAAAAATTGTATTATTCAAATTTTATGTGATCCACTTCCAGAAAACATTGTGTACCAATTCTCTCTGTCTCTGTTTCTGTTTCTTTCAGTATGGCGACGTTTTAAATGTTCTCATATCAAGTAAGAAGCGAGGAAGTGCTGTGGTAGAATTTGAAACCGTCAAAGCAGCTGTAAGTATTTGGTTCAGAAATGATACACTCCTTTAATTTCATCTTATATTGAAAAGTCACCGAAATCAATCAATACCCACCAGCTTATTTTTTTACTATTTGGTTTGCACTGAGCACTATGCGTCTCACCAACTTCCCAGCCCAAGGCCCCACATGATGACATTTTGAAGAGTCTCTTTGTGAGTTGCCGGAACAGAGGAGTGTTCTGATGGGAACCAGGAGAACAGGACGGCTGAGCCGCCTCATTTTTCAGACCGTCTGAGTCCTCTGCCCCTTTGTTGTTGCGTGCTGTTTTGTTGTGGGCTCTGGTGTGCCGTGTGGTTCCCCTCAACAGAACATATCTGCTGTCCCCTGGGGAGCCAGACTCGGGGCCTGTGGTCTCCGTCTCTCTGTCTGGAGATCTCAGGGTCCCTACGCTGGTTGGGGTATCCAAAGTTCACATGTGTGTTTCAAATACAAACCCCCACACAAACTTGATGGAACTGAAAGGAGTAGAGAGGTTGATGCTCCATAAGTGGTGCTGGGGCAGGTCATGTCACACTGGGTCTAACGTTACTCCGTTGTTGCTCTCCAGGAACTGGCATATAAGAACGAGAGTGGCCTTACAGCAAACCCACTGAAGATCTCGTGGCTTGAGGGACGACCTGAAGTCATCACCCCAGTGGTGTCGCAGGTTCAGCAAACAACTGGACAGTACTTCCCACCTATACAGGTATGTAACCAGGGGCAACCTTCACCACGAGCAGGGCAACCTCTCCAATGTGCTTAGTCCTAATTCTCCTTCTCTCACATCAACGATAATGTAAGTCGTATGTTACCAAAAACCCCACATTTTCCATACATTTCCTTTAAGCTGTGCTGTATTTGTGTTTGGGTCTGCATGGTTTGGGACCAGTAGACTATACCTCCCCAGAGCTGCTGATAAACTGTGTTTCACCTCTCAACCCACCACAGCTCAGCGACTCAGGCCCCTCGTCAGGGTTAGCACGGCGCTCAGGGTTCACAGCCTGACCCGCGCACTTGGATTTGTCGGAGTAGTATGTTATTATGGTAACCGGTTTCGCCGTACGCATATCCGACGCAGATAGCTTCATCTCTCGCAGAGCTTTTCAGGGCAGAGAAGGAAAACATGATTATGGTAGTGTAATTTCCCCATTAGCCCTCAGTGAGAACGCTCCTCACTAAAGAGGCCAACATGACATAATGGGATCCAGTGAATATTAGTAATGTTGTCCCATCTGGCCCTGGTCACTAGAGACTGGGGAGAACCATGGAGATCCTGAGGAGTCTGTCTGGGTTCCAGAACACTACATCTCTCGCTCTTCCTCTGCCTCCTCTCTTTATTTCTCATCCTCTCTTTTTCTCCCCTCTCTTCCTATCAATCCCCCCTCACTTGCCCTCTTCTTTTCCCTCTTTCTCCCTTCCTTGTTCCCTCTCCTTCACGGTGATAGTTGCGATCACAGAGGAGCAGCTGTGCTGATACCTGCTTTTTAACCTTAGCAGTCCAGCCCCAGCAGAGTAGGGAGCACAGGGACGATCACGCATGATTTCACACTCTGCTCCACTCCGTTTAATAAGAGAATCTGCTTACACTGGTTTGGGACCTGCTGCTACACTGGTGTGGGACCTGCTGCTGCACCTGGGCCCCCCAAGTCCCCAGAGGCCCCTGGGGGCCCCTAGTATCACATGCTGAACCGTAGCAAAGTTTTACAGACAGTGCCTGAAGTGATGAGCCCTGTTGTACTGCTGTGCTGAGTGATTCTCTAAGCCTGTGAAGGATACAGGCTCTCTGTAAGACATGGGTGTGTTGGGTCAGGCGTTTCACCAGGAGGGGACACCATGCAGAGACAATACTGTATACTGGTGGTTCATTCAGTATGTTGTTCTTAACATAAATGATCAAGCACGGTAAGGAACAGAGGCCCTGTCCCTGCCAGGCCATGGTGCAGAGATTGCTCCCCATGCCCCTGACTAGTTCAAATCCCTTGTATTGGGATAGGATTTAGCTTCACCTGCTGGGTGTGCTATGTTTTGTATCACTGCCCTGTGCCATAATTACATTTGTATTTATTTATTTAACCTGTTATTTAACTAGGCAAGTCTGTTAAGAACAAATTCTTATTTACAATGACGGCCTACTTGTAAAGCCCCCCCCGGCCAAACCCTACCCTAGCAGGGATGATGCTGGGCCAATTGTGCGCCGCCCTATGGGACTCCCGATCACTTCTGGTTGTGATACAGCCCGGGATCAATCCCGGGAGGCGTAGTGACGCCTCTAGCACGTAGACCGCTGCGCCACTCAGGATAATACATTCTCATAGTGAGAGGTTATGAAATGAGTA
The DNA here is from genome assembly GCF_023373465.1 of Oncorhynchus keta. Lineage (NCBI taxonomy): Eukaryota > Metazoa > Chordata > Actinopteri > Salmoniformes > Salmonidae > Oncorhynchus > Oncorhynchus keta. The sequence continues at coordinate 32,590,480 of NC_068455.1, read as the reverse complement.
GGTTTATGAAATATATGTACAGTAAATCATTCTGTGGTATAGTGCTGTTTTTTTAAACTGTCAGATGTCTTCTCTCGGTCTCTGACGTTTTGAGTTTTACTGAATGGCAGTGTGATGTACACAGCTACGTGGATTACGTAGATCCAAACAAAGAATGAACTATACTGTAGCTACATGGATGTAATGGCAGGGACAACTGTGGGATGTGTGTTAATGGTGGTTTACATGACAATGGAGAGTTAAATTATGGTAAATTAAGTGTTGGAGCTGTCCTCCAGAGCTCCTCACATCTGCTGTCAGACTACAGTGATTCACACAGTGTCAATATGATTCATAGTTCAGCCCTTACCTCCAAGAATCTCTGGAGTTTGCTGTCCACATTCAACCATCTGTATCCTATTCCCTATCAGAAGGACTTGTAGCATCGTCATGTGTTTTTGAAGTCATTGTGTCCCCAATTTAGAACAATAGTTTAGTATTGTATTTTTAGTGTTCATTCTGATAAAGCATCATCTTCCGTGCTTGATACAACTCTATTTAATTTTCGAGGAATCTTCGACTTGGAGCCTGTCATGACATGAACCAGATCTAGCGTGTCATCATTTCTGGGATGGTTTTTCCATCATATCAGAATGGCTATCTTCCTTCTGCTGAATAAAGTGCAGGCTCACCTAAAATAGCCCTGCATCTGTCTGGGCCCTGGTATGCTGAGTGTAGTCTTGCTGCAGCTGGCTGTAGTGCTGGGCTCTTTCCGGACGGAGATAACAACTTCTAGTGTTCTGACTTCCTGGAAGAGGCCGTTTAGAGATCAAAAGGACTAGTGTAACAGATTGGTTAATTTACATCTGTTGCCAGCTGTTATCAGCATGAATTCATTTAACTGAGATTTAGCTTGGACAGGGAGTAGAGAAGGAGGTGGCGAGAGAACTATCTCAATGAGATCTGGGAGCACTGTAAACCCCTGCCTGCATTGTTCTTCATGGGACAGGTAAAAAGAGCAAAGAGGCATGGGAGAGGGGCATGTTTCTACGTTGCTGACTCAGTGCTTTTCCTCTGGACTAAAGTTGCACATTACGTACTGTAGGACATTGCATGTGAACTTGATTAAATCGCTTGCTTGTTTTAGTCTTCTTCCCAAGGTCTTACGATGCCCAAGTGTATCATGGATATCATGTGAAGCTGTGGTATTGTGCTGCCTTGGACCTAATTGATCTTTTAAATGGGGGAGAAATGTGTGACTCGGTAGCTCTGTTGTGTGTCCTGACACTATGCAGTTTCAGAAACGGTCCTCCACGTTGCATACCCCAGTGAAGCATGTTGCATATTTTCAGTAGCATTAGGTTGCACTGCCAGATGCAATTTCAACAGGAGTAGGAATGTATCAGTTGGCAAAAACAATATTTCCCCCTCAAAAAATGTGCAGCATAAAAATAAATCAAATCCACTGTCTTTTGGAATATGGCAGGCTTTCGTTGTATTCTGTATGATGGCAGGTTTGGAATTTGGGGGGAAAGTGGTTCCAGATGGGATGGGGTACCTCAGTTTAAACTGTTTGGTCAGTGACGCACAGCGCCAACGTAATGTGTCTTCCAATTACAGACTCTTCTCACATCAGCCGTGTGAGTTTGGGCGTTTTGTTGAGAATACCTTTGTGACTCCTCGTGTGGAGAAACCCATTGCAGACGATGGGGTTGTCATACGGTCTTTAGACAGTCTGTGTGGCGTGTGTCTGTGTGGGAGTTCTGTTTGTGTCTGATTACTATGGTATGATGGAGGAGGAAGAAGACAGTAGGCCCACTGTCCCAGAGGCGTGTTATGCCATGGCGGAGAGTCTTGGTAAGCGGCCATGTAGATCTGGGCACCAGGTTTGCTCATTATTCTCCTGAGAAAATATGATATCAAAGTCCTAAACCTAGAAAGCCAAGATGTGACATTTAGCCTAATAAGGCCTAGGTAAACAGTCACAGTTAAAGCAATCCATTCATAATGAATGTTTTCTGTTGATGCAGAATCAAGGTTGACTTCGTCAAGCCACACCTTAGGCTATTCAGTAACCTCTCTGTGATGTAGGTGTGATCTGCGCTGTTCATCAGAGCAATTCAGTGCTTCCCTCAAGTTCCAGTTTTATATAATAGCTGTAACTTTCAAAGTAAACCCGTCTGAATGAATGGATGGTTCAGTTGGCTTGGAATGTCTGTCTAATTTGTGTTTGACATGAACTAGCTACCTTTAGTTGTCTCGTGTAATGTAAGGTGTAATTCCTCTTCAAACAGTAAGTGTAAAGTGTGACAGACAAGGCTTCAATATGGCCTCTATGGCAGCTCATCACTGTTAGAAAACTAAACATCTCTGTCAGTCCATCAGTGTCTAACAGTATTATACAAGCCATCTAAAATGTTGACGCAAGCAATTCCAAACCACTGGTCTTCCACACAGTTAAAAAAGTTACAGTACACACTGGTCTACCAGTCTTACCCAATGTGTTATTATTCTCATAAAACACACAATACACTGAAAGCCATAACAACTGGTTTTCCTGAAAGATGCATGGAACGGATATAAAGTACAGATGTACCCACAAAAATCAGTGGATTGTTAACGTGCAAACACTGTTTAACTGCCTGCCAGCAGCAGGACACTCATGGCTAGTGAAGTTCTCTGTAGCGCCTCAGGGACCCCTGGAATGTGACTGCTTTTGGCTTTGCCCCACTGCTTTCCTTTCCTGACAACCCCCTGCTGTGGTGCTGGATATGGCTCTCTCCCAGCTCCCCTGGCAGGTGGGTGAGTGGGCCCAGGACTGGGGGTGGTGAGGGGTGCGTCAAGCCCTGTTGGTTCAGCAGGTATAGTTTAAACTCTCATCAGGAGCCTTGCTGGTAATGGATGGCTCTGGTCCCCAGCCTCCTTGGGTCCTAGCAGCACATGTGGAAGTATCACATTACCCCTCGCCACTTTCCCCTCTCGTGCCACTCATCAGAGCGAGGGACTCCGATTTACAGCTAAGAAAACAGTGCTGGGGTTTTGGGGCTCGGACCTGCGGCCTGGCTGAGGTTGCAGCCCCCCAACCGCCGGCTTTATTAGAAGCAGAGCTAAGTGTTTGTTTTCACTGTGTTGTTGGGAAAGAGAGACGGGGGTACCTTCGTGCACCTTCGAGTGGGGCCTCTAAGATGCGTGCGGAGGAGAGATTGCCCTCCCCACACAACATGATGGTAAGGATGCCAATACGTCACAGCTTCAGGACATTGAAAACTAAGCCTTCATTCTTATTTATTTCATTAACATTACACTCTAAAGTCTAACATTAGTCTCATCAAGAGATCTGTAGAAAGGAACTGGGTTTTAAACTGAGAAAGGACAAAAAGCAGCCATCAGAAGATGCCTACTTTACTTTTTTAACAGATTAAAGGTCCAATGCAGCTGTTTTTATCTCAATATCAAATAATGTCTTGGTAACAATTAAGTACCTTGCTGTTATTTGTTTTAAATTAAAATGGTCAAAAAGAAAGAGAAATATCTTCTTAGCAAAGAGCAATTTCTCAAACAAGAATTTTGCTTGGACTGTCTGTGAGTGGCCTGAGTGGGAAGGGGAAAACTAGCTGTTATTGGCAGAAAGGTTTGGAACTCTTTCTTATTGGTCTATTAACTAATTTACCACTTGGTGATGTCCCCAGGCAGGCCCAAACTCCATCCAACCAAAACAGGCTGAAATTTCAGGCGCTATTTTTAAACTGCTCTTACACCAAAAGGGCATTTCACAGGTATTATTCCAACCTCGTAGTGTGAAAATATATATCATTTACATTACATTTAAGTCATTTAGCAGACGCTCTTATCCATATATAAAACACAAGGAAATTTGGTTTTTGAATGCACTGGGCCTTTAAGATAAATAAGGTGCTAAATTATTAACTAGACTATGTAACATTTTATTTACCGCTGCAACAGGTAATGCTAGAAGAACATGAACTTTGCCCCATAGACTGGTTGAAAGGAGAGAGGAGAATTCCAACGTTAACCCTTAAACATCAATAGACAATAGACACTCATTCTGATTCTATTACTGTATCATAGAAACAACAGATACAGTCAAGAAATGTTCAAATTAGCGTAGAACTCCATCACGAGAAGCGTTCTGTCATAATAATCTACTATAGATAGCAAACAATTTTCTAAGTAAAATGAGAGAAGGAGTAAGTTAAATTGGAAGTCCATGTGCACTCTTATTCTTGACGATGACCTCATATGAAATGGAAGAAATCCCTTTGTAGGTTATATCTCCATGGTGTTTCAAATGCTCTGACACTGGAGTGTGTTTACATGCACTAATAATTCAATATTAAACTAATTGGCAGTAGGCAGATTAAGCAGAGTAAGGTGTTTACATGACTATCTTAATCGGTGTAAGGTCATAATTGAAGTAAACGTACGACGATTAAAACACCTTGTTTTCTGAGCAATCTTTCAAAATATTAGGCCATGCAATGCCTTAATCAGAGTTCTAGCGGTGTATTTGATCTGTGCCAGCACGAGCAGTGCAAGCTTCCTTCTTTTGAGTGAAGTGCCTTTGGAAAAACTGAAAGCAATTCATATTAGAAATAGTTTTCACGTGTAAACTCAGAATCTAATATGCTTCACAAATATAACATGGTCGCTGTGGTAGAACGTTTGTTTTGATTGGTGATTTTCTGCGTTTATTAAAGGCCCATCAAATAGCCTGATTTCAGATGGGTCTATGTCAACAGGATTATTAGGGAAATTGTTCTTCTTGCAAAGCATGTAAATGTTTATTTGAACTACTATATTAATCTGACTATTCACAATAATCATATTATTGTGTGCATGTAACCGTACTCTATTTTATGTCAGCCGTTCATCGTCTTATGGCAGCTGAGTGTTCTAATGCCAGTCACAATGATGACGTTAGTAAGGTCTCTGTCTGGCTGTTCCTCTAATAGTGGAGCCTGTCCATGACCTGCAGCACGTCGTCCAGGATGGAGGGGCCCAGGTCCAGGCTGAAGGAGAAGCTGTTGTCCACCTCATCCAGCTGCTGCGTGTCCTCAGAGCAGGTCTGAGTGGAGTCTCCATCCCGGACAGAACTCAGGCTGCCACGGGCAGGACTGGGGCTGCTGACCATGACCCTGTGGCTGGGGCTAACCCTGCCCTCCATCTCCCCATTCCCCTCACCCTCCTCGCTGTCCAGCAGGGGCAAGGAGCTGCACTTCTTACTCCTCTCTGAGGCACTGTGGCTCATGTGGGCCCTGGTCCACTCGGGGCTCTCCGTGGCCTCGTCCAGGTTAAGGCGTAAGGGTTTGGGTGGAGGGTAGCAGGCCAGCAAGAGGTTCTGCTCACTCTGAGAGCTTTGCAGCACCAGGCTGTTGCCCCCCTTCAGAAAGGACAGGTCCCCGAAGCTGTCGCTGTGGTCGTTGTTCCCGATGTGGGAAACATGGCGGAAGTCGGCCAATGGGAGGCTGATCATGTTGACAGAGAGCACCTCCCTGCGCTTCTGTGTCCTTCTGGACCAGCGGGCCGAGGCTGGCTTACGGTACAGAGACGTCGTCAGTGGCATCTTACCAGGTCCTGTTGAGATGTCCTTTGGTTCACTTCTGAGACGAAGCTTAAAGGCAGTTTACAATAAAAAAGAAAAATATAGAAGAAATATTAAAATCGTTTCACTTCGAGGTTAGGTTCATGTCAGATCATGTGGTTTCCCATCAACAACACATCATACATCTCTGATATGATTATCCAGGATTACTTTCATCATGCTGCAGCCTACTGGATGGGCATTATTTGTTTCCCTCTGCTTTCCAACACCAGATGTAAACCTTGGATTATGTCAAGTTTAATGTGACAAGGCAGCAGCTCTGCTTGGTTTTATGTTAATATGATTCGGCGTCATTTGTCTCCTGGGAGAGGGTCCAATACATACTTAGAAGGGTTTTGATTTCAAATGTTTACTTTTCAAATCCAGTTTATTCCCATAAATGCAGGTCTGGTCTGCTGAATGCACCAAAGGAATGGCTAAGCCTGATTCTGACTTCCAGCAACCATGCTCCAAATATGCACATTCTAAGCAGACACAGCATCCTCTATATCTATATAAGCCATGTCACCATACCCTCTGGCCCCCTTTCCTGTCATTTTGTCAGGAAACTCCAGGCTTTGCTTTCACTTCTTAAACAGTAGTTCTTTTATGAATGAGGTGTATTTTTTTCCGTGTTGAGAGACAAAGCTCAGAGACGCAGTACGTGTATTCGTCTTTATTTATTTCTCCTCACCTTTAGATCTGTTGATCTGGTTTACTGGTCACAGACAGTCAGCCTTTCCTGTTATTGCTGGATCCAGATAAGATCAAATTCTACAACTCTTGGTTAGAGAGATGTGTGGCAATACCTGCCATTGTTATGACTGTGATTTATGTAGAATTGAACTGGAATATGTCTTTCATCTGCTATAAATGGTGTCAAACTGTCTTGTTTTCTTCTCAGACAGCGCACTTTGTACAATGGTAATTTTAGAAGTTCATCTGTACATTATCAATCTGTTATCTGTAAACAATGGGCCTTGAACAGCTACCACCGTTTTAAAAAGCAAAGGCATACAATATATTACGTAAAACAACTGTACAAACTGAGAACGTGTGGCTCTGAAAAGATAGTTTAAATCCATTATAGTTTGTATAAGAGCTAGGCCGAAAGCGCAAAATAAAATGCACCTTATTCTAATCTAGTTGAGTATGGTTCCAGTAATTTAGTGTTTTGTGAGTTGTAATCATTTTATTGAGTAACACAGAATGCAGTTCATCTCTGGCAGGTCAAATGGACGATCTCAGTGGTCTCTGTGATTTTACAGGCTCCTAACAGCTTTGCCCATATTAGATTTGCGTTCGTGACTTGAAACACTCACTTTGTAAATTTGTAAGGCACTACGGCAAACGGGTTTTGTTGGCCCGTAAAGGTTTTATCGGTACTTTAGTAGCAGCGGGAGATGGGGAGAGTGTGGACACACCAGCATTCCATTCCAAACATGTCAGTTGGACGAAGGAGGAGTGTTAGAATTGCAGCGGTGAGGATCACATTAAGGAAACACTTCTCTTCCAAGTCCAAATGAAATAAGCCTAGTAAAAACCGCTTTGCCAAGACAATTTACAGTTACTAAATAATCTTCCTCCTCCAAACCTCCTCTAGCTGAGCACCTTTTTGAGGGAGAAGCCTAAAATATATTCTCAAGAGCAGGTGTTGTTTATGATTTAAGAGTTGGCATATGTGTGTTTTATAACCAATATTTTGAGTAAGTTGATGGATACGGTTTGTAATAACAGAATGTAGTGTGATATCTGTTAGTTATTTTCTGTACTGCTGTGTACACAGGGTGTCTGTATCCCACACCCACGTGTCTGTCTCTATCAGGAAGCCAGGCTGGGGCTGGTACCTGGAGACTGACACCGTTTCTCCCGACATGATTGGGCTTGTTCAACTGCAGCGGGAGAAGCACAGTGAACATCCCTGAGAGAGAACTGGAGCTACTTTCACCCCCCCAAGTTCTCCAAATCCCAGATTTAACAGCCCAAACACTCAGTTTCAAGTGTTAATGTCATGTGCACAAGTACAGTGAAATGCCTTTCTTGCAAGCTACAAACCCAACAATGCAGTAATATCAAATGTAGCACTAAAAATAACTGTCTCTTACCCGAGTCTTAGGTACCCTTTACTGAGAAGGATTCTATCATGTCCTGTAGACCTTGCCAATTTGATCCCGTGCTTCCCTCTATCTTCTCAAAGTTCCATTCAATAGTACAAGTATATTCCTTCTAGGACCCAGCAGGTGTGTTGTTTGAGAAAGTCTCCTCTGACGAAGTAACCCAGGTGAGGTCAGTGTAAAGAGACGACCAGGTGGAGTTTTGTTTCCTTCTTTGTTTCCTCCACCTCTCCCTACCTAACGGCAGAGAGTGTGTTTACCCTCGGATGATGTCACTCTCCCTGTCGTGGGAGTCTGAGTCATGGGCGTGAATCCTGCTTGCTGCACCCACTACCTGACTGAAAGGACAGAGCAGGAGGTGTTGTAGTCCCCACTGATTTACTGCTTGACACACGGAACAAGATAAAGCTGAGCTGGTGAAAGAGCACAGCGTATTACACACACACACACACACACACACACACACACACACACACACACACACACACACACACACACACACGCACACGCACAGAGACAGGGCCACAGTGACTTGTCTGTGTGCTAGTCATCTTAATTAACGTGTGTAAAGCGCTGGGCCAACGCAGGCCGTTCTGGCAGAGTAGAGGCCAATAGACTGTGGTATCGGATAAAGCCACTGACTCACACACAGACATGTATGTACAGGCAGGCTAAGTTGCACAAGATAACCTGTTCCAATTCTCACGCCTTCAGCGTTAGGGCTGTGACAGTCATGGAATTTAGGATGACGCTTATTGGCCTACTGTAGTAACCATTAGGCTTATCGATAATCAGTGTTTGTATATGCTGTGTGATGATGCCCACAGACCTACTTTTCCCTTGAGAGCTAAAGCTTTAGCAGTGGCCACCCCACTCTGCTCAACGCCTAGCGTACACATCTCCTAACATTATCTGGTCTCCGCAGCAGAGTCACAGTCCACTCTGCACACCAGCATCCTCTGAAACATTTTGGTGCCTCCTAGCAATGGCTTTGACCTGGAGAGAACGTTAGTGGTCACCTGTCTGGCTCCAGACAACATAGCACTCTGCTCCGGGGTCTCTGAACTGAAACATCTACGGGATTGGCTGGATTCATTCTCTAGGATTACTGATCAGATCCTTTCAAATGGCTCCAAAAACCAAAGGCCAGCCGCCATTCATTCCTCATTCACTCCCCAACACCAGAACAGGCCTTTCTGCTTTTAACAGATGCAATTACAAATGTAATAATTGCCTTGTCATAACATGTATCCAAGACTGGAACTGAGCTTTTGAACAACTCCAATTCGATAATTGTTTTCTCCCCCCCACCGCTCCACTTCATAGCCTCCACCTCGACCCACATGACTACACAGCAAGGAAAAGCTTTCGAGAGCTGGTGTCAGTCAGACTATCCACCTCACCTCATCCACACTTTTGTTTTGTTGGGAAGAAATCTGTTCATGCTAGCAGACAGTCAGGGGAGGGGATAGCGTGTGTTATTTGTGGTGATGTGGTCACACAGGGCCTATTTGACCAGGGGTTCGAGGTGGCTTACTCCCATGTTTGTGTTTGTACAGTATGTTGTCCAGAATCTGAGGTGATTACGTTGGCCCTGGACCCTGACCGTAGGGGCAGAGTAGGTGTCTGATTGGCTTCCTCTCTCCTCCTCCCTCTCCCGTCTCAGGGCAGTGCTGGTACTGTGGTCTGTCTGGGCCGACTACGTTCTCCTTCAATCCTAGGATGCTGCTTGTTTTTTTGTTGCATGAAAAAGTGCTTCCAGATACTGATTTCTTTGACTGGCTATAAACCCAAATGGAGGTTTTTGTAGAATATTCATTTGGCGTTTAGTTGTGTGTTCTTGTCTTGTGGACAACAGAGTAGTTTTTCACTGTTGTAAGCTATTTCCACTCACATGGAAGGAAACACAAAGGTTCGGTCGTGACCCTAATAGTGTATGATGATCTGTACAGGACTGAAACATTGGATGCAAACCAGTGTTGTGGGATGTCCATCAACAAGTGAAATCCGTCATTCGATGGTGAGAGAGCCGTGTCGTCACTGTCTCTACAATGATGAGTCAGTCAGACACACTGTGATGAGCCTTGTCTGAATCACCTGTCTGAATCGTTATACCTCTGTCTCTGGAGACGTTTCATTGCGTGACATAACAAAGTGCTCTTGTTGTCTTGATGTTCTAGTGTGGCCTTCTACGCCCTTCCCCTCCCCCCCAGACCTTTTGCCTGGGGGATCTTAACAGATAAGAGAGGTAACTGGTGTCAGGCCCTCTGAAACACACTGTTTGTTTCATTTCAAGTCCTTGTATATTGTTTTGATTGGAAGGAACACACAGACTTCTTCCCCACTGTGTGATTTGTAGAAGTAATGTTTAATTGCTGTGTTTGTAGACTAGCAGACCAGAGGTGTGTGTATTTGTGCGTGGTGTTCTCGCTGGACGTGGGAGGTCAGGGAAGTCTGAGAATGTTTACTTCCTTGTGTCTCCTGGCACTGAATTATTTGTAATTATTAAATTAAGGGTTTGATAATTTGGTTTCTTTGAACGTTTGGGCTCTGAAATAAACAGTGTGTGGAGGGCTGCATTCCAGTTGCTGTTTGTGCAGCACATTAGGCAGATAAAGAACTGTTACACATGTTTGAAGCAGCAGTACAGACTTCTCCTCAGGCCCTACACCAGACACACACACACAAAACACCAGCTTGTTCAGACGCATGCACGCATAGTAGAAATTAGCACATTGTTTCATTTGTGTATTTGAACTTTAACCTTCGGTTCACTTTCTTTTTTGGGAATTTTGAGGATTTAAACTACATTATTGCTGGTTCTGTGGCCCCAGTGTTTTAATAGAAAATCTGTTGCAATCAGAGGGCTTTTCCCAGAAGACCCTGATGTGAAATACATAATTCTGGTATTACAAAGATGTATTGTTGAATATTATTATATAGTTGAACAGCCGTCTTCCCCATCTATCTATTATATGAACCCCCAACTCATCCATCATACAGAGAAATGCCAGAACACAGGGAGTTCACGTTTCAACTTCCATTTCTCTTTCATTTTGTTTATTTCCTTAAAGGGTTTCCAAAGGCACTCTCTCGATCCAGCAGGCTCAAATCCAGCCTTTTACAGCCCCTCCCCTCGCCCCCTGAACCCAGTGCTGACTGGCTTTTCCTTTACACTAATCTAACTCCCTGACCAGAGCTTTCAACTAGACACCAAGACCTCTACATGTAGCCTACAAACACCTGCACACAGCTTACTCAGTCAGTTGTCACCTGCTGCTCCTGTAAGTTTTAGTTGCTATTTTTACATTCATCGTCAATCATGTTTGTGATTGTGTGGTTTGGCCCTGTCAAAACTGTAAAACCTCATTCAGAGAAGTCAATTTTTTTCTGCTCGCTACATTCCAGACAGTATTACACTGAACAAAAAATATTAACGCAACATGTTAAGTGTTGGTTCCATGTTTCATGAGCTGAAATAAAAGATCCCAAAAATGTTACATCTGCACAAAAAGCTTATTTCTCAATTTTTGTGCACAAATTTGTTTGCATCCCTGATGTGAGCATTTCTGATGTGTGAGCATTTCTCCTTTGCCAAGATAATCCATTCACTTGACAGGTGTGGCATATCAAGAAGCTGATTAAACGGTATGATCATTACACAGCTGCACCTTGTTCTTGGGACAATAAAAGGCCTCTCTAAAATGTGTAGTTTTGTCACACAACACAATGCCACAGATGTCTCAAGTTGAGGGAGCTTGCAATTGCCATGCTGACTGCAGGAATGTCCACCAGAACTGGGGCGGCAGGGTAGCCTCGTGGTTAGAGTGTTGGACTAGTAACCGGAAGGTTGCAAGTACAAATCCCCGAGCTGACAAGGTACAAATATGTCGTTCTGCCCCTGAACAGGCAGTTAACCCACTGTTCCTAGGCCGTCATTGAAAATAAGAATTTGTTCTTAACTGACTTGCCTAGTTAAATAAAGATTTTTTTTTAAAACTGAATTTTATGTTAATTTCTCTACCATATGCCGCCTCCAGTGTCATTTTAGAGAATTTGGCAGCACGTCAAACCGGCTTCCCAACCATAGACCACGTGTGAACACATCCAGTTTCTTCACCTGCGGGATCGTGTGAGACCAGCCACCTGGACAGCTGATGACACAGGAGTATTTCTGCCTGTAATAAAGCCCTTTTGTGGGGGAAAAGCTCCTTCTGATTTTCTTGGCTTGGCTCCCCAGTCGGTGGGCCTATGCACTACCAGGCCCACCCATGGCTGCGCCCCTGCCCAGTCATGTGAAATCTAAAGATTATGGCCTAATGAATTTATTTCAGTTGACTTTTTTCCTTTATATGAACTCTAACTCAGTTAAATTGTTGAAATAGTTGCGTTTTTATTTTTGTTCAGTATAGAAATATTAGGATAAGCTGTGTGTGTGTGTGTGTGTGTGTGTGTGTGTGTGTGTGTGTACACACAGTAATACATCCTCAAGTCTTCTTGGGTATGACGCTTAAAGCTTGGCACACCTGTATTTTGGGAGTTTCTCCCATTCTTCTCTGCAGATCCTCTCAAGCCCTGTCACGTTGGATGGGGAGTGTCGCTGCACAGCTATTTTCAGGTCTCTGGCTCTAGATGTCCACACAAGGGCGTTGTCTTGGCTGTGTGCATGCTTAGGGTCGTTGTCCTGTTGGAAGGTGAACCGCCACCTGGGTCTGAGGTCCTGAGTGCTGCAGGTTTTCATCAAGGATCTCTTTTGTACTTTGCTCCGTTCATCTTTCCCTCGATCCTGACTAGTCTCCCATTCACTGCCACTGAAAAACATCCCCACAGCATGATGCTGCCACCACCATGCTTCACTGTAGGGATGGCGCCAGGTTTCTTCCAGATATGACGCTTGGCATTAAAGCTAAAGAGACCAGATAATCTTGTTTCTCATGGTCTGAGAGTCCTTTAGATACCTTTAGGCAAACTCCAAGCGGGCTGTCATGTGCTTCTTATGGAGGAGTGGTTTCTGTCTGGCCACTCTACAATAAAAGGCCTGAGATGCTGCAGAGATGGTTGTCCTTCTGGAAGGTTCTCCCATCTCCACTGAGGAACTCTGGAGCTCTGTCAGAGTGACCATCGGGTTATTGGTAACTTCTCTTACCAAGGCCCTTCTCCCTCGATTGCTCATTTTAGCCGGGCGGCCAGCTCTAGGAAGAGTTCCAAGCTTCTTCCATTTAAGAATAATGGAGGCCACTTTGTTCTTGGGGACCTAAAATGATGCAGACATTTTTTTGGTCAAGTTCCCCAGTTCTGTACCTTGACACAATCCTGTCTCGACGCTCTACGGACAGTTACTTGGACCTCACATCTTGATTTTTGCTCTTACATGCACTGTCAACTGTGGGATGTTATATAGACAGGTGTGTGCCTTTCCAAATCCTGTCCAATCAATTGAATTTACCACAGGTGGACTCCAGTGAAGTTGTAGAAACATCTCAATTTCAAGTCTCATAGCAAAGGGTCTGAATACTTATGTAAATAAGGTCGTTTTGTTTTTAAATGTGCAAAAATGTCTAAACTTTGCCATTATGGGGTATTGTGTTTAGATTGATGACATTTTAGAATAAGGCTGTAACGTGAGAGAAGTCAAGGGGTCTGTATATTTTATGAATGCTTTGTGTGTGTGTCTATATCCCTATTTAGTGTGCAAAGCTGTCATCAAGGCAAAGGGGGGCTATTTGAAGAATCTCATATAAAATATATTTTGTTTAACACTTTTTTTGGTTACTACATGATTTCATATGTGTTATTTCATAGTTTTGATGTCTTCACTAATATGCTACAATGTAGAAAATAGTAAAAAATAAAGAAAACCCTTGAATGAGTGGGTGTCCAAACTGTTGACTGGTACTGTATATTGACAGTAGATGGATAGAATATGTAGTTCATCTCAAGAATATGTAGGATACAATAGTATAGGTACACTTTTTGTGACTAGAATACAGCATATACATATGAAGTGGGTAAAAAAAGTATGTAAACCTTATTAAAGTGACCAGTGTTCCATGTCTATGTACATAGTCAGCAGCCTCTAAGGTGCAGGGTTGAGTAATCCGGTGGTAGCCAGCTAGCGGCAGTGACTAAAGTTCAGGGCAGGGTACTGGGCGGAGGCTGGCTTGTGGTGACTATTCAACAGTCCGATCGCCGAGATAGAAGCTGTTTTTCAGTGGCTCGGTCCCAGCTTTGATGCACCTGTTCTGATCTCGCCTTGCGGATGGTAACGGGGTTAACAGGCCGTGGCTTGGTGGCTGAGGTCCTTGATGATCTTTTTGGCTTTCCTGTGACACCGGGTGCTGTAGATGTCCTGGAGGGCAGACAATGTGCCACAGGTGATGAGCTGAGCAGACCACACCACCCTCTGGAGTGCCCTGCGGTTGCGTATGGTGCAGTTACTGTACCAGGCAGTGATACAGCCCGACAGTATGCTCTCAATGGTCCATCTGTAAAAGTTTGTGGGGTCTTGTGGTGCCAAGACTAATTTCTTCAACCTCCTGAGCATGAAGAGGCGCTATTGCGCCTTCACCACACTGTCTGTTTGGTGGACCATTTCAGATTCAGTGATGTGTATGCCGAGGAACTTGAAGCTTTTTGATGTGGATGGGGCGTGCTCCCTCTGTCTTCTGAAGTCCATGATTGGCTATTTCATTTTGTTGAGGAAGAGGTTATATTCCTGGCACCACTCTGCCAGAGTCCTCACCTCCTCCCTGTAGGCTGTCTCGTCATTGTTGGTAATCAGGCCTACCGCTGTTGTGTCATCTGCAAACTTGATGATTGAGTTGGAGACATGTGTGGCCACGCAGTCATTGTTGAACAGGGAGTACAGGAGGGGGCTGAGCACTAACTCTTGTGGGGCCTTTGTGTTGAGGATCAGCGTAGTGGAGTTTTTGTTGCCTACCTTCACCACCTTTGGTCGGCCCATCAGGAAGTCCAGACCTAGTTGCACAGGGTGGGGTTCCGGCCCAGGGCCCCAAGCTTAATGATGAATTTGGAGGGTACTATTGTGTTGAAGGCTGAGCTGTAGTCAATGAACAGCATTCTTACATACACTATATATTCAAAAGTATGTGGGCCCTTTTTAAATGAGTGGATTTGGCTATTTCAGCCACACCCGTTGCTGACAAGTGTATGAAATTGAGCACACAGCCATGCAATCTCCAAAGACTAACATTGGCAATAGAATGGCCTTATTGAAGCGCTCAGTGACTTTCAACGTGGCACCGTCATAGGATGCCAACTTTTCCAACTGCTAGAGCTGCCCCAGGCAACTAACTGTAAGTGCTGTTATTGTGAAGTGGAAACGGCTCAGCCGCGAAGTGGCAGGCCACACAAGCTCGCAGAATGGAGCCGCCGAGTGCTGAAGCACTAAAAACATGCTCTGTTCTCGGTTGCAACACTCACTACCGAAGCAACATCAGCACAAGAACTGTTTGTCGGGAACTTAATTTCCATGGACGAGCAGTCACACAGAAGCCTAAGATCACCATGCCAATGCCAAGCGACTGCTGGAGTGGTGTAAAGCTTGCCGCCATTGGACTCTGGAGCAGTGGAAACGGGTTCTCTGGAGTGATGAATCACACTTCACCATCTGGCAGTCTGACGGACAAATCTGGGTTTGGCGGATGCCAGGAGAACGCTACCTGCCCAAATGCATAGTGTCAACTGTAAGGTTTGATTGAGTAGGAATAATAGTCTGGTGCTGTTTTTCATTGTTCGAGCTAGGCCACATAGTTCCAGTGAAGGGAAATATTAACGCTACAGCATACAATGTCATTCTAGAATATTCTGTGCTTCCAACTTTGTGGCAACAGTTTGGGGAAGGCCCTTTCCTGTTTAAGCATGACAATGCCCCCATGCACAAAGCAAGGTCCATACAAAAATGGCTTGTCGAGATCGGTGTGGAAGAACTTCACTGGCCTGCACAGAGCCCTGACCTCAACCCCATCGAACACCATTGGGATGAATTGGATTGCTGACTGCGAGTCAGGTCTATTCGCCCAACATCAGTGCCTGACCTCACTAATGCTTTTGTGGCAGCAATGTTCCAGCATCTTGTGGAACGCCTTCCCAAAAGAATGGTGGCTGTTATAGCAGCAAAGGGAGGGGACCAACTCCATCTCCATATTTTATTGATGATGATTTTGGAATGAGATGTTTGATGAGCAGGTGTCCACATACTTCTGGTCATGTAGTGTAGGTATTTCTCTTGATCAAATGCGATGGGGCAGTGTGCAGTGCGATGGTGATTGTCATCCATGGATCTATTGGGGCCGTATGCAAATTGCAGTGAGTCTAGGGTATTGGGTAAGGTGGAGGTGATACGATCCTTAGCGAGGCTCTCAAAGCACTTCATGATGACATATTTGAGTGCTACGGGACGATAGTCATTTAGTTCAGTTACCGTCGCTTTCTTGTGTGCAGGAACGATGGTGGACATCTTGAAGCAAGTGGGGACAGCAAACTGGGATTGGGAGAGATTGAATGTCTGTTAACACTCCAGCCAGCTGGTCTGCGCATGCTCTGAAGACATGGCTAGGGATGCCGTCTGGGCTGGCAGCCTTGTGAGGTTTAACACGCTTAAATGTCTTACTCATGTCGGCCACGGAGAACGAGAGCTCACAGTCCTCGGAAGCGGCTATTTCTAGAGGCAACCCGGAACATATCCCAGTCTGTCTTGATCATGCAATCTTGAAGCATTGATTCCGATTGGTCAGACCAGCGTTGAACAGTCCTTATCACAGGTATTTCCTGTTTGAGTTTCAGCCTATAGGAAGGGAGGAGCAGAATGGAGGCGTGATCTGATTTGTCGAAGGGAGGGCGGGTGAAGCCCTTGTAGCCGGAAGGGAGAGTAGCAATGGTCGAGAATATTTTATGTGTGAGTAGCATGTGTTGGTAAAACTTCAATAGCGTTTTTCTCAGATTTGCATTGTTAAAGTCCCCAGCTACAATAAATATTGTCTCAGGATATGCGGTTTCCAATTTTCCATAGATTAGGGCCTAATGAAATGTATTTCATTTCAGATTTTCTTATATGAACTGTAACTCAGTAAAATCTTTGAAAATGTTACATGTTGTGTTTAATATTTTGCTTCAGCGTACATACAGTATGTTTTTATTTCTATAGCTTAGATTTTCTTTAGAGGGAAACGTGCCTTTCCCCAAACTCTGAATGGCATTAAGACACTAGGTGTTCAATTCTGATTGTGGCCTTAACTGAATAACACAGGAAGTAGACTTGGGGCCCATTTCTGTAGCGCTTACTGCAGTACTATGATCTAATATTTGCTCCTTCATTACAAAGTCTGTCTATAGACCTGGATTCCTTTTGTGTTATGTCTGTTCTCAAAAAATAATGATGATGATGATTGATCTTCTCCCATTTATAAAGTGTGAATTTACTCTTATGAGGAATCACAGTTTGACTGTGGCATATGCGATCCTCCTGCCCAGTGTGTGTTTGTTTGACTATGCGGGAGCGCCTGGGCACACTCTCGCACATATCACACACACCCCTAATGATCTCTACATAAGTATTTGGCTCTCATAAATCACTGGGTCCATAGCCCACTGACACACATGCATACACTCACGCACACACATGCACTGCAGAGAAATGGCCCCTTGATTAGTTTCACCAGACTGCAGTGCAAGTAGAACATTTTATCTTGAACCACAGCATGGCCAGAAAGAGACCAACTTGGCAGATATTCAACAAATCTTAACCCCTTGTGTTCATTTTTTGAAATACCATATGTACTGTACAGTTTTTATTTTCAAGGATGAAATCCACATCTAGACCTAGCAGTAATTTACCTGTACAACCACTATGGTGTGGTAGTTCTGTGGTAGAAGTAAAGTAGTCTATAGGAGGAGCTGTCTGTTTGACCTATTTGTCTCAGACACCTTGGAGCGGGATGTGTGTCATTGTTTACAGTGGATCTTGGCGAGCAGGAAATCAAAGCAAACTGAAGAGATGTTGATCAGAATGTTCTGAAAGGATGCAATGTTGATCAGAATGTTCTGAAAGGAGGTGATGTTGATCAGAATGTTCTGAAAGGATGCGATGTTGATCAGAATGTTCTGAAAGGATGCGATGTTGATCAGAATGTTCTGAAAGGATGCGATGTTGATCAGAATGTTCTGAAAGGATGCGATGTTGATCAGAATGTTCTGAAAGGATGTGATGTTGATCAGAATGTTCTGAAAGGATGTGATGTTGATCAGAATGTTCTGAAAGGATGCGATGTTGATCAGAATGTTCTGAAAGGATGCGATGTTGATCAGAATGTTCTGAAAGGAGGTGATGTTGATCAGAATGTTCTGAAAGGAGGTGATGTTGATCAGAATGTTCTGAAAGGAGGTGATGGCTTCAAGTCTTTTCAGTCTTGTCCAAATCATTCAAAGACTTCTATGTTTATCAACGCTGTACACAAACACACATCTCTCCTCGTGATCTCTCTCTTTAGGCTAATGAGGGCTGATGGCTTCCAGTCTGTTTCTGGACTGCCAGTTAAGGAGGCAGACAAGCTCCGTCTCATGTCCATGTCGCAGTGCTGTCAAAATTCAATTTCCCTGTGTTTTATATCATATCGTACAACAGCTGATGAAACTAACACTGTAAAAGTGTGATTAATTTTTTACAAATAATAATTGTATCAGTTAGTTGCTAATTTTGAAAATACAATCTACAAATGACCTTCTAATCAGAAGGTTTGCATACCTGGGAGTTTCA
Organism: Oncorhynchus keta; assembly: GCF_023373465.1. Lineage (NCBI taxonomy): Eukaryota > Metazoa > Chordata > Actinopteri > Salmoniformes > Salmonidae > Oncorhynchus > Oncorhynchus keta. Next base: position 32,572,011 of record NC_068455.1, on the reverse strand, counting down.
GCTTTCCATGGGGACATCCAATATGTGGTAAATTGGTGAATAGACCAATAACAATGAGTTCCAAACCTCTGCCAGTGACAGCGGTGGCTGTACTTGTGAACATAAGCAAACATTTACAGTCAAATGGGTTCTCCTGCACAAAATGCATATCATCCAATGAAAAGCGTTGATTTACTTGCTTGTGACTGAACGCTAAATTGTAGCTGTTCCCGTCAGATAACATGGTACAAGTTAGCCCTATGCTAACTTCAACAGGTTATATCCTGGCACAAGTGCATCAACCAATTCAAAGAATTGGATGTGTTCCAACACTTTTTCATGATGTCCAACAGTATGTTCTGATCATCAAAGCAACTATCATCAAAGTATATTTGATTGACTGGTCAAATTGCTCTCTGTGTAAAGTGCCTAGTCCACGTAATTGCCACAGATGTTCGTTTTTATTTTTTTCCCCCCACCTTTTGATATTCACACAAACGCACTGCTATTTCCTAATAATCATAATGCACAGGCTATAATACATGGACGTGTACACCTAAATGTAGGGCTACAACGGTTTATAGGCTATGCATTATTATAATCATCCACTTTGTCGCACATGTTTTTAATTGAGCGTCAAGGAGCGGCAGTGAATGTTTGTTCCTCAACAAAAAAGCCACGAGGGGTTAAAGTTCACTATCAATTGTGAGTTAACCGCTTTAGCATTGGTGCCACCAAGAAGCGATGATGACAATGATCGCCTATGTGACTGCTATTTGACAAATCCATGAGGCTCTTTAAAAAAAAAATATATATATATATATATTATGTATGATAAACTTGCATGTTGTAAGGACCTCATATTTTTCAATAAAAGCACATGGATGTGTGTGAAACTCATAAACAAACACATGGGATTTTGTTATATATGAGAAAATGTTGTCTAAAGTAGTAAGTAGCCTAGTCAAGGATGATTCGGCGCAATATTGGCACACACCATTTTATTACAGATCAATGGAACAACTAAACCTTGAATTTGTAGGTTCAAAATATCCCTCTCGGGCAAGCATATAATCAGTTCCACCTGATGAGGTTAGCATAATGTGTGCCATGTTATCTGATGGGGCCAGCTATAATTTAGCATTGTCACATGCAAGTAAATTTGACACTTTTCATTGGCTGATATGCATTTAGCTCCAGCTATAGTAGTTTTACCCACCCCACTCAGACTACTCCCAAGACAGTCCTAGGAAAGTTCTTGCTTGATAATTGTTTGCTAAAAGGCCATTTTCCCCCATTTGAATGGAAATCTATTACAATAAGGTATTTAATTGATACCTAGAAATGATTTGGTATAGAAAAGGCTGCATTGGGCCTTTAATGACATCATCAGGCCATCACAGCCCGAGAGGCACACATCTGTCATGAGCTGGAGAGAGAGAGATTTAGGAGGGGGAGAAAATGAGTCTCTTTCTCTTGATAACCCTAATTTCTACCCTGCAGTAGGTTGAAAGAATGAATACCCTTAGACGATACTGCTATGTTTTCAGATCAGTCCTTCTGTGATCATCTGCCAGATCAGATACCACTTTTTGTTCTCCTTTCTCATTAACAAAAGTGTGTAATATGTGTAACTCAAGATGCGAACACACACACACAGAGAGACCGGTGGGTCTAATGTAGAGCCGATCTCTTGATCCCATCTGTCTGTGTGGGGAACACACTGCCTGGCCACCTGCAATATGGCCTGCCTCTTCCAGGGGAGCACCCTAAACTCACAGCTCTGCCTGGTGTATGGTGATGTCACGGCTGGCCTGGGGTTGGGTGTTGTTGGGAGGCCTGGCCCGTGAGTGATATCAGTGCTGTAAGTCCGGCCTAAGCAAGCGAGTGAGGACCGGGGCAGTGTGTGTGTTTGTCATCCTGTCTCTGTGCTGGCCCTGTCTTCTTCTCCTGGCTTTGTTGTGGGTCCTATTGTTTGTGTTCTGTGGTTTCCCTAGACTCCCTCCGGCCCACACACACACAGACTTGTACATACAAACACATCTCCCCAAGTGTTTGGTTAGTGTGATGCACAGGCTAAACATGTACGTTGAGTGCCCAAGTCCCCAAGAAAGTAAACCGCTCTCAGCCAGAGAAGTGCACCACACCACTCAGACACCTGTTTGTGTTCTGAGCCCACCTCTACATGGGAAGTGAACCACTAGAGTCTCTATTGACCATACATGGGAAATCAATGGAGACCACTCTGTCATATAGGCAGTTTTTTTAATGAGCATTTCAGAGAGTGGCCAGTAGAGGTCAGTGTGGAGTAGAGGTGGAAAAGGGGGACTGCATTTCCTCCGGCCCACAGTTACACCATTTGTTTTGTTTAATTGAAGATGCAACGCTTAATTGAGCTTGCGTGGTATTTCATAGTTACATGTTAGTCAAGGACTTGAGCTCACATTACTGGAATGATAATCACAGCCCTCTATCCAACAGCAGGGCGAGGGAGCCTGCATCCGCACACCATCCCTCCTTCTCTCCTATCTTCTTTCCTCTCTCTCGCACACATGGGTGGATGCTGGAGTCCCAGTGATCTCTTCCAGATGGTTTACCTCGCGGAGCCACTCTCTGAACCTCCCTCATTCTCTTCTTCTCATTTCACTTTGTCTCTCTCCCCCTTTCTTTCTCTTCTGTCTCTCACTTTCTCTTCTGTCTCACTCTCTCACACATCCACACACACTCCCTCTCTTCTCTCCCCTCGCGGTCTTAAGGAGATACTTCCTTGGCACAGCAGACTTCCTCGATCTAATCCTATAAAACACTGAGCCTCCTTCCCCCTCCATGTCAGGATTACGGGCAGTGTGTGTGACTGACTGTGTATACATGCATAAGAATGTGTCTTTGCATGCTTTTGTGTTTTTAAAGTGTATTGGCACCTAGTGCTGACTGCAGCCTAAGCTTATCGTGTGTGTGTGTGTGTGTGTGTGTGTGTGTGTGTGTGTGTGTGTGTGTGTGTGTGTGTGTGTTGTAACCTAGCCCAGGTGGAATTAGTGTGTGTGTCTGTGTGTGTGTCAAATCCAAAAATCAAATCAAATGGTATTTTCACATGCGCCGAATACAACAGGTGTAGGCTTGACCATGAAATGCTTACTTACAAGCCCTTTCCCAAAAATGCTGAGTTAAAAATGGACAAAATTAACAACAAAAAAGTAAATAGTAGCACAATAAAACAACAATGAGACTGTATACAAGGAATACCGTGTGTGTGTGTGTGTGACCGTAGAGGGCTGGAGTACAGGCTCCAGGCTAGCCTGCGTCTGAGGCTAGCCTGTGTCTGTTCCAGCCCGGCTGATTAGCCATTAGCCGGTGGCTGGCTCACTCTGGCCTCTCTAATTTCCCTCAGTAAGGGAATCCCTGTACAGCTCTCCCACCCCAGCCCTTCAAAGCAATCACGCAAGGACGACCACGCAGGCAGGCAGCATCCCAGCTTACTGACCTCGGGCAGTGAATTATTTTGTCATAGTTCCTCCGGCCCGTCTAATGCATGCTAACCCGCTGTCATCCTATTTGTAACTGAGACTCGGATGTAAACTGAGTGTACAAAAGATTAGGAACACCTGCTCTTTCCATGACATTGACTGACCAGGTGTAAACTATGATCCCTTATTAATGTCACTTGTTCAGTCCACTTCAATCAGTGTAGATGAAGGGGAGGAGACAGGTTTAATAAGGATTTTTAAGCCTTGAGATTATTGAGACATGGATTGTGTATCTGTGCGCTGTTCACAAGGCGTATGGGCAAGACAAAATATTTAAGTGCCTTTTGAAAGGGGTATGGTAGTAGGTGCCAGGCGCACCAGTTTGTGTCAAGATCTGAAACCCTGCTGGGTTTTTCACGCTCAACAGTTTCCCATGTATATCAAGAATGGTCCACCACCCAAAGGACATCCAGCCAACTTGACACAAATGTAGGAGGCATTGGAGTCCACATGGGCCACCATCCCTGTTGAACACTTTCGACACCTTGTAGAGTCCATGCCCCGACAAATTGAGGCTGTTCTGAGGGCAAAAGGGGACATTAATATTAGGAAGGCGTTCTTAATGTTTTGTACTCTGTGTGCATCTGAAGCGGTTCTCTCCTCTCTCTGGTCAGACAGATACACAGACAGCAGCAGTGACATACAGTGTTATCATTTGTTCCACCTATGTAACATTGTATTTTTGCATTTGCACTCTTTACCCGTGTTATCCCATTATTAATGCAACGGCTTAGCAGATGGTTGCTTCTTCCTTTTGAATGTTTTGCACTGGTAACTGAAGTAAAGCCTTTTTAAAAGACCATGGTAAGGATCACTGGTTGTTATATCTTTGTACCTGTCCTTCATCTACCTGCCTGTGTCTGTGTCTGTCTTTCCCTGCAGGGCGCCCTGAGCAGCGAGCGGGACTACGAGAGTGTGGTGCTGATGAAGATGAGACAGGCAGCAGAGAGACAGAGACTTATAGAGGAGATGCAGAGGGAGGACGAGGAGAATGCTGCTTAGTACCAGGCCCAGGCCGGGATTCAATCCAAGTTGTGTTGTCTATAAGCGCACAGTGCTTGACATTTTAAAGGTCATTTCCATTTGAGCCGATATCTGCGACCTCTGCAAACGTCTGGGAAATTGCCTTTTAAAAGACACGTTGTCAGTAGTGCAGGGCACAGCGCTTTAACAAGCCGTTCTATGAATCCTGGCCCCAGTCCAGCTCTGCCCAGCCACAACCCAACTCTACTACACACCAGATGCTTTAGTTTCATAAAGCACATCTCGTAGTTTTAGTGTGAATTATCTGTTGAATAAACATCTCCTTTACAGAATGTGTGTTTTCTTGTTTGTCATTCACTGAATTACTACCGGTACGGCTCCGTTGGTAGAGCATGGTGCTTGCACTGCCAGGGTTGGGGGGGGTTCGATTAAAAGCATCTGCTAAATGACATAGTTTATATGTTTCCAGCTACTACTGTAATGTAATCTCAACCAATGTACTTTTTCATCCAAACCTCTTCTAAGACAAACAGGGGAACAAGATTTATACTGTTATCGTAACATATTTCAAAAGAACCCAAAGAGTTGGGCCATCCAACACAACTACACCAGATCTAAATGCTGCAACCATGTGATTTGCGTCTGTCACCCTCGCTCTAACTGTGAAACGTTCTTTCATTACCATATCTTTGCAGCCAAGAGACTTGAGTCGTTTCCCTTGAATGCAATTTTTGGTGTGTGTGTGTGTGTGTGAGAGAAACTAGTTGTCTTCCAACAGTCCAAATCACGACCATGTGATCAGAAGATGGGAAAGTCATGGCTATTCCATGTTTAATCGGCAATTAGCCTGGAGTGGTAGTACTGTAGGCAGGTTAAGGGAATGCTTGTGGGCTCACGTGATAAAGGAAATATAGTATGGAGGCCCTTATCGCAGCGCTGGTTATGATGATTGTTCCTGGGATTTTCTATATCTAAGGCTTTGTATCAATTTACAGAGGCAGTACTATACAGTGCTGTACAACTTCAAGGCTGTAAACTGTACTGTTGTATTTAGTATTAAAAAAATGCTTACTCTTAAGTTTGATTCACCCTTATGTCTCCTTTGTCACATGTTTAGAGGTTGTGTTATAGTAAATACATAAGTTCCCTTGAAAGTACCTGAACACTGAAGAGATCATTGGATGACTGGTTGGCCCACAGAAGGCAGTGAAACCAACTTCAGTCCCCAAAATCAATAATATGTCATTTCTGTACATCAATGGCATTCATGAACCATATGCTCAGACAGTGTCATGACCATTGCACTAAGTTGCTCTCTTCCGGTTTGTTGCGGTTCCAATTTCAGATGAGTTTCCCAATAGAGGCTACTAAAGGAGTTGCTCATGGAGGAAGAGGTCTCCTGATTTGACAGGCTACTGCTGGGAGCTCTGGTCAGGACCTGTCACACTGAGCCAGACTGTGGTCACTCTGATGGGGAAACAGGCTTTTGTAACAGTCTCCTCTCTCCGTGGAACATCCCAAATAAAAAAAATATATATTTTTTTTGTCCTTCGGGGAACTATGGCGTAATGGTGTCTCAATTTGTGGGGTTGTGGCGTTTCCTCCTGTCATTGTGTTATTTAGGAGCCAGGCGGTCCATCCCAGTGATCTATCTTCCCGGCACTCCCGGCCTGCCGCAACTCTTACACAACAACCAGCTGTGGTGTGGCACGGTGTGGTGTGAGCCATCTGGTCCCTACGCTGCTCTTTTCCCCCTCCTCTCCTACTGCAATATACGCTCATCAGATGGTTCTGTTTATGCATTTGACGGTCTGCCTTTCATATCCCGCCTTTTCATATCCCGGAGAGAAAAAAAGGCCAAACATTCATTGTCCAAATTACAGCAGAGGAAATACAATTACAATTCCCCTTCCAGAAACACATCCTGACCGTGCCCTGTGCCAGCAGACTGTGCTGCATGCAAATTAAACGGGAAGACACAGCGTCCCAACAAAGTCCATCCAATCAACAGGAGAAGCCCCCGGCGGCATCTTCACAGCATTCTCTCCTCTTCCTAGGATTTTCTGTCCGTGTGGAAACTGGCAGCTCCTCGGACACCAGCGGAACCTGGAACTGTCACAGTTACACCTGCATGGATAAATTAGGGACCCTTTTGATAGCTAAATGGTGGCCAAGTCACGGCAGAGGGGGCAGGCCTGGTGAAGGCTCAGTGATCTGGGGTTAGCCTCAGACACGCACTGGCAGCCCAGGAGCTGCAAATGAGCCTCTAATGAAACCACCCAGTAGCAAAAGGGCTGCCTCACACGGTCTCTCTCCGCCGGGCCTCGGACAGGCCTCCTGCAGCACTCGTCACACTCACAGGACACAACCTGACTCTGACCTCGCCCTGTGTACTGAGCTGTGACCGGCCCACTTTGAGTCTCAGAAACCACCTAAACGCTGCAGAGACACCATATATCTCCTGGGCCTGAGGCGAGAAGGCACTGTTCTTACTCTCTTTCCTAAGAAAACAGTATCTGATTTATCCAACGAATGTAATGCTAACCATATTCTACTGGCAGATGGGGAGATCAGACTTCCAACCTGTCCTTTTACTATACTCTACCTCCTTGAGAGTTGAGACGTACCTTGGAACAAATCGGATACAAATGACATCAAATAATAGTCACCTTTTATTATAATTGCCTCACGTGCTTCTCATTAATTTATATCACCAATTTCAAGAAAACTACATCAATAGCTCTAATGTAATGGAATAGATTGTTGTGCCATGATGGAGTCAGGATAAAGGAATGTTTGTCGACTGGTAAAATTAAAAGGTAAATATTTGTTTGGCCTAAAGACAAAGTAAAATAAACTTTGAAACTGATTAATCTCACAGTTGACATTCAGGTTCAGTTACAGATAGTTGAAATGACATGAACTATACTCTACTCAGGTAAAATGAATCTTGGTCATTTGAGCTGTAATTCTTTCTGGAATGTACATTGTCATCTATTTCCCTGAAGTCTGTTTACCAATTGTTATGATAGATTATGAACAAGCCACTACTCGCATATCTATTTGGTAGCTGCTCCAAAACATTGGCGTGCGTCTGAACGGAAGTACAAATGTTTGGCAAGTAGCGTCATTATACAAATTCACTCATTTCAGGTCCTTATGTCAAATTCTGTACTTTGCTCCCCTTGTTCAAAAATGACTAGAAGGTAGAGAGAACCATTACATCACTGAGAGGACAGTAGCAGGATGAATGTATAGAATTCTCTGCCTTGATTTGTAATGTTAAATGTATAGTATAGGTTTTCTCTGTGGCCCCTCATTGGACGGAGGACACTACAATCACAACCTCGTCGCCCAGGAGGACACACTCACACTGACCCCCGGTCAGGTTATGTAGTCTGTCTCCTTGTACATGCACCACACCAGCGTCTGTCCCACGCCAGTCATGGTCACCACACGGAAGCCAATCTTCTCCAGCTTGTCCAACACCAACCGCGGAGAGTCGTCCACGTGGTACTCCGAGCTGCAAGAGGCACAAAGCGTTGTTTTTTCGCGACCTGTAAAACCCATTGTAAACTCTGTCGTCTGGAGTGCTAACACACGCAGGAGGACTCAATGAGCCAGGATTTTGCTTTTGTGATTAGTCCCTCAACACCTTTTTGGTTAATTTCACAAACGCAACCCGTGGCAGATCCGCAACGGCAACACTTCCCTGTTCTGCGTTCCATCAGCTCTGCTGGTCTGTTCCCAAACTAAAGAACAGCAGTCTCCTTTCTGCTCTGGTACAACTTATCTTTTACTGCTACACCATTGTTCCATGGCTCTGTGACTATGAAAGTAAGAACCATTTCCTGACACAGTAAGGATGGATTTTGCTACACCCGCAATAACATCAAATAAATAAGTGTATGTGACCAATAAGATTTGATTTGATGTCACTTGTGACACACTGAACACTCACAAATTGTTCCCCAGCATGGTGGTTTTCCTGGCTCCCAGGTAGTTCATTATGGCTGGGTCAGAGTATTCATCTCCTACCATGGTTGGCCCAGTCTCCTGAAAAACAACACCTACAGTTGAAGTTGGAAGTTTACATACACTTAGGTTGGAGTCATAAACTCATTTTTCAACTATTCCACATTTTCTTGTTAACAAACTATAGTTTTGGCAAGTCGGTTAGGACATCTACTTTGTGCATGACAAGTAATTTTTCCAACAATTGTTTACAGAATTGTTTTCACTTATAATTCATTGTATAACAATTCCAATGGATCTGTTTTTGTATTTTTTGTATTGTAGACCTACAAATGCCTGGTTCATCCTTGGGAGCAATTTCCAAATGCCTGACGGTACCACGTTCATCTGTACAAACCATAGTACGCAAGTATATACACATGGGACCATGCAGCCGTCATACCGCTCAGGAAGGAGACACGTTCTGGCTCCTAGAGATGAACGTACTTTGGTGTGAAAAGTGCAAATCAATCCCAGAACAACAGCAAAGGACCTTGTGACGATGTTGGAGTATCTATATCCACAGTAAAACGAGTCCTATATCAACATAACCTGAAATGCCGCTCAGCAAGGAAGAAACCACTGCTCCAAAACAACCATAAAAAAGCCAGACTACAATTTGCAACTGCACATGGGGACAGCATCATGTTGTCGGGGTGCTTTACTTTGCTGCAGGAAGGACTGGTGCACTTCACTTAATAAATAGAATCGTGAGGCAGGAAAATTATGTGGATATATTGAAGCAACATCTCAACACATCATTCAGGAAGTTAAAGCTTGGTCGCAACTGGGTCTTCCAAATGTACAATGACCCCAAGCATACTTCCAAAGTTGTGGCAAAATGGCTTAAGGACAACAAAGTCAAGGTATTGGAGTGGCCATCACAAAGCCCTGATCTCAATCCTATAGAAAATTGTGGGCAGAACTGAAAAAGTGTGTGTGAGCAAGGAGGCCTACAAACCTGACTCTATTACACCAGCTCTGTCAGGAGGAATGGGCCACTCACCCAACTTATTGTGGGAAGCTTGTGGAAGGTTACCTGAAACGTTTGACCCAAGTTAAACAATATAAAAGCAGTGCTACAAAATACTAATTGAGTGTATGTAAACTTCTGACCCACTGGGAATGTGATGAAAGAAATAAAAGCTGAAATCATTGTCTTTACTATTATTCTGACATTTTACATTCTTAAAATAAAGTGGTGATCCTAACTGACCTAAAACAGGGAATTTTTACTTTGATTAAATGTCAGGAATTGTGAAAAACTGAGTTTAAATGTATTTGGCTACGATGTATGTAAACTTCTGACTTCAACTGTACATTAATGCCACTGTCTCTTTTTTTTACAGCATTCAGTGTGGCAGACATACTAAAGAGAGATGTCCTTGTTGGCCTGAGGATTCCTTTGTACCCCAGCTCACCTGCATCAGCCTCGATACATTTTCATGCAATTTCGTTCATTAATTAGATATTTATGACCATAACTACATATGAGGACACCGAGGTTCGGACCTGGGTCATTTTTTGAAACCACGTCCCCCCAAAAATAATACAAATAGATTTTGTACACAATAAAGAAAATAAATTATGCGTCAACATTTTAAATATTGCTCCCAAGCTCAGAACGCTTATATTCTTGATCTGACTGACTTCTAATTGTGCCAGCCTCTTCGAACGACTGGAATCATTAACAGTGGGTAGCTCGTTATGTTCGCCTGCGTCCTCGCGGTACAAGCCGAGGGCCGGAGACATGAAACGAACTACCCCAACTCGGAGGCGGATCAAGAAGACAAATAGAGACGCTGCTGGCAGTGTTCGCGAGGTGCTGGACAAAAGGCCATTTTAAAACCGTCCTGCGACTCCTGCCGAATGCCGTGCCTACAGACATCCCCCAAACAAAACAAAAAGCGATCCTCGGAGAATGAGTCAGTCAGGTGGCTATCTGTCGGCAGAGACTTTAATTGTCGTAAAGTTGAAAGACTCCGGCCAGCTAGAATGATAAAGTAAGAAGCTAACGTTAAACTGGGTCTACCTCAGCAGGAGCAAGAAATACGCTACGAAGTTCTCAACTTTGCTTTACAGAGAGTAGGCATTTGGATAAAAGTGTATGCTAAATGGGATACAGTGTGCTATTATATTCTAACAATGATGTGGCGTTCAGTGCTGAGGCAGGCTGCAATGCATTCAGGAGAAGGCAGAGGAGACAAAGAGGTTAGTATATGGCTCCCAAACTTGGTGTCAGGGCCTCATGTGGGGTCCCCTGAGAATCTGTGCTAATCTTATGAAAGATAACTTTAATAAAATATGTTTTAACATCTCCATGGCCTATCTTCCCGATAGGCCAACAGTAACATGCAATCAAAAAGCAAGAACTAGACTTTTCTATACCACTATTTGTATCCCCCTGTAGCTTTAGAATGTGCAAAGTGTGTTGACATATAGTGCCTCCCACAATGCAGGTGATGGCTGCAAGGTGCAGTTGGTGAGAAGCAGTCCCGTGTAGCTCAGTTGGTAGAGCATGGCGCTTGCAACGCCAGGGTTGTGCTCAACAACATGTCTGTTACGGCTATACAGGTCTGGCTCCAAGTATGGCGACAAGTATGATAATGTATGCACTCATTACTGTGTCACTCTGGATAAGAGCATCTGATAAATGATGTCAAATAAAGAAAGTGCAGCGACTTCATCAAAAACTACATTACCTTTGATCACATGATTTTAATCACGTGTTCAAGCAGTCGATGACCATCAGTCACAATTCGGACAATTTTGAAAACCTGCAATACACTTTGAAAGGCGTGACTAAATAATAAGAGTGATCCACTCGAACGCGCCCACAGACGGGGCATTTTCATGCCATTGTCTCGTCCAAAAGTTGCAAGAAATACGAATCACTGATGCGTTCTGTTGATTTCTTTCTTATAATAAACTTGTGCAGATTAATTACATTTCAATACATTTTTGAATATTGTTGAATTCAGTTTTAATGTCTGGATTCTGTGATTGAGATTATGTCCGCATCGCGGATTGCATGGCAGGCCATCCACAATCTCAAAATCAATTGACCCAATATGGACACAAATTGGCCAAAATATTTGACTGAACAGCGAACATGTGTTTTTAATTTGGGGCACAACATTGTCCTATAGTTAGACTTATTTGTTTTGCTTCCACGTTTGCAAATATTACAATGTTGCATAACAGAACATAGGTTGCAATGTACTAAGCGAAAAATGTCAAATCGGCTACATTGTTGCAGAGCCATTGCCTGCCTTTACAACATATTTTGAGTCTAATATCGCGTGCGTCAACTACAAGCATGCATACTGTATGACATGACGAGAAGAGGAATTACTAACCAGACGGATCTGAGTACTAACGAGTACATAGGGCATCGTGGATCTCAACCGTTTAACGGGTAGTCCCCCGGGAAAGGATGATTTTTAGACCGTTACTTCAGAGACACGACAGTCCCCTTTCCAAGTTGCGCTCGCACTGACAGCGAATGCGGAAACACCCATCGCAATGGACAAATCACAACTCTCACTCTCAACAGCTGTCAACAAAGCTGGTGTATGCACAGTGTGCTCGCGTGTCCAATATAAGAGCAACATAAAGTGTAAAAGCTATTACATTTGACACGCAATGAAACCTATTTACATGACAAACTGGACTTAATGTGAACATGCTATACATTAAAATAATATCTGATCATATTTAACGATTTTTGTTAGACCTATTAAATCAGCGGCAATCATAAATGTAGCACGACTATTTGTTTACAGATATAGGTTTGTTTACATTTCATGGAGATGTTATCTGGGAAGTGAACTCTGGTCATGTTGCAATCAGAGTAGCAAGGCTTCCCGTCTGACTCTGAACATAATGCCATGTTCATGTTTTTTTTCTCAGTTCGACTAAAGTGTTTTATTTTAATTATGTGGCTTCAGCCAAGACATGCATGTGTAGCAATCGTAGTTGTTTCGTATGTGAAGAGCTTCTTTAAGCAACAAATACATTGGCTCTCATAACTAAAATATAAACCCTGTCTGTCAAAGTTCTAAGAGGTTGACCGAGTTCTTCTGTTTTTGTGACGTGTCTCCTGTTTTTTTTAAATTGTGAAATATGAACTTTCGACTTTCCATAGTCAAACACTAATTATTTTTATCTATAGCCTACTCCAAATATATATTTAGCTCCTTTCAATATCCTCACTGTAATGATGAATGGTGACAGTATTTACAGGTCCTAAATATTAGGCTATTATATTGTTTTTTTAGTTTTGTTACAAAATGCATTTTGATCCAATATACATCAAGGTGCTGCTACTACACAGTCCTCATCAACGTGCTAGTACACAGCCTGCACTGTGATTTTGTCTGCGTGCAGTACTCAACCATATTTTTACTGTCTAGAACTCTAATTTCCTGTTCTGAGATGTATTCATTTCTCTTTTAAGAGCAGCAAAAACTAATTTGGATTAGTCTTCTAAGGCTGTGGGGGAAATGAAAGACAACCTAATAGCCAAAGAACAATGGATGGGGACATTGATAAAATCAGCAATATGAATGTATTGTCCTTTTGATGACAAGAGGACTTGACAATCAGTTTGGCTTTGCATGTCATGCTCAGCAGGGCTGGTAATTTATAGTGTGATCACAGCTTGGTATTGCTCTGATGGGAAGAGATGAATGGCAGTGAACCAGAGGCTTAAATGTGAATTTGGCTTTTATTGTTATTGTGAAAAACATGTTATTAAAAAGACGTAACATGTTGATTTGCGATTTTATACATTTCCTGGAACTCAATTTGAACAGCACGTATGATATATCACTGACAAATTAGAACCATGCTGTCTCAAATGTAGTTTACATCTTTATCAAAGAGTGTTTTCTACACTGCATTACACAGTGCATACTAACCCTAACCCAGGCTGATGAATACAGGCTATGCATTCCCATTCACACAGGTGGGAGGTTTGTTGAGAAGATTGCCACCTGCTGGCTTTGTAGACCAATGCCATCAATATGCTTATTATAGTATTAGTAGTAGTGTTAAAAGGGAAAGGTGGTTTCCCAGAATGTCTTTTTTGTCTTTTTATTGCCCCCTGAAGAGCAGAGGAGACTTGATTCACAAAGGAAAACAGGAAACCAGTGGGGATGTCGCTGCTGTTGTCCAAAAACAAATGAACGACTCCTCCTGCCAAAAAAACTCTCTTAGAATGTGTTCCTGGGGCCCTCTGAACATCCTGTGGTTCTCTGAGGGACTTCCTGATCTAACTCTTCTGTTGTGCGTTGTTAGAGCCCAGGGTCACCTTTACTGTGACCTGGAGGGACAGCAGGGCTCATCCTAAGAACAACCTACCCAGCCGTAGGGAGCAGTCTACTTCTTTGACAAGGATCTCTTCTTCACCTTCTCACCACGGAGAAGCAGTGATGAGGGGAGAGATATGAATTATTGCCTGAGGAGTATTTCCCCACAGACGGCAGTAAGAAGAGAATACTGTCACATGATGAGGAAATGTGAGGCTCCCCTTGGCCCCAAAACAGCAGTAGCTCAGTCCATCTTTATGAATACCACAAACTCACACACACATTCTCACTCTCACACACTCAATCATGTTTCTTTGCCGAATGCAGAGGAAGCCCATATTTCACAACTGTTTGGCTTGCTACGTCCTGCCACCTACAATGCCAATGTCTAGATGTTTGCTTCCTCTATGGTTGCAAAAGACACATTTATGTTTCCTGCCACAAAACAAAATCTAAAATACACGTGCTTGTCCTTTGCAGAAGTATGATTTGTGCACAAGGCATTGCACTGATAATCGGTCGATAGTTTTGGTCACCTGCCGTTTCTGGTGTGCGGTTGTTACTTGTTTTTGATGATGGCATTGTATTTATCATGACATTGTTATTGATATGTAAATCGATTGCAATATACATGAGTATTAGAATGCTTCGCCTTGAACCATATGACGTCTCCAAATGAAAAGTCACAAATGTTTTTTTTAATAACCTACCCTTATAATGGACCAAAACCAAATGAATGATTCTACATCTGCATAGGCTGGGTTTCTATATAACACTTTGTGACATCTGCTCGTGTCCAAATGGCTTTTTAAATATATTTGATTTGATTTGTTGCTTCTTTCAGTAGCTTTCACTGTTCATTGTTCACAAGTCAATGAGACATGGAGGAGTAGTCCTCTTTTGGATGAGTTGAACAATTCTCTTTAATTGATTGGCTTCACCCTGACATCTCACAAGATGTACCTTTGGACAGAGGGAGAACACTTCACATGATACTTATGAGGCCCCAGCTTCCCATGGAGCAATGCAGGAAGCCAATGGCTGAGGGATTTATTTGCTGTGAGGATCAGTGGGTGGGGACCAGAGACGAAGCTACCATACTAGACCTAGATGCTAAAGTGATCTGTTTAAATCATGGCCGTTTTTTTGTGGACTGGGATGAATTATACGAGACAGCGAAGGACATGAAAGATGTACACTAAGTGCTCACTGAAAGAGAAATCAAATAGTCAGCAATAAGCATCCAGCTGCAAGATAAGAGATTCAATTATGAGACAACATAAGCAGGCAAACCTCCACTTGTACAGCGAAAGATCATGGTGCAGACAAAGCTACCATCTCTCCTTAAACCCCACATGACATTAGTGTCAGCTCGATTCAGTGTTTGTCATAATTCATATCTAAAAGCACGTTTATTGTAGCTGGAATAGAAATGAACATGGGAAAATCTCTTTATTGAGACATGCGTCTGCTTGCTTCGCAAAGCCTCCGCGAGTGAGTGTCCAACAGCTTTAAATCGAACCAGACTGAAGTGGAGATATAAGAAAGAGAAAGGTGTGGTGAACTTTATACTTTACAGTGACATTGTTGCATTGGGTCTTTAATAAAAGCAGACCAATAACCAATGCGTGTGTGTATAAGTGTGTGTGGTTCCCCTAAGGCCTGCGCCACAATCCCTGTGCAGCCCGGTGTTTCCTCCTACCTGACATGTGGAGCGGCTCTGAGAGGAGATTTATCCTTGACCTAATTTCTGCTCAGTAACTTTCCTAATTATGCTCACCAGCTTACATAAAGTAGCCCTCTGCCATAAATATTACCCAGCAGTCTAGTAACACTCTTGGGGACTCCTGTCTCCTACAGACCACTGTGCTCTCTCTCCTGTGGCGGTTCAATGTACCATACCTGGTTTTCGTGTACTATCCATAGACTGTGATTTGTTTTGCACTGGACAACAAAAGAATGTCATCTTTCCTCCTCCATTGCTATACTGTTATGGTATTGGGAATAATGGCTGGCATATAGCTTTTTGGAGAACGGGCAATTTATAGTATCATTCTCCTCCTTCAGTATCTGTTCCCTCAATATTCTGGGCCTGTGTCTGACCTCGGGTCTGGTCTGCATTCAGCAGGATTAATTATCAACAGTCTGCTGGCTTGAGGTGGTTCTGGATGCTTCTGAGAGCACAGAACACTCTTCTGATCCTCTGTGTTATTTCAACACAACAGTCCTGGCAGCCACTTGCTAGTAATTCATTTAAAAAAAATCTCCCCTCAAAAATACAGAATGAGGGAGTTGTTTCGCTGAAGGCAATCATAAAACAGAAAGAATACATTTTTTAAAAATACATATTTTGACATGATAGTTTGAAAAAGGGGGAAATGAAACAAAAATGAGTTCAAGTAATTATGTACAAGTAAACATTTCCTTTTGCTTTAATGTCTTAAAAATGCAGGAAAAGTCCAGTTAAAGGCTTTATTGGGAGCAGTTGGTTTCATTGAATGCTAGGAAGTGGACTATACAGCATGTCCTCCACATCTGTCAATTGTGAGTGGGTTTTAGTATAGGGCAATTCCATGATCAAGGAATTACGTTGAGACTCTTAAAATGTATACCAAACAAAAAACATTAATTTCAAAGTTTAACAAATGACTACTTTTAACAATTTCCCCTGAACATTTTACAAAAACACATTTACAGGAAGAACTATGCAGATACAAAGTTTGGTAACAGAATTTAACTGAGGGAGATTTTACCAGGAGATTTGTCCAGGAATTTTTCAAATGTATTATGTAAATTGTTCAAAGTACTCATTATGCATAGAGTTGTATAGTTTGTTAAACTTTGAAATCAATGTTTTTGTTTGGCATACCTTTAAAAATGAAAAGTCTCGGTGTAATTCCCTCACTGTGGAATTGCCCTATGATACATTTAACAAGCCGATTAGACTATATTGTCTCTTCAACACCTCAGCATGCCCAAAACTAGATAAAATACAAGTGCCACAAGTGGTTGAAGCCTTTATTCCAAGTTATCTAACCACCACAGGATATTGGCATTAGACTTCAGTTTGTTGAAGAGGAAAAAGAGCATCTCAGAGGAAGCCTTTGATTCAAGGAAATACCAGGGAGCACATGACCGTTTGACAAGTGTGTGTTGATAGTGGGAAACATCCAGGTCTCTCAGCCCCTTTGTGAAGTTTTGACCCCGTAGCGATCTAGTTTAGCTTCTCCATCAAGGAGCAGATGAGACCGAGGGACAGAGGACGAAGCAGGACAACCTGGACCCATGCATAATGCCATGAGTGCTGATTCCCATAAAGCGCTGGCGTTGACATCATGCTTTTTATTATGGTGCAGCATGTGGTTGTTGTTTATTAACCAGCCTGCAGAGTTAATCTGTTCCGTGGATCGTCTCTGGATAGAACATGGACGCTCTTAAAAAACAGCAACAACAATCTGCAGAAAAACCCAAAGGGACAGATTGATTTTGTTAAACGTATAACAACAAGACGGCAAATGAGTTGTCCAGACACCTGGCCTTCCACATCACAGGAAGCAGGGAGAGGTCCCCTGGTTTACAGTGAAAATGTGTCTGGCTGGCCACCATGTTCCACACTTAAGGTTATGTGAGGTGTTTTTGCATGACGCCATTTTGGACAACAGCTGGAGCAGCTTCGCTCCAAACAGAGCGTGAGAAGAGGAACAGTAGTTTGAACAGAGGACAGAATAAAGAGGGGATACAGGCACATTGAGATGAAAACGCATTCTATCTTTGTGGGAAACCTCTTCAGGTCTGGTCTGGTGACGTCACCTGACCAAATATTGTCATACTCCAGATACTAATGTCTGTGATAAAGTCTTGCTTCCCCTTGTGAAAGCCATGTAAGTGTTTGTGATTTATTAAGACTGATAAACCAATAACTGATTTGCCAGCTACAGAGGCTGACATAAAATGGTTCTTCTCAACATAGCCTGCCTTTATTTTCCTTTAATAAATCATTGTGTTCTGGAGCCCATTATAACAAATGGCCTCTGGTTCATCTCCACTTAACAAGACACCACTCAGTCTAAGAGTGACCAAGTGGGAAAACAGTGGTGGTTGATGAACCCAGATAGCTGTGGCCCTGCACTGTGTGACATATCAGACCACAGAGAGAGAAGACCTGTTTATATCTGGTTCTAACATGCATCCTTTGTCCTGTTCCTGTCCACTTTCTGATTGTGCCCACATTTTTACTGACAATGAAAAGATGCATTGTGATCTGATTGTGATCCGATCTTCCTTACCACCTCTGGAGGTAGTCAGACACGCATTGTGTCTGGATGACTTACAAGTGTAGACAGATCTTGGCAGTGAAACCATTTAAATCCTCATTATCCCACCCGTTGACAAATGTCACCATTCACTTATGCCATCAATATGTGTCTTAAACTAAATAAGTAAATATTATTTGGAAAAATAGCAGTGAAATAATTTCCTTAAAGGAAGGGACATGAAAATCTGGTCACAATGCAGACACAGTGGGTGGATAAGAGACACGTTTTAATACCATGTGTAGACACATTGCTGAAAATGTGGGCACAATCAGAATGTGGACAAGATCAGGACAAAGGACCCATGTTAGCACCGGGTGTAAACAGGGCTAGAGAGAGAGCGGCTCACAACAGCATACTGTATTATGAGGTGAAAAAAGGCTTGAAGGGTTGCAGCCTTAGTGTAGCTTCAGCTCTCGATTTAGAGGCGTAGAGGATAAAATGAGTAAATTATGTGACAATGATGTCATTGGACTACTGGCTTTGATGAAGTCCATATGTCTGGGGGGTTCAAATGGAACAAGTTCTCTCTGGTACCTTTCAAATGAGGAACCATACGTTGTACCCCCCCCCCCTATAAAGAAAACCCAGAGAACGTGACCACAGCACCGCTGGAGAGAACTGACCATTACCAAGACCTCTGACCTCTCAGCATTATACATGTCTTTATGAGATTAGGATAGAATGTGCAGGAGGTACTGTAATAGTTATAACTCCTGAATGGGATTTATTGTAGAGTTTCAGAGACATGAGATGTTTAGATGGAACAGCTACGGTGTGTAGAATAGAGGTTCCATTTTGCATTGCACTACATGTATACAGTATAGGCTGGGATTACTGACAATCTGTCAACAATTCTGTTTCATTACGTTTTTGTGGCAGGTAGATATGATTTATTGTTGCAATTGTATTGTTGCAAAAAGACTTCTGCGAACTCACCATTAACACATTGGAATACTTGGGAAGTACGTAACTCATGAGTTAGTACTGTAACTCATTTCACTTCCAGGAAAATGTGTATTTTCTATGTGGTTTCACAACATGATTCATGCTGTTGAGGTAAGAGTCACATTCTTCACTGTGTTGGGAGGGCTGCACTGTCCCAACTGGTCCAAGACCAATACCTCACTGACACTTATCTAGTTCATAATTTGCTCCCATTTGACAAGCTCTGAGGTGCAAGGTCATGGAAAACACACACACGCACACACACACATATTGTAATAAGTGTGCAGAGGGACTGGGGAGGTTGAGTAACGAGGGCCACAATACATAGGCTCCATTTATTTTCTCGACCTTCCCTCCTCTTTTCTCCATCTCTCACTCATGGGAGAGGTACCACATGCATAAAACTCCCCTTGTTACATCAGACAGCAATGTATTCCATTCCATCTTGTCCTTGCTCCATTTAAAGTATTCACACCCACCCACAACCTTTATAACAGGAACCAAAGGGTGATAAAATAACTCTGCCATGCCTCCACCAAGCATAGAGCCAGAGATGATTTTTCTGCCCATGTGGTCTGGTCTATCTGCTATCCTGACCAGCAACAACAGTGGGCGCACGTTTTAAGACTTTAGGACCTGAAGTTCTGTTGTTCTGGTGAAGTAAGACTCCTGTCCCTGTAGCATGCAGAGTATTTCTGTGGCTTTCCAGGAAAGAGGAGTGTGTCCCTGAGTTTGGAGACTGCTGTTATGTAGTTGACTCAGCACCATAGCGGGCCCCCGCTCCTCTTCTCCATTCCTTCTTTCCTCATCCCTCGCTTCCTCCATCCACTCATCACAGAACACATGCACCAGCCTGGGGTGAGCGGCTGCTTCTGATTCTGGGTAATGGCCATCCAAACTGGGCCACAGCCTAATGAATCACTTCCTCCAACATACTGTGAGAAAATCACTTTCAGAGTTTTGGGGTAGGGGACTGATTCAGTGTGGAGCGCTCTCTTCTTCGCCTCTCCTCTCCTCCTCTCCTCTCCTCTCCTCTCTCCTCTCCTCTCCTCTCCTCTCCTCTCCTCTCCTTCTGTGGGAATGAGCCAATCAGCCAATCATGTGGTGAATTGCAGTACAGAGCCAGCAAAGCAGAGAAGGTTGTATAATGTATTTTCTTGTGCTGTGTTGTTTCTTTGATGCCACAAACGTGTTAAATACGATACTCAAGAACCAAATGAGCATGTGAGTGTGGAAATCAGATGTGAATTAAAATGTTTACGCTTGGTCCTCTCTAATGGTGTGCCCCCTCCCCCCTTCTACACCCCTGGGGGCTACAGAGGATCACGCGGCCCAGGTCACCCTCCTTACCCCCCCCCACACACACACACACACACATACGGCGGCAGCCTGCTCTCTGTCACGTACCATCTCCCCCTGGGTTCCTGGACCTCCCTGCTTCTCAAGCTGTGTGACTTGGCAGCTCTCTCTCCACAGCACAGTACACAGCACCCGGGAGGTCACCGTGTGTGTGTGTGCATGTGCCTGTGCGTGTGTGTGAGAGAGAGAGAGAGATATGGTGGGGTTACACGCTACAGCACAGCTCCGTGACACAGGTATACTGTATATTACTGTGTAACTAGACTCAAACTCCCCACACTGGGGGAATATTCCTGAACACTGATTCCCTCCTCAGATTCTCATTGATGCTGTAATGGTCCCTGTTCCCCTGCTGTTCATGTTAACTCCCCTCCACAGCTATGTATGGCTTCCCCACACACAGTCCCTTATAGGGGCCTTGTCCTCTGCCCCACTGGTCTGTGTGGCTTGGCAGCCTGCCCTGATCTGTCCAGACTCATGTCCCAGTCGTCACGGTACAGTTTTAGGACTATTTTCATGCATGTATTATGTTGATGCCTTGGAACCCCTCATTTACAATCCCCAGCCCACTCTTCTAACTCAGTGTCATTGTGGTCCATGGCAGGCAGCTGGGCCCAAGGATGAGGCAATAGTGAAACTGAATCCCACAACAAGAGCTTTTCTTAACCCTGATGTCCTGTTGCTTTCCACAGCCTGGACCTGGACCCCACTGCTCCAATCGGAGAGTCAGTGTCATGGTCCACCAGGAAAATTGCCCTGTAATGGGCCTGCAGTTATCGCTCTTCTCCCAACATGAAACCTAAAAAAAAAACTTTAAAAAACCAACCAGATAACGTAACCCTCTCAAGTCACAAACACAGATTCATGTATCTGTTTCAGTAGATAAAATACAATATTTTCCTCTATCAAAATAATAGTGTTTTTGACTAAAAGCTTGAAAGCAAGTATAGGGTTGTATTCAAAGCTTTTTGGATTTAAATCCAAACACAACAGCAGACCAGCGCAATCTCTCCTGGAATTTGCCGTGCAATTGTTGGCTTAACTGCCAGCTACTCAAGAGCACTGCACAATTCTTCAGCTTTTTGAGCATTCTTACATTACCAATATGAAGATCTGCCAACGTTCAGTGTGCTTTAAGTTTCTTTTATTTCCCCCCTGCATGCGAGTTTTCTTCCAATGCACTATGCCACAATAACTTGCCTAGGCAATTAGTGGTTTTGGCAGCGAACCTTCCTTGTATTCAGTCTGGCCACCTCCAATAATACATGTCCTCAGCACACATGGATTCCCATCAATAACAGGGCCATTTCCTCAATCTGTGTGTACCAGTTGCCATGGGGGCTGGCACAGCTGACAGATAGCTTTCCTTACTCCAACTTTGTTATAAACGAGGGTCTGCATGTTGCCCAATCCCAGGCCTGCCTAGTAGCTAGGGCGTATCATTTCTGGATGCAGACACAGCTGAGGATTGTGCTGACTCTCTCTCTCTCTCTCTCTCTCTCTCTCTCTTCTCTCTCTCTCTCTCTCTCTCTCTCTCTCTCTCTCTCTCTCTCTCTCTCTCTCTCTCTCTCTCTCTCTCTCTCTCTCTCTCTCTCTCTCTCTCTCTCTCTCTCTCTCTCTCTCTCTCTCTCTCTCTCTCTCTCTCTCTCTCTCTCTCTCTCTCTCGTTCTCTCTGACATGTTGAACCCAGCTCATTCTCTGGCCAACACACATGCAGTTATCCTAAATCTCTGTGTTTTTCTTTGATTGACTGTCCTCTTGCCCATATTCCACTACTTTTCACTCTAAGATCTCTCTTTATCCGGGAATCAGTCCTCGTGAAGAGCGTTTCTCATGTCATTCAGTTGGAAACGTCTCCAGAACTAACAGAGAGGAGGCCATCAGTCTAGATAATGAGATGACTGAGCACCTTCCACTTTGAAGGAGCCTTTGTTGCAAGAATATTTGGATTGGTCACTGTTATGGATTATATAACTGTCTCCCGTGATCCCTAAACTGAGCCCTAAACTGCTATCTACTCACGTCTATTCTCCTCTTTGTCTCCTCCTCTTCTCTCTCTTGTAGGGGCCCAAAACTGTATTTTGGTCGTTCCACCAATTCGGTGGCTTTTGAGAAGTGTAACTTGGGTCCAAAAAACATTTGATTTCACCTAATAAAAAAATGTGTCATTAAGAGCATAGTTTCAGCTTCATAAAAAAATGTCTCGAGGTTAAATAAAAAAGCAAACACTATAGTGCTTATTAAGTTACAAATAAAGTAACAGGGTTGACAGTAACAGGGTTGATGATTTCATCATAAATCAAACATAAATCCCCCTGTGAGGAGTCTGTCTATCTTTGGGTAATAGGTTTGAGGTGTTATGCTCGACCCGTTCAGTTTTCCACCACAAAACACCAAGAAAAGGCCAAAAAGAGTAGAACCAGCTCACCTGCTTTCACACTATGATTTGACTATAAGACGTTAAATGTTTCTCTTGAAAAAAAAATATTTAAGGAGGAATAGTTTCACCATATAGAAAAGAGTTTAGTTCACGTAACAGGGTTGACCTTAAAATGAAGGAAAGATGTAAATCAATGAATCACTAATCACATTAAATAAATAATAATCTTCAGAAATGACTTTGTCAAAGCAACAAAATAACTAGGGGTTGAGTGGGTTCAAATCTTCCTCGAGGTCAGAGGGTGCATGTCGAAATGTCTAAATGCTGAAAAAAATCTGATATTTTTAATTTGTCACTTCATTTAATGTAACAGGCTTTTAAAATTCAATATTGGCGCACAATTATACTTCAAATATCAAAGGCAAAAGGCACTATTTTGGTGGAACCTGTCGTCATAACCATATCTCTCCTCTTCTTCCCTTGTTCCAACCTCTCTTTCTCTTGTTTCTCGCTATTTCTCTCTCCCTCGATCTCCCTCTCTATTTCTCTCTCCCTCGATCTCCCTCTCTATTTCTCTCTCCCTCGATCTCCCTCTCTACTCTCTCTGTGGCCAGGGACAGCAGCTGGCTGCACTTTGTTAAGCGACGGTGAGTGTGGACGGGTGACGTCACTGGGGGGAGATATCTTTGAACAAGATCTACAGGCAAAACATTACGGGCTTAATGCCCTCATTACCATGGACATGGGATCATGATGCAATCAGGGTCACTCAGAGGCCTTTTGGCTCTTTTATCTACCTCTTATTTTCCATTATCCTCAGTTATTATCTAATCCCCCTGACTATGTTCCCTGCAGCCCATACCTTGGAGTTCTACCGCAATTCTGGACATGGAGCAACAATAAGAAGGTGTTGGGTGACTTTTTCTATGTGTGTGCGTGTGTGTGTGCGTGTGTGTGTGCGTGTGTGTGTGTGTGTGCGTGTGTGTGTGTGTATGCATGTGTTTGCAAACTGAAGTCCGTGTACGCTTCGTTAATGTGTGTGTATAGATTGCTGCACGGCTCCAATGCAACTTTTACTCTCTAAATGAGTCTAATCTTTATTAACTTTGACTCAGAGCCATTAGGATGCTTTCCATTGGCATGTTTTCCCCTCATTTTGTTTACATTTAGAAACTTCACTTCTAATTGACAAAGATTGGGATTGGAATGCTCCCCTCATGTACTCCCTGTTCACCCACGACTGCATGGCCACACACGACTCCACCAAGTTTGCTGACCACACGGCGGTGGTAGGCCTGATCACCAGCAACGATGAGACAGCCTACAGGGAGAAAGTCAGCGATCTGGCAGTGTGGTGCAGGGACAACAACCTCTCCCTCAATGACAGTAAGACCAAGGAGCTGATCGTGTACTACAGGAAAGGGGGAGGGGGAGCGGGTGGAGAGCTGTCTAAATCACTAAGGACTTCAAATGGTCCACTCACATGCGCACAGATGCGAAGAAGGCGCTACAGCGCCTCTCCCCCCTCAGGAAGTTGAAAAGGTTTGGCCTGGGCCATCAAATTCTCAAAAAGTTCTACAGCTGCACCATTGAGAGCATCTTGACTGGCTGCATCATCGTTAAAGACTCCAGCCACCCAAGCCATAGACTGTTCTCTCTGCTCCCTCACGGCAAGTGGTACTGGTGCATCAAGTCTGACACCAACAGGCTCTTGAACAGCTTCTGTCCCCAAGACTGCTAAATAGCTAACAGAATGGCTACACGGACTATCTGAGTTGACTTGAATTTACTTTTTTATTTTTGCACATAAATTACAATACCCCATAATGAGAAAGTGAAAACATGTTTTTAGACATTTTGGCACGTTTATTGAAAATGAAATATAAAATGTCTCATTTAGATACAGTAAGTATTCACACCCCTAAGCCAATACATTGTAGAAGCACCTTTGGCAGCGATTACAGCTTTAAGTCGTCTTGGGTTCTCCCATCTCAGCCAAGGAACTCTGTTCTTGTCAAAGTGGTCATTGGGTTCTTGGTCACCTCCCTGACCAAGGTCCTTCTTGCCCGATTGCTCAGTTTGGTTGGACGGCCAGCTCTAGGCAGAGTCTGGGTAGCTCAATATTTTTTTAAATTTCCCAATGATGGAGACCACTGTGTGCTCTTGGAAACTTTCAACATTCTAGAAATTGTTTTATATCCTTTCCTAGATATAAGCCTCATCACAGTTCTATCTTGGAGATCTATGTACAGTTACTTGGACTTCATGGTTTAGTTTCTGCTCTGAAATACAATGCCAACCTTATATAGACAGGTGTGTTTCTTTCTAGATTATGGCCTATTGTGTGTAGATGGGTGAGAAACAAATCCATTTTGAATTCAGGCTCTAAAACAAAATATGGATTAAGTCAAGGAGTATGAATACTTACGAATGCACTGTATCATCCAATGTTACATTACATACTTAAACACACCCTTAGAGGGTTGCAGGAAGAAGGTGTGATGTCAACTTAAGGCCATGCCAAACCGAACAAGTGCTGTGGGATATGAGTTATTGGGCTCCATCCATGTTTGGGAATGCTGCTCTTCTGTGTCGGAGAGCGTCGGGATGCGGAGCGGAGAGCCGGGAGTGTTTTCTCAACTGTTTCAGTCAGGAGGGGGACGCAGCTAGAGCTCTCTGCCCTCTGAGATCTGCACATTCTTCTTTAATAGGTCAGGTTTTGCATGAACGCCACCAAGCCTATCTAAACTGACAGTGCTGCTGGCATGCACTTACACCCATCCTTGAACATCCACACACGCACTAGCTTACATGCAAGTGAATCCTCTAAACCAGATCGATCCTTATTTGCAGTGACCTGCAGAAATCAGGCACATAGAGACAGTGAAGTGGTGAAGCATGGTTTTGAGAGACTCGGAGGTGAACTGTCTGTATACAACCAAACGTCATGCCCAGAAGCTGTAAACTGCTCTAAGGTGGGGCCTTTTCCAAGGATACAACTTAAATAGCCAGATTTGTAAGTGGATTTTGCCCGTTTTAATTGGAAAGTTACTCAGTCGATATAAAAGCCTATAAAGTTTACAGCCTTTAAAAAGCCAAACAAGTTATGATAGAGCAGGATTAGTGGTAGAGCTCATGGTTAGAGTATTGGTAGCCTGGTTGAGAACCAGGCCTCTCTAATCGTAAAGGAGGCGTGATAACAACGTGATTTGGAGGTATGACTACATGAGACTAGAGTTTTGGTAATGCTGATAAACTGGTCTGGTAGCAGGATGCCAGATACCAAACAGTGGCAGTCATCCCTCTGAAACCACCATACTTTATTATGAAAGCATGCCACAAGTGTGTGTTGGTCTGTGTGTTTCAAGTTTTTATTGTCACGTGCACAAGTACAGTGAAACGTGTGTGTTATGCTGGTAGATTTCAAGAGCTCTCGAACTGGTCCTCACTATTTTCAAACCTGTGGCCGAGCAAGGATACTCCAGAGCCCATGTAATTTCCAATTTCCCAATTTCCAACAAATGAACAATAACTGCAACAAGTGTGTACACAGTAACCTATCTCGGTGTGTACACATTTCCTCTAAAACTGGCAGCCCACTATCCACATACATTTTATTGGGTAAAGTAAATCTCTGCCTGAGAGAAAAAAAAGGACAAAACTGTGTAGCTGTTGGCAGCAGCCCCTGGCAGTTCTCAGACCACTGTGATTCAAGCTGGCTTCAGTAGTGGAGGAGAGAGCGAGAGGGAGGGGGGCTGGCTGGGTTTATTTATACTGGCCTAGAGGAGAAACGTTACCTTGGAGGTGGTGGGCTGTGGAGGCCTATACATCTTACCTCCTGGCAGCCAATTTGGCAGGGGGTGGGGGGTGGGGGGGTGCAGTGCTGTGTAGGGGGAGACCGTAGAGGGGGCTGTGGTGGGGTGGCAGGGGGTACGACGAGGGAAGAGGGGCCTACTCTGCTGGGGAGTCAGCCAAAGTGCAGGCCTTCCTTAATGGGTTCTCCACTGCTATGTGATCCCAGCTCGGAGAATTGGAGCAGACACCCTGACTCCTGTCTTCCTTGCTCTCTCTCTGTAGCAATGGGCTGGACTGTGTGAGAGAGGGGGTGGGAGTCATCCTTGGCTTCTGATGCCTCTGACATGAGGAAAGGTGATGGTGACTAAACCACAGTCACTTGTGGTTCTACAGTGTGATTGGAGTTGCACACTTAGTGTAACATGCTCACAGTACATGGAGGGAGGAAGTGCTTCTTGATAACTGGAGCAGCATCTTCTCAGTGAGAAAACTAGCCTGTGAGTCACTTTAGGCTGGATACGCACCTGTTCCAGAAACATCCTGATACAGGACTTAGTCAGAGGAAAGTACTGTGGTCTTTGTGCCGTTGTGCTTTGGTGGGTTAGAGAAAGAACAACGGCACAGAACCACACTGTTCATGCTCTTTCTGGAAGCGGAAACATGGTCAAATCGTTTTATCATAAATTCCCTTTAAATATGTTAAATATGGTTTCCACTCTTTACGATTTGCATGGGGTTTCGTGGGGGAACTGGGTGTCATTTGTTCACACTAGTAATTGTATATGAAGGTTGTGATGCAGCACCATATGAAAGGGGCCAAGGTCAGTCAGGTTCAGACAGTGGTAGTAGACTGAACTGCAGAGATGTTGTTAACCTGTTTTCTGCCTGTCTGTCCTGAGTGATTACGTAATATACTAAAAGTGTTGAAGATGATCAATGTTCTTTCCATTAGATTTTCATGTCGTGATTTGAAATGCTGCTGCTCTTCAGCCAACAAAATGTTGATTTGATTTTGCGACACACACACACACACACACACACACACACACACACACACACACACACACACACACACACACACACACACACACACACACACACACACACACACACACACACACACACACACACACACACACACACACACACACACACACACACACACACACACGCACACTATAGCAGGGAGAGCTGCGTGATCAGTTGCATGCACCTGGCTGTGTCACATGCACTCTTCCTGAGGTCTGGCATGGGTATAACTGTCTTATGTAATGCTATGAGATCCCTCAGGTACAGACAATGCTATAATAGCTGTTTGTTGTCATCAGATGCATTGCATAGCTTTGCAGAATTGTTTTTGCATTGAGTGTGCTTAAAATAACAAGGCTCACACGAGGGCCCTACCAAAATATCCTGACATTTCCCCATCTGCAAACCTGAGTGCATGGCTTTATGTGAGTCTACCGTACACAATATGTTATACAATAGATTCAATTATTCCCTGTGAAAAAGGCATTTTGTCAATGTATCACAAATTACTGAGTCAGATCAGCCTTCACTTCCCACTCCTTCTCTGTATAACACGGTTACATCTACAGTACTGTCAGCGGGAGGAACTTCAGTCCAAGTCCCCTAATGTTAACAATCTGAGTAAATGTTGTCTCCGGAACCCTGTTTTGTTAGCCGGGGTCATTCCCGTAAGCACCCTTCATCCCGCGCTGTTATTCTTTACAATCTGCACCTCCGCAATGGCTCAGCCTACCTTCCAGAGCACCCTCTTTGTCCCCAGGCGGACCCTGGATTCCCTCAGACCCTTTATTACAGCAGCGCCACACGAGGTCTGTCAGACAGGTTTACTTTACTTACTGCACACTACACAGTACTACACTATACTATACCACACTATACTATACCATACTATACTACACTACACTACACCATACCACACTGTACTACACCACACAGTACTATACCACACTATACCACACTATACTATACCACACTATACTACACAACACTGCATTGCACTACACTACACCACACTACATTGCACTATACTACATTACACTACACTATACAATATTACACTACACTACACTATACCAAACCCTGCTACACTATACTACACTACACTACACCATACCACACTGTACTACACCACACAGTACTATACCACACTATACTATACCACACTATACTACACAACACTGCATTGCACTACACTACACCACACTACATTGCACTATACTACATTACACTACACTATACAATATTACACTACACTATACCAAACCCTGCTACACTATACTACACTACACCACACTATACTACACTATACTGCACAACACTGCACTATGCTGTACTACACCATATATATATATATACACCATACTATGCGGAACTACACTATACTACACTATGTTGCACTATACTACATTACACTACACCATACTATAATGTACTATACGACACTATCTATATTACACTACACTAAACTGCACTATACTACGTTATACTACACTATACTGACTCACACTACACTGTTGCACTACATTACACTATACTACACTATACAATACTACACTACACTATACAGCATTATACTACATTACACTATACTGCAATATACTACACTGTACCACACAATACCATACTAAACTATACTACTCTACACTGTACTACCCTATACTACACTGTACTAAACTGCACCACACTATACTACACTACACTATGTTACACTACACTATACTACCTACATTCCACTACAGTGTACCACACTATGCCATACCACACTATACTTCACTACACTGCACTACACTATGCTGCACTATACTACACTGTACTACACAATACTACACTATTCTACACTAACTAGCCTGCTGATGTAGCTCAGCCTCATTGAGAGACACTATACTAGTACAATCATACAGGCAAGCGAACTACACACTCATAATTATACAGACAGACAGCTTGCGTCATTGCGTGTTGGTATTGACCCCACCTGTTCCGTGTCACCTGGTTGTCAGGCTAAGCGGGGGGCCCTGCTGGCACACAATGTGCTGTCATGAAGCTAATGAGTGTTGAATTAAATATGGGACACACAGTGTCCCTGAATGGGGACCTGCCTGAAAAGGAGCTCATCACCAGGTACTTTACGCTGCACTGATTCCCGCTGACGTGTCATAAATATTTATCTGCTGCCGCCTGCCCACTCAAATTAACAGTGTTGACTTGCTGAAATGTTTATCTGTAGCCAATGTTCACCAGGGAGTTTGTGTTTGCTAAACAAACCTAAGTCTGAACCTTAAAGAAGAAATTAGGTTTACAGCAGGGGTTCTTCTGTGAAACACACTGCTTGACGATGTGCACAACAACACAGTGAGGGAGTGACTATGGACCAAGTCATTGTCTGTAAAAACAAATTACATATACAACACAATGTATATCACTCACTCAACACACTTACATGTGCAGAACCCCAAAGAGACTGCCATAGAGAGTATTTTAGTGTTCAGTGATTGTTTCAGAGACCAAGACTGTTTAAATTGGGAGTCGGTCCTTGACAGGAACAATCAGTCCCCCCTCCAAATTGAAAATATAAAAAACAACTGAAAATGAATCCCTTCGACCACAAATAGCTTATTGCTAAATTATTTAAGTCTGGCTATGAGCGTTACCAAGAATATAAATGGCTTGAAGTTGGATGGAGGGTGGGATGAGTGAGGAGAGGATGGGGAGTGTATGGTGCAGTGCAGGGGAGAGACGCAACCTTTGGCCTCTTGTCAGAATCAGCCACTTGTGACAGGTCATTGTTACTGAAACGATGTCCTGCTATCCTGAGCAGAGGACTGACCACACACACAAGTACAGAAAGTCTATGGATGAATGTCTGGAAGGCAAACATGCATTCTATTCTATGTTTATGGTTATTCACCGAAACAACATTTCTGTGATTGTCCTTTACTACTTTTTACTGTGTTTTACTGTGTAGAAAAACATCAAACCCCTCATTCCCACTTTCAGAAGACTGTGGTCATCAGCAGTCTTTCTGATGAATCTCTTAATCCTAAAACTCAGTTATAAACTCACTTTCCCCCTTCTGATGACCAGGTGGCGAATCGCATCTCTGCATGTCTGGCAGACATATCAGTGTGGATGACGGATCACCACCTCAAGCTGAACCTCGGCAAGACGGAGCTGCTCTTCCTCCCGGGGAAGGACTGCCCGTTCCATGATCTCGCCATCACGGTTGACAACTCCATTGTGTCCTCCTCCCAGAGCGCTAAGAACCTTGGCGTGATCCTGGACAACACCCTGTCGTTCTCAACTAACATCAAGGCGGTGGCCCGTTCCTGTAGGTTCATGCTCTACAACATCCGCAGAGTACGACCCTGCCTCACACAGGAAGCGGCGCAGGTCCTAATCCAGGCACTTGTCATCTCCCGTCTGGATTACTGCAACTCGCTGTTGGCTGGGCTCCTGCCTGTGCCATTAAACCCCTACAACTCATCCAGAACGCCGCAGCCCGTCTGGTGTTCAACCTTCCCAAGTTCTCTCACGTCACCCCGCTCCTCCGCTCTCTCCACTGGCTTCCAGTTGAAGCTATCCGCTACAAGACCATGGTGCTTGCCTACGGAGCTGTGAGGGGAACGGCACCTCAGTACCTCCAGGCTCTGATCAGGCCCTACACCCAAACAAGGGCACTGCGTTCATCCACCTCTGGCCTGCTCGCCTCCCTACCACTGAGGAAGTACAGTTCCCGCTCAGCCCAGTCAAAACTGTTCCTGCTCTGGCCCTCAATGGTGGAACAAACTCCCCACGACGCCAGGACAGCGGAGTCAATCACCACCTTCCGGAGACACCTGAAACCCCACCGCTTTAAGGAATACCTAGGATAGGATAGAGTAATCCTTCTCACCCCCCTTAAAAGATTTAGATGCACTATTGTAAAGTGGCTGTTCCACTGGATGTCATAAGGTGAATGCACCAATTTGTAAGTCGCTCTGGATAAGAGCGTCTGCTAAATGACTTAAATGTAAATGTAAATGTAGTTATAGGTCTCTGTCACACCCTGATCAGTTTCACCTGTCCTCGTTATTGTCTCCACCCCCTCCAGGTGTCGCTTGTTTTCCCCGGTGTATTTATCCCTGTGTTTCCTGTCTCTCTGTGCCAGTTTGACTTGTATGTTGGTCAAGTCAACCAGTGTGGTTTTCCCATACGCCTTTTGCTCTTCTCTTTTTGATAGTTCTCCCGGTTTTGACCCCTGACTGACTCTGGACTACTTTCCCACCTGCCTGCTCATCCTGCCAGCCCGGACCTTGATTCTGCCTTCTCATCCTGCCTGCTCATCCTGCCTGCTCATCCTGCCTGCTCATCCTGCCAGCCCGGACCTTGATTCTGCCTGCTCATCCTGCCTGATCATCCTGCCTGCCCGGACCTTGATTCTGCCTGCTCATCCTGCCTGCTCATCCTGCCTGCTCATCCTGCCTGCCCGGACCTTGATTCTGCCTGCTCATCCTGCCTGCTCATCCTGCCTGCCCGGACCTTAATTCTGCCTGCTCATCCTGCCTGCTCATCCTGCCTGCTCATCCTGCCTGCCCGGACCTTGATTCTGCCTGCTCATCCTGCCTGCTCATCCTGCCTGCCCGGACCTTGATTCTGCCTGCTCATCCTGCCTGCCCGGACCTTGATTCTGATGCTCCCTTTATTTCCAGGAGCCTCCTTAATCTACCTGTGTTTATATTGTTATGATTTTTCCATGCAATCCAAAGGAGTTATACCCAGCCTTCTCATAGACACAGAGGCTTTACATTACCATAGTAACAGACAACTTTTCTCAGTGGTCCCTAATGCTATGATTAGCTGCCATGCATGTATCCATGCTAAACAGAGTGTGGCTCTTGCCAAGATCGAATGGCTGGGCAAGGTGGACCACTGCATGTGCTATCTCCTTTTCTGTTTTTCTCCCTACCCATAGCACCAGCGGTTTGGCTCGAAGTTTAGTGAGGGTTCAATGTTATGGAGTAGGCTGAGGATAGTTATTTTCAATCTACACATAATGGGTACATTAGGGTACAGCAGGAGTCAGCAACAAGCTGTCTGTGGGCCAAAACCACCCCGCAAGTGATTCACCCCCCTCATGTTTTAGTTTAAAAAAAGTTGAGGTCAATTTGCAGTCTACAAATAATAATAATTTTCTGCCCCCCCGACAAAGATCTAGTTGCCTACCCCTGGTGTACAGTATGTTACATTTGACATCATATTATTCCCATGCAGCTGTGCTGAAGATGAATATCTTCATGTGTTATTATTGAGGATTGCTGTTATACACTGAAGATGTGACTGTCACTGCGTCGCCTTTGACAAGACACTCAGCTATGGACGGATTGAGCTATAACTACTAAAATGTAAGCAATAGGCTTCCATTAGTCTGTAATCCCTTTCGTTGTGTTTTTGCCGTAAAATATATTTTTTTCTGCCAATTAAATGTAAAGATCTATGCAGTTGATACTAGAGAAGCCATTGTTTTCCCCTCTATCTTACCCATACGCTGGATTGCGCAATCTCTTCAGCTTCCAACCTTCTCTTGGTATTTAAAACAAATACACAGCAAGAATACAATTTACTTTCCCCATTTCATGTATGGTTATGTCTTCAGAAAGTAATTCATACCCCTTGACTTATTCCACATTTTGATGTGTTACAGCCTGAATTCAAAAGTGATAAAATATATTTTTTCTCTCACCCATCTACACACAATACCACAATGACAAAGTGAAAACATGTTTTCGGAAATGTTAAATGTATCAAATTAAATACAGAAATATCTCATTTACATAAGTATTCAGACCCCTGAGTCAATACACGTTAGAATCATATTTGACGGTGATTACAGCATGAGGCTTTCTGGGTAAGTTTCTAAGTGCTTTCCATACCTGGATTGTGCATCATTTGCCCATTATTCTTTTCATAATTCTTCAAGCTCTGTCAGAGCGTCCGGCGACACTACCCAGTCCAGAGCGTCCGGCGACAGTACCCAGTCCAGAGCGTCCGGCGACACTACCCAGTCCAGAGCGTCCGGCGACAGTACCCAGTCCAGAGCGTCCTGCGACAGTACCCAGTCCAGAGCGTCCGGCGACAGTACCCAGTCCAGAGCGTCCGGCGACAGTTCACAGTCCAGAGCGTCCGGCGACAGTACCCAGTCCAGAGCGTCCGGCGACAGTACCCAGTCCAGAGCGTCCGGCGACAGTTCACAGTCCGGAACCTCCAACGACGAGGCACAGACCGGGGTCTCCAGCGACGGTCTTCAGCGACGGTCCCTAGTCCGGGGTCGCCAGCAACGTTCCCCAGTCCAGAACCTCCGGCGACGATCCACGCAGCGAGGGTCCCCAGTCCAGAGCCTCTGCTGATGATCAACGGGTCAGTGCTACAAGGGCGGAGGGCTCAGTGTAAAGAAGGGGGTGGCATCCAGAACCAGAGCCGCCACCGAAGTTAGATGCCCACCCAGACCCTCCCATATAGGGTTGTGGGGGGGTACTGTCACACCCTGACCTTTGTTTTCTTTATTATTTTGGTTAGGTCAGAGTGGGATTAGGGTCATTTGTTTAGTTTTTTATTTTCTAGGTTTCTTTTGTAAGTCTAGGTGTTCATATGTCTATGGCTGCCTAGATTGGTTCTCAATCAGAGGCAGCTGTTTATCATTGTCTCTGATTGGGGACCATATTTAGGTAGCCATATTCCTTGGGTAGTTTGTGGGTTCTTATTCTGTGTTTAGTTGTCTGTCTGCACTAGCCATATTAGCTTCACGGTTCGTTTTGTATAGTTTGTTCAGTGTTCTTTCTTTATTAAATAAGTATGTACGCTTCCCACGCTGCGCCTTGGTCTCCTCCGTATGACGACCGTGACACAATCATTGCTAGACAACCATTTTCAGGTCTTGCCATAGATTTTCAAGCAGATTTAAGTCAACTGTAACTCGGCCACTCAGAAACATTCACTGTCTTATTGGTAAGCAACTCTAGTGTAGATTTGGCCTTGTCATTGCCTGGCTGAAAAGTGAATTAATCTCCCAGTGCCTGTGCTTAACTAAATCATTTTATTTTTATCATGTAAAACTCCCCAATCCTCAACGATTACAAGCATACCCATAACATGATGCAGCCACCACTATGCTTGAAAATATGGAGAGTGGTACTCAGTAATGTGTTGTATTGGATTTGCCCCAAACATAACTCTTTGTATTCAGGCCAAAAAGTAAATTGTTTTGCCACATTTTTTTTGCAGTATTACTTTAGTGTCTTGTTGAAAACAGGATGCATGTTTTGGTGTATTTTTATTTTGTACAGTCTTCCTCATTTTCACACTGTCAATTAGGTTAGTATTGTGGAGTAACTGCAATGTTGTTGATCCATCCTCAGTTTTCTATCACAGCCATTGAACTGTTTTAACTATTTTAAAGTCACCATTGGCCTCATGGGTTGAGGTTTCCTTCCTCTCTGGCAACTGAGTTAGGAGGGACGCCTGTATCTGTAGTGACTGGGTTTATTGATGCACCATCCAAATTGTAATTGATAACTTCACCATGCTCAAAGGGATATTCAATGTTAAAATGTTTACACGTCTACCAATAGGTGCCCTTCTTTGCGAGGCATTGGAAAACCTCCCTGCTCATTGTGGTTGAATCTGTGTTTGAAACTCATTGCTTGACTGAGGAACCATACAATTATTTGTGTAGTACATAGTTGTGGTAGTCATTCAAAAATCATGTTAAACTCTATTATTGCACACAGTTTGAGTCCATGCAATTTATAATGTGACTAGTTAAGCACATTTTTACTCCTGAACTTATTTAGGCTTGTCATAACAAAAGGGGTTGAACACTTATTGATTCAAGACACTTCAGTTAATTTGTAAACATTAAGAAAAACATATTTCCACTTTCACATTATGGGCTATTGTGTGTAAGCCAGTGACAGCAAATCTCAATCCATTTTAAATTCAGGCTGTAACATAACAAAACGTGGAAAAGGTCAAGGGGTATGAACACTTTCTGAAAGGATGGCCAATTCCTCCACTCACGATGCACTCTTTAAATGGCCTTCCTGCTCATCCTGCCTGCCCCTCGAATTGAGGGGTTATGAGAGGGGTATGCCATAGGACTGACTGCCTTTTATGAAAGAAAATGTCAAAAAGCACAGACCTACCCATTGCTAGCTTAAGATTCGGAAGACAATTAAACAGATCCGATAATATAAAGTGATCTATAACAACGCTTTGGTCCGCGATGCTTTATGCTAAAAACAGCAAAATAACCTTGAAATTCATGACTCTGATGCATGTGCTGATATCATTGTTTAGTTTCTTTGACATTCGAAGGCTGAGCTGCCACCTCCTATAGCTGAGGAGACAACATTTACTTTGCTTGGGAAGTAATCTAATTCTGTCATTGCAAATTGATAAAGCTATTCACTTTCTGTACAATACAAGATGTTTAAACCCAGACAGCTTTTAGGGAAACACTTGTGACCTTCTCTCATTGGGTTAAGATGCCGGGTGGAGATTATAACAGAACATGGCCAAGATGTTCAAACGTTCATAGATGACCAGCAGGGTCAAATAATAATAATGGTGGTTGTAGCAGGTGCAACTGGTCAGCACCTCAGGAGTAAATGTCAGTTGGCTTTTCATAGCTGATCATGCAGAGTTAGAGACAGCAGGTCCGGGACAAGGAGGCACGTCCAGTGGTAATGTAGGCCTAACTTTTTAAAGTTCCATGCTCAGATTCCTAATGACGTCTCAGATTGAATTATTTGCTAACAGGGACAGTTTCATTGCAACCAAGACACACTAGTTTGACATTGGAGATATATGATAAGATTAACACTCGGAAAAGATTAACAATCGGAAAAGATTAACAATCGGAAAGTATTCACACCCCTTGACTTTTTCTACATTTTGTTATGTTATAGCTTTATTCGAAAATGGATTAAATAAAAAAAATCCTCATCAATCTACACACAATACCCCATGATGACAAAGTGAAAACAGGTTTTTAGAAATGTTAGCAAATTTATACAAAAAAGAAAACTGAAATAAATACCTTATTTACAACCAAGCCATGAAGTTGAACTCGGAGACAAGATTGTGTCGAGGCACAGATTTGGGGAAGGGTACCAAAACTTTTCTGCAGCATTGAAGGTCCCCAAGAACACAGTGGCCCCATCATTCTTAAATGGAAGGAGTTTGGAACCATCAAGACTCTTCCTAGAACCGGCCGCCGGCCAAACCTGAGCAATCAGGGGAGAAGCGCCTTGGTCAGGGAGGTGCCCAAGAACCCAATGGATACTCTGACAGAGCTCCAGAGTGTGTCTGTGATAGAGGAACATTCCAGAAGGACAACCATCTCTGCAGCACTCCACCAATTAGGACTTTATAGTAGAGTGGCCAGACAGAAGCCACTACTCAGTAAAAGGCACATAACATCCTGCTTGGAGTTTGCCAAAAATCACCTAAAGGACTCTCAGACCATGAGAAACAAGGTTCTCTGGTCTGATGAAACCCAGATTGAACACTTTGGCCTGAATGCCAAGCATCATGTCTGGAGAAAACCTGGCACCGCTCATCACCTGGCCAATACCATGTTTTTCAGTATCAGGGACTGGGAGACTAGTCAGGGTCGAGGGAAAGATGAACGGAGCAATGTACATAGAGATCCTTGATGAAAACCTGCTCCAGAGCGCTTAGGACCTCAGACTTGGGCGAAGGTTCAGCTTCCAAAAGGACAACAACCCTAAGCACATAGTCAAGACACTGCTTGAGTGGCTTCGGGACAAGTTTATGAATGTCCTTGAGTGGCTCAGCCGGAGCCCGGACTTGAACCCAATCGAACATCTCTGGAGAGACCTGAAAACAGCTATGCAGCGATGTTCCAAATCCAACCTGACAGAGCTTGAGAGGATCTGCAGAGAAGAATGGGAGAAACTCCACAAATACAGGTGTGCCAAGCTTGTAGCGTCATACCCAAGAAGACTCGTACACACGGACACACACACATGTGAATAGTGCCAGACATGCACTCAAACATATACAGTTGGCCTTGCTGTTATGAATTTAGTTGTCATTGATGTCCTTTGTTTTTTTCATAGTTGTTTTTTGTTTTCCTTTGTCTTTTTCTTTTTTCTCTTTAGTTAATTTTCTTGGTTGTTGGTGCATTGGGGGGGAGGGGGTGGTTCTTAGGGGTGGGGAATGGAATTATTATTATTATTATAGATTTTTTTATTGGGGGGCTGTGGGCAGGGTCTCGGATGGTTGAAGGACAGCTCTTGGGGTACCTTCGGGGGGATCTTGTGTCGCTCTGTGTGTCGCTATGAATGGGAGTCTGTTGGATGACTGGTGTGGTGTAGTTGTTGAGCGGCTTCACTGCAAGTATATTGTACAGTTGAAGTCGGAAGTTTTTATACACTTAGGTTGGAGTCATTAAAACTAGCTTTTCAACCACTCCACACATGTTTTGCTAACAAACTATAGTTTACAGACAATTGTTTACATACAGATTATTTCACTTATTTCACTCATGTCTGGCACTATCACAATTCCAGTGGGTCAGAAGTGTGCCTTTAAACAGCTTGTAAAATTCCAGACAATTATGTCATGGCTTTAGAAGCTTCTGATAGGCTAATTGACATAATTTGAGTCAATTGGAAGTGTACCTGTGGATGTATTTCAAGGCCTACCTTCTAACTCAGTGCCTCTTTACTTGACATCATGGGATAATCAAAATAAATCAGCCAAGACCTCATAAAAAAATTGTAGACCTCCGCAAGTCTGGTTCATCCTTGGGAGCAATTTCCAAACGCCTGAAGGTACCACGTTCATCTGTACTAACAATAATACGCAAGTCTAGATTGATGAGGGAAGAAAACGATTGAATCAATTTTAGAATAAGGCTGTAACCTAACAACATTTGGAAAAAGTCAAGGGGTCTGAATACTTTCCGAAGGCACTGTATGTTGAGAATATAGTATATAAATGCACAATGTGAAAAACAGTATACAAGAAACTAGAAGTGTCCAGTATTTGATGTCTCTATATATTGTAAATGGGACAGCAGCGTTGGCTGTGTGTGTGTGAATGTGTGTGTACAGTATGTGTATTTGTTTATGAGTATGGGCGCATGTGTGTGAGTTTGCATGTATACAGTATATGAGTACAGGAGTCTGCGTTTGTATGAGGTGTGTGTGTGTGTTTTGTGTGAGTAAATATGCGTGCAAAAAAGTCTCAAGGTATAGGACAGAGTACAGGGCAGGTAAAATGCTAGTGATGGCTGTTCAACAGTCTGATGGCCTAGCGATAGAAGGTGTTTCCAAACATATACCGTCTGCCAGACGGTAGCTGAGTGAACAGTCCATGGTCCGGGTGGCTGAGCTCCTTAATGATCTTCTTCCTTCGACACGGAGTGCTGTAAATGTCCTGGAGAGCAGGCAAGGTGCCCCCTATGATGCGTTGGGCTGACTGGCAGTGCAGTTGCTGTACCAGGCAGTGATGCAGCCCGGCAGAATGCTCTCAATGGTGCATTGGTTCATGAGGGTCTTATGGACCATGCCGAAGTTCTTCAAGAAGAAGGCGCTGTTGAAGGCACTCTTCAGTGATGTGCATGCTGAGGAACTTAAAGCTTTTGACCCTTCCTACTGTGGCCCCGTTGATGTGGGTGGGGGCGTTCTCTCCTCTAGACCCCGATCAGCTCCTTGGTTTTGTTGATGTTGAGTGAGAGGTTATTGTCCTGGCACCACACCACCAGTGCTCTAACCACCTCCCTGTAGACTGTCTTGTTGTTGTCGGCAGGGTAGGTTACTTTCTAAATGTAATCCATTACAGTTACTATTACCAAAATTGTAATCAGCAACGTAACTTTTGAATTACCCAAACTCAGAAACGTCATCTGATTAAATTCAGTAACTTTTAGATTACTTTCCTCTAAAGAAGCATTAGAAGACACAAATGTATATTACTTATTGAACCACATCTGTTGCAGGATAAATCAGTTAAAGTATACATAGCCAGTCATACTATATGGATGTTCAATTGTACTTTATGGGTTGGTTATGTAGGCTTCTTCTAACTCACACGTGTTCTACTACATATAATAATACAATTCAGTTATATCTTTACATATCTTTAAATGTTTACATATTTTTGCTTTACTCATCTCATATGTGTATATACTGTATTCTATTCTACTGTATTTTAGTCTATGCCACTACGACATTGCTACATCCACTTTTGGACTTGTAAATTATATATACAGTTGAACTAAGCTCATGAGACATTTATAAGTTATATTCTTCAAGAATCAATGGTTATATATACAGTGGGGAGAACAAGTATTTGATA
Source organism: Oncorhynchus keta (assembly GCF_023373465.1). Lineage (NCBI taxonomy): Eukaryota > Metazoa > Chordata > Actinopteri > Salmoniformes > Salmonidae > Oncorhynchus > Oncorhynchus keta. The sequence continues at coordinate 32,532,014 of NC_068455.1, read as the reverse complement.
CACTGACGATTTTGCAAGTTTTCCTACTTACAAAGCATGTAGAGGTCTGTACACTTCAACTGTGAGAGACGGAATCTAAAACAAAAATCCTGAAAATCACATTGTATGATTTTTAAGTAATTAATTAGCATTTTATTGCATGACATAAGTATTTGATCACCTTCCAACCAGTAAGAATTCCGGCTCTATATGCAAATTGTAAGGGGTCTAGGGTGTCGGGTAAGGTGATATGGTCCTTGACTAGACTCTCAAAGCAATTCATGATGACAGTAGTAAGTGCTACAGAGCGCTTGTCATTTAGTTCAGTTACCTTCGCCTGCTTGGGTACAGGAACAACGGTGGACATCTTGAAGCATGTGGGGACAACAGACTGGGAGAGATTGAATGTCCGAAAACATTCCAGCCAGCTGGTCTGCTCGTGCTCTGAGGACATGGCTAGGGATGCCGGTCCGGGCAAAGCCTTGCAAAAGTTAACACGCTTGAAAGTCTTACGTCGGCTACAGAGGTTGAGAGCCCACAATCATCCTGAGCAGCAGGGGCCCGCAGCGGTCAAAACATTTGTTTAGCTTGTTTACTGACCAAGGTCAGGTCACACGTCACTATGGACTTAATATGAGACGGTTTTCAGGACCACTAAGTTAACTTACACTGATTGGTGGGATTTACTTCAAGCATTAATTTGTTTTTATTATATTCTGTCCATAGCAAGACATTAAAAGTATCATTGTAATGTCAAATAGAAAACTATTGTAAGTCCTGCCACATGTTTATGGCTATGATATCATTCCAATGGGGGTTTCAAAAGAGGGGAAACATATTTTTGGGTTAACCAGTGGAACCAATGGAATATCACAGACCAACTCTGGAATACATTAGATTGAATTTGAATGCAAAGAAGGACTCTTTCCACTTTCGAGTGAAAACAATTAAGTTCTTTGTGTGCTGTGAAGTGTTCTGATGACAGACTGACATTCTTTAATACATGGAGGATCTGTTAAAGGAAGGATCATGCTTATTAAACTGACAGGCAGAAGCTGATGATTTCTGCTTTGGGTCCGAAAGCGACAGCCAGATAATCTTGGGGAAAAACAGTCCCTGTTTATTTGATTTTGAACCAATAGTTCCAGCAATATTCTAAGACCATTGAACACTGTTGTGGAAACTGACAGTGTATGTTTTGTATTTTAAACCTCATAACTACATTTGTTACAAGTAATATGACTTTTTCAAATGTCACCTTTCATTACATTTTTTCTGACATTTCCTTCCATTCTAATGTTTGTCAAAGTGAAACTTTGGTAGTTTTTGATATTCAGGAGTGCCTCCATTGAAAAGACTGAATGAAAACTTCCCAGACTCAATGTTCCACTGTATTTTTAGGGATGGAACTGGACAGTAGAACATATTCTTTATGCATTACATCTTTCTGCTCAATCTCTCTGACGGCTTCTGTGTACAGTCATCTCACTATGGTTACTACTTCATCTACTAAACAGTCTTTTTAACATGCCTGTCAGGACTCTGGCAGAGGGAGAGAGATTATTTACAGCACAAAGCGGTAGCTGGTAGCAGGGGGAGGGAAGGCCGGTGTGGGAGGTCATTCTGTGGATGTGTGTTTGTGCAAAATACAAAGAACTCGAGCTGAAAAAAAGGTTGCTCATACAAGTTTTGTTTTCCTGTCAGAAATCAAATTCAGCAGTCCTGGGGCCTTGGGCTAGGGGGAGGAGCGAGTGAATGGGGTGAAAGGGACTCTTTCAATGGGAGATTTCTGGGGTGAGTCTGGGGAGTGTGGGATGGGGGGGGGGGTCAGGCAGTTGAAGGATCAGGCGACTAGCTTTGCTGAACTGGAGGCACATACTGCGGCTACTCTCTGTCTCCTCGCATGCAGCCCCCACCCCCACCCCACCCCCTCCAATCTCCCAATGTTGTCAGAGCAGAGAGAGACTAAAGCGGTACAGAACGTCTCCAGCCTGCTCTGAATTAACACATTTCAAAACAAGCCTCCCTCAGAGTTCACCCACAGTGCTCATTCCTGCAGGCTCCAGACCGAAGCCCAGCACAGCAGAGCTCAGCTCAGCGTGTGGAGGCTACATGCACCACTGGCTGTGGGGATGGGGATACTGGGAGAGGGGGAGCAGTGGAGAGGCGCAACTCTCTATAAAAACATGTATGTGAAATGTAGATGTACAGCATATATCAGTATTTTGTAGACGGAGGTGATATGAAAATAGGGTCGTTGGAGAATTTATTTATTTATTATAATATCGTCTTTGTATCTCAAAACCACTGTAATGTGGTTTAAACTTTAAAAATCTAAATGAAAATGATTCAAATCTAAAACATATAATTCCACCAGAGAACGCCCTTGGATCATGGGAAAAGATTTTTCACACTGAGAGAGGAACTTGGTTGACTTATGGTGGCCTACATTTCCCCAGCTCATAACTGTGTGTAGCTGGATTCAGTGCTCTCGTGTGCATTAAAGCCAAATATTGATCCAGGTTGGATGTGACAGCAGAGATGAGGTGCGCTCTGTTGACCACACCCCCTGACTTTGAGAAAGTCAGACGTGACGTGCATCCAGCAACCCATCTCATTAGTAGCCCCACACTAAAATGATGTGATCGTGAGTCGTGAAGACAATCAGAAATAATGTTAGAATGTTTTTCAAATGACTGCCATAGCCCCAAATAAACAAATCTAACATTGAGTGTTAATTACATAATTTTGGTTGGTTGGGGTCACAATTTTCACATGGTTGGGGTCGCAAGATTATTCAGAAATCAAAATGGGTTCGTGGGCCAAAAAAGTTTGGGAACCCCTGGTCTACAGAGTTGCGGAAGTACGAAGAAGAAATAGAAGACGTCCAAGGGTTGTCTAATTCTCATACATAGTCTAATACTTTTCTGTGAACCTGAGATAGTATCTGTCTCTTATATAAGAGCAAATGTACTGCTTTCCTATCCTGGTATTCAAGTTCAATATTATAACCCTTTTTGGTTCAAGGAAGAACCCTTTTTGGTTCAAGGTGGAACCCTTTTGGTTCCAGATAGAACCCTTTTGGGGTCCATGTTAGAACCCTTTTTGGTTCCAGGTAGAACCCTTTATGGTTCCAGGTAGAACCCTTTTGGCGTCCATGGTAGAACCCTTTTTGGTTCCAGGTACAACCCTTTTGGTTCCAGGTAGAACCCTTTTGGGGTCCATGTTAGAACCCTTTATGGTTCCAGTTAGAACCCATTTGGCATCCATGTTAGAACCCTTTTTGGTTCCAGGTACAACCCTTCTTGGTTCAATGTAGAACCCTTTTTGGTTCCAGATAAACTCTTTCTACCTGGAACCCAAAAGGGTTGTACCTGGAACCAAAAATGGGTATCTTATGGGGACAGCCGAAGAACCCTTTTGGAAGCCTTTATTCTAAGAGTGCAGACTGCCTTGGGTGAAATATTGATGAGTGGGGCCTGTGGCTGGGGCTGTGACTGCATGTGCCCTATCCAAACCCAGGGTGTTGGGGGTCTGGAGGAAGAGCATGTGTGCTGCCTACACCCCAGCCCCACATCAATCTTTCATGGCAACACACAGACGCGACATCATGATCTATTATCATCTCTTTGACCTCCCTGTATTGTCTTGTTCCTGGCACTTGTGTTCTCCTCAGACTGACGTAAGCCACAGACACGGCTGAGAAGGCGTATAGGATTTATTGCATGGAGCTCAGGCACTATAGATCGCATACAGTACATGTATAAGTCATCATAATACAATGGAATTATGTAAGTGTACTGAAATTTCAGAACATTTATAATTGTTATTACAGTAGGTACTTATGCAGACAAAAACACCATGAAAACATATCAGAATGGGTCAGAGGAGGTATAATTCTTAAAATATATCTACAGGGGCAACATGATACCTGCCTAACACATGATTTGTCCACATCACTGCAACAACAAAGCACTTACAGTAAAATTATTAATTCCACAAGTTTATATTAGCAAAATTAGGGTGGCAAAACTAAATACCCTTGTATGTATAACAATAGATACTTAAAATTTGGCCACATAGTCTGCATGCAATATATATATATATGTTTTATTCTTACGTAACACTTATGTAGAAATCTGCACACACATATCAAGGTTATGTTCTTATTAATTTATCTAATATATTGAATTCTACTGTGGCATAATACTTTGATGGAGTTTACACCCAACTTCTATAAACACTTAGGAGGGATATATGTAACATGAATTGCTACATTATATATTTATAAATCTGGAGGGATGAGGTCTCTTTTTCAAATGTAAGAAATGTGCTACAGTTGAACTCGGAAGTTTACAAACACTTAGGTTGGAGTCATTAAAACTTGTTTTTCAACCACTCCACAAATTTCATATTTACAAACTATAGTTTTGGCAAGTCGGTGAAGACATCTACTTTGTGCATGACACCAGTAATTTTTCCAACAATTGTTTACAGACAGATTATTTCACTTATAATTCACTGTATCACAATTCCAGTGGGTCAGAAGTTTACATACACTAAGTTGACTGTGCCTTTAAACAGCTTGGAAAATTCCAGAAAATGATGTCATGGCTTTAGAAGCTTCTGTTAGGCGAATTGACATCATTTAAGTCAATTGGAGGTGTACCCGTGGATGTATGTGAAGGCCTACCTTTAAATTCAGTGCCTATTTGCTTGACATCATGGGAAAATCAAAAGAAATCAGCCAAGACCTCAGAAACAAAATTGTAGACCTACACAAGTCTGGTTCATCCTTGGGAGCAACTTCCAAATGACTGAAGGTACCATGTTCATCTGTACAAACAATAGTACGCAAGTATAAACAGCATGGGACCACGCAGCCGTCATACTGCGCGGGACCACGCAGCCGTCATACCGCTCAGGAAGGAGCATATCAATACCAGAACAACAGCAAAGGACCGTGTGAAGATGCCGGAGGAAACAGGTACCAAAGTCTCTATATCCACAGTAAAACAAGTCCTATATCGGCATAACCTGAAAGGCCGCTCAGCCAGGAAGATGCCACTGCTCCATAAAAGATCATACTTTTTGTACAAGTGTCCTTTGGTCTGACGAAATAAAAATAGAAATGTTTGGCCATAATGACCATCGTTATGTTTGGAGGAAAAAGGGGGAGGCTGGCAAGCCAAAGAACACCATCCCAACCGTGAAGCACGGGGGTGGCAGCACAATGCTGTTGGGTTCCTTTGCTGCAGGAGGGACTGGTGCACTTCACAAAATAGATGGCATCATGAGGAAGGGAAATTATGTGGATATATTGAAGCAACATCTCAAGACATCAGTCAGGAAGTTAAAGCTTGGTCACAAATGGGTCTGCCAAATGGACAATGACCCTGAGCATACTTCCAAAGTTGTGGCAAAATGGCTTAAGGACAACAAAGTCAAGGTATTGGAGTGGTCACAAAGCCCGGACCTGAATCCTACAGAAAATGTGTGGGCAGAACTGAAACGTGTGTGCGAGCAAGGAGGCCTACAAACCTGACTCAGTTACACCAGCTCTGTCAGGAGCAATGGGACAAAATTCATCCGACTTATTGTGGGAAGCTTGTGGAAGGCTACCCACAATGTTTGACCCAAGTTAAACAATTTAAAGGAAATGTCCCAAATACTAATTGCGTGCATGTAAACTTCTGACCCACTGGGAACTTGTTCTCAACAAGCCTACCTGGTTAAATAAAGGTGTTCTCAACAAGCCTACCTGGTTAAATAAAGGTGTTCTCAACAAGCCTACCTGGTTAAATAAAGGTGTTCTCAACAAGCCTACCTGGTTAAATAAAGGTGAAATAAAAAAATATATAAAAAAATGTGATGAAAGAAATTAAAGCTGAAATAATTTATTCTCTCTACTATTATTCTGACATTTCACATTCTTAAAATAAAGTGGTGATCCTAACTGGCCTAAGACAAGGTATTTTTACTATGATTAAATGTCGGGAATTGTGAAAAACTGAGTTTAAATGTATTTGGCTAAGGTGTATGTAAACTTCCGACTTCAACTGTACAGCCAGTGCAATAAAATGATACAATTAACAAACAAGAATCAGTTATCTGTCACAAAAAGTGATTCATACAATCAACCATCAGTTTAGCTAATGATAATAATAGTAATGTATCGACATAAGTATCAATATAAGTCATATGGTTGGTACCTACCAAGCAAAACTATTCACTGTTGTGTACATACCTTTTATAGTGCATTGGATTACTGCAGTCCATTAGTGGGTGCTCTGTTTGAAAGCACAAATCACAACATTTTATGCCGTATTAAGTAATTCTCCTCTGAGCTTGGCAGAGATCTTGTAGTTTAGGGGCTTCAGTGTTAACCCATAGGAGCAGTCTAAGGAGAGGTCCTGACTTGGGTTATTCTCAAAGCTGCATTGGTGAATCAAAATAGCGGAAAATAAAAAAACCTCCACTTTGGCGATCTGGTCACCGATACATCGCCTCTTCCCTGCTGAGAATATCAACACACTGTTGGTAAGGTCCTTGTCAAGGGCACCATTTTCATCGAGGAACCGTAAGGGGTCAAAAAGATGTGGGTCCTTCCACTTTAAAGGGTTGTGGTTGACAGACCACTGGTTAATGAAGACCACTGTGTCTTTGGGGATGTGGAAGCCTTCGATGGTGACATCTGAGGTGGTGGAGTGTGGGATGGTGAGGGGTACAAAGCTGGTATAGCGCATGGTCTCATAGATAACAGCATCTAGGTAAGACAGGCTGGCTTTGTCCTCAATACAGGGCAGCCTGTCACGGCCTACCACTTTGTCAATCTGCTCCTGCAGTCTGGTTTGGATGTTGGGGTATTTTGCCAATAAAAGGAGCATCCAATGAAGGCAAGTGGACACAGTATCCAGTCCCGCACCAATCAGATCGGACACAGTCCCTTCTGTGTGGGCCTCCGTCAACCCGGTATCATGGCCTGCCTTGTCAATTACCTGAATAATGGCATCACTCATGTCCCGGGTCACTTCAGGGTCAAACGTCTCCCTGTGCTCCACCACCTTGTCTCTCACAAAGGTGAAAAACTCTTTATTGAGGTCTTTGAAGCTCTGGTAGACACTGCGGACAGGATTTGGGAAATATTGAAGCCAGGGCATGACATCCACCAAGCTGCCAGCCCCCACCGTCTCTCCAAACCTGTCCACGCTGCCCAGAAGGGTTCTAAACTCAATGTCATCATGGCCATAACGCTTTCCAAAGCACAGTGCACAGATTACATTTGCAGCAGCTACTGTCAGTTCGTGAGCAGGGTTGAAAAACTGTCCATCAGCACTGAGTTTGAGGAAAGCTTCAATGAGCTCAGTAGCCTCTGCAACAACGTGCTGTTCAAATGCTTTTTTGGTCTGGCTGTTGGCAGAGTAGAAAGCTCTAATGGTGGACTGAGCGATCTTCCGGTGGGTCCTCCACTGTTTGCTGTAGTTAGAGAATGTCATGCTGTTACCACCAGACACTGACTGAAAAGACACAAAGTTGGGTCTGCCTGCAAACTCTGTGCTGTGTTGCACCAAAGCTTCTTGTATTGCTGTGTCTCCATTGAGCACCACTATGTTGTTGCAGCCCAGTCGTATCTGATACACGTTGCCGTACTTCTTTGCCAGCTTGGAGAAGGTGATATGAGGCATCTGCCCCAGCTGCATGGCATTGCCCACCACCGGCCAGGCAAAGGGTCCTGGCAGCCTTCTCTTGAGTCTGAGATTCCTGACCCATAGACAGGCTTCTAGACAGAAGAGGAAAACAAAGGAGGCGACCAGAGCTGGCTGGACCTGTCCACTCCACTCTCTGATGATGCTGCTGCCCTTCACCCCAAACTCTGTGTCCAGCAGTGCCATGGTGCTGAGATGTTCTAATTCTGGTGCTCAATCCTTCAAATTCTGAGAGGGACCCACTTTTATTTTGTTGAATGCTATTCCTGGTAACCGGATTTTTAAAATAGGTCCTCCTCTCCACCTAAATTCCAAATAAACGGAATAATAATGCTGTCTGTTTTTAAGTATGGTCAGTCCTGCATGATCATCCCAAAAATGTAGAAAATGAATTGAGACAACGAGAAGGTTTTCAGTACCTCTTACACTACGGTGTCTGTCTCCTCCTACTCCGTGCTGACTTGTGAACAGGCTTGATCAGGTTGAGTGGTTAGTAGTAGTGCAGTCGCTGTCCGTCTTTAGATGACCACATTAGAGGAATGCAGATTTCAGTCTTGACACTCTCCCTTATATCTCCTCTGTGGGAGGGTTCAGGGACTTAAAACTCCTATTCGGGTTTTTTTTTTGCGCCGAAGTGCTCGTTCCTGCGGAGTCTTTCTTTTCCCTAACACTCAATGCCACGGTGAGACAAAAAGGAAAGCAGCAAACATTCAGGCCCGCCTGAACCTAGGACTAAAACAGAAGGGGTTTAGATTTAGCGGGCCAGAGACTCTAAAAGACTGGGCTGCACTACCTTTAAACACAATACAGGTACCACAGGGGAGAATTTTAGAACATGGTGTAGTAGTTAGGGTTCAAATTTTCAGTCACACAGACCACCATAGCTAAACTCACCATAGCTAAACTCACCATAGCTAAACTCACCATAGTTAAACTCACCATAGCTAAACTCACCATAGCTAAACTCACCATAGTTAAACTCACCATAGCTAAACTCACCATAGCTAAACTCACCATAGCTAAACTCACCATAGCTAAACTCACCATAGCTAAACTCACCATAGTTAAACTCAGGGAACACTGATTGGTCTGGTTATATTCTGAAAATTGCTTGATTGCCTCTCTATAGGAACGATTCCAGACTGAAATATAGTGTATGTAAAGCAAACGTCTCAGTGAAGTACCCAGGCTAAGGCAGGACTACTTGTAACTTTGGAAGGAGCTTTCTTATGTCTGTTGAAAACTAATGTGTGTGTTTTTATGACATTATAAAGAAAATTGTATCTGTTATTTTCAGCCTAACTCTAAACACTACTAGGAATAGAATCCAAGATATGACCATGAAAGCTCTGGGTTTTGGATCTTGTCACAGAATAGATACACATTGTACAATACACTTTTATATGTTCTATAAAAGTATATACAGTATTTACCAGAGCTTTTTTTCCCTTTAGCATAATGGTCCTTTTATACATAGTACATGAGATAATGTAGGTCTTAGGCCGGTGGCTATATCAAAATAGTATAAAAGTGAGTTAAAAACAGGGACCTCTGGCAATAACGCTAGTAATACGGCTTTTCAGAGGAACAAATCAAAGTTGTCCTATTTGGGTTTTAAATCTATTCAGCAGGAATTGAACTACTATGGAGTTCTGTACTCTAATGGACCAGTGATAGTAATGCTGCAAGGAGCGATTCTTCACTTCTGTCATGTATTGTTGCTGAACCAGATCACAATTCAAATACATTTGATAATAATAAATAAATAGTTAGGTGGGTGCTTATATTTGTCCGACTTCTCACATGCACAAGCTTGTATTGCACGCATGTGTGAATTGTACATGTCTTTTTATGCATATCCCAACTCGCCGTTATCAATGGCGACCCTGGAGCAAGTCGGGTTAAGTGCCTTGCTCAAGGGCGGAGAGACAGATTTTTCACAGCGCTCTAAACGCTAGGCTACCTGACACCTGATGTGTTTCTGACAGTTTGGATGAGAGAACATGCAAGACTGATGGAGATTAGCTATAAAACATAATGAGCGTTAACAGTGGTAAAGACTAGTTTGCAGTTTTATTATACGTTATCACATGTTTATTGCATTTTAAAATGTACCTTAGAGTGTGTATTTCCTTAATAATCTTTATTTTGGAATATGTTATGCACCAGCTCATATTCATTGCACTGTACTTGGAGTGTGTCACTACAAAAAACAACACATTGCAATGGACAGGAGGAGATTGCACTCCTTCCAATGATGAGATGCTTAATGGGTTAATCAATGACAAACAAGAGAGAAGCAGAATCCGTCACTATCAACCCCCGACTGTTTAAAACGTTGCTTTATTCATTCCAGATATCTGATTTTTCAAGCATATAATTAGTTTATTTAAAAAAAAAAAATTCAACACAGTATTTTCTATGATGAATCCTTTCCTGGACATTCAACGCATGCTGTAGTTGAGTTTCTTGGTTTGAGAGAGGCAGAGATTCTGAACACTATTTCATCAATTCCTGAATACGTGCTCTTTGACAAAGGTGAAATGACATCCATATAGATTTCAGACCCTTGAGGTGTAAACAGACATGCATTTGTTTAAATACATAACGACTTGAAAATTCCATTGATTTGTGTAGTAGTATTGTATTTAGTGACAGTTAGTTTGGATATGAAGGGATGGGTTGTGTAGCTGGAGTGCCTGTTCAGTTGATTTCTAAGGAGATCAATGCAGTCAGTGTCTGGAGTTGGTCATCTCCCATGTATTCATCAGCATTATCAATCCCACAATTCCAAAGCCACCTCTCCATTGAAACACCTCCTAACTTGGTTGGGGACACTGAGCTTGAAGTTACACAAAGGCGCCAATGCTGTTATCTCTGAATTGTCTTCACACTGTAGGCTATAGCATATAGATAACTTGATTTCCCTTTAGCAGTTTGTCAGCATTTGTTATCTTCCGACAGCATTTCAATGTGCTCATATTCATGGTGTACAGTAGATAGTGGATTGGATTATAATACAAATCATTTTCATACCTGAAATATATCTATACAAATATTTTGTGACTGCTTTATGTGAAAAGGTTAACTACATTGATACATCACCATCTTGATGTGAGGAATTCCGAAAAGTATAGTATATAATATTATTATTATTATATTATTATTATATTAAGTCCTCAACACGAAACAAATTGTGGTTCCTTGGGTGTGACGACAACATTCACAAACACTCACAAGCATATTACACGATGATATAACCTTCCATTGACTTTTGAGTGATATTCTAGTTTCATGCACATATTTTCATACGTTAACATGCTGAATACTGTTTATGAATTAAGCTCAACACTCAAAATGTATATAAAACAAAAGTATACTTCCTTACAGAATATGATCAGGTACATAGTTTGAGAGCCTGTTCAACTCCATTGACCCCACGACCTGACCCCTGGCCCCCAACAAATGAGATTCATCTCTACCTAGCAAACTTTCCATTACTGTAATCATACTTTCAATTCTGTATCAACAACATTGCAAACATATTCAATTGTGTTCAGATATTAATTAAATATTAAATATGAAATATTACACTCTTCAACAACAGCATTCATTGCAGGTTTGCTTATACTCACTGTAAAATGTAATTGATTGGCAATGTTGCCCAAAATAATGGGATGAGATTTTTATGCAGGGGACACCAGACCGAGCAGCTTCCCCCTGAGCTTGGTTGTGATGGTGTAGTGGAGAGGCTTCAGTGTGAGCCCATAGGAACAGTCAAGGGTCAGGGCCTCTGATGGGTTGCTCTCAAAGGTACACTGGTGAAGCAAGACGGCTGTAAATAAAAATGTTTCCACCTTGGCAATCTGGTCGCCAATACATCGTCTCTTACCAGTGGAGAAGATCATGACGCTGTTGGTCAGGTCCTTGTCAAGGGCACCATTTTCATTGAGGAAACGTGAGGGGTCGAAGAGATGTGGGTCCTTCCACTTTAAAGGGTTGTGGTTGACAGACCACTGGTTAATGAAGACCACTGTGTCTTTGGGGATGTGGAAGCCTTCGATGGTGACATCTGAGGTGGTGGAGTGTGGGATGGTGAGGGGTACAAAACTGGTATAGCGCATGGTCTCATAGATAACAGCATCTAGGTAAGACAGGCTGGCTTTGTCCTCAATACAGGGCAGCCTGTCACGGCCTACCACTTTGTCAATCTGCTCCTGAACCCTGGTTTGGATGTTGGGGTATTTAATCAAAAGCAGGAGAATCCATTGGAAAATGGTTGACATTGTTTCTTGGCCAGCTCCAATGAGGTCTGTGACTGTTCCTTCAACAAAGTCTTTGGCCAGTCCACTGTCATTTCTGTGCTCAATCGCGTTAATGATGGCATCACTCATGTCACGCGTCACGTCAGGCGTGAAGGTTTCTCTGTGCTGCATCACTTTATCTTTCACAAAGGCAAAAAACTCCTCGTTTATATGTTTGAAATTCTGGTAGATGCTGCGGACAGGATTTGGGAAATTCTGAAGCCAGGGCATGACATCCACCAAGCTGCCAGCCCCCACCGTCTCTCCAAACCTGTCCATTCTGCCCAGAAGGGTTCTAAACTCAATGTCATCATGGCCATAACGTTTTCCAAAGCACAGTGCACAGATTACATTTGCAGCAGCTACTGTAAATTCATGAGAGGGATTAAAATATCGTCCATCTGCACTCATTCTCAGAAATACCTGCACAAGATCCATACATTCTCCCAAAACGTGGTGCTCAAATGCTTTCTTGGTCTGGCTGTTGGCAGAGGAGAACGCTCTAATGGTAGATTGTGCAATTTTCCTGTGCATTTTCCACTGTTTGCTGTAGTTAGTGAAAGTCAAGCTCCTGCCTCCTGAAATCATCTGAAAAGACACAAAGTCAGGTCTGCCTGCAAACTCTGTACTGTGTTGAACCAAGGCTTCTCGTATTGCTGTGTCTCCATTGAGCACCACTATGTTGTTGCAGCCCAGTCGTATCTGATACACGTTGCCGTACTTCTTTGCCAGCTTGGAGAAGGTGATATGAGGCATCTGCCCCAGCTGCATGGCATTGCCCACCACCGGCCAGGCAAAGGGTCCTGGCAGCCTTCTCTTGAGTCTGAGATTCCTGACCCATAGACAGGCTTCTAGACAGAAGAGGAAAACAAAGGAGGCGACCAGAGCTGGCTGGACCTGTCCACTCCACTCTCTGATGATGCTGCTGCCCTTCACCCCAAACTCTGTGTCCAGCAGTGCCATGGCTATGGATGATCAGAACACCTATTCCTGGAGACAGATATTGTGAATGAAAAAAAAAGCTACAAAAAAGTTTAGTTTTCTTGACAACTTTACTCCAGCACTCACTTTTTTGTTTAAAAAAACTTATAATAATTAAATTAAGTAATGTTCAAAAGTGATTTTGTGATGTACAATGCAATTAGTTAATCAATTAAACAAGTTCCATTAGCTTAGAGTCCCAAGTATCCTTCTGAGACCATGGGGACAGTCTCAGTACTCCTTGGGAAAATATCTCAGATGAAGCTTGGTGAGTCAAGGTGAAGTTGTTTTCCTCTTGTCACTCTTTTCAGCAAGATTTAAGACTTTAGTGACTAGTTTTGCTTCAGCAAGGTGTCTTATATGTTTGCAGTCGGTGGGTAGGGCTGAGCATTATTTTCATACTCCTCCCATGGTGGTAGCCCTATATATATTATCATTCTGATGTTGGATCTCGACGCGCGCTACGCACTGGAACCAAAAGCGCGCAGAGACCTCTCTCTGCAGAGGTGAACTCCAGCAAATACGTTTAGGAGGAAAGTAACAATTATTTTACTAACTTGAATAGTAACAGTGGTATCCCATGTTAAATGGTTATACTTTCTTACGTTGGTTGTTATAATTTGAAGATTCAAGAAAATCTTATAGCAAGCATATGGTTTGTTTCTCTTTTATTTATTTTTTACCTTCTAATTGCGTAAAACTTGCGTAGAAATTGCGTAGAACTGTTTACAATAACTTTTAATTTGACGTGTATTAATAAGTCATGGAATATCCTATTTAGTTGCAATAGTCGATAAGGTATGAGTTGCTTTTGTGCGCGTCTGCATGGAAATTCTATACTTTGCATAAATAGCCTAATGTAAACTCTGTTTAGTGTCTCAATAAAATAACAAAGTGAATGTAATCATGATGCCATGTATCCTAATAAATGTGTGTTTAAAAATGATGGGTTTACAGTGAGTTTTGCAACTTTTCAGGTACTGTGCAAAGCCAGTACCTGCTTTAGTCTTCCATTAGTTTTGTGCGCACGCTACATATTGACTGTTGTAATACCATTGTGATAGTATTATTCTTAATGTATCATTTTAAACATAATGTACTTACCTGTAATCCGTTCAAGGTAGTCAACAGCATATATATATAATTGACTAAATCACTCAACTATGTCGCGCTTCTAATCGAATCCCCATGTGGTACTCTGAAGTTCAGCAAAAGTTGTGCAGGAGCCAAGTCTGACTGCTTTCCATAATATTGAGCAAAAGATGAAAAAAATAATATTTGTAATAATAATATTGTTAGATCTTTGTCACTGTATGAATATCACTGTAATTTGAAAACGACTCACTGTGAATGACTGTACTTGGATACAACTCAAATAATTATCTGTGTGGATTGAAATATATTTATAGACTATTTATAGGTTTATTTTTCCAATATGAAGAACTACCATTCCACCACTCATGTAAAGGCCTCAAGATTTACATGTTTGTTTAAATCCAATGTTGCATTTTGCAATGCAGGTATAGACTGACTTACCTTTCATAAATATGCTTATACAACACACTTACATTATCTTAGCATAGAAATATCCATAAAAGATTCTTATTCACATCTTCAGCAGGTCTCATACTACAGCATATCTTCAAGCATTTGCAGTACAAAGCATAAAAGTGCCAGTAGGTTTGCACACGAGAGCCATGTTTCAATTGTGTGCTATCCAATGGCAGCTTACTTTTATCGCCATACACCTCAGGTGCCTTTTGACATGGTTTTCTTTCCCCAAAACAAGACTGTTGAGCTCAAAAGAGTTAGGAGGAAACTTTTCAGGAGATCAGAAGGCTATAATGATGTTCTGGCCCCTCAAAAGGTGCAGGAGGAATGATGACACTCTCAAGATGTAGCTTTTGGTACCTGAGATGTATCATGCTTTCATGCCTGGTAGCACACACACATCATGGTCACCCGGAGTCCTGTCCTTGGCATTCATTACAAAGTGCAGTTTATTCCTTATGGAAATCACTGGTCCATTGATTCTATTAACCTTTCAGCTCAAAGACTAATTTTAGTTCCTGAGGCAAAACTGTTTTCGACTCAGTGCCAAAGAATACATTTGCGTTTCTAGTTTCCCCATCAACTGCAAAGTTTATTTTTGCAGGGAGGTAATGACGCTAATTGAAGGCACTAAAACATTTCAGAAGTGAGGCCGTAAGTTAGAGGGACAGAGACTTCAGTAATGCTCCAGCACAGTCACTCATTAATGGTGCATGAGGAAATGGGAAAGTGGGGAGTGGGAATTCTCACTATGGGTGTTGAAGAAAGAGTGTTAAAGTGATACACGTTTTCTATGTTTTGGTCTAGCTTATTTAAAACCTATATCATTGCATACCATATTTTCACAGCTAAGGTTATAAAATGTGTATTTAAGGGATCAATCTGATCTGACTAAGCCTTTCTTAAGTTGATTAAAGTATGATTTCAGCTGAGATTTTATTAAACATGAGACTTGCAGAGGGTGGTAGCAAGTCTAGCAGGCCCTGTGGTCCCTGTAGAGTCCACATTAGATTTATGTATTTATTTTATTTATCATTTATTTAACTAGGCAAGTCAGTTAAGAACAAATTCTCATTTACATTGACGGCCTATCCCGGCCAAACCCTGACGACGCTGGGCCAATTGTGCGCCACCCTATTGGACAGCCTGGATTCAAACCAGGGACTGTGGTGACGACTCTTGCACTGAGATGCAGTGCCTTAGACAGCTGCGCCACTCGGGAGCCCGTCACATACTGAGGGATAATTAGCAATGCTGAGGTACAGTAATGTTGAAGATGGGAAGAAAGGATGGGAAAAGGTCTACAGGAATATTTTAAACTCTGTAATGGTGAGAAAAAAAACATAATGTTTATTTTTGTAGTTTCTTGTTCCTCTGAGACTTGAAATGGAATTCAGGTAAAATCACACAATGTGGAGCCTAGCTTAAATGTCAAATAGTACATTAAACATGCTTTGTATGTTTTACTACTAGGTTTAATTGGTTGTTTCTTCTAATTGGTTAAGTGAAATACATCTAGGAAGTATACCCACAGCTCTTAGAGCAAATGTGAAATGGTATCTCTATTCCACAGTTTGGCCACAATTAAAGCCACAATCTTTAATTCTGCAGGTTGTACCTTCAATGAGTCAAGTTTTGTCTGACCCTTAATACTTAAAAATGAAATTGGTATTTTCTGTTAAAAGAGTTACACAACTTCCTACTCTGTCTAAAAGCTGTTCACTTCCCTCTCCCTGTTTTGTCTGGAGAAATGTGGTGTTCCTAAAAACACAAAAACATCCAGCATGATTCCTAGGTTAACCAGAGACAGCAATGTCTCAGAACAGAAGAAGCTTCTTCACTGGGATGACTATTTCTCGTTGTCTCATTCTCTTGCTATAGAGGAATAATTTTGTGTGTGCAACACTACACCCTAACTGACCCCCTCCTCCTCCTGCACTCCTCTTCACATATGGCCACACATCCCCATCACCTCTAATTAAAACCAGGTTTGCGGTGGGCGAGGGCTCGTGTGTGCTTTTTGCGTGTGGCTGTCGTGTTTGTATGTGATTATCTCCTGTAACCTGGCTGTGAAAGGTTGGCCCTGACCCTGAGCTGACTCTGCAGGCGGGAGGGGGAGGGGCTTGGAAGGCTTCATGTTGCATGTAATGCGCTGGTGGCGGGCCCATGGAGAGAGGACCCATGGTGGACCAGGCTGCCCCAGCTCTGGAGCTAATCATTGTTTACTAGTCTCATTTCCACTTCTCAGTGAGCTACTGTCACGCACAGCATCGACAGGGAGGAAGGAAGGGGGAAGGAGGGGAAGGAGAGAAGGGGAAAGCCAAGGGTCCAACAGGCAGTTGGGGAGCCGGTGGGACTTGGGAAAGAGCAGAGGGGAATGCAGGAATTTCAGTGTAGATTAGGCTTTAGAAAGAAAAGGGGTATATATTGAAAATGAGACTGCTAAAAACAACCCAGACAAACCACTAAACAGACCAACCAAAACATCCCTGGGCCTTGGCCATCTCAGCCGGCCAAGGAGGTAACCACCGAACATTGCTAGTTTGAGAATCTGATGTTTGAGATTAGTGCATTTTTTCAGGGCTGACCATGCACGGTATGAGGACACACAGACACTGCTCAAACACTGTCTTGATTGCAGTATAAAAGGAGGACTTAAAAATAAATGAGGAAGGATTGGGCAACATTCAGTTCAGTGGAATGATAACACCTTAATATATAATAATAATAATAATATATGCCATTTAGCAGACGCTTTTATCCAAAGCGACTTACAGTCATGTGTGCATACATTCTACGTATGGGTGGTCCCGGGAATCGAACCCACTACCCTGGCGTTACAAGCGCCATGCTCTACCAACCTTGACACGGTAGTTGGGAAAAAGCAGAGGTGTCACATAATGTGCACAAAGATAAACAACACTTGTTGTAAATCTTGAAGTGAATAAGTAACCTAGCTCTTGGCCTCTGCAATGACGCCCGTTTTCACACGAGAGCCCTGGCCTGATGGCCAATGTGGGCCCATAATCTGTTGAACCTTTTTCTAAGTAGGAAAATGCTGATAAAGTAAAGTGTCATGGAATTACTGGAACCTTTTAACATGTTCAGGACATTTCCCCTGCATTCAAGTCCACTGTATATATCCTCATAGCACGAATGACATAAAAGAGTGTTGCAATCTATTCATAATTCAAGACAACGTGTGACATAAAATAGTAATGATTAACACAGAGAGTTATATACATAAAAATGTCTGTGAACATGAGTATGGTATAAGTACACCATGAAATCGCTTGTCATGAAGAATGTTCACCCTGTGCGCTGTGTTGCAACATCTCACCACCATGACCATAACAGCTAGGATGTGCTACAAAGATCCAGTCAGCTCCGCCACAGACAGGTCCCTCCTGATAGAGGTCCAGTCAGCGGCCCAACTGGAGAGGAGGCTTAAATTATTGACTCACTTCCATTTCTTGTTTGTGTACTCGCCAAAAAGCCCTGTGCCAAGCCTCCATGGCTTCACTCATTCTGAACTTCGTCTGACACCACACATTTTATGGGCTGAGTGACTAACATGATCCCCGCAACAAGCCAACTCAAATCAATCAATGAAACAGCAAAGGCTGGAGAAGAACAAATTCTGGGGTGGCAGGTAGCCTAGTGGTTAGCGCGATGGGCCAGTAACCAAAAGGTTGCTGGATTGAATTCCTGAGCTGACAAGGTAAAAATCTGTCGTTATGCCCCTGAACAAGGCAGTTAACCCACTGTTCCCCAGTAGGCCGTAATTGTAAATAAGAATTTGTTCTTAACTGGCTTGCCTAGTTAAGTAAAGGTTACATTTCAAAAATCTGCCCCCCCCCCCCAGTCCTGTGTGATCGGATATAACCTGACATTTACAGTACCTTCAGAAAGTATTCACACCACTTTTTTCCACATTTTGTCGTGTTACAGCCTGAATTGAAGATGGATTAAATAGTGATTTATTATGTCACTTGCCTACATTACCCCATAATGGCCTACATTGCCTACATTACCCCATAATGGCCTACATTGCCTACATTACCCCATAATGGCCTACACTGCCTACATTACCCCATAATGGCCTACATTGCCTACATTACCCCCTACATTACCCCATAATGTCAAATTAATAAAATAATAAGCCTTTTGTTATGGCAAGACTAAATAAGTTCAGTGCTTAACCCCCCCCCCCATCCCTCAGTTGAGCAGCGAATTTCAAACACAGATTCAACCACAAAGACCAGGGAGGTTTTCCAATGCCTCGCAAAGAAGGGCACCTATTGGAAGATTTAGTTAAAACAATTTTAAAGCAGAGATTGAATATCCCTTTGAGCATGGTGAAGTTCATAATTACACTTTGGATGGTGTATCAATACACCTAGTCACTACAAAGATACAGACGCTCTTCCTAACTCAATTGCCGGAGAGGAATGAAACCGTTCAGAGATTTCACCATGAGGCCAATTGTCACGTTCTGACCCTAGTTCTTGTGTTATTTGTTTTAGTTGGTCGGGACGTGAGTTAGGTGGGCATTCTATGTTTTGTGTTTCTAGGTTGGTTTTCTGTGTTCGGCCTAGTATGGTTCTCAATCAGAGGCAGGTGTCGTTAGTTGTCTCTGATTGAGAATCATACTTAGGTAGCCTGGGTTTCACTGTTGTTTTGTGGGTGAGTGTTTCCGTGTCTGCCCACCACACGGTACTGTTTCGGTTTTGTTCAAGTTTATTGTTTTGTATTCATTGAGTGTTCAGTTTATGTTTTATTAAATGATATGGACACTTACCACACTGCGCATTGGTCCTCCGATCCTTCTCACTTCTCCTCCTCAGACGAGGAGGAGGAAAACCCTTACACCAATGGTGACATTAAAACGGTTACAGAGTTTAATGGTTGTGATGGGAAAAAACTGAGGATGGAACAACAACATTATACTTACTCCACAATACTAACCTCATTGACAGAATTTAAAGAAGGAAGCCTGTACAAAATAACAATTGACACTGAAGTATTACTGCAAAAAATGTGGCAAAGCAATTCACTTTTTGTCCTGAATACAAAGTGTTATGTTTGGGGAAAATCCAATACAACAAATTACTGATTACCATTCTCCATATTTTCAAGCATAGTGGTGGCTGCATCATGTTATGTGTATGCTTGTAATTGTTAAGGACCGGGGAGTTTTTCAGGTAAAAAGAATTATGGAATGGAGCAAAGCACAGGCAAAATTCTAGAGGAATTGATTGATTGATGATGTCAGCTTTCAGCAGAATAATAACCTAAAATAAAATATCAAATCTACGCTGGAGTTGCTTACCAAGAAGACAGTGACTGTTCCGGAGTTTTGAGTTACAGTTTTGACTTCAATTTACTTAAAAATCTATGGCAAGATCTGAAAATGGTTGTTTAGTAATTAACATCAACAAATTTGAGAGATCTTGAAGAATATTTAAAAGAATAATGGGGAAATTTTCCACAATACAGGTGTGGAAAGGTCTTGGAGACTTACCCAGATAGACGCACACAGCTATAATCACTGCCAAAGGTGCTTCTACAAAGTATTGACTCACGGGTGTGAATAATTATGTAAATTGGATATGTCTGTATATAATTTTCTATAAATTTGCAAACATTTCTAAAACATGTTTTCGCTTTGTCATTGTTGGGTATTGTGTGTAGATGGAAGAGAGAAAAAATAAACATTTAATCAATTTTGAATTCAGTCTGTATCACAACAAAATGTGGAATAATTCAAGGGGTATGAACAGTTTCTGTATTGGGTCAGTAATATAACATGATATATGTCAACTGAGGTGACCTGAGGTGTGGTGGGAACATACTGTTCTGCGGCATCTCATTTATGCTTTCTAAGGGGATATTAAAACAAGGAAGCTTTAAGTACTGGACTCTATCAGGATGTGTTCTTCTGGATCCCTTGTTCAAAGATAGCCATTGATAAACATCATATTTAAAATGTATTTGAAGAACAGTTTTTTTCATGATACACATAGGTCTTTGAAATTCAGAATAAAAAGAGACTAACTGCTTGTCTAGGTTTGGAATGGACAAAAAAGTGGGTAAATATAGGCTCCATTTATGAAACTGCATCATGTAGGATGATTTACTTTAACCTAAACACAAGGAGGTTGTTATTTTTTATGTTTCATGAACCTCAATTATGCAAAGGACTAAAAAGTGTATTTATCATCATCAGAGTAGGCAAGCATATTGTTGTTTTTCTCTTGGAACTCTTGTTATGTCTAGGTCCTGATTAGCATTCCCCTCCTGTGCGTGTGGTTACTGCAAGGGCCAAATTATCTGTAGTTACTTTGCCCACCGAATTACAGCAGATCCCATTTTAGTGTGCTCTGTATGCCTACTTGCTTCTCTCAGCCTCTGTAAGCATAACCTTTTGAACAAGAGACAAGTCTAAATAAACTTCCCTTTTTTTGTCTTTCAAAGATAATTTGTAAAAATCCAAATAACTTCACAGATCTTCATTGTAATCGGTTCATACATGTTTCCCATCCTTGTTCAATGAACCATAAACAATTAATGAACATGCACCTGTGGAACGGTCATTAAGACACTAACAGCGTACAGACGGTAGGCAATTAAGGTCACAGTTATGATCATTTAGGGCACTAAAGAGGCCTTTCTACTGACTCTGAAAAACACCAAAAGAAAGATGCCCAGGGTCCCTGCTCATCTGCATAAACATGCCTTTGGCATGCTGCAAGGAGACATGAGGACTGCAGATGTGGGCAGGGCAATAAATTGCAATGTCTGTACTGTGAGACACCTAAGACAGCGCTACAGGGAGACAGTAAGGACAGCCGATCGTCCTCACAGTGGCAGAACACGTGTAACAACACCTGCACAGGATCGGTACATCCAAACATCACACCTGAAGGACAGGTACAGGATGGCAACAACCACTGCCCGAGTTACACCAGGAACACACAATCCTTCCATCAGTGCTCAGACTGTCCGCAATAGGCTGGGAGAGGCTGGGCTGATGGCTTGTAGGCCTGTAGTAAGGCAGGTCCTCACCAGACATCACCGGCAACAACTTCACCTATGGGCACAAACCCACCGTCGCTGGACCAGACAGGACTAGCAAAAAGTGCTCTTCACTGACGAGTCGCGGTTTTGTTTCACCAGAGGTGATGGTTGGATTCGCATTTATCATTGAAGGAATGATCATTACACCGAGGCCTGTACTCAGGAGCAGGATCGATTTTGAGGTGGAGAGTCCGTCATGGTCTGGGGCGATGTGTCACAGATTCATCGGACTGAGCTTGTTTTCATTGCAGGCAATCCCATCCGCTGTGTGTTGCAGGGAAGACATCCTCCTCCCTCATGTGGTACCCATCCTGCAGGCTCATCCTGACATGACCCTCCAACATGACAATGCCACCTGCCATATTGCTTGTTCTATGCGTGATTTCCTACAAGACAGGAATGTCAGTGTTCTGCCATGGCTGGCGAAGAGCCCGGATCTCAATCCTATTGAGCATGTCTGGGACCTGTTGGATTGGAGGGTGAGGGTTAGGGCTCTTGTGCAAAGCTGTCATCAAGGCAAAGGGTGGCTACTTTGAAGATTCTAAAATATGAAATATATTTTGATTTGTTTAACACTTTTTTTCCATATGTGTTGTTTCATAGTTTTGATGTTTTCACTATTATTTTACAATGTAGAAAATAGTAAAAAATAAAGAAAAACCCTTGAATGAGTAGGTGTGTCTAAACTTTTGACTGGTACTTTATGTATGTATGTATATATATATACGTGTGTATGTGTGTATATTGCATTTTTTTTCAAAACTAAACAGGTGGGGTTCAAAACAGATGGGTCTCCACCTGCCCTGAATGACCGGTTGCCACTGGCTATCATTCAAAGCTTACATACAACTTTAAATGGAAAATGTTTTGCATGTAAGCATGTCCTCATAGGTCTGTGTGACATATGCTCACTTTAGCCATGTATTATGTACAGTTATTTGTTAATTTTCTAATTGAGTTTTTGAGTGCTAGCGAACAGAGCAGGATGAGCTTGCATGCCATGCCTGCCTATACAGTACGCAGAGCTTGGTCACCAAGCCCCAACCTCCAAAGGGAGCAGGGGGTGGATATTCGCTAAGAGATAAAAATTAGACGGAGAAGGGAAAAAGTACAAGTAGAAATGGCTTCCAGATGACCTCGATTTCATATTAGTTAGGTCATCTGTGACTGGCTAACAGACCGGTATTAGGGCACAGTTTAATTATGCATTACTCACCGTGAGTGCCTCACTGTGGTACGCATTCCTCACCGTGGGTGCCTCACCGTGGTACGCATTCCTCACCGTGGGTGCCTCACCGTTGTACGCATTACTCACTGTGAGTGCCTCACCGTTGTACGCATTCCTCACCGTGGGTGCCTCACCGTGGTACGCATTCCTCACCGTGGGTGCCTCACCGTGGTACGCATTCCTCACCGTGGGTGCCTCACCGTGGTACGCATTCCTCACCGCGGGTGCCTCACCGTGGTACGCATTCCTCACCGTGGGTGCCTCACCGTGGTACGCATTCCTCACCGTGGGTGCCTATCGTGCGTTAGGATGACTCTAGTGATGCTCCAGATAACGAATGCTCATTATCAGTTTTTTGTTGTTGAATTTCCCCGACTGTGCAACTCACTGGTCATGTCCCGTTTTTCAGGAACATGAATGAGACAATGTGTGGAGTTTATACAGACACTTTATCTGTGACAAAATTTGCATTTCATAATTTAGTTATTCAAATTGCTTCCTGTACCTTAGTGACTAGTCATTCTCTTCTCAGGAACAGGAGCCTGAAGCAATAGAACATAGTCTAACCTTCTTCCCAAATTACTTCCTAAATAATCAGAGTTTATAGCTTACTGGGCCACTCTCATCAATTATTTGGCACAAGCAGCCAACAATTTGTGTTATGTTAATAAAAAAAAAATCTCATTCAGCATCACCACAGTTTATACTTGTCCAAATTGGTCTAATTAGAACATTTGACTAAAACATGGAGATCTAATGTGGCTTTGCAGCACATTGTCTATTGTGTAATTAAGGGTTCATTTGGGTGAATTAAGAGGAAATTAGCTGGAGCCAAGGCACAGATGTTGTTTTTACAAAGTCTGGGGTGAACCACAACTCTCCATCATCCTGTATTATTATGTCTATCTTGACATTCAGGGAGTCTTCAGCATTCTAGAAACTGTATCACTCTATAGTTAGCTTTGCCCATTTTACCCGGAGCTTTATGGAGAAGTTGTAATGTTTCTGATACCTTTGTGAATGTTAGTAAGTGGTGTTTTGTTATGTTTGTTTTCTGCTTTCAGGGGCATACACATTTGTACAGGGCCAAATATTCAGTAAAGGACAACATTATTTTTGACCATGAGATGACAAGATACTGCATCAACTGGACACAGGCTATAAGGTGGGTGTGCCACTGTTTATTCCATTGACCATTTACCAATACCTTTCTTAACAAGACATGACTGAACAGATTGTGTACAACCTCTCCTCCAAAAAACCTTGTGAAATTAGGTTACCCTTTGATTTTAAAAACCCATCTCCTGTCTCCTGGTGGCCAAAATCAGATCATATGCACAGCATCTGTGCTATTCTCTGTAGTTTTTTCTCTAGTTCTCTTCTCTTTTTTTGAGGGAAAATGCACAAATATATGAGCTGTTTTGTCTCTGCTCCAGTCCCCCTTTCTGTGGCAGGCTGTGCCAGGCAGGACTCCCTGCAGGTGGTTTCCGACACAGACAAACTGAACATTATGTGTAGTGTGGATGCTGCCAGCGGGTCACTCTTCTCGTTGTGTAATTGGGTGGATAATGTTCCGAGATTCCCTCTCTTTTGCACCTCCATATATTCCAATGGTCGGGTCACCCCCCTTTGGTGCTCCGATTCATAAGATGAGCCGGTCCCCCTCACTAGAGCAACCACAGGGCAGCGTTCATTCACAACGTTATGGGCCCTGAGCCCTGGCTTAGTCTCAGGCTCCCTGGTCGCCCTGTTGTTGTTTACACTGGGACAAATTTTTATTTTGTATTATTAATTAAGTTCATTATTTTGTATTATTATTTAAGTTCATTATTTTGTATTATTATTACGTTCATCAACGTTATAGCCTGAACTGTAGAATCAATACTGTCCGAAAGAAAGAAACACATGCTTTGGCAGACACAAAGAGTGAAATAAATATTTTCTTCATAAATCACAAAATTACATACATATTTCTGTGTACCGGCCAAGAACCTGGAAAGCTGGTAAAGTCATTGGGAACATACAGTTCTGTGTGAGTAGGAGAATGGAAGTCTGGGTGGCCCTACGATAGGCCTGGGTAAGTTTTCTGCAGCATACCACTGTTGAACACCGCAGCCATGTGCATGTGGGGCTGTAAATTTGGAGAAGTAATTACTGTATAAGAGAAAGACAGAATCTTTACTGAGAGCACTGAATTGTTTCTAGACTGGAGAACTGGAATCACTTTAGACCCTGTACAGTCATGCCTATCAGGCCTTACCACAATGTATGTGTGGTTTGCTGTGTGGTGTATGTGTGGTGTATGTGTGGTGTGCTGTGTTGTGTAGAGCTGTCTTATTAAACGGCACAACTTAGAAGGTCCAAAGCAACAACTTAAATGATCTAAAGCAATTTGTCCATCCTATGGTTTGTGTTTTGTAAAACAGTCTATGCAGGTGGAGAGGAGCGACCTAACAGTGAGGTTCTGACAGACTAATGTGTGTTCAATGTGTTTACATGGACTTGTTTTGTGAATGACACTCCCGAGAGGCACAGGTTTTGAGTGATGTCACAAAACTTCAGAGCAGCAGGGGACCTCCCGCTCAGGTCTCTGTCTAATTATTATTATTTTTTTTAAATTGATTTATTTTCTTATGTGTTATGAGTCCAGACATGGAAATATAGGAGGATCATTTATATTGGAGAGTGTCAAATCCTATTGGAGAGTGTCAAATCCTATTGGAGAGTGTCAAATCCTATTGGAGAGTGTCAAATCCTATTGGAGAGTGTCAAATCCTATTGGAGAGTGTCAAATCCTATTGGAGAGTGTCAAATCCTGTCCTGAATTTCTGGAATTCTATGAATTGCGGTTGATTTGATGAACCTGTTGAGTCATAGATTCTAGTGGATGATATATTCTCTGCACACTATGGGGGAGATTTTATAAGGAAAGCAGAAAGTGTAGATAGTAGGTTCTGGTGTGGTTTTAACAGTCATGAATTGACTAATGACAATTGACATAAATTGAGCCTGACTGTCTACACCTCCCTTGGTCTGTTATAAGGAGTGCATCCATAGCAAATTCTTGATCGTCTGACTCTCAATCTAGTTTCGACACACTTTTGTAAAAGTTGCCCAACTCAAGTCTGACACCAACAGGTGTCAGACAAGCAATACGACTGATAAATAGCTGATAAATATCTACACTGACTGAGTTTCCCTTGTATCTTTATTGGCCTTTTATTTCAGTATTTTGCACTGTCTCTATGCACACTCACACGCCCTACACACTCACACACACTGTCACTCCAACGCGCACACACTGTCACTCCAACACACACACACTGTCACTCCAACACACACACTGTCACTCCAACACACACACGGTCACTCCAACGCACACACACTGTCACTCCAACACACACACACACACACTGTCACTCCAACACACGCACAAACACTCACTCCATCACTTGCTCACTCACACATAATATGCACATACATTTATACTGACTCTACACACCCGCACACCCACTCACATACAAGCTGCTGCTACTCTGTTTATCTTATATCCTGTTTCCTAGGTCCCTTTACCCCTGTACATATCTACCTTCATCACTCCCGTATCCCTGCACATGTAAGTATGGTATTGGAACTGACTTTAAAAAATATTCCCTGTATATAGTGTGCTTACTTACTTACTTTATTGTGTATTACATATTTCTTATTCTTATTTCTTGTGTGTTTTTTTTTCTAGTAATACATTGTTAGTGATTAATGCATTGTTGGGTTTTGAGTTTGCAAGAAAGGCATTTCACTGTAATTGTGCATGTGACATTCAAACTTGAAACAACTCGGTCCTCATCCATGCAGTGTTTTCTTCCTGTCTGTACATAACGTCCCCAGGATACTGGAGGATACTGGAGGAGACCACAGCTGGATGAGGAATCTTACAGATCGTTTAAAACGTCTTTCGTCATTATGTTCTAATCAGCATCCTCCCAACAACCCTTTCTTTAACGACCAGCATCTGTGGGCGATGTCTCTGTTTCCTGCCTTGCCTAAGTATCTCCCAGTATCCCAGCATTGTCTCCATCGTTAGCTCGTCTCTCCCTTTATGTCTCTCTCTTTAAGGTTCTAACACTCGTTAACTATTGATTTAACATGAGGTAGCTGTCTTAATTACGTACCCTGTGTTGTTTATGGCTATTGGACACAAGTAGTCCTCCTCCTTCTGTCAAGGGAAATGGCAACAGCAAGCTGTTGAGAGTATTAACGTCTGTCCTACAGTAAAAAACAATGTACATGGATTAGAGTGTTCAAAGAACTGACGTGAAAAAGCACAATGATCCACGAGGGCCCATTTTCTTCCCAAGTTCCTCCTCAAAAGCTTACATCGTCAAATTAGCCCTTAGTGAGGAATGACCGTGACCCCTCATCGTTCCAAGGGTCAGTGCTGGGCCGTGGATGTGCCAGAGACAGGCTCTGTTGACGGGATGATTGTGTGAAGATGTTCAGAGTTGACCTCGCTATGCTCTGTTTTGTTGTGTTTTCTAGGTAACGCTTTTATTTGATGACTGGGAATGTCAAACATGTTGCTCTTGACCTACAGACAACATCCAGCTCCCAGATCAGCTCTGTTTGAAGATGGAGGATTTGGCTGTGTTCGAGTAAACAACTTTCATAGGCCTACATCTCTCTCTATCTCCCATACATCCTTCTCTCTCCCTCTCACTCTCTTCCCTTTTCCTCTCACTCTCTCGACTCGCTCTCTTTTCTCTCTCCCCCCTCTTTCTCTCTCTTTCTCTCTCTCTGCCACACCGTGATGAACTGAGCAGTGCAGTGACAATGTGGATTACCACTTGATTAAGGGAGATATTTTTATGTTGAAGCTCCAAATCAAATCAAAGTTTATTGGTCGCACACATAGTTAAATAGATGTTATGGCGAGTGCAGTGAAATACCTTGAGTTGCCAGCTCCTCGACAATGAAGAGAAATCACTTAGGTGCAAATTTCACATGTATGTGGTACATCCCAACTCTAAATAGATCATCAAAATGGCTGATGTCCCAAAACTCTAAGCACATTTTCATTCGATTGAGTACAACGAACACATTTGTTCACTGCACCAAATCACTTTTTCAATTTGGATGTATATTCAAGCTAAGTACAATATCTGCTTTTCAAAATGCAATCTTCACTTTACTTCTGATTAGATTTAGTCATTTGTTAACAATACAATGAACTAACACTTAATCAAACTGCTTAAAAAAAGATGTCTACTGAACAAACATGAGGTAGTTGGCATATATAGTTTCTATATTATCATTTGTAATTTTTATGTTGGAAGATAAAGCCAAATCTTATGTGGATGTGGCTGTAAATACTAAATCATCATTCTCCATCAGCCAGTGTGCTTCAATAGGACAAAGTGTAAATCAAATCAAATCAAATCAAAATGTTATTTGTCACATACACATGGTTAGCAGATATTAATGCGAGTGTAGCGAAAGACACTCTACGTGCTGCCATTTGGAATTATAGTGTAGTGTACAATGCATTGCTGACATATTTGGGTTGTATATAACAATATTCCACTCATGACCTGAATTTATCTGAATTTCATTGATACACTGTAAGCTGATGAATTTCCAGCAGAGAGACAGACGATACTGTATCAGTTGACAAGTCACGTAGAATAGGTGATGTTGTACAATGTTGCATGGGGCAGAAATGGCATAAGACACCATTTGTACACTAGCCAACTGCTTTACATTACCCCATTTCTGATTTTTTTTTTTTTAAATATATTGCTTTGGTACTATTTTGTGTGGTGAATTTTCAAAACTCTTAGTACACAACTCTAAACTGGTAACACTTGTAACGCAGACAGTCTTACATTCAAAACCTTTAATTGTGTATTAATTCTGTTTGAAGACATCTTTCACCACACAATCACTGATCCAAAATATAAGTTTACTGTGAAATATTAGTACGTTGTTTAATCACCCATGCACAACATAATGATATCTTCTCAATTTAGCTGTTTTAACAACCAGCTAATATCCCCCCTCTCCCCCAAAAATGCAAGATACATGTTTCAAAATTGTCATTTGAAGTGCTGAAAGTAATATGCTATGTAAATTACAGTACACTTTTTTCACATAAGGCTACACACTTGCACTACCCATCAAAATTGACTAAACATAAAATGTCCATCATTTCTATCCCATAGTCAAAGTCAAGGTGTGTTCATTGAAGACGTCTTTCACAATCATTGATGCAAAATATAAATGTACCGTTCAGATATAATAATGCAAAAATATGTTTTATTGTCACATACACTGGGTAGATGCAGTGAAATGTTTTGTCTTACAGGCTTTTACAGGGTGTTAGTAATTACACTATAGAACTGTATTGTGCATATGTCCTGCATGTAGCGGTCCCATGTGGCTCAGTTAGTAAGAGCATAGCACTAGCAACACCAGAGTCGTGGGTTTGTTTCCCACCGGGGTCACATATGAAATGTCTCTTTGGATGAAAGTGCATGCTACATAAATGGTATGTACAGTGCATTTGATGAAAGTGCATGCTACATAAATGGTATGTACAGTGCATTTGATGAAAGTGCATGCTACATAAATGGTATGTACAGTGCATTTGATGAAAGTGCATGCTACATAAATGGTATGTACAGTGCATTTGATGAAAGTGCATGCTACATAAATGGTATGTACAGTGCATTTGATGAAAGTGCATGCTACATAAATGGTATGTACTGTGCATTTGATGAAAGTGCATGCTACATAAATGGTATGTACAGTGCATTTGATGAAAGTGCATGCTACATAAATGGTATGTACAGTGCATTTGATGAAAGTGCATGCTACATAAATGGTATGTACAGTGCATTTGATGAAAGTGCATGCTACATAAATGGTATGTACAGTGCATTTGATGAAAGTGCATGCTACATAAATGGTATGTACAGTGGATTTGATGAAAGTGCATGCTACATAAATGGTATGTACAGTGCATTTGATGAAAGTGCATGCTACATAAATGGTATGTACAGTGCATTTGATGAAAGTGCATGCTACATAAATGGTATGTACAGTGCATTTGATGAAAGTGCATGCTACATAAATGGTATGTACAGTGCATTTGATGAAAGTGCATGCTACATAAATGGTATGTACAGTGCATTTGATGAAAGTGCATGCTACATAAATGGTATGTACAGTGCATTTGATGAAAGTGCATGCTACATAAATGGTATGTACAGTGCATTTGGAAAGTATTCAGATCTCTTGACTTTTTCCACATTTTGTTAAGTTAGATATTAAATAGTTGCTTTTTCCTCATCAATCTACACACAATACCCCAGAATGACCAAGCAAAAACAAATGTATAATAAAAAAAAAGAAATATCACATTTACATAAGTATTCAAACCCTTTACTCAGTACTTTGTAGAAGTACTACATTGGCAGCAATTAGACTCAAGTCTTCTTGGGTATGATGCTACAAGCTTGGCACGCCTGTATTTGGGGAGATTCTCCCATTCTTCTCTGCAGATCCTCTAAAGCTCTGTCAGGCTGGATGGGGAGCGTCACTGCACAGCTATTTTCAGGTCTCTCCAGAGATGTTTGATCAGGTTCAAGTCCGGGCTCTGGCTGGGCCACTCAAGGACATTCAGAGACTTGTGCTGACGTCATTCCTGCTTTGTCATAGCTGTGTGCTTAGGGTTGTTGTTTTTTTTTTGTTTTTTTTTGTCCTGTTGGAAGGTGAACCTTCGCCCCAGTCTGAGGTCCTGAGTGCTCTGGGGCAGGTTTTCATCAAGGATCTCTCTGTACATTGCTCCGTTTACCTTTCCCTCGATCCTGACTAGTCTCCCAGTTCCTGCCTTTGAAAAACATCCCCACAGCATGATGCTGCAACCACCATGCTTTTCTGTGGGGATGGTGCAAGGTTTTGGCAAACTCCAAGCAGGCTGCCATGTGCCTTTTACTGAGGAGTGGCTTCCGTCTGGCCACTCTATCTTAAAGGTCTGATTGGTGGAGTGCTGCAGAGATGGTTGTCTTTCTGGAAGGTTCTCCCATCTCCACAGAGGAACTCTGGAGCTCTGTTAGAGTGAACATTGGGTAATTGGTCACCTCCCTTGACCAGGGACATTGCTGGGTTTGGCCGGACGTCCAGCTCTAGGAAGACTTTTGGTGATTCCAAACTTCTTCCATTGAAGAATGATGGAGGCCACTGAGTTCTTGGGGACTTTCAATGCTGCAGAAATGCTTTGGTAACCTTCCCCAGATCTGTTCCTCGACACAATTCTGTCTCGGGGGTACTATAGACAATTCCTTTGACCTAATGGCTTGGTTTTTGCTCTGACAGGCACTGTCAATTGTGGGACCTTATATAGACAGGTGTGTGCCCTTCCAAATCATGTCAAATCAATTGAATTTACCACAAGTGGACTCCAATCAAGTTGAAGAAACATCTCAAGGATGATCAATGGAAACAGGATGCACCTGAGCTTAATTTTGAATCCCACAGCAAAGGGTCTGAATACTTCTGTAAATAAGGTATTTTATTTTATAAATTAGCAACCATTTAAAAAACATGTTTTCACTTGGTCTTTATGGAGCATTGTGTGTAGATTGATGAGGAACAACATATATTTAATCAATTTTAGAATAAGGCTGTAACGTAACAAAATGTGGAAATGTCAAGAGGTCTGAATACTTTCCGAATGCGCTGTAGGCCGTATTGCTTTTATTGTTTAGCCAGCTATTTGTTATTTGGGGGAACTGCCCTGGATTTTCATAGCATTAATTATAACAGCACAAAGTAAATGGACCGTCTTTCGGCACTCAAATGTGCATCTGATCAGTCAGAACTTCTTGTTCTGCTCTCCCTCCCAATGAGTATCTTGCGTCAGACGGCTTATTTCAGCATGTGAGACTAAATCTTCTTTGTCAGTGTTACGTCCGTCATTAGTGGTAGAATGACCGGACCAAGGTGCAGCGTGGTAGGCGTACATTTTCTTTATTAAATGTTACACCAAAAAAACTATAAACAACACAACGAACGTAAAGCTCCAGAGTGCAACACATGCAACAAACAAAGACAAGATCCCACAACCTAAATGTGGGAAAAAGGGCTGCCTAAGTATGATCCCCAATCAGAGACAACGATAGACAGCTGCCTCTAATTGGGGACCACACTCGGCCAAAAACAAAGAAACAGAAAACATAAAATGCCCAGGCCATGGATCATCACTGGAGGCTTCATGCCATGGATCATCACTGGAGGCTTTGTGCCATGGATCATCACTGGAGGCTTTGTGCCATGGATCATCACTGGAGGCTTCGGGCCATGGATCATCACTGGAGGCTTCATACATGGAGCCGGAACAGGTCTCACGGACTGAGGAAACGTACTAGAAGCCTGGTGCGTGGAGCTGCCACAGGGCTTACCAGGCTGGGGAGACACACTGGAGGCCTGGTATGTGGAGCAGGCACCGGATACACTGGGCCATGGAGGCGCACTGGAGGTCTCGAGCATAGAGCTGGCGCAACCCGTCCTGGCTGGATGCTTAGATTCGCCCGGCAAATGCGGTGTTCTGGCACAGGACGCACTGGGCTGTGAAGTCGCACCGGAGACACAGTGCGCAGAGCCGGCACAGGATATCCTGGGCCGAAGAGACGCACCGGAGACCAGGAACAATGAGCCGGCACAATCCGTCCTGGTTGAATGCACACTCTAGCATGGCAAATGCGAGGAGCTGGCACAGAGTGCACCGGGCTGTGATTGCGCACTAGAGACATATAACATAACATGGTGCCTGACCAGTCACACTCTCCCCACGGTAAGCAAGGGAAGTTGGCTCAGGTCTAAAACCTGACTCCGCCAATCTCCCCGTGTTTTTGGAGCTGGCTCTTGGGCTTCTGTCATTGCCGGGACTCCTGGTCTTGTCGCAATTCCTCCCTCGCTGCTTCCACCTGTTCCCATGGGAGTCAGGTTTGCCAGTTACAGTTGAAGTCGGAAGTATAGACATTCCTGCCAGTTAGGATCACCACCTTATTTTAAGAATGTGAAATGTCCGAATAATTGTACAGAGAATGATTTATTTCAGCTTTTATTTCTTTCATCACATTCCCAGTGGATCAGAAGTTTACATACACTCAAATTAGTATTTGGTAGCATTGCCTTTCAATTGCTAACTTGGGTCAAACGTTTTGGGTAGCCTTCCACAAGCTTCCCACAATAAATTGGGTGAATTTTGGCCCATTCCTCCTGACAGAGCTGGTGTAACTGAATCAGGTTTGTAGGCCTCCTTGCTCGCACACGCTTTTTCAGTTCTGCCCACAAATGTTCTATAGGATTGAGGTCAGGGCTTTGTGGTGGCCACTCTATTACCTTGACTTTGTTGTCCTTAAAGCCATTTTGCAAGTATGCTTAGGGTCATTGTTCATTTGGAAGACCCATTTGCGACCAAGCTTTAACCTCCTGACATCTTGAGATGTTGCTTCAATATATCCACACAATGTTCCTACCTCATGATGCCATCTATTTTGTGAAGTGCACCAGTCCCTCCTGCAGCAAAGCACCCCCACAACATGATGCTGCCACCCCCGTGCTTCACGGTTGGGATGGGGTTCTTCAGCTTGCAAGCCTCCCCTTTTTTCCTTCAAACATAACGATGGTCATTATGGCCAAACAAATCTATGTTTGTTTCATCAGACCAGAGGACATTTCTCCAAAAAGTACGATCTTTATCCCCATGTACAGTTGCAAACCGTAGTCAGGCTTTTTTATGACGGTTTTGGAGCAGTGGCTTCTTCTTTGCTGAGCGGCCTTTCAGGTTATGTTTGCTGTTGTTGTTGGATTGATTTGCACTTTTTGCACCAAAGTATGTTCATCTCTAGGAGACAGAACGCGTCTCCTTCCTGAGCGGTATGATGGCTGCATGGTCCCATGGTGTTTATACTTGCGTACTATTGTACAGATGAACGTGGTACCTTCAGGTGTTTGGAAGTTGCTCCCAGTGATGAACCAGACTTGTGGAGGTCTACAATTTTTTTCTGAGGTCTTGGATGATTTCTTTTGATTTCCCCATGATTTCAAGAAAAGAGGCACTGAGTTTGAAGGTAGGCCTTGAAATACATACACAGGTACACCTCCAATTGACTCAAATTATGTCAATTATGTCAATCTGTCAGCTTCTAAAGCCATCATTTTCTGGAATTTTCCAAGCTGTTTAAAGGCACAGTCAACTTAGTGTATGTAAATTTCAGACCCACTGGAATTGTGATACAGTGATGGGGTATTGTGTGTAGATGGGTGAGACTTTTTATTTTTTTAATCAATTTTGAATTAAGGTTGTAACACAACAAAATGTAGAATAAGTCAAGGGGTATGAACACTTTCTGAAGGCACTGTAATTCATTGAAATAATTGTACCAACCTCAGGGGATCAGCGTTTGGAGCCCTGTGTATAGATGTGGAGTGCTCTTCTCTATGTGCACACTGCCATTAATTAGAACTATTATCTCCATGGATATACAGAAAGAATTAGAAATCTCACTGGGTGAAAGTGAAGGTAAATACACTGACAAAAATATAAACGCAATATGCAACAATTTCAAAGACTTAGTCAGTTGCAGTTCTAATAAAGAAATCAGTTTATTGAAATAAATACATTAGGTCCTAATCTATGGATTTCATATGACTGGGAATACAGATATACATCTTTGGTCACAGATACCTTAAAAAAATGGTAGTGGTGTGGACCAGAAAACCAGTACGTATCTGGTGTGACCACCATTCATCTCCTTCGCATAGAGTTGATCAGGCTGTTGATTGTGGCCTGTAGAATGTTGTCCCACTCCTCTTAAATGGCTGTGCAAAGTTGCTGGATATTGGCGGGAACTCGAACACGCTGTCGTACATGTCAATCCAGAGCATCCGAAACATGCCCATTGGGTGACATGTCTGCTGAGTATGCAGGCCATGGAAGAACTGCAATTGTGTTTGTGGTACCATAACCACGCCGCCAGCATGGGGCAATATGTTCACAATGTTGACATCAGTAAACCGCTCGCCCACACAATGCCAGACACGTGGCCTGCAGTTGTGACATGCTGCCAAGGTCTCTAAAATGATGTTGGAGGCGACTTATGGTAGAGAAATGAACATTCAATTCTCTGGCAACAGCTCTGGTGGACATTCCTGCAGTCAGCATGTCAATTGCATGCTCCCTCAACACTTGAGACGTCTGTGGCGTTGTGTTGTGTAACAAAACTGCACATTTTAGAGTGTAATGATATGCCACACCGATCAGGTGGATAGATGATCTTGTCAAATGAGAAATAATCATTAACAGGGATGTAAACAAAATGTGCGCACAAAATCTGAGAGAAATAATATTTTTGTGGGATCTTTTATTTTAGCTCATAAAACATGGGACCAACACTTTAAATGTTGCGTTTATCTTTTTTTGTGTAAAAAGAGCTGGGCCAGGTCAGTGATGGGACAGGGCCCTGCGGGTCATAAGCCCCAGCCTCTCTATGGAGGCAGAACCAGACAGGAAGCTAGCCTTTAAACGGACCCCTCCCTCCTCCACCGAAGGTGATACATTTATCAATCCCTGGGCTCCCAGAGAGAAGGGGGTTGCCTCACCAACCAATAGTTTGTGAATGCTCAGTCTCAGAGGAGTCCCACACACACAATGTATTCCATATGGTCATGTGGAGGTGGAGAGGCACCCTACACTGCACATTTGGCTCAGACCACCTATACTACATCCTCTATGTTGAGCTCTGCTCTGACCGCCTCACTGGGAATTGGCTGCTGCTGAGTTATTTTTCATGTAGGATGTGGTTCCTCTCTTTGAGGCACGCTCAGCTCTCTCATGTGCTTTCAGCTTTGTTGTCCAAAACAAATGGGACGTCAATTTATGTAACAGAGAAATTGCATATTTCTATTGTCACCTTTTTGCCTCTTAAAGGGATATTTCACAGATATTACACATGACCTTAGTTTATGATACACAGACAGTAGTCCATTGACCCAGAACCAGCCACCAAAGATTCTTGACTCTTCATGTCCATAGACTACTTTAAAGCACCAGGCAGGACATATTTGTTGGTTATTTTCCCTCTAATGTGAAATAAACTAAAACATTTGTTTGGAAGCATCTGGAGATGAAGGACTAGTTTTTCAAGGACTAGTTTGCAGCATTCTAACTAAGACCATTTGAATGCATAGAGGACATGTTTTTCTCGGTCAGATACTGGACAATAGCCCTGGTCCGCTGCGGTCTGCTGAGGTCTGCTGAGGCCTAGCCATGCACAAATCCTACCTGGCATGACAATGAGGTCACAGGACCAGTTGGGTGAGATCTCCTAACCCTTGAAACAGATATATTCTCCGTTTTAGTCTTTGAAGCTTATGAACGAGCGAGGTACGCTGATCACTCGTCTCTCCCTTCCTTCCTCTCGTCCCTCGCTTTATTACCTCCGTCATCCCTAATTTGGGTTGATGGGGTGGCTGTTGCATGATAAGACACACGTCTGGGCCCCTGCGTGAGAAGGCTGGCGGGCTCTGGCTGGGCTTGTTTTCTTTGCGTGACCATGTCCCTCCCTCTGTCACTCCCAGCAAGCCCACTCTGACCCCTTTCACAGCCTCGTTAGCTGGCGCGCTGCTGGTTTATTTGTTTTGGCCAGCCGCCCGTGTGAAAGGCACATTCTGACCAGGCTTAGGGAGTGGTCAGGGGGTAGGGGGGTAGTAATGAGGGGGGTCAGGGCTGAGGTGGTGTTCATGTTTACTCAGAGAGGGGGGGACAGTGGGATGGGAGGGAGGGACGAGCGGTTTGTACTCCTGCCCGCCCGGGCTCCATGCTGTATATGAGCAGCATGTGCGTGTTAGTGTGTGACTGTTTATTCGAGTGTGTGACCTCCCTGCCCGGTCAAAGGGAAATGTGCCTCAGTGTAGCTGCTTTTGAGGAACGAGATGCACATGCAGGTCATCCAGAGTTTAGAGAGCCCAAATCCAGCCCAAATCCACGGAAAGCTCCTGGGGGAAACGGAATACACTATGTGGATTGTTGCAATCTTTGGACATTTCACTGATTCCCACTGACCAGATATGCCAATTGCTCACGCTAGCATCTACATTATGGCCCTATACAGACTCACTACTGGCAGATTTCACCAACTGTATTGTGGGTGGGAATATCAATCAAGATATGTGCATTGGAACTAGACTCACATGAAGCTACAACAGAAATGCATGACAAGAGAGGGTGATTATGTCATCCACAAAGTAGTCCCATGGTAATTCTCATGTACGGTATTGTAAGACACTGGGCTATGCCTCAGGTGAGTTGATGGGTCACTTGAGGCGTACTTCACACAAACCCAAAGAGAAATCAGCTTGTCTCAGCTGTCATACAGGAACGTGTTAAACAACATATCTGTTATATCATATGACCGTGCTTTCACCTGACAAAGTACAGAGACCACAGTAAGACTGACATGACAGCACGTCAAGGTGTGTTTCTGAGCAGTCCAAGTCAAACTTCTGAGCAAGATGTTGAGGTCACTGGAAGTCAAAAAGCCACGGTGCTGCCATCAAGTACGTGACTTAGGCAACCTTTGGGAATGTTAAACAAGGAAAGAACTGAGGTTGAGCCAGGGGGAGCAGCAAATAAGTACATGTGGTCCTACTTCTCTGAATTTCTCTGTCTGGCAGGGTTTAGTGGACTATCATCAGATCAGTACATCAGAATGAGATTGGACCCATGCTAAAAACACAGCACGGTGGAGCTGTGTGTATAGTGTTTATATGGAGCTGTGTGTATAGTGTTTATATGGAGCTGTGTGTATTGTGTTTATATGGAGCTGTGGCAATGCACACTAATTCCACCTGGGCTAGGTTACAAAACACACACACACACACACACACGCACGCACGCACGCACGCACGCACGCACGCACGCACGCACGCACGCACGCACGCACGCACGCACGCACGCACGCACGCACACACACACACACACACACACACACACACACACACACACACACACACACACACACACACACACACACACACACACACAGGAAAGCGCAGGTGGCGTCAGGTCCAGTAATCCTCTAAGTCAGAGAGGAGACATGGCAGACAGCAGCAATATGATGAATGTAATAAATCAGACAGAAGTGGCGGCACCAGAATAACACAGGCTGACATAGTCACCAGTATGTTCCAGATTAACCTCTGCCACCACCTCACTCAGAGGCTCTGCAGGGATGGAAGTAGTTGGGGCCTGCTGGCTCTGGACCCTGGAAGTTCAGCTCTCACTCTGGGTGTAAACACACTCTCACTGCCTGGCCTGGCTGCCACACTGAACACCATAGCACTCTCTCAATGCACGGTGGGCCCTGGATGAGCCAGTCTGGCTAGATGTGTTTGCATTGAGTTGGCAGAGCTCCTGTTTTACCACATCTATTATCACAACCGTTTATGGAAACGTTTAAAGAGCCACGTTGAGAAGATTTATTAGCTCCAAATTAACACTCACCAACGACAAATGGCGTGGTTTGTCCGATGACACGTTCAAAGAGTTAGAGCCCATATTTTTGTGATGATACCCCGAGGACTTGTTCAGCCACATCCGTATTTTCCGAATCTGAGACTTCTTTCAATGGCAAACGGAGAGACATTAAAAAAAGACCATTGAAAAAAAGCTTCCTCTCATTCCTGGAAACAAACATTTCTGGTGGTCCCTGAAATTAAATTGCAACTAACTCAAACGCAAACACACAGATGCAAACAAGATCTGATTAGGATTGGCATGAGAATGGATACCCCCCTGGAGACGTAGCATGCTTGTTTATGCAGAAGAAGATTCTCACACTTCGATGTGTAAGAATATACCTCTAAAAAAAGGAACAAGGCCTTTCCACAATGAGGCAAAAGAAACATCCACAGGGAATGAATGCTACACTTGAGCAACAGTTTGGCTAAACTGAAAACAGATCCCTCTGGGCCGAGAGTGCATGCAGACAATCACACACAGACACCTAGTACTTACACACACTATATATGTTGTTTTGCAGTAATGCTAGTGGAAATACACACAAAGTAAATGCTTTCCATACTGTGGAATACTGTGAAAGTTTTCTACCTGTAAAAAAAAAACCTACAGCTTAACCATGGCGTGAATCACCCCTTCTAATATACTTTACTTCACTGTGGTAAAGCCTCACCACTTGTGTGAAGCAAAATACCACAACTTAACCACGTGTGAATATTAAAGGGAAATGACGACCAAGTCAATCACACAACACAAGGCAATGGTTTGAGGAAATCCAGACCTCCTTAGCTTTTTTACCAGAGCTCCTTAACCAGAGCTCCTTAGCTCCTTAACCGGAGCTCCTTCGCTCCTTAACCGGAGCTCCTTAACCGAGTGTGAGACCAGAGTTATAAGACCTACTCAAATCCAACTGAAATGAGTTAGTTGAGAGAGATATGTTGTCAGGATGATATCATCAGCATTATCTAAGAGGATGAGAGACCTGATTTATGTAACATGTAGTTATATACTGTAGACTACTCTACATCGTATTATATAACTTTGATTTATTGGTTGGGATGTACACCGAACACCTGCTCTTTCCATGACATAGACTGACCAGACTGACCAGGTGAAAGTTAGCATCCCTTATTGATGTCCTTGTTAAATACTCCTCAATTAGTGTAGATGAAGTTGAGTAGACAGGTTAAAGAATCATTGTTAAGCCTTGAGACAATTTTGACATGGATTGTGTATTTGTGCCATTCAAAGGGTGAAAGAGCAAGACAAAAGATAGAAGTGCCTTTGAACGGGGTATGGTAGAAGGTACCAAGCGCTTCGGTTTGTGTCAACAACTGCAATGCTGCTGGGTTTTTTAAGCTCAACAGTTTCCCATGTGTATAAAGAATGTCTCCACCACACAAAGGACATCCAGCCAACTTGACATAACTGTGGGAAGCATTGGAGTGAACATGGACCGACATCCATGTGAAACGCTTTTGACACCTTGTAGAGTCCATGCCCCGAAGAATTGAGGCTGTTCTGAGGGCAACAAGAAAATATATTTTAGGAAGGTATTCTTAATGTTTTGTCCACTCAGTGTATACAGTGCCTTCGGAAAGTATTCAGACCCATTGACTTATTCCACATTTTGTTAGATTAAAGCCTTATTCTAAAAGTGTTTAAGTAGTTTTATTTCCTCATCAATCTACACACAATACCCCATAATGACAAAGCAAAAACAGTATTTTTGTATTTTTTGCTTATTTATAAAAAATTAAAAACAGAAATATCAAATTTACATAAGTATTCAAACCCTTTACTCAGTACTTTGTTGAAGCATCTTCGGCAGCAATTACAGCCTCGATTCTTCTTGGGTATGACGCTACAAGCTTGGTACACCCGTATTTGGGGAGTTTCTCCCATTCTTCTCTGCAGATCCTCTCAAGTTCTGTCAGGCTGGATGGGGAGCTTTGCTGCACAGCTATTTTCAGGTCTCTCCAGAGATGTTCGATCGGGTTCAAGACCAGGCTCTGACTGACATTCAGAGACATCCCAAAGCCACACCTTTGTTGTCTTGGCTGTGTGCGTAGGGTTTATGTCCTGTTGGAAGGTGAACCTTCGCCCCAGTCTGAGGTCCTGCGCTCCGGAGCAGGTATCCATCAAGCATCTCTGTACTTTGCTCCGTTCATTTTGGCCTCGATCCTGACTAGTCTCTTCCAGCACCATGCTTCACTGTAGGGATGGTGCCAGATTTCCTCCAGACGTGACGCTTGGCATTCAGGCCAAAGAGTTGAATTTTGGTTTCATCAAACCAGAGAATCTCGTTTCTCATGGTCTGAGAGGTGTCTTTAGGCAAACTCCAAGCAGGCTATCATGTGCCTTTTACTGAGGAGTGGCTTCCGTCTGGCCACTCTACAATAAAAGCCTGATTCATGGACTGCTGCAGAGATGGTTATCCCATCTCCACAGAGGAACTCTAGAGCTCTATCAGAGTGACCAATGGGTTCTTGGTCACCTCCCTGACCAAGGCCCTTATCCCTGATTGCTCAGTTTGGCTGGGCGGCCAGCTCTAGGAAGAGTCTCGGTGGTTCCAAACTTCTTCCATTTAAGAATGATGGAGGTCACTGTGTTCTTGTGGACCTTCAATGCGTCAGACATGTTTTGGTACCCTTCCCCAGATCTGTGCCTCGACACAATCCTGTCTCGGAGTTCTACAGACAATTCCTTCGACGTCATGGATTGGTTTTTGCTCTGACATTCACTGTCAACTGTGGGACCTTATATAGACAGGTGCGTGCCCTTCCAAATCATGTCCAATCAATTTAATTTACCACAGGTGGACTCCAATCAAGTTTACCACAGGTGGACTCCAATCAAGGATGATCAATGGAAACAGGATGCATCTGAACTCAATTTTGAGTCTCATTGCAAAGGGTCTGAATACTTCTGTAAATAAGGTATTTCAGTTTTTTTTATTATGAAAAATAATTTTAAAATGATTTTAAATTAAATCTAAAAACCTGTTTTTGCTTAGTCATTATGAGGTATTGTGTGTATATTTGTTGAGGATGTTTTTTTATTTAATACATTTTTTAATAAGGCTGTAACGTAACAAAATATGGAAAAAGCCATACTTTCCGTAGGTACTGATTTTTACTGTACCAACAAGGCACGCTTACAGGATGTGATTGTAACAGTGCTTTGATAAGAAATGAATACAGTACCAGCTCAACAGCGATTCAGGGTACACAAGGCTTAATAGACTGTAAGGACAGATACCCATATGGTCTGTGGCCCTTTTGTCCTTTCAGTTCGAGCAGTACGTGTGAGAGTGTGAGTGATGGGGCGACAGTGCGGCGGGGTTAGAGGGTAAGGGGTTAATGCTTTACCCAGGTCTCAGAAGGACATAGACACCCCCAGTATGTGACACGAAGAGGAACCATCCACCCCGCACCCCCACATGACGTGAGAAGGGGAGACAGGCTCCAGTGGGGAGGAGAAGCATGAAATCAGAGTTCAAGCTCTCCCAATCTAAATGCTTTTACAGGTTCAACCCCCTCCCATTCTCCCCCGTCCAGCCAGTCTACGCTCCTCAGCCAGGCCCCCTACCAGGCCCATATATCCTAACCTGATGACAGTAACTGATGAACAGTAAAGGTGAGCAGTGAGACACACGCTGATGGAAGCCATACCTATGGGGATCTAGGCACGGATTGGTAGTTTGTCTCGGCCAAGTATACCCTCTTGCCTCCATTCACCCCTAGCTTTCAGAACCACCATCCAGCAAAGCTTTTTTCCTCTGCTGTAGTCTGTAACCTGAAAGCACCTTTCAGATTAGTCTTATTTCCTGTAGGAAGAGGCCTCAATTTGTGCTCATTGCAACAGTAACTCTGCTTCTCTGACCCGCCGTAACCGCCCATCCTAATTCCACACATTTAACGCAGGACCCTCTAACCTATCAGCTTGAATCTTGCATCTGGGTCCTCGTGGTGACATGCAAGGAAGCGGGGCCCTCACAGTTGCCCAGGTGCTGAGACTTATGACCGGCGCTCCCCCACTCTGCAGTCACGCAAGCCTTGCCCCGTGCCTGGACCTCAGCCTGCTTTTACTGCAGCCAGCAGGGAAACCAGACGCTACAAAGGTCCCGGGTCCACATACATTTCACGAGCAAAGTTACTGGGAAATAAATCATTTCAAGGACTTATGAGAAAGAAGCGGAGGAGGGAATGGAAGGGATGCTCGTGAAGTTGGGGGTGCTTCCTGGAACTGAGAAATGCCGTGCGTGAAACAAAACCACCTTGACTCGTTTGGCTTGATCATAAATCTGTCAACGAGATAGAGTGAGATAATATTGTCTATGATAACAAGCATCCTTTGTAGCTTCAAGTAGAGATATGTAAATTACACGATAATTACACAATTAAGTATTCTGTGTAGATCAAAGTTTCCACCCTCTGAAAATAATAAATTAAGATACTGCTTAACTGCTCACCTAATTCTATTAGACTAATCATATTTCCCCTAGACGTACCAAGTGTCCCGGAAAAGGGTACTAGATTTACAGGTAATTTGAGATAGACAATTAGGCTTTTACAAGGCAGGATTGGGCCCAGACTCTATAACATAAAATACCTGTGAAGCTGAGGCCTGTTTTCCCTCACCTGAAATATGTGCATCATAAAACTCAAAAATCATTCTCACACTTTAGCTGCTGTTGATAACTGCTCATACAGAGGCCTGTGTGGTCAGACATGAATGCCATTATTAGCCTAAAATATGGCAAAACATTTTCAGAGATAGGAGTTGCCTTTGAGTCTTCATAAAATCAGGTAGTCTGCAAGAGGGAAGCTGTGTGATGTGAATGTGCATATCC
Organism: Oncorhynchus keta; assembly: GCF_023373465.1. Taxonomy (NCBI): domain Eukaryota; kingdom Metazoa; phylum Chordata; class Actinopteri; order Salmoniformes; family Salmonidae; genus Oncorhynchus; species Oncorhynchus keta. The sequence goes on along the minus strand of NC_068455.1, from coordinate 32,488,753 downwards.
AGAGGCCTTGATAAGCATAGGTCTAATCTTATCTCTGTTTGTGTGCACGTTTAGCTTATGTCCGATCTTCCATGTTAGTCAAGTGTTACCTTCAGTGACAGTCTGTATCCAAAATGTTGGTGTTGTTTGAAAAACATGCGCACATACAGTGTGTTCTCCTCCTCTGGGTGATGACTGTTTATACAGTATGTCATGTTGTAAGCTACACACTTGGTTTTGCTGTTTGAATTTAAAAAATGTTTTTCTAATTCACACTTTACAAATCACAATAAAGAGTACCATGATGACAGTCACTTCATCCTTGTGCTGTTTAAGTTTGTCCTATTTAAAAAAAAAAAGAAGACCCACAAGACATTTAGCTAATCTACATGGCTATGTAACACCTAATGTGTCGTGGCCTTTCAACAATTGAGGACTTTTGAAGACAATGATGACAGACCCCCAAGATATTAACCTTGTCTACACAGCTCATGTACAAAGCAGTACTGAGTGACTGATTAAGAACAGAAATATATTTTCTGCCACAAGTACAAATAACCAGACAAACATATAGCTTTTTTCCAGGTAACAATCACAAGAGGAAGTATCACAAGAGGAAGTATCACAATAGGAAGTGTCACACAAGGAATTGTCACAAGAGGAAGTGTCGCAAGAGTAAGAGTCACAGGAGGAAGTGTCACAATAGGAAGGGTCGCCAAGAGGAAGAGTCGCAAGAGGAAGTGTCACAAGAGGAAGAGTCGCCAAGAGGAAGTGTCACAAGAGGAAGTATCACAGGAGAAAGTGTCACAGGAGAAAGTGTCACAAGAGGAAGTGTCACAAGAGGAAGAGTCACCAAGAGGAAGTGTTACAAGAGGAAGAGTCACCAAGAGGAAGTGTCACAATAGGAAGGGTCGCCAAGAGGAAGAGTCGCAAGAGGAAGTGTCACAAGAGGAAGTATCACAGGAGAAAGTGTCACAAGAGGAAGAGTCGCAAGAGGAAGTGTCACAAGAGGAAGTGTCACAAGAGGAAGTGTCACAAGAGGAAGTGTCACAAGAGGAAGAGTCACCAAGAGGAAGTGTCACAATAGGAAGGGTCGCCAAGAGGAAGAGTCGCAAGAGGAAGTGTCACAAGAGGAAGTGTCACAAGAGGAAGTATCACAGGAGAAAGTGTCACAGGAGAAAGTGTCACAAGAGGAAGTGTCACAAGAGGAAGAGTCACCAAGAGGAAGTGTCACAAGAGGAAGAGTCACCAAGAGGAAGTGTCACAATAGGAAGAGTCGCCAAGAGGAAGTATCAGAGGAGAAAGTGTCACAGGAGAAAGTGTCACAAGAGGAAGTTGTAGATGGCACTTGCTGGACACTAACGATCTTTAATTACATCCTAAACTGTATAATGTTAGTGTCCAGAGGCTCCTCAGCTGTCTCACTCTTCCGGCCACTGGAGCTGGGTCGGGAAGTCGGGGGGGATTGATGGAGTGGCATGGCAGAGGGTGAGGTTTGTGCGTTAGTGAGAGGGGCCGGGGACTTGATGAACAAGGAAGGGGAGATGATGAACCAAGGGGCGATGAACCATTTGTAGATGGGCCTTCGGGGCTCAGTTCTGTCTCTTGCCTGTCCACAATGCCATCCTACCTCCCCAACACCTACAAGCAGATGGTGAATACGTTAGAATACATTGCAAGCAATCTCTCCATGGGCTCATTTGACTTAAAATGCTTACTCAAATAAATGATTTAATAAACATCTCAATCTAACTAGCACAAACAAACACACACACAGTGTCTGTTTTCATTATGATAACAACACAGGCACAGGCCATTTCCCACTCACAATTTCTCCCATCCAGAAACAAGCTGATTTCACATGTTCTAACTAGGTCTGCTAAACATAATATCACAAACATACACTGTACAAAAGGAATCAGCTGCACGACAAGGGTACATACTGAATCTGGCATATTGGTGTCTGCCTGAAGATGAAGCCAACCCAGTTAACGGACAATTAGCAGCAGCCACACACCTTGTCGTCTTCACCTTTTTCCGATTGCGAATGTTCTTGTCCGAATACATCTGCATCTCATACGGCGCGTCTCAATTTCCAGGTAGGAAAAAAGCTGTGTTGAATGTTTGAGTGTATAAAAATGACATTGCAACATTGCTCTGTACTTTCCGTCTCCGCAGTGTGTGGATTTACAGTGCATTCGGAAAGTATTCAGACCCCTATATTTTTTCACATTTTGTGAGGTTACAACCTTGTTTTTTTCCCCCTCATCAATCTACACACAATAACCCATAATAACAAAGAATGAAAAAATGATTGCAAATGTAATAAAAAAATGGAAATATAAAATGTTAATAAGTATTCAGACCCTTTACTCTGTACATTGTTGAAGCACCTTTGGCAGTGATTAGAGTCTTCTTGGGTCTGACGGTACAAGCTTGGCACATGTGTATTTGGGGAGTTTCTCCCATTCTTCTCTGCAGATCACATTCTTCCACTGCAAATCTACCATTCCAGTGTTTTACTTGCTATATTGTATTTACTTCGCCACCATGGCCTTTTTTTGCCTTTACCTCCCTTATCTCACCTCATTTGCTCACATCGTATATAGACTTGTTTCTACTGTATTATTGACTATGTTTTGTTTTACTCCATGTGTAACTCTGTGTTGTTGTATGTGTCGAACTGTTTTGATTTATCTTGGCCAGGTCGCAATTGTAAATGAGAACTTGTTCTCAACTTGCCTACCTGGTTAAATAAAGGTGAAATTTAAAAAATTAAAAAATTAAAAAAGATCCTCTCAAGCTCTGTCAGGTTGGAAGGGGAGCGTTGCTGCACAGCTATTTTCAGGTCTCTCCAGAGATGTTTGATTGGGTTCAAGTCCAGGCTCTGGCTGGGCCACTCAAGGATATTCAGAGACTTGTCCCAAAGCCACTCCTGCATTGTTATGGCTGTGTGCTTAGGGTCAATATGAACTCCTGCAGAATTAAGCAGTTCTTGCAGTAAAATGACACCAAATGTGCATTTTGACTCGGGAACAGGAGTGGAGAAACATGATTTATTTATTTCAGAATCTTGAGAGAATGAAAGCTGCTGCATTTATTAACATCATAAAATCTGATAGTATTTCAACCACATAAAATATGCATCCAAGCCAAACTAAAATCTTGTTGGGTCGTTTTCACAACTTTTAATTCCCTTAAAACCGGTCAAACTGATGTCATTTGGAAATTTTGCGCAAATTTTCTCCCCTGTCCCTAAATGTCTTTGCTGCATGAGAGAAGCAGAGATAAAGGGGAAAGCTTTACCATGTCAACTAGATTGAAGCATTCGTTCTAGAATTTATATTGAACAAAAATATAAACGCAAATGTAACATTTTCAAAGATTTTACTGAGTTTCAGTTCATATAAATGCATTAGTGCCCTAATCTGTAGATTTCACATGACTGGGAATACAGATATGCATCTGATGGATCAGAAAACCAGTCAGTATCTGGTGTGACCACCATTTGTCTCATGCACCGCAAAATATCTCCTTCGCATAGAGTTGATCAGGATGTTGGTTGTGGCCTGTGGAATGTTGTCTCCCACTCCTCTTCAATGGCTGTTCGAAGTTACTGGATATTTGCTCGAACTGGAACACGCTGTCGAACATTTAGATCCAGAGCATCCCAAAAGTGCTCAATGGGTGACATGTCTGGTGAGTAATGCAGGCCATGGAAGAACTGGGACATTTTTAGCGTCCAGGAATTGTGTACAGATCCTTGTTATATGGGGTCGTGCATTATCATGCGACAATGGGCCTCAGGATATCATCATGGTATCTCTGTGCATTCAGATATCCATTGATAAAATGCAATTGTGTTCGTTGGTCGTAGCTTATGCCTGCCCATACCGTTAGAGGTGGTTCATGGTAGAGAAATTAACATGACATTTTCAGGCAACAGCTCTGGTGGCCATTCCTGCAGTCAGCATGCCAATTGCACGCTCCCTCAAAACTTGAGAGATCTGTGGCATTGTGTTGGTTGACGTAACTGCACATTTTAGAGTGGCTTTTTATTGTCACCAGCACAACGTGCGCCTGTGTAATGATCATGCTGTTTAATGAACTTCTTGATATGCCACACCTGTCAGGTGGATGGATTATCTTGGCAAAAGAGAAATGCTTACTAACATGAATGTAAACAAATTTGGTCACAGCATTTCAGAGAAATAAGCTATTTGTGCATATGGAAAATGTCTGAGATCTTTATTTCAGTTCATGAAACATGGGACCAACACTTTACATGTTGCGTTTAAATGTCTACGCCTTGGGCCAGAAGTAATGATGGAATTAAAGCTGCAAGTATCTAAATATAGACAAGTTGACTAACAAATAGCCTACCAAAATGTTGGCAATTATAAGCAGAAACATAGGTACAGTTGAAGTCGGACGTTTACATGCACCCTAGCCAAATACATTTAAACTCCGTTTTTCACAATTCCTGACATTTAATCCTAGTAAAAATGACCTGTCTTAGGTCAGTTAGGATCACCACTTTACTTTAAGAATGTGAAATGTCAGAATAATAGTAGAGAGAATGATTTATTTCAGCTTTTATTTCTTTATTCACATTCACATTCAGAAGTTTACACACACTCAATTAGTATTTGGGAGCATTGCCTATAAATTGTTTCACTTGGGTCAAACGTTTTGGGTAGCCTTCCATTGTCCCGCAATATGCAATATGTTTGGAGTTTGCACAATTCCATTAAAAAATGTGAGAGGCGTGCCTAGGGCTTGTACGTAAGCTTTTCATGGTAAGCTTGTATTCGGCGCATGTGACAAATAAAATCATGTGCATTTGTTTATGTCTGATTTCGAAACTTGACACGTAACAGATAAAAGGATGGGGGAATTTGTTCATTTGAAGTTCATGCTTGTTTTAATATTTAAAATTGGAACATGAATTGCATCATTCAAGTCAGGAGTGTGTCCTGAAGTTGATGGGTTTATTGATCCCATCGCCACTCTTTCATTTCGTCAACAACACGTGACAACGAAGGGCCCTCAGAGCGAGTTGTTTGGGGCGAGGGGGTGGTTTGGGATTCACTGTCTATCTCCTTGCTCCCTCGCTCCTTGTGTGTCTCTGTCTACACTTACTTATAAGATCTGATCCCAATCAGATAACAATGCATCTTTTAACTATCTATACATGCCTAAAAATGTCGGCACAATCAGAATGTGGACAAGATCAGGACAAAGGACTCATGTTAGAACCAGGTATAAACGGGACTTCTGTCTGTCTCCGTCAGTCTCCCTCTCTGTCTGACTCCCTCTCTGTATGACTCCCTCTCTGCCTGACTCCCTCTCTGTCTGACTCCCTCTCTGTATGACTCCCTCTCTGTATGACTCCCTCTCTGCCTGACTCCCTCTCTGTCTGACTCCCTCTCTGTCTGACTCCCTCACTGCCTGACTCCCTCACTGCCTGTCTCCCTCTCTGTCTGACTCCCTCTCTGTCTGACTCCCTCTCTGTCTGACTCCCTCTCTGTCTGACTCCCTCTCTGTCTGACTCCCTCACTGCCTGACTCCCTCACTGCCTGTCTCCCTCTCTGTCTGACTCCCTCTCTGTCTGACTCCCTCTCTGTATGACTCCCTCTCTGCCTGACTCCCTCACTGCCTGTCTCCCTCTCTGTCTGACTCCCTCTCTGTATGACTCCCTCTCTGTCTGACTCCCGCTCTGTATGACTCCCTCTCTGTATGACTCCCTCTCTGCCTGACTCCCTCTCTGTCTGACTCCCTCTCTGCCTGACTCCCTCACTGCCTGTCTCCCTCTCTGTCTGACTCCCTCTCTGCCTGACTCCCTCACTGCCTGTCTCCCTCTCTGTCTGACTCCCTCTCTGTCTGACTCCCTCTCTGTCTGACTCCCTCTCTGTCTGACTCCCTCTCTGTATGACTCCCTCTCGGTCTATTTCTCTGTCTGTCTGTTTCTCTTTCGCTAATATCATTAAAGAGATGGGAAGGAAAGGCCTCTCTCTTAATTAGCTGTCGTAGAGTTCTGGAGATGGATGCCAGTGCTGAAATGCACATTGGTGTTTCCTCAATTTTCCTCCGCTAAAGGAAACACATGTATGAATTTTATAATAAAGTGGAATTTTGGCTAAAATGCACATTCTTCGTTGCTTCTTGATGTTCTTTAAAAAACATTCAGTCAGCCATGTAAGTAATGGAGATTGTGTCCCAAAGTTTTAACATGATTCATTTATCGTTTCTGCACTTCACAAGCCATATGTTCAGGCACCAGAATGTCTTTTTGATTGTTCTGAAATGTAGCCTCAGCAGAGATTTACACACAATAGGAAAAAATGGAAATCAGACATTATTGGTCCAAGTCAATATACTTGCGAGTCAATTATTACTTGCCCATTTTTAAGACAGACATTCCGATGAACAGAGATAGAGAGAAAATAAATACAAATAAATCATTATGTTGAGTTTGATTTTGTATTTGAAGCCACCATGACTAATGTGCAGCACAATGAAGGGAGCTGATTCAGAGCGCAGCAGGATGCCTCTCCACAGAGTACTATATGTTGCAAGGCCAGAGAGGCAGACACATGCAGGGACCAGCTCACCTCATAGTCAGGCTATGCTGTAGCTGTATATAAGAGGCCTTTCTGAGCAATACCCTAATCAAATGTTTATGGCAGTAATTACCCTATAGTTTTTGGCTGGCACACCAACTCATTTGGAAGATGAATCAGTTATAGATTAATAAACAAGGTTGCCTCTCTGGATGTCGTTCTACAAACCCGAGCTTGTTCTCTTCCACTCAAGAGTTCTGCGTTAGTTAAGTGGGACTATGAACCGCTTCCACTGAGACTTAAAAATCATCACTACGAGTGGACTTGCAGAACAGGAATATCCGCAGACTGTTCTCTCCCAACAACTTCCTGAGCTGAATCAGTGCATGCCAGTGATGCCACATCAAATGTCAGTTTGATTCACAAAAACAGTTTCACATCGGTACGATAGAACACATTCTTTGTCCAGACCCACACATTCCAGCAACAATGCAATGCAAATGTCAGTTTAGCAGAACCTGGCCACACACAGAACACTGTGCCAACTAATTGTATCAGTGGGCAAACGCCGTTGAAACAATCCTGTATGGTTTCAGCATTGACAAGCCACCCCTTATGAGGCCGGATCTTGCGGTTTCAAGGTTAGGAAAATGTAACAGATGCTTTCAAGGTTGGGGGAGGCAAATACTGTATATCCCAGGCCAAAACTCTTCAGAAAGTAAGAAACATTGGAAAAGAGAAGCTGGATTGCAATAGAGTAGTCGACCTATACACTACGGCAATTCTTCCTTTTTGCTTTGTACCACTGAACCAAGTTTGTCTGTCTATACTTAACACAATATCAAAGTTACTGCACACTCCCACTCAGGAATGCAGACAAACTGAGGAGAAATTTGACTTGCCTTCAGGCTGCTAATCACTATAGGTAACCATGAGATCATTCCTGGTTAGACTGCTAAGACCCCCGCTCAGTGGATACTGCTCTCTCTAGGCACTGGGTAATTTTCTCCAGGCACGCAAAAGCGATAGCGCAGCCACCAGAAGTACATTATCCCCGCAGTTACAGGAAGGCCTTTTCCTCCTCTGTGAAACTGCATGTTCCTCCTTTTGGTGTGTGGTGACCACTTGTCAACCACATCACTTATAGAAGGGTCATTTTTTTCTTGATGTCCTTACTGTTGTTTGTTAAAAAAGTGATTGAACCATGCCTTGGTTTTGAATGTCTCTCCTTTAGCTTAGTCAGAGTGAATCACTGGCTTTCCTCAATGTTTTACACAGTCAGAGAGGACACACACACACATTCACCACTGCTGTTATTATTTATTATTACTATGTATTTAGGCTGCTATACTGTTTTATACTACTTGTATAAAACAGTCTAGATCGATACAGAGAGAGCGCGAGAGAGAGACAGAGAGAGACATAACTGATGAGCTCTCACATTATAGTAAGATATAAAGTTGGACAAGACTGACCCCTTGTGTCAAACTGAAACACTTAACCTTTTAGTAGAAAGCATAGAAATGTGCTATTTTTACACATGTTGATGTTGGGGTGGTGCTGGAGAGGATACATTTACATTTAATTTACCTTTAATCTAAATTATTTTGTTAACCTTCTATACTGTAGCAACAACATTGATATTGATATAATTTTAAATATGTATATACACTACCGGTCAAAAGTTTTAGAACACCTACTCATTCAAGGGTTTTTCTTAGTTATGACTATTTTCTACATTGTAGAATAATAGCAAGAACATCAAAACTATGAAATAACACATATGGAATCATGTAGTAACCAAAAAAGTGTTAAACAAATCAAAATATATTTTATATTTGCGATCCTTCAAAGTAGCCACCCTTTGCCTTGATGAGAGCTTTGCACACTCTTGGCATTCTCTCAACCAGCTTCATGAGGTAGTCACCTGGAATGCATTTCAATTAACAGTTGTGCCTTGTTAAAAGTTAATTTGTGGAATTTCTTTCCTTCTTAACGCGTTTGAGCCAATCAGTTGTGTTGTGACAAGGTAGGGGTGGTATACAGAAGATGGCCCTATTTGGTAAAAGACCAAGTCCATATTATGGCAAGAACAGCTCAAATAAGCAAAGAGAAATTACTTTAAGACATGAAGATCAGTCAATATGGAAATTTCAAGAACTGAACGTTTCTTCAAGTGCAGTCACAAAAACCATCAAGCACTACGATGAAACTGGCTCTCAAGAGTAACGTCACAGGAACGGAAGACCTAGAGTTACCTCTGCTGCAGAGGATAAGTTCATTAGAGTTACCAGACTCAGAAATTGCAGCCCAAAATAATGCTTCACAGAGTTCAAGTAACAGACACATCTCAACATCAACTGCTGCATAGAAACCACTACTAAAGGACACCAATAAGAAAAAGACACTTGCTCGGGTCAAGAAATGAGACATTAGACAGCTGTAAATATTTAATTTGGTTTGGAGTCCACATTTTAGATTTTTGGTTCCCACCGTCGTATCTTTATGAAACGCGATGTGGGTGAACGGATGATCTCCGCATGTGTATTTCCCACAGTAAAGCATGGAGGAGGAGGTATTATGGTGTGGGGGTTCTTTGCTGGTGACACTGTCTGTGATTTATTTAGAATTCAAGGCACACTTAACCAGCATCGCTACCACATCATTCTGCAGTGATACGCCATCCCATCTGGTTTACGCTTAGTGGAACTATCATTTGTTTTTCAACAGGACAATGACCCCACACACCTCCAGGCTGTACAATGGTTATTTTACCAAGAAGGAGAGTGATGGAGTGCTGCATCATATGACCTGGCCTCCACAATTCCCCGACCGCAACCAAATTGAGATGGTTTGGGATGAACCGGACCGCATAGTGACTGAAAAGCAGCCAACAAGTGCTCAGCGTATGTGGGAACTCCTTAAAGACTATTGGAAAAGCATTCCAGGTGAATCTGGCTGTGAGAATGTCAAGAGTGTGCAAAGCTGTCCTCAAGACAAAGAGTGGCTGCTTTGAAGAATCTCAAATATAAAATATATTTGATTTGTTTAACACCTTTTTGGTTACTACAGGATTCCATATGTGTTATTTCATAGTTTTGATGTCTTCACTATTATTCTACAATGTAGAAAATAGTACAAGTAAAGAAAAACCCTTGAATGAGTAGGCGTTCTAAAACTTTTGACTATATAAATACATATATTACAGACATTTAACAAAGATAAGCATACTTTTCTATTTATTAAATAGAGTATTAAACATCTTCAAAACATTTTGTGCTTAGTGTATTGCAATTATAAACCTAGTGTAGTAAGATACACCATCGGCCCCAATCTTCGCTACTTCTTGTGAACGGGAGAGTCGTCATAGATGTTTGAAAAAGTAGAGCTGCTCTGGTCGGTGAATACAGAGTTCCTGTCATCACCAACAATCTTGTTGGTGTTGTAGTAGTAGAGGAACAGGAAGAAGCCTAGAGGAAGATGGAAGCTCAGTCACTATCAGTCCTGGAATAGACATACACTATGCGACATAAACTATGATACACATCTATGGTCAGAAGTTCCCCATGGTCTCATGACCTCACCAGGAAAATCTCTCGATCTGGAAGTTTAACCTGGTCAAGTCACATGGTTAGGCAAAAGGTCCTGGCCCCATGATAATGTACATGGACAACCACACACAATACAGCAGTCATTTTTGAGTGATGCCTACCCTGGAAGGAGTTGAGGATGCTGAAGATGTAGTAAGATGGGATAACCATGGGTCCGTAGCTGAAGAAGGCAAAGCCCCAGGTGAGGCCCAGCAGGAATAGGAGCCCCAGGATGGTCAGGGTGTCCTTGGACGCTGGGTCGTTCTGGCACTTGCCTACATTGGTCTTCCTCAGGATCAAGATCTGTCTCACGACAATGATGAAGTTGGTCAAAGTCCAGACAAACACCAAGGCGTAATAGCCGATGTTGACTCCATAATGGATGTAGATGTCAGTGATCCAGCACCTGAAATGTACAAGGGAAATGTATTTAACTAGTCAAGTCAGGTAAATGGTTTGTGATTGTCATCTCATTAGGGCAAAGAACAGACAATTCCAAAAGTCACATTTCCACTTACATTTTCACTGATTTCCCATCATCTGTTTGTATGGACATGAATGTATATTTTTGCAGTCCCAGAAGGACGATGACCACTAGAGCTGGAAGGACTGGAGAAAATGAGAAACATTCACATGGGGTTGATGCCAGATGCCTGTTGCAACTGGTATGATTTTGTGCAATCAGAGGAGATAATACTGTAGGCAAATTTGATTTGAATTTGAATAGTTTCTCACAGTAGGAAAATAACCCTGCAGCAACAGGAAATGTGAAATATGTGGATTATAATAAATGGACAAGTACTGTAGGGGTTGATACATTTTTCGTCGGGGAAAATCAAGTCTGTCATTTTTAAGTGGAAATTACACATTTTAAAAGCTTTTTTAAACCTTGAATACACTGCAAGTTTGCATTTCCTGCTTTGCAGGACTGTTCTCTGTGACAACAGTGATTAAATTAAGATCGTTGTGTCAATCAGTAATGTACATTGAGCAGCATTCTAATACACCCTAATATGACTCTGTTCTCACCCCATCCCACAACGTAAATTTTCAGCATATAATGTTTGATGTTAGCGGTGCGTTTCTTTAGCTGCAGGAACAAGTGGACCGCCTCAATGAGGAACCAGGTGAAGGTGGACAACATGGAGTAGTGCATGACTGCTGCTATGATGACACATGCAACATAGCTCCCCATGCCTGCAATGGTCTCGTTGGTCAGAAAGGTCAGGTTCAGGAAAAACTTAGCCACGAAGAGGTTGACAAGGATCTTGGTTGCTTGGCTAGATTTGGTTTTGCTGTGAAACCAGAAGTGAAAAAAAGTTTGTTGTTTCAACGTCAATATTCTCAGTTAACTCGTCATGGCCAGCCTGCTATAGAGCTCTACTGGTCATCATACTCACGCTGTACAGTGTTGTGTTGAATAATGAAAAATACCTCATCGCAAACTGCATGAAGAGAGCCGTTCCCAAGAAGAACATAGACAGTCCACAGCCGATGTAGCTAATGTAGGTTAGAGATGCCACATCTGAGGCACTGATGTTCTTTGGTGGAGGTGACTGTGTATGATCACAAAAATGAAGAGCAAGTGAGCGAGTGGATAAGCTTATGGATGTGATTAAAAGTGACACAGAAACATAACTTCAAACAGGAGATGATGGAGAGGATGTCTCACCATTAGTATAGCAAAAAATGATAAATGAGTGCATTGGCACGTTATGCTGTTGTTGCTCTCCAAGGTTTGACAACCATCTGTGGTCCAATTGGGTAGTTTTCCTAAAAGAGAAAAAAATCCCACAATCCTCTCTGTTGGAAGTTGTTGAATATTTGGCTTTTAAATGATTCAAGTTCTATAAATTAAAAGAACCAAAGGGTTTGAAAATGTACAGAAAGAAAGAGAAGTACCTTTGCCATTCCAAGAATTACAATAGACATTGAATCCCACCTGTGTAAAACATATAATTTATGCATCTCCATAATTATTTCATGCATAGCCTTATTAATCAAAATATGTTCCTGTAACATGATACAATTTCTCTCTTACCTTATCAACATTTCTGTACTCAATATCAATGGTGTCTGTGAGATTAGCTATGTGGGCTCCAATTTCTATTCCAACTACCTCACCGTTTAGAACGATGCTCTTCTTTTCATCCTAGAAAGAGCGAGGAGATGACATGTTGGAAGGATAAAGTGTAACGTAACCTGTCACTAATCATGTTACCTCGTATGCTTAACAATACAGTATATCAAAATACTACTTTTAAAAAGTAGCTTTTAGTCAAAGTAATTTGTAGGTTTACCTGGGACATGCTGGGAAAGACAAGAACCCCGACAAAAGTTCCACTCTTATTGAGTGCCATGTCATAGGCTTCCTTGGACACACGCACAGATCGATTGAAATATTTCCTCAGAGCATACCTGTCTTCAACAATCTACAAAGGAAAATAATAATAATTTCAATCTTCATCAATATGTGTACAGTTCTCTGTATTTAGTTTAAGAATAAAACCGTTACTTTCATAATAAGTTAACGGACTATTAATAATCATTGTTCTACCTCTAGTGATCAAGTTACTGTACTTACACTCATATCTTTGTCAGGGGAAAAACCAAAGTTGATATCCTTGGGGTCGTCTTTATGAAGTTTACTAAGGAGTCCTTTAACCTTGCCCATTGAAATGGCTGCAGTGCTGGCGTTTCCCATCAGCTCAGTCAACGAGAAGAGATTTTTCATAGCCTCACTGTCATAGTGAGAGAACGTGGGAAATATAGATGAGAGTTTGCCATGCTCTAGACTTAGCTGTGATGAACATAAAACCCTAAACATAAAACCCTCTAAAACAAACATGATTATTATCACCACCATTACACCAGCTCCACTAGAAGATGTTTGTTGCCACATAAACTATTCGTGTTACTGTATTATTACCCTACATGACCAAATGTATGCGGACACCTGCTCGTCGAACATCTCATTCCAAAATCATGGGCATTAATATGGAGTTGATCACCCTTTGCTGCTATAACAGCATCCACTCATCTGGGAGAGCTTCCCAATAGTTGTTGGAACATTGCTGCGTGGACTTGCTTCCATTCTGTCACAAAAGCATTAGTGAGGTCGGGCACTGATGTTGGGCAATTATGCCTGGCTCGCAGTTGGCGTTCCAATTCATCCCAAAGTTGTTTGATGGTGTTGAGATCACGGCTCTGTGCAGGCCCGTCAAGTTTTTTGGTGTGGACCTTGCCTTGTGAACGGGGGCATTGTCATGTTGAAACAGGAAAGGGCCTTCCCCAAACTTTTGCCACAAAGTTGGAAGCACAGAATCGTCTAGAATGTCATTGTGTTGTGGCGTTAAGATTTCCCTTCACTGGAACTAAGGGGCAAGGACCGAACCATGAAATACAGCCCCAGACCATTATTCCTCCTCCACCGTAGTTTACTGTTCTCCTGGCATCAAACCCAGATTCGTCCGTCAGACTGCCAGATGGTGACGAGTGATTCATCTCTCCAGAAAACGTGTTTCCACTGCTCCCGAGTCCATTGGCGGCAACTTTTACACCACTCCAGCCAAGGCTTGGCATTGAGCATGGTGATCTTAGGCTTGTGTGCGGCTGCTCAGCCATGGAATCCCATTTTATGAAATTTCCGGAGAACAGTTCTTGTGCTTCCACAGGCAGTTTGGAACTCAGTAGTAAGAGTCGCAACTGAGGATAGACGATTGTTGTGCGCTACGCTCTTCAGCACTCGGCAGTCCAGTTCTGTGAGCTTGTGTGGCATACCACTTTTTGGCTTCACAATAACAGCACTTATAGGCAGCTCTAGAAGGGCATTCATTTGACAAACTGACTTTTTGGAAAGCTGGTATCCTATGACAGTGCCACGTTGAAAGTAACTGAGCTCTTCAGTAAGGCCATTCTACTGCCAATGTTTGTCTATGAAGATTGCATGGTTGTGTGCTTGATTTTATACACCTGTCAGCAGCAAGTGTGGCTGAAATAGCCGAAACCAATAATTTGAAAGGTTGTCCCCATACTTTTGAATATATTTTGTATACTGTATGTTCTTCTTAAATCTAAAAACTTACGATGCCAAATCAGCACTTATGACCCCATTTGAGCCTTCCATTGGGCCTCCGGGTAAACCTATGTTCATGTCCGGCTTCTTAACAGGGTTGTTACATGTTAGACAACTATTTGGTCCCTCTGCAGTGATCTCAAGAATGAATTTATCTTTGGTGTTATCTGCAAATCAATCAAAACAAAAACAATGCATTTTGTTCAGACCACATTTAAATGTCTAGTATGAACTTCTTCATTAGAACCCCAGTACAGTAAAGAATGATTCATTTTAACATTATGACAGTATATAAATGTTTGGCATGTACTGTACTTCTGCAAGCAGCTGCATCATAGGTTGACATCTTTCCACAAATGGTTTCTGGCTTCACCGGAGTAGTCAGATAACCTTTCAGATAATTATAAAAGCACATGGTTAAATCATACTGAAATCAAAATAGTAACTCTTACAAATAAAACTATGCAGTTAGATCTCTCCTGGTGTTTCTGATATCAAATCAAATCAAATGTTATTTGTCACATGCGCCGAATACAACAGGTGTCGACCTTACAGTGAAATGCTTACTTACGAGCCCTTAACCACAAATAAGTGTTAAGTAAAAAAAAATAGATAAGGAATTAAAAATAAAATAAAAGTAACAAATAGTTAGAGCATGTCACGCCTTGGTCTTAGTATTTTGTGTTTTCTTTAGTTATTTGGTCAGGCCAGGGTGTGACATGGGTTTATTGTGTTGTCGTATTGGGGTTTTAGTAGGCATTGGGATTGTGGCTGAGTAGGGGTGTCTAGCATAGGCTATGGCTGCCTGAGGCGGTTCTCAATCAGAGTCAGGTGATTCTCGTTGTCTCTGATTGAGAACCATATTTAGGTAGCCTGGGTTTCACTGTGTGTTTTGTGGGTGATTGTTCCTGTCTCAGTGTGTTTGTATTTCACCAGATAGGCTGTATAGGTTTTCACGTTCCGTTTCTTGTTTTTGTATTGTTCGTGTTTTTTCTATATTAAAGATGTATCGAACTAACCACGCTGCATTTTGGTCTGACTCTCCTTCGACGGAAGAAAGCCGTTACAGAGCAGCAGTAAAATAACAATAGCGAGGCTATATACATGGGGTACCGGTATAGAGTCAATGTGCAGGGGCACTGGTTAGTCGAGGTAATTGATGTTGATTAGCTGTTCAGGAGTCTTGTGGCTTGGGGGTAGAAGCTGGGGGTTGAAGCTGGACCTGTTGGGGCGGTATGCAAATTGGAGTGGGTCTAGGGTTTCTGGGATAATGGTGTTGAGCCATGACCAGCCTTTCAAAGCACTTTGTTGCTTCAGATATGAGTGCTATGGGTCGGTAGTCAGGTTGCCTTAGTGTTCTTGGGCACAGGGACTATGGTGGTCTGCTTGAAACATGTTGGTATTACAGACTCGTGAGGGACAGGTTGAAAATGTCAGTGAAGACACTTGCAAGTTGGTTAGCACAGGCTTGGAGTACACGTCCTGGTAATCCGTCTGGCCCTGCGGCCTTGTGAATGTTGACCTGTTTCAAGGTCTTACTCGACGGAGAGAGTGATCATACAGTCGTCCGAAACAGCTGATGCTCTCATGTACGTTTCAGTGTTACTTGCCTCGAAGCCAGCATAGAGGTTATTTAGCTCATCTGGTAGGCTTGTGTCACTGGGCAGCTCGCGGCTGTGCTTCCCTTTGTAGTCTGTAATAGTTTGCAAGCCCTGCAACATATTCTGACGAGCATCCAAGCCAGATATGTATGATATGATATGGGCTCCTAAGAATGGCAGTACATGCATGTGTCTGAAAATGTACTAGCATAATTATTTTACATCCGTTTATACAGGCAAAATTTACAGTTGGGTGTAGCCTAGTGGTTAGAGCGTTGGACTAGTGAACAAAAGGTTGCAAGATCAAAATCCATGAGCTGACAAGGTAAAAGTACAAATCTGTCATTCTGCCCCTGAACAAGGCAGTTAACCCACTGTTCCTAGGCTGTCATTGTAAATGAGAATTTGTTCTTCACTGACTTGCCTAGTTAAATAAAATAAAAAAAACATTCAGATGAATAGACCCTGGAACACACAATAAATACTGTATACGCTGTCATTTTTTGCCTAATTGCTAATGTTATGGATTCCGTGTAAGTGTTTGATGTATTATTTTGATGGGAATTAAATGGAAATGTACCAACCGTTGAAAGGTCAGGACTAATAGTTTAACAGTAGTTGTCGGCTGCCTAGAGGATTGCAATACAGAACTTGTATGTTTGATCTAGCATATACCAGCAGAGGGCACCATATAACAGTTATTGAATGCAAAACATGAAACTGCCTTCCAAAAGTAAAGTATGCTGTAGCCTACACCTCATCGGCTGCACTAGCTTGGCTATGTTATCCAAACATGTCTGATAAAAGTACATGTTATGACGAAAAACTATTATGTCTACTTTACCTGTAGTATTTCGATAGAACTGTGATGGAATACATGTCATGTTCTTTCTCGGTGGAAACCACAAGTGGAGCTCTTGAGTGTTGACAGCATCTTCACTCAGAGTTATGAAGTATGAATTGTTATCTTTCCTCACTTCAAATGTACAGTTGGGGAATTCTGGATGACATTTATCTAAAGATACATACAGCATTACAACAAAGTATTCATAAAATGAATTTGAATGTTTTGAATAACCATAACTGGACTCTGTAATATAGATCTACATAAGGTTTTACATAAAGTGAGGCTACCTGATGTTGTTGTGTTCTCTCCAGTAGATATGATGCAGAGCCTCTGGATTTCCTGCTGTGAGGTACAATTCCCTATCCAATCTGGAAACAAGGCAATGTACACTGAGTATACAAACATGAAGGACACCTGCTCTTTCCATTACGTAGACTGACCAGGTGAAAGCTATGACCCCTTATTGATGTCACTAGTTACATTTTTAAGCCTTGAGACGATTGAGACATGATTGTGTATGTGTGCCATTCAGAGGATGAATGGGCAAAAGAAAATATTTAAGTGCCTTTGAATAGGTTATGGTAGTAGGTGGCAGGCGCACCGGTTTGTATCAAGAACTGTAACACTGCTGGGTTTTTCATGCTCAATAGTGTGTATTAAGAAAGGCCCACCGCCCAAATGACATCCAGTCAACTTGACACAACTGTGGGAAGCATTAGAGTCAATATGGGCCAGCATCCCTGTGGAATGCTTTCGACGCCTTGTAGAGTTCATGCTCAAACAAACTGAGGCTGTTCTGAGGGCAAAAGGGGGTGCAACTCAACATTAGGAAGGTGTTCCTAATGTTTGGTATACTCAGTGTATATCCTATGCTGTGGCACAGACATGAGCTTATATGTTTTACAATGTTTCACCTCTCCGTTAACTAGTTAGTTATCATACTGTACCTGAAAAGTTATTCTGAGATGGACAATCATTCCCATTCCTAATGACTCCTGAATATGTGTCATCGTTCACTATCAGTACTTTACAACCTAAAAATACAATGCCGGTTAATGCATACATTTAAGGACAAGATCTATTGAAATTTGTTGTACAAAATATATATATACACTACTGTTCAAAAGTTTTACAACACCTACTCATCAAAGGGTTTTTCTTTATTTGACTATTTTCTACATTGTAGAATAATAGTGAAGACATCAAAACTATAAAGTTGGTTGAGAGAATGCCAAGAGTGTGCAAAGCTGTCATCAAGGCAAAAGGTGGGTATTTGAAGAATCTCAAATTTCTGATTTTTGTTCTGATTTTTTAACAATTGTTGGTTACTACGTGATTTCATATGTGTTATTTAATAGTGTTGATGGCTTCACTATTATTCTACAATGTAGAAAATAGTCCAAATAAAGAAGAACCCTTGAATGAGAATGGTGTTCTAAAACTTTTGACCTGTAACATGTACATATGAATCCCTTTTTTAAATGCACCAGCAATACATTAGAGTTAAGCCCCTTTAAATTAAATGTTCACTTTTTAAGAAAAATATATCATTTGCAATGCATTTCTGGCTGACGAGCATGAAAAATATAGCATCCAATCAAAATATTTGAGTGTTTTTTTCTACATTACAAGGGGAAACGTAACTTACGACGTTCACTTGAATTATTTTGGCAGCCAATGCCACAGAGCAGAATGGCTGTGGTCAAACAAAATCTCCAAAGTTTCCCTTCCATTGATAGCCTTAATCTGTCAAGCCAAGAAAACATGTATCATTACAGGCTCATTACAACAGTCTAATATAAATCTGAATAGCCTCATTCCAAAACGCCGTATTTTAATTTTCAGAAATGTTGGTAAATTATCTTTTATTGATTGAAGAAATCTAATCGTTGCATGGGGTTGTTCAATGACAGACATATTTTTGGTTAAAATATATCACTTGATGGTTTCATTTTAGAGATAAATAATCGTGTTTTTTTTGCTAAATGCTATATATCCACTTCACTCTCGGAGAAATACACAGTATTGCTAGGTTTTACGCAGTAAAATATAACAAATAACTACATTTTACTACAACTGCATTTAAAGAAATGTACAAATGATACATTGGTGACATCAATATTGAAAAAAGACAGTAATATTGGACATTTTAGTCATTTAGCAGATGCTTTTCTTAACCATAGCGACTTACTGTAAGTGCATTAATTTTAAGGGGGGCATGCAACTCAATATTAGGAAGGCGTTCTTAATGTTTTGTAGAGTTTTGCAAAATTAACATATTTTCATACACATCTAAGATCAATTAATAAAAAATCTGAGATATAGCGTTTTGCAATAAACTCTTCAACTATCAAGATCTCATCTTTTATATTGTTTTCTAGAAGAAAAAGTACAATTGTCATTATCAGCAAAATGGTGAAACAGAAATTATAAGACCAATCAAGGATTCTTACCCGTCTGATGAGAGAGTCATTGCTGAATGTTTTGTTAGCACTCTTAACTCCTGTTACAGTTAACTATGAGCACTAGGCGATATACTGTTGACATTACGTCTCTGTAGATTTACCTTGCAAATGAGACACATTCATGTCCTCTGAGAATCCATTGTGTTCCTTTGACATGTGCCTTGGACACTTACACAGACCGTACATCAATTCAAAATGTTGTTTGACAGGCCTACTCAATGGTGCAAAGTACTTTAAAGTACTACTTAAGTCGCTTTTGGTGGTATCTTTACTTTTCAATGTATATTTTGGACAACTTTTACTTTTACTTCACCACATTCGTAAAAAAAAAAAAAAAATATGCATTACATTTTGAATGTGTTGCAAGTGCGTTACTGTGTTTGGACCCCAGGAAGAGTAGATGCTGCCTTCACAGCAGTTAATGGGGATCCCTAATAAATTCAAATATAAATGGTTAGCAGGACAGGACATTGGTGGAAAACGTATTCAATTGTAATACTGTAGTAAAAGTAAAGATACAGTACCTTAATAGAAAAGGACTCAAGTAAAAGTGAGTCACCCAGTAAAATAGTACTTGAGCAAAAGTCTAGAAGTATTTGGTTTTAAATATACTTAAAATTATTTGAAATGTTTTATACTTTTATACTTTTAAATTACATTTACTTTTGATACTTAAGTATCTTTAAAACCAAATACTTTTAGACTTTTACTCAAGTACTATTTTACTGGGTGACTCACTTTTACTTGAGTCCTTTTCTATTAAGGTATCTTTACTTTTAGTCAAGTATGACAGTTGGGTACCTTTTCACCACTGGGCCTCCTGTACCTTATGGCTCACAGGCATAACTTTAAACACTTTAATAAAATATAGTCTTATCAAACTAAATAATTTCAGTTTTCATTAATTGAACACAAAAATTAATGGTATGCAATTGTTTCTAAATGAAATAAGGTTATTTATATTTTACAAACATACTAACATCACATCCATTAATAATTAAAATTATCTCAAAACCCAGAACCAAATGCATTGTGCACTGGTCAGTTTCAGTTTCTGTCAACAGTCTGTCAGGACAGACTATAGAGCAATGACTAATGTGCTTTTCACACTTGTTTCTCTGTAATCCAATCCAACGGATCCAGACACATTTTTCATCCTTTCCAATATTCACAATAGCAGGATTTTGTTTGGAAATGTTGTTTTGTTTCAGTACATAGAAAGCCTTTGGTCAATGGAAGAGATAGACTTGGGCATCCAGCAAGTTGGTATAAAGGCTTGACAGGACTCTATGTGTTACAGAAATGCAAATAGTTTTGCAGAGGCACAGCAGATGCTGGTATAGACTTTCCCAGATGCAAATAGACCATGCAAATGATCTCCGTATTGGAGACACAAATGTCAGATTTGAGCCAGTTTGCTACAACAGCAAAATAATCCTGAGGCAACAGGAAATGTAAATTGATATGTGGATTATAATGAATTAACATTTTTGCAGTGGTGGAAAAAGTACCCAACTCTCCTACTTGAGTAAAAGTAAAGATACCTTAATAAAAATGACTCAAGTAAAAGTGTCACCCAGTAAAATACTACTTGAGTAAAAGTCTAAATGTATTTGGTTTTAAATATACTTAAGTATCAAAAGTACATGTAATTGCTAAAATACAGTACAAGTATAAATCATTTTAAATTCCTTATATGAAGCAAAGCAGACGGACACATTTTCTTATTTACAGATAGCCAGGGGTTCAATCCAACACTCAGACATCCTTTACAAACAAAGCATATATTTAGTGAGTCCCCCAGATCAGAGGCAGTAGGGATGATCAGGGATGTTCTCTTGATAAGTATGTGAATTAGACCATTTTCCTGTCCTGCTTAGCATTCAAAATGTAACGAGTTTTGCTAGCACAGACTGGAATATGTTCCGGGATTCTTCCTATGGCATTGAGGAGTATACCACATCTGTCACTGGCTTCATCATTAAGTGCATCGATGACGTCGTCCCCACAGTGACCGTACGTACATACCCAGAAGCCATGGATTACAGGCAACATCCGTACTGATCTAAAGGGTGGAGCTTCCGCTTTCAAGGAGCGGGACTCTAACCCGGAAGCCAATAAGAAATCCCGCTATGCCCTCGGACGAACCATCAAACAGGCAAAGCGTCAATACAGGACTAAGATTGAATTGTACTACACCGGCTCTGACTCTCATCGGATGTGGCAGGGCTTGCAAAATATTACAGACTTTTTTATTTAACCTTTATTTAACCAGGAAAAGCCCATTGAGCTCTTTTTCAAGGGAGACCTGGCCAAGAAGGGAGCAATAAGGCAGCAACAGTCAGTACATTACATAATTAAAACATACAGCAATACCATACAACACAACGTGATCCTCCTCCGTAAGAGTCTCCCATCAATATTTTAAATTCATTCAGTGGCACTAACATATCTAGATGAAGCATGGATTGTAGACTATTCCATGCCTCTGGTGCACAACAAGAGAAGGCAGTTTTGTCTAATACTGTGAATGTCCTGGGGACTTTAAGTAGCAACCACGTATCAGACCGGGTATGGTAACTGCTGGTGGTGAAGGAGACCAGACTACAGAGGTAAAGAGGGAGTTTACCCAAAAGGGCTTGGTAGATGAACACATACAAATGTATCGTTCTGCGCATATAAAGTGAGGTCCAACCTACCATTTGGTACAAGGTGACTTGGCATTAGTAATAAAGCGCATGATAAACAGAGTCCAGTCTCTGTAATATGGAGGTTGCATGCATATACAACAAGTAACCATAATCAATTACAGAGAGAAAGTTGGCCTGAACAAGCTTATTTCTAGCCATAAGGGGGAGGCAAGCCTTATTACGAAAATAAAAACCCAATTTCAATTTAAGGTTTGTCACAAGATTATCCACATGAACTTTAAAAGACAACTTGTCTTCCTCCAGATGTGACAATGCTAACCTCCTCTGGCAGAGTTCCAGCTCCGGTAAAGGTCATGAATTTAGTTTTTTGTATGTTCAAGACCATTTTGAGACCATAAAGTGAGGCCTGCAGTGACTGAAAAGCAGTCTTGAGCTGTTCAACAGCCTGAACCAGAGAAGGAACACGTTAATATATGGCTGTATCATCTGCGTATAGATGTAAATTTGCTGTTTGCATCCCATTTCTCAAATCAAATCAACAACCCAGGAGCTAAATTGGAACCCTGGGGCACACCTCTATTAATCTCAAGAAAGCTATACTTGTGATTGTAATTATATACACATTGTGTTCTGTCAGAAAGATAGCTGTGAGCTGTGAGCAGACGAGCTAAATGACTTCTATGTTCGCTTCGACTCCACACTGCCCTTTCCCACCTGGACAAAAGGAACACCTTTGTGAGAATGCTACACCGTAGTGCCCTCAAAGCTCATCACTAAGCTAAGGTCCCTGGGACTAAACACCTCCCTCTGCAACTGGATCCTGGACTTCCTGACAGCCCGCCTCCAGGTGGTAAGGGTAGGTAAAAACACATTTGGCATGCTGATCCTCAACACGGGGTCCCCTCAGGGGTGCGTGCTTAGTCCCCTCCTGTACTCCCTGTTCACTCATGACTGCATGGGGAAGGCACGACTCCAACACCATCATCAAGTTTGTCGATGACACAACAATGATCGCCTGATCACCGACAACGATGAGACAGCCTATAGGGAAGAACTCAGAGACCTGGCTGTGCGGTGCCAGGACAACAGCCTCTCCCTAAACGTGATCAAGACAGAGGAGATGATTGTGGACCACAGGAAAAGGATGACCGAACACGCCCCCCATTCTCATCGACGGTGCTGTAGTGAAGCAGGTTGAGAGTTTCAAGTTCCTTGGTGTCCACATCACCACAAACTATCATGGTCCAAGCTCACTAAGAAAGCCTATTCCCCCTCAGGAGACTGAAAAGATTTGGTAATGGTCTTCAGATCCTCAAACAGTTATACAGCTGCACCATCGAGATCATCCTGACTGGTTGCATCACTGCCTGGTATGGCAACAGCTCGGTCTCTGACGGCAAGGCACTACAGAGGGTAGTGCATACGGCCCAGTACATCAGGACCTCTTTACCAGGCGGTGTCTGATGAAGGCCCTAAACATTGTCAAAGACTCCAGCCACCCTAGTCATAGACTGTTCTCTCTGCTATCGCATGACAAGCAGGACCGGACTGCCAAGTCTAGGTCCAAAAAGCTTCTTAACAGCTTCTACCCCCAAGCCATAAGACTCCTGAACAGCTAATCAAAGGGATACCCAGACCCCTCTTTTACACTGCTGCTCTCTGTTTATTATCTATGCATAATCACTTGAACTCTACCTACATGTACATATTTCCTCAATTACCTTGACTAACCGGTGCTCCCGCACATTGACTCTGTACCGGTACCCCCTGTATATAGCCTCGCTATTGTTATTTTAATGCTGCTGTTTAGTTGCTGTTTAGTTATGTGTTACTTTTATTTTCTATTTTTTACTTATCTATTTTTTACTTAACACTTATTTTTCTTAAAACTGCATTGTTGGTTAAGGGCATGTAAGTAAGCTTTTCACTGTTATATTCGGCACACGTGACAAATACAATTTGATTTGATTTAATTTGAGTACTTTTGGGTGTCAGGGAAAATGTATGGAGTAAAAAGTACATAATTTTCTTTAGGAATGTAGTGAAGTAAAAGTAAAAGTTGTCAAAAATATATATAGTAAAGTAAAGTAGAGATACCACAAAAAACGACTTAAGTCGTTTTTTACGTATTTTTACTTAAGTATTTTACACCACTGCATTTTTGTAGGGCTGGACAACTTTTTCGTAAGTGAAAAAAGTGGAAATTACAAACAGTCAGAAGCCTTGTTAAATACACTAACATTTTATATGTTTTACATTTTCCATTAAAGTTATTGTGCAGCAGAATGATCAAATGAAGATCCTACATCTGTAGCAAAATGTCTAGACCACAGATGATCAAGCTTAACAGACTGTGAAATGTCATGAAAGCACTGAAAATAACTGTTGTTGAGGGGATGTATTTGCTGCTTATAATAATTTTGCAAACAATTGTCCTCACCACATATTCAGTTTGGACAGCAAGTCTCAAAAGGTTTAGATTACTATAAAACCAGATATAAGGCTACATTTTTCCTGGTGTGTGTGTGTACATGTGTGTGTCAGAGAGGTTAATCTCCCGGTTGTGGAGATATGGGGTGTGATCCTCTGCAGCTGGGGGCTCTTCGGAGGGCCAGCATCTCAGGTTTCAGCCAGGCGTGTGTGTGCTGCTGCCTAGCTGTCCATGGCTACAACGACTCCCTTGTGTCCCTAAATCAAACTCTAAATTACCTCAGCTAGACTCGGGCCTGAAGAGTATGAATTTATATGTGTAAATGTCTTTAGGCTATGTGTAGAGTGCATGAATAGAGCTTATAAGCATCAACAGGTGCTTTTTGTTTGTGTGGCATTGAGCAAATGAAATAACATTTAATTGGTCACGTACACATACAGCGCATTCGGGAAGTATTCAGACCCCTTGACTTTTTCCACATTTTGTTACGTTACAGCATTACTCTAAAATGGATTAAATCGTTCATTCTCTCATAAATATACACACAATACCCCATAATGACAAAGCATAAACATGTTTTTAGATCAAATAAAATAAATATCACAGTTACATAACTATTCAGACACTTTACTCAGTACTTCGTTAAAGCACATTTGCCAGCGATTACAGCATCGAGTCTTATTAGGTGTGGTGATACAACCTTGGCACACCTGTATTTGGAGAGTTTCTCCCATTCCTCTCTGCAGATCCTCTCAAGATCTGTCGTGTTGGATGGGGAGCATCGCTGCAGAGCTATTTTCAGGTCACTCCAGAGATATTCGATCGGATTCAAGTCCGGGTTCTGGTCTTTTACTGAGTAGTGGCTTCTGTCTGGCCACTCTGCTATAAAGGCCTGATTTGTGGGGTGCTGTAGAAATGTTTGTCGTGGAATGTCCTCCCATATTCACAGACAAACTCTGGAGCTCTGTCAGAGTAACCACTGAGTTCTTGGTCACCTCCCTGACCAAGGCCCTTCTCCCCTGATTGCTCAGCTTGGCCGGGTGGCAAGTTCTAGGAAGAGTCTTGGTGGTTTCAAAATTCTTCCATTGGAGAATGATGGAGGCCACTGTATTCTTGTGGACCTTAAATGCTGCAGAAATGTGTTGGTACCTTTCCCCAGATCTGTGCCTCGACACAATCCTGTCTTTGAGTTCTACAGACAATTCCTTCGACGTCATGGATTGGTTTTTGTTCTGACATTCACTGTCAACTGTTGGACCTCATATAGACTGGTGTGTGCATTTCCAAATCATGTCCAATCAATTGAATTTACCACAGGTGGACTCCAATCAAGTTGTAGAAACATCTCAAGGATGATCAATGGAAACAGGATGCACCTGAGCTCAACTTCGAGTCTCTTAGCAAAGGGTCTGAATACTATAAATAAGGTTTTTCAATGTAATTTTTTTAATTTGCAAAAATGTCTAAAAACCTGTTTTCGCTTTGCCATTATGGGCTATTGTGTATAGATTGATGAGAAGAAAAAATTATTTAATCCATTTTAGAATAAGACTGTAACGTAACAAAATGTGGAAAAAGTTAACACGTCTGAATACTTTTCCCAAAATGCACTGTATTTTGCAGACGTTATCACAGGTGCAGAGAAATGCCTGTGTTCCTAGCAGTGGCGTCTCGTCATTCAGGGCAGGTGTTTTGAGCCTCACATAATTTTTTGAGGGGGCTTGCCTGTTTTGCATGTTATTTTGGCATTAATATGTGTCACATATCAGTTTGCAAAGAATGTAAAAAAATATATATATCATTGAACTAACAAAACAGAATTGTTTTCTTGAGTAAAGGAGCTCCAAAATGCAGGTGTTTCAGCCAAGCTCAGTGTTATGATTGGCTCAGTGTTATGTCACTCATGGCGACACTTCGTCACCGCCAAGTCTAAGGGTAGAGCTCGAAAATTCAAGCCCTTTGGGTGTTGCCATAGAGTTACATTAGAAGTGCCCATCCAAGAAGGCTTAAGGTCATTAGCCACAGATAAAATTACTTCAAATCATGGTATATCTACAGTAGGTTTGATTGGACTGATCATTTCAACATCACACTTTCAAAATCTTAGCTAGCAGTCTTCATCATGAATCAAGTCAACAATCTACTGGCAAATCCTTTTTAATCCTTGTCATATGAAGAGAAATAATGAAGAGAAATTAAAGCTAAAACGTATCGGTGCTTATTGGCCATTGGATATAAACATTACACAACAAGTTGGAAATTGCAAATTCAACAATGAGTGGTTTGTAAGGAATCAGTGGCTAACTGCAACCATTGCAAAGCAATCATTCACCTTCTATTCAGTGGAGTGACTGTGTGGTCCCAAGTCTAAGATTAAGGATCTCTTTTCCTAGTTTAAAATTATAAACATTCAACATTGGCCATGCTGTCAATGAAGCATGATTTGTGCAGCGCTCAAAACAGCTGTTAACTCGGAACTACAAAATCGGACTTCAAGATTCAAGACTTCTGGGAACTCGGGACAAACGAGCTACGACTGGGAAAATACATTTTGAACTTTCATCCAACTCAGAATTGTAAATCAGGAGATTGGGCCTCTTTCTAGAGCTACGACCTGAAGATCACTGACATCATCATGATTCAACCTTTTTTGAGTTCACAGTCATCTTGAAAGCACCCTAAATCCAGAGAATGCCCGACTATCATGACAAAATTTGCCCACGAAGAACCGCCACGCAACCTTCCTGGACAAGTGAGCAAAGCACAACAAGGTGAGTCCAAAAATGTCTTGTATGCTGCTGCATAAATTATGTAAATGATGTAATATGCCAGGGATATATGTATACTGTAGCTAAGAAAGTAATACTAAGTGTATGTTGTGTAGTAGCCCATTTGCTTCACCCTAATAATTTGGTCTATTTTCACCTCTTTCATCTCTCTTGACTTGATGGTGCACATGTAGCCTATAACCTGTTTTT
This sequence comes from Oncorhynchus keta, assembly GCF_023373465.1. NCBI lineage: Eukaryota > Metazoa > Chordata > Actinopteri > Salmoniformes > Salmonidae > Oncorhynchus > Oncorhynchus keta. The sequence continues at coordinate 32,461,573 of NC_068455.1, read as the reverse complement.
GAGAAATGTAATCATCAAATATTGTAAGAGCTTTCATAGTTTGCTTATATGCCCCCTTTATGTATCCTATGGTTCTGACTTGGTGTACCGGGACAACACCAACTCCCATGTCCTGAATTTTGCCTCTTATCCGCTTGTAATCCCCTTATGCCATAGTTTGTACATCTCAATTGTCAGCAGAAACCGCATTTGTTTAAGCAAGTCAGTCATATCAGCTATGTTTTTTAAACGCTGGTAAATGAGGCTGACTGAACCGTTTCGCTGCCAGACAAGGCTCAACTGATAGCCAGATGTAGCAGTGGTAAGGTGTTGGGACTGCTGTTGAGACTGGTGTTGGGGTAGCTTTATGTGGGCACTAACATTTTGTGGGTACCGTTTGTCACGGTTATAGTGTAAATAATGTATTGTTAAGTGTTTTTGTGTAATGTCTTTGCTGTCATGCATCCCACTTTTTTTTTGCCCCACCAATATTAACGTGCTAAAATTGCTACCAGTTCCTAGCATCAACAGTACAGTAATACATAACAATACAAATAATAATCCAAAAAGTAAAAACAAAGGAATAAAGAAATATATAAATATTAAAATAAACAATGTCCGGAATATAAATATATAAACTCAGCAAAAAAAAAGAAAGGTCCTCTCACTGTCAACTGCGTTTATTTTCAGCAAACATAACGTGTAAATATTTGTATGAAAATAACAAGATTCAACAACTGAGACATAAACTGAACAAGTTCTACAGACATGAGACTAATAGAAATGGAATAATGTGTCCCTGAACAAAGGGGTTGTCAAAATCAAAAGTAACAGTCAGTCAGTCAGCTGCATTAAGTACTGCAGTGCATCTCCTCCTCATGGACTGCACCACCCCACTCTTCCACCAAGGCACTTGAAAGTTCCGGGACATTTCTGGAGGGAATGGCCCTAGCTCTCACCCTCCGATCCAACAGGTCCAAGACATGCTCAATGCGATTTAGATCCGGGCTCTTCGCTGGCCATGGCCAAACACTGACATTCCTGTCTTGTAGGATATCATGCATATAATGAACAGTGTGGCTGGTGGCATTGTCATGCTGGAGGGTCATGTCAGGATGAGCCTGCAGGAAGGGTACCACATGAGGGAGGAGGATGTCTTCCCTGTAATGCACAGCGCTGAGATTGCCTGCAATGACAACAAGCTCAGTCTGATGATGCTGTGACACACCGCCACAGACCATGTCGGACCCTCCACCTCCAGAGTACAGTCCTCGGTGTAATGATCATTCCTTCGACGATAAACGCACATCCGACCATCACCCCTGGTGAGACAAAACCACGATTTGTCAGTGAAGAGCACCTTTTGCCAGTCCTAGTGACGGTGGGTTTGTGCCCATAGGCGTCATTGTTGACGGTGATGTCTGGTGAGGACCTGCCTTACTGCAGGCCTACAAGCCCTCAGTCCAGTGTCTCTCAGCCTATTGCGGACAGTCTGAGCACTGATGGAGGGATTGTGTGTTCCTGGTGTACCTCGGGTAGTTGTTGTTGCCATCCTGTACCTGTCCTGCAGGTGTGGTGTTAGGATGTACCGATCCTGTGCAGGTGTTGTTACACGTGGTCTGCCACTGCGAGGACGATCAGCTGTCTGTCCTGTCTCTCTGTAGCTCTGTCTTAGGTGTCTCACAGTACGGCCATTGCAATTTATTGCCCTACCCACATCTGCAGTCCTCATACCTCCTTGCAGAATGCCTAAGGCACGTTTACGCAGATGAGCAGGGACCCTGGGCATTGTTCTTTTGGTGTTTTTCAGAGTCAGTAGAAAGGCCTCTTTAGTGTCCTAAGTTTTCATAATGTGACCTTAAATGCCTACCGTCTGTAAGCTGTTAGTGTCTTAACAACCGTTCCACAGGTGCATGTTCATTAATTGTTTATGGTTCATTGAACAAGCATGGGAAAGAGTATTTAAACCCTTTACAATGAATATCTGTGAAGTTATTTGCATTTTTACAAATTATCTTTGAAAGACTGGGTTCTGAAACAGGGACGTTCCTTTTTTTGCTGAGTTTATATGTATATAATGGTGTGTATAGACGGGATGGACAGCATATGAATAGAAAAGGTGTGTACAGCTGATAAGGGAATTTATATGTTTAAAGTAATGATAAGAGAATCTGAATGACATTAAGAGTAATGACTAAAGTATTCCACCCTAATAGTTACAGAAGCTTAGACAATGTGTTTAGATATAATACTATAATATTGTGAGACAGTGGGAACATTGTGTTTGTGTGTGATAAAGAGCAACTGACAACAGACATGTTTTGGTACTGTGAGACCAAGGACAGGTGTCACGCCCTGACCATAGTGAGCCTTTTATTCTCTCTTTTGGTTAGGTCGGGGTGTGACTAGGTTGGGTGATCTAGTGTGTTGATTTCTATGTTGGCCTGGTATGGTTCCCAATCAGAGGCAGCTGTTTATCGTTGTCTCTGATTGGGGATCATATTTAGACAGCCATTTCATTATTCTCTAACGAATGTGCTGGGTGTCGGGAAGCAAGTTCAGGGGGTAAATAATTTAATAAATAAACTAAACATATTACAAATCAAGAACAACACACAGACATGAAACTGAAACAAACAATAACGCCTGGGGAAGGAACCAAATGGAGTGATATAGGGAAGGTCAATCAGGGAGGTGATGGAGTCCAGGTGAGTCTGATGACGCGCTGGTGAGCGTAACGATGGTGACAGGTGTGCTCCATAATGAGCAGCTTGGTGATCTAGAGTGCTGGAGAGAGAGTATATGTGACAACATTCATGGAGATTTAGAGAGTGTAGTGAATATAGGCCTAGTGTATAACACTGCCCCCCAGTGCCGATGAAACATTATAATTTCGCTGCTCAAACTTGTGGTTCATGTACCAGTGCTCAATTTTGCATAAACACATAACTGTGTTTTACGTGGTATTTTGTTCCAAAATGTGTTGTTATTATCAGGTCACATGACCTGGAACAACTCCTGGCCCTACCAATAAGTGATGGACCCACCATAGAGAACTGTGGTCTGTAGCATGGAGGTTTTATTGCAAATCATTTACGACAGCAAACCCAGACAGAGGAGAACATACAGTGCAATATAATTTACCATAAACCGACAAATGCATCAGGCCAAGGTCCCAGGGGGTAGAGGAAAGGAGATTCACGGTGGTTGTTAACATGTTTCTAATGTGGTTAGAGAGAGCCTGCTACGGGGCCAAGGTGATTAGTGCCCAGGCAGAAACACTAAACACATTAAAGAGCTGCTTATGGGATGAATATGGATGGACCTGAATGGAGGGACTTATTGATTGAGTTGTTATTGACAGTTAGCAACACGCTCCAAGTTAGTTCAACAGATCGATCCACGTGGTCACCCGTCGGGTGATGTCATTGGCTTCTTCATTAATGGACGCCGTGTCCATTAGTTCCTTGTTACGGCTGAATAACATGTTGCAAAGTCAAAGGTCAAACACACCCTCCATTAAACTGTCATAAGTCCAATTAGTCATTTAAATGTAGTGAGATTCTAAAATTATTATCAGATTAGTGCTAATTGCATCGTAGATACCATACCCACCAAGACCCATTGTAACTGATTGACGTTTCAGATAAAGATGTCAAGTATGCCAAAATTGACCAACATGGGCAGCAAGTAGCCTAGCAGTTAAGAGTGTTTGTCCAATAACCAACACTGCTGGTTCGAATCCCCTAGTTGAAAAATCTGTTGACTTGCCCTAATTGCTAGTGTAGGTCACTCTGGATAAAAGTGTCTGCTAAAATGTACATCAATACCATACATAGTGATCGACAATATAATAAGTCATAAATTATTAAATCATAGCTGTTTGAAGACAGAAGGCATTGCAGGAAAATGATAGGTATTATTATTTGTTGTTTTCAGAGACAGTCAGTGTGCTCTGCTTCCAGCCTTCTGTGTGGTTAGCTGCACGATGCAGCAGGAGAGGGCTCAGTGCTGTATGTCATATGAATATTTGATGGCCCATAATGAAGCCTTTGTCCGCATGTTGTGGCACTCAGTGTCCCAGCCTGGAGCAACTCAGGCTCCCGAGTGGGGCAGCTGTGTAAGGCACTGCATCTCAGATCTAGAGGCGTCACTACAGACCCTGGTTTGATTCCAGGCTGTATCACAACCGGCCATGATTGGGAGTCCCATAGGGCAGCACACATTTGGCCCAGCGTCGTCCAGGTTAGGCTTTGACCGGGGTAGGCTGTCATTGTAAATAAGAATTTGTTATTAACTGACTTGCCTAGTTAAATAAAAGGTTAAATAAAAACGAAAAACAAGGATGGCTGAGCCGTGAGACTGGGATCCATTTCGGTGCTCCCATGGTGAAATCTGGCCATCATTTTGGCCGTGCTAACAAAAACAACAGCTGCTGTCATTTCATCGTGTCTTTTGGGGCTCGCCACAAGATTACCAGGCAACTGGTGGGCGTCCCTGGGTTCCATCTGAGAACTGCGTGTACCAGGAACTAACATACTCCTACCACACCCCCACAAATCCCCCTATCCATGTTACAATGCCCTGTCCATGAACCCTGTGTAGGATGGAGGAACTTCACTGTAGGGAGAGATCTGGCAGAGCAGGAGAGACAGGAGATCAACAGCTATCTGTGCAGGGGGATGCTCTGAGGGCAGAGCCTGGTCATGTGTCATTGGCATATTGCACACGTATACTGCATGTTTGTATGTTTAACATAACTACATACTGTATTTCACTGTTGATAAACATCATCTAATCTAATTCTGTTGAGGAGATAGAGATCTTGACTAAACACAGATATTACTCTTTTCTTACTCCACCATTCCAATTAGGAAAGTGACAGTGAGCCAGACCAGCATTTTTCAGCAGGGATGACATCATCACTTGTAGTACACAGCACTGAATCTATGCATCTCCAATACATTTCCCCATCAGTGTTGCTTGGTGTAAACATAGTGATACTATGCATGTGACTTGTCTGAGGGACTTGAGAGCCATTTCCATGACTGAGGGAATGGTGTGAGGGAGAGGAGGAGCAGTTTGGCCGTGTGCAGGAATGTTGGACATCAGAGGGTGCGACCTGGAGGCAGAGAGTGCATTGCTGACCCCTCTGTCCCCCCATGCCTCTGGCTGAATCTGTGGGTCAGAAATAGCCGTGCGATGTGAGGAGCAGCTGGGTGTGAGTGTGTCTGATACTGTACCGGCTCTAACATGCCTCACCAGGTCCAGAGTACCCCAGAAGAAGACAGGTGCCTTAAAAACACACACTGGAGCAGGCATACATACCATACCACAAACACACTCTCTCTCTTTTTCACTCTTTCTCTCTCTCTCTGACACACACGCACACTCACACGGACACACACATACAGTACATACGCACACACACTATCTCTCAAACACACACATGCTCACGTTTATGCACACAAACAAGGCCTGTCAAACCATATTGGTTTTTGAGGAAGGAATGTCAATGCTATCATTTGCGTAAATAGATATCCCATAATACAAATGTGAAGTGAAATTGCTTAAGGTGTTATTTGATTCAAACAGCAGCAATGTTGACTCTGTTTGAATCATCTTTTTACTGTTTTACCGATGTAAAGCGGATTATTCACCTATTATGAAGGAACGTAATTTACGTGATAGAGCGAGACCCTGGGCGGGTAATGATTTCTCCCCTGCCTGGCTCTTGTTTTACCTTGGTGTGTCTCACCAGTACCCTAGTGTGTGTGTGTGTGTGTGTGTGTGTGTGTGTGTGTGTGTGTGTGTGTGTGTGTGTGTGTGTGTGTGTGTGTGTGTGTGTGTGTGTGTGTGTGTGTGTGTGTGTGTGTGTGTGTGTGTGTGTGTGTGTGTGTGTCTCAGTAATGATTGATGTGGCTGTGTGGTGAGCTCACTGATTGCTTTACTACCCACTGTAAAACCTGATCGGAGTCTCAGTGAAATATTCTGCATGGCAGATATAAATCATGATGTTGTAAACTGGAGCCCCCTCTCTTGTTACGTCCCTCCACAGAGCCAAACCCCATTCCCAGTATTATCGCTTCATGTCTGGGAGGGGTCAAAAAATAAAAGAGAGGAGAGAAAAAAACAGAGTAAACATAATTTATGACCCCTGGAGCATTTAAATGGCAAACAAAACAGGCGGTCGTATTTCTCGCATTCATTTTTCATGAGTTCTCTTTTACAAGGTCACTGGATTGCACCCTAGACTGGTCAGTGCTGCCTCTCCTAGACCTCCACCAAATAAACAAACAAACAAACACACAACTAGAGAAAAAACAGTCCTGTGGAAAGTTTTATACAGATATATGACAGTGTGAATAGCCTCCAGCATAAGGTTACAGTACACAAGGCACTAACATACTTCTTGCCTGTGGATAAGATGAGAACACTCACGACGTTGTTTAGACTGCATGGAGATGCAGCGCCAGTTACAGTAAATAAAATATAAAATAAGTGTATGGTAGATTTGCTCTATTAATATTCATACTGCCGAGATATTTTACATACATGGATTACAAACGGGTCATTTTGAAGAAACTATTGGAAAAAGCAGCAATTATTGCAAAATATCAACTTAATTCTTCTCAAAACATCATTAGACATGTTAATAATTATATCGATTAGCATATTCTGTCAAATAAAAAATATTATGTTTTCCCTTAATTAATGTGCAGCTTTTTTCCCAAAGTATAATCCACATCACTAAAAAGCTGATTTTCCATCATTTGATTGTAGTATCATCTCGTTGCCAGTATTTTTTCTAAATATTAATTTGGCTATATTTGTGGTAAAAATTATTTCCATCTTTTTTTGGTAAATATATATATCCATATCCATATACATACACGTACATACCCATACATATACATGCTTAAACAGTCATACATATACACATATTGTCACGCCCTGGTCTAAGTATTTTGTATTTATCTTCATGTATTGGGTCAGGCCAGGGTGTGTCATGGGGTTTTTGTATTGTGGTGTGTTTTGTCTTGGGGTTTTGGTGTGTATGTATTGGGATTGTAGCTAGTGGGGTGATCTAGCAAAGTCTATGGCTGTCTGGAGTGGTTCTCAATCAGAGGCAGGTGTTTATCGTTGTCTCTGATTGGGAACCATATTTAGGCAGCCATATTCTTTGAGTTTGTCATGGGTGATTGTCCTTAGTGTCCTTGTAACGGTCTAGTGTTAGTTTGCACCAGTTTAGGCTATTTCGGTTTTCATTACGTTTATTGTTTTTGTATTGATTCGTGTTTACTTTGTTTTTATTAAACATGAATCTCAATAGCCACGTCGCATTTTGGTCCGACTCTCTTTGCCATACAGAAAACCGTTACACATATATACATATACATACACATAGATATACATACTTTTTTCTTTGAATATACCTTTATTTTCCCCTGCAAACAGTACCACCCTTCCCCTAATCGGAGTAAACTAATAAATAATGATACTTAGGCTTCTATCTTCAGTTTATACATCTTATACATATTTTACAGACACAATATATTTTACAATAGTTATATTTTGTTTGTTTTTAGTCCTTCCTCTATTTCTGATGTCCATCCAGTTTGATTTCTATTTGTAACTGTGCTATTTCACAATTTTTAAAAATCTATATACATTTTACAGACCCCGTATGTTTTACATTGGTTCTCTTGTTATTTGTTCCACCCTTCAGCTCCGTTCAACCCTCCCAACCCCTATTTGCCATATATTTTTCAACTGTGCTTTGATGCTTCACAAAAGTACTGAACCTTTCTATTCTCATAGTTTCTACAGATTTTAAATTAAAGATTAACATTTTGCTAAAATAATAATTATGTTATTGATTGATTGACTATGGCTTTTCAAATCACCCAGTATTGCTATCTGTAGCGTTAGTTCTAGGCAAATGTTGCAATTCTTCAGCCATTCCTGGACCTGTGACCAAAAAAACAAGCAGCATATGGACAATACCAAAATAAATTATCTAATGACTCTGCCTCCTTACAGCAAAATCTGCAGAGCTGGGAAGATTGTATCCCCGACATATATAACATTCTATTGGTTGCGAGAATTTTGAAAAGTCATTTAAATTGAAAAATGTGAAGTTTTGAATCTGGTGTCGTTTTGCGGTTTATGAATTGATACATATGCCATGGAATGGGTACATCAAAAATCTCTTCCCAACTATTTTGCAATTTATATGGCACAGCTGTCAGTTTTTTGGTCCTTAAATTAAATTGGTACATGTTTTTAGTTATTACACTTTTCTTTAACCTTTTATGTTCATTGATGCAGGGCCGACCTTACTTTTTTCATACTTGCCTCTTCCACTTTTGTGGTAATTCTGCAATTAGTTGGTTGTAATGTTTGGTAGACCAGACATTTCCATATGTCTGTGTTAGCTGCTTGTGTGACATAACTCTAACAGTCCTATTTAAGATATCATTCACTAAAATTATACATTTAAACATTTATTTTTGAAAAATATATATATATTTTTTATCAATTAGTATATTTGAGTTTAACCACAAAATGTGTTGTATTATTTGTTCTGTCTTTTCAGGTGGATTAAACTGAAATTGCAACCAACTTTCTAAGGCTTGTTTAAAAAATGATGATATTTTGGCCTTTTCAAACAACCGTAAGTGAGCAGTTGTAATCTGAAAAAAGGGAAAAAGGCCATTCTTGAACATGGGGTGAGACATTCCTACCAATTTATTAGAGAACCAGTTTGGATTTAAGTATAACTTTTGTATAACTGATGCCTTGTTTGAGAGGTCTAATGCTTTAATATTTAATAATTTTTGCTCTCCAATGTCATATTCGTTATATAAATAGGCCCTTTTAGTTGTGTCTGGCTTGCCATTCCTTAATAATAAAATTGAATATTTTTTCTTCATATACTTTAAAAAGCAGGTGTAGGCAAAACCATAAGTAAATAGGTCAACTGTGATATGACTAAAGAGTTAATCAAGGGGATTTTAACACAAATAGACGGGTATTTTCTTTTCCATGTTAGCAAGATCTTATCTATTTTTGCTAACATTCTATAAAAATGTATTGGAGTGAGATCATTTCTTTATTTTGGGATTTGTATACCGAGTATGTCCACATCTCCGTCTGACCATATAATTGGTTAACTACATGGTAATGTAAAATGTGCATTTTCTTTAGTGATCCAATAAGTAATATAGTACACTTATCATAATTTGGTTTTAATCCAGAGAGGTTAGCAAAAGTATCTAGATCCTCTATAAGGCCGTGGAGGGACTCTAATTGTGGTTTTAAAAGAAAACACGAATAATCAGCGTACAATGACACCTTCGTTTTAAGCCATGGATTTCTAATCCCGTAACCTCTCTAGGGTAGGAGGCAGCATTCGGAATTTTGGATGCCCAAATTAAACGGCCTGCTACTCGGGCCCAGAAGATATAACATGCATATAACTGGTAGATTTGGATAGAAAACACTCTAAAGTTGATTTAGCAGGCGAAAACCTGAGAAAAATCCATTCAGGAAGTAGTTTTTTTGTTTTGTAGTTTTTTATTCAATGCCATTACAGTATCCATTGACTTAGGATTCCATTTGCAGTTCCTATGCCTTCCACTAGATGTCAACAGTCTTTAGAAATCGTTTCAGGCTTGTATTCTTATAAATGTGGGAGCAAGACCAGTCTGAACGAGTGGACCCTAAAGTGACGCAGAGTTTTTTTCAGGCGCATGTGCATTTCTTGTTTACCTTTTATATTGACAACGTTATTATCCGGTTGAAATATTATAGATAATTTAGGCTAAAAAATAACCTGAGGATTGAATATAAACATTGTTTGACATGTTTCTATGAACTTTACAGATACAATTTGGATTTTTTTGTCTGATTGTTTTGACTGAGTTTGAGCCTGTGGATTACTGAAGAAAACACGCAAACAAAACGGAGGTTTTTGGATATAAAGAGACTTCATCGAACAAAAGGAACATTTATTGAGTAAATGAATGTCTTCTGATTGCCACCATATGAAGATCATCAAAGGTAAGTGATTAATTGTATCTCTATTTCTGAGTTTTGTAACGCTTCTGCTTGGCTGGTTACTGTTTGTAATAATTTGTCAACTGGGCTATATTCTGGGCTAGGTATGTTCTGGGCTAGGTATGCTTTCGCCGAAAAACATTTTAGAAATATGACACTGTGGTTGGTTTAACAAGAAGTTAATCTTTAAACCTACGTAAAATATGTTTTGTTTTCTGAATTTTTATAATGAGCATTTCTGTAATTGAATTTGTCGCTCTGCAACCTCACTGGATATTGGCCAGATGGGACGCTATAGCGTCCCACATACCCTGGAGTGGTTAATATTATTGTTGGATCTAATTTTAACAGCTAACATTTCGATGGCAATAATAAATAGATATGCCGATAGTGGGCAACCTTGTTTTACTCCTCTAGATAGTTTAAAACTTTTGAGATGTAGCCATTATTTACTATTTTACAGCTAGGGTTACTATACATAACTTTAACCCATTCTATAAGAGATTCCCCAAAATTTAAATATTCTAGGCATTTATATATAAACTCCAATCATACTCTATCAAAAGCTTTTTTTAAATCTGGTGTCCCCAATATTTCATAGTATTCTACTGTTTCAAGTACTTGTCTTATACAGTATTACAGTGGGGAGAATAAGTATTTGATACACTGCCGATTTCGCAGGTTTCCCTACTTACAAAGCATGTAGAGGTCTGTAATTTTTAATCATAGGTACACTTCAACTGCGAGAGACTGAGTCTAAAACAAAAATCCAGAAAATCACGTTTTATGACTTTTAATAAATTAATTTGCATTTTATTGCATGACATAAGTATTTGATCACCTACTAACCAGTAAGAATTCTGGCTCTCACAGACCTGTTCGTTTTTCTTTAAGAAGTCCTCCTGTTCTCCACTCATTACCTGCACCTGTTTGAACTCATTACCTGTATAAAAGACACCTGTCCACACACTTAATCAAACAGACTCCAACCTCTCCACAATGGCCAAGACCAGAGAGCTGTGTAAGGACATCAGGGCTAAATTGCAGACCTGCACAAGGCTGGGATGGGCTACAGAACAATAGGCAAGCAGCTTGGTGAGAAGGCAAGAACTGTTGGCGCAATTATTAGAAAATGGAAGAAGTTCAAGATGACGGTCAATCACCCTCGGTCTGGGGCTCCATGCAAGATCTCACCTCGTGGGGCATCAATGATCATGAGGAAGGTAAGGGATCAGCCCAGAACTACACGGCAGGACCTGGTCAATGACCTGAAGAGAGCTGGGACCACAGTCTCAAAGAAAACCATTAGTAACACACTACGCCGTCATGGATTAAAATCCTTCAGCGCACTCAAGGTCCCCCTGTTCAAGCCAGCGCATGTCCAGGCCAGTCTGAAGTTTGCCAATGACCATCTGGATGATCCAGAGGAGGAATGGGAGAAGGTCATGTGGTCTGATGAGACAAAAATAGAGCTTTTTGGTCTAAACTCCACTCGCCGTGTTTGGAGGAAGAAGGAGGATGAGTACAACCCCAAGAACACCATCCCAACCGTGAAGCATGGAGGTGGAAACATCATTCTTTGGGGATGCTTTTCTGCAAAGGGGGCAGGCCGACTGCACCGTTTTGAAGGGAGGATGAATGGAGCCATGTTTAGCGAGATCTTGGCCAACAACCTCCTTCCCTCAGTAAGAGCATTGAAGATGGGTCGTGGCTGGGTCTTCCAGCATGACAACGACCCAAAACAAACAGCCAGGGCAACTAAGGAGTGGCTCCGTAAGAAGCATCTCAAGGTCCTGGAGTGGCCTAGCCAGTCTCCAGACCTGAACCCAATAGAAAATCTTTGGAGGGAGCTGAAAGTCCGTATTGCCCAGCGACAGCCCCGAAAAGTGAAGGATCTGGAGAAAGTCTGTATGGAGGAGTGGGCCAAAATCCCTGCTGCAGTGTGTGCAAACCTGGTCAAGAACTACAGGAAATGTATGATCTCTGTAATTGCAAACAAAGGTTTCTGTACCAAATATTAAGTTCTATTTTTCTGATGTGTCAATTACTTATGTCATGCAATAAAATGCTAATTAATTACTTAAAAATCATACAATGTGATTTTCTGGATTTTTGTTTTAGATTCCATCTCTCACAGTTGAAGTTTTCCTATGATAAAAATTACAGACCTCTACACGTTTTGTAAGTAGGAAAACCTGCAAAATCGGCAGTGTATCAAATACTTGTTCTCCCCACTGTATCTCCAATGTACTGTTAGCTAAGGTAACTGAGCTAAACGACTACCGCCCCGTAGCACTCACTTCCGTCATCATGAAGTGCTTTGAGAGACTAGTCAAGGACCATATCACCTCCACCCTACCTGACACCCTAGACCCACTCCAATTTGCTTACCGCCCAAATAGGTCCACAGACGACGCAATCTCAACCACACTGCACACTGCCCTAACCCACCTGGACAAGAGGAATACCTATGTGAGAATGCTGTTCATCGACTACAGCTCGGCATTCAACACCATAGTACCCTCAAGCTCGTCATCAAGCTCGAGACCCTGGGTCTCGACCCGCCCTGTGCAACTGGGTACTGGACTTCCTGACGGGCCGCCCCCAGGTGGTGAGGGTAGGCAACAACATCTCCTCCCCGCTGATCCTCAACACGGGGCCCCACAAGGGTGCGTTCTGAGCCCTCTCCTGTACTCCCTGTTCACCCACGACTGCGTGGCCACGCACGCCTCCAACTCAATCATCAAGTTTGCGGACGACACAACAGTGGTAGGCTTGATTACCAACAACGAGGGCCTACAGGGAGGAGGTGAGGGCCCTCGGAGTGTGGTGTCAGGAAAATAACCTCACACTCAACGTCAACAAAACTAAGGAGATGATTGTGGACTTCAGGAAACAGCAGAGGGAACACCCCCTATCCACATCGATGGAACAGTAGTGGAGAGGGTAGCAAGTTTTAAGTTCCTCGGCATACACATCACAGACAAACTGAATTGGTCCACTCACACTGACAGCGTCGTGAAGAAGGCGCAGCAGCGCCTCTTCAACCTCAGGAGGCTGAAGAAATTTGGCTTGTCACCAAAAGCACTCACAAACTTCTACAGATGCACAATCGAGAGCATCCTGGCGGGCTGTATCACCGCCTGGTACGGCAACTGCTCCGCCCTCAACTGTAAGGCTCTCCAGAGTGTAGTGAGGTCTGCACAACGCATCACCAGGGGCAAACTACCTGCCCTCCAGGACACCTACACCACCCGATGTTACAGGAAGGCCATAAAGATCATCAAGGACATAAACCACCCGAGCCACTGCCTGTTCACCCCGCTATCATCCAGAAGGCGAGGTCAGTACAGGTGCATCAAAGCTGGGACCGAGAGACTGAAAAACAGCTTCTATCTCAAGGCCATCAGACTGTTAAACAGCCACCACTAGCATTGAGTGGCTGCTGCCAACACACTGTCATTGACACTGACCTACACACTGACTCAACTCCAGCCACTTTAATAATGGGAATTGATGGGAAATGATGTAAATATATCACTAGCCACATTAAACAATGCTACCTTATATAATGTTACTTACCCTACATTATTCATCTCATATGCATACGTATATACTGTACTCTATATCATCGACTGCATCCTTATGTAATACATGTATCACTAGCCACTTTAACTATGCCACTTTGTTTTCTTTGTCTACATACTCATCTCATATGTATATACTGTACTCGATACCATCTACTGTATGCTGCCCTGTACCATCACTCATTCATATATCCTTATGTACATATTCTTTATCCCCTTACACTGTGTATAAGACAATAGTTTTGGAATTGTTAGTTAGATTACTTGTTGGTTATCACTGCATTGTCGGAACTAGAAGCACAAGCATTTCGCTACACTCGCATTAACATCTGCTAACCATGTGTATGTGACAAATAAAATTTGATTTGATTTGATCCATGTAAAAAATCTGTCTGATTAAGATGAATAACAGACGACAACACTTTTTAAACTCTATGCACCAAGCATTTTGCTAGGATTGTTGCATCACAACACTGAAGTGTAACAGGCCTCCAATGTTTTGAATGGTCTGGATCTTTATATATATATCACTTGGGTCCTGTGTCAGTAATAATGATATCAGACCTTCTTGTTGTGAGTCCAATAATCTACCATTTATATTGGAGTGGTTAAAACATGCTAATAATGGTCCTCTGAGTATATAAAAAAAATGGTGTACTTCTACTGGTATGCCATTCAGCCATGGAGTTCTCCCAGCCTTAAAGGCTTTAATTGTATTATGAAGTTCCTCCTCTGTAATTTGGCATGAGGCTTTCTGTACAGATCTTAATTTGTCATTATTATTATTAGGGAAAAGAATCCTTACAATTAGCTTCGGTTAGTGAGGATGGAGGAGACTGAAACGAAAACATTCTTAAAGTACTTTACTTCCCCTTTCAAAATATAATCCGGTGAATAATGTGTGACTCCATCATTTGTAACAAGTTTCAATAAAAATAATTGGTAGCATTTTTATAAGTTATTCCATTGGATCTTTCTTGAATAAGTTCCTAAATTTATTTTTGTTTTTCCTCTAACATATCCTGTGCCTCTATGGTACAGTTTTTATTGCTATCTAACTGTACTGTTAGTCCTTCAACTTCCTTTGTTAATATAGACTATTTTGATCTAAATTGCTTTTGTTTTATAGATTAATTGCATGGCCTCTAAAGGCACATTTAAGTGTTCCATACAATAAGGGGATCTGCTATGTTATTTCTGAAAAAGTCAGTTGTAAATTATTCTGTCATCTAGTAGGCTTTGATTACATTTCCAATATCCTCGCCCACGTGGAAATTCTGTAATAGTAATATTTATGCCAATTATGTGATGATCCGACCGCATTCTGTCCCTGATCAACACTTTTTAAAACTTTTGGTACCAGAGAGAATGGCTTAAGAAAGTAGTCAAGACGACTAGCTTGATTAAGCCTCCATGTATATCTCACTAGGTCAGGGTATTTAAACCTCCATATATCCACTTATTCCAATATATCCATGACATTCATGATTTCCTTAAAAGCCTGAGGGTGATAGTTTATAGTGCAATATCCTTTCCGTTCCATAGAGGTATTTAAGACCGTATTAAAATCTCCCACCGTAACAATAGTCTAATGTTGTCACGACTTCTGGCGAAGTCGGCTCCTCTCCTTGTTCGGGCGGCGTTCGGCGATCGAGGTCACCGGCTTTCTAGCCACCGCCACTCCATTTGTTATATTCCATTTGTTTTGTCTTGTTCCATACACACCTGGTTTCCTTATCACACTGAATGTTTTTAGTCCTCTGTTCCCCTTCATGTCTTTGTGTGAAATTATTTTGATGTCATGTGGGTATTGTTACGTGCCAGACTTTTGTTTATGTTCCATGTTTTGGGCACGTTTTATGGACTTATGTGCTTTCGTTTGGACCGGAATAAAAAGTGTGCCTGATAACTACCCTCTGCTCTCCTGCACCTGACTTCGCCTCCAGTACACATCCCTAATAAATGTTGCTTGTAGAGTTGATCAATTCTTAGATATATTTTCAAAGAAACTTGGATCGTCATTATTTGGACACATAGGTTAGTAAGCCATATCTGTTTATTGTTCAATAACATATTTAAAATAATCCATCTACCTTGACGATCTGTTTGGATAATTTGCACATTTGGATCAAAATTACTGTTAATTAATACCATCACCACTTTTGAATTTCTTTGCCCACGGGAGAAATATATTTCACCCACAATCTAAAATTGTTGAATGAGTTTCCTGTAAACAATATACACCCAATTCCTTCTCTTTTAGCCAGGTAAATACTCATATTTTCTTATTATCTTCTAAGCCTTTACAATTGTAACTGGCTATACTTATTTCACCACTTACCATAATGAGACACAACTTTCAATTCTATTTATCAAAATATATGTTTGTAAACAAAAAGTAACATGATGATTGAGTGCCTATATAGCTGTACCATGATATTTGCATTGCTACTAAGTAAACCTCCAATTGGCCCCCACTATTTCACCCGCTAAAAGCACTCCTCATCCCGAGTTGGGTTGGCATCCCAATGCCCGGCAGACCACCCCCGACCCCCCGTATCCCATAGCCCTGAAGAGACTGGGCTCCCTTCTTGGAAAAGAGCACACAGTGCCATTTATAGAACATAAGTAGATCAACCTCCAAATGCATTTCCATCGCCCTCACCTCGATTTTTATTATATATAGCCATATATATATATTTTTTAATCCTGTTTCGTATTTTCCATAATTAGCTTTTATTATCTATAATATTGTAGGCAATTTATGCAAAGGATTTACCTCTCACCAGTCTTGCCAATACCACATTTACATTATTGCAAGCAATTATTATATATTATTATATTAGTGAATCATCCTATATTGTCCCTGTCACGGCCGTTGCTGGAAGAAGACCAAGTTGCAACGTGGTGAGGGTACATTTTCCTACTTACTTGAATGTCGCCAGCAAAAACAATAAACAATACAAAACCGACCATGAAGCTTACAGGGCTAAGTGCCACAAACAAAGTTAACTACCCACAAAGACAGGTGGGAAAAAGGGCTGCCTAAGTATGGTTCCCAATCAGAGACAACGATAGACAGCTGTCCCTGATTGAGAACCATACCCGGCCAAAACAAAGAAATACAAAACTTGGAAAGTAGAACATAGAATGCCCACCCCACAACACACCCTGACCTAACCAAATAGAGAAATAAAACAGCTCTCTAAGGTCAGGGCATGACACCCTAACATATTTTACTCCATCGCAACAGTTGTGGGATACACACATACACCCACACACTCATACACACTCAACCCCTTTCCCCCACACAACCATAGGCTCACATTCTCAACAGTTGCACCATCCCAGAGCCCAACTCAAGAAAGGTCTTGATTTACGAATGCATATACAATTGCAGCTGTATGAGAAGGCCTGCAAAAATTGGGAGATTTTATTAACCATTGTCACGTCCTAGATGATGGAGGTCAAATGTACCCCTTTCCCCTGAAACACAGTCCCCTGTATTGACCATATTCCTAAGCATCTCTATGCAGTCAGACTTTTGATTTTATGCCACCAGGGCCACGATAATATACCCCCTCTCTGAATGTCCAAGTGTGACCCCCTACCCATGGGTTACTGCAGCTAGTTTTGCCAGCACTGCCACTGCCTGTGTGGGGGCACCCCACCAGAATCCCCACCGGCTAGATTCTCATTAGCAGCTTTCAGAATTTCTTTGTATATTATGCTCTCCCTTTAGGGGGCTTTGGCCTTGCAGGACCAACCCTGCCAAGAAGGATCAGAATCTTAAGGGGGCAGTGCTGCTCTAGGTCTCTGCTTAATTTTATTGCCAAAGAGTGATTAATCCATGAAACCATGCGAGACAATTACCAAAAATATGGCTTAGTCTTTTTTGCTTACTTACCCCTCAGACAGACAGCATTAGCTGCTATTCAAACAATGGGAGTAGAACAATGGGAGTGGTAGGGCTTATGGCAGGATGTTTCAAAAAGCATACCCAAATCCTCAAAGTCACTTCCAATCAAATGTTATAGCAACCCAAATACCATAACAAGTTGCATATAGAATATTGGAGGA
This sequence comes from Oncorhynchus keta, assembly GCF_023373465.1. Taxonomy (NCBI): domain Eukaryota; kingdom Metazoa; phylum Chordata; class Actinopteri; order Salmoniformes; family Salmonidae; genus Oncorhynchus; species Oncorhynchus keta. The sequence continues at coordinate 32,443,865 of NC_068455.1, read as the reverse complement.
TATTATAGGAATTCTGGGTAAATTTTCAGTAGAATAAATATTTTACAGAGAATACACACCACTATTTTAATTGTACCTTTATTTTACTAGGCAAGTCAGTTAAGAACAAATTCTTCAATGACGGCCTAGGAACAGTGGGTTAACTGCCTGTTCAGGGGCAGAACGACAGATTTGTACCTTGTCAGCTCAGGGATTTGAACTTGCAACCTTTCGGTTACCAGTCCAACGCTCTAACCACTAGGCTACCCTGCCGCCCCTATGTGTGCATTTAGAGGATAGATGGTTTCTGTATGAAGTATTCATCCAACTGACAGACTTTTTATGAGCTTTTTTGAAAACAACGAAGGTAGTTTAGATTGTGTACACGGTCATACCTAGTTGTAACCAGATGTAATCATAGGTGCTCCATCTCTGCAGGTGATCTGTCTATTTGGTCATTAACACTGATACAGGTCCTCCTCCACCTTCTGATGATATTTATTACTTAATATTAAGTCTCTAGAGATACCTGGATTCAAGTTAAGATCATATCTAGCAATTTACTATAGGCGGAGCCCCAAAAGCCCATATTGATACAGAAACACCAAACAATGATTTAGATTTATTAAGAACAAATTGATTGACAAATTCATGAAATTTTAGAACATGGAATAAATTACCTTTGGACTATGATAAATAAAAATATGCCTCTGGGGTAAAAATGATCCCAGTCGGTAGAAGGAGGTTTAAAATATTCCGGTTTGTTGGTAACCTATAACTGAAATAACTGCCTCCTGAATCAGGACATGTGCCTTGTTGATCTATGTGAATGTATGACATCGTCTTCATCCCAAACATTTCAGGATCCTCCAGATCCATGATTACATATTTTCTCTCACCTCACCAGACACTGTTTCACCACGCTATGACATCTCCAAACTTCAGCCATCCCTGAGGTGGTGTCTCGCCATGACATCACCCATCTTTAAGCACACAGGGGGGTGTTTCACAACCCTCCTCTCCATCGCCTCTGGTAAACCAACCCGGGGATCCGTGGCTGGTGGACAAAGACACGGACTGGGCTAAGTGGGTCAAGGGGAAAGGGGAGTAGAGCATTGGGGGCGAGTGGTGACACTGGAGCATGGTGAGGGAAGAGAAGAGGGCAGTGGGGGGCCATTGGTCAGTTAATCCCCTCTCAGGTGCAGGCCACTGGGGCCACACAGAGGTGTGAAGAGCCTGGGATAGGGCCAGGATTAGAGTTCTGACCAGCTTTACTATAGAGGTGTGAAGTATAGGAGAAGAGTCACAGATAAGTGAGAGAAACAGTGGAACAAAGCAGAGGATTGTGGAAGTGAAGGTGAGGACAGGTCACTACTGGGAGACCTGCTGAGAGAGGCATGCTGCGAGGGTATTATAGGAAAAAATACAATTAAAGAGTTTAAAGAGAATGTACTGATAGGTATTTAAGATAAAGTGCCTCTTCTTCCCATAATCTTTCATCATTATGCTAAATATCTTGGATGCAGACAAGTATTTTGGTGTCATGACAGATTTGAAAAACAAAATGACCTCAGCCATGCACGGCTTTCTTGGGGTGATGTATTCACCCTCAAATTGACATACTCTCATATCCTCAAAAGAAATGAATAATTTCTCCATATTCAGCACCCATTTCTTGTCTGTTGTGTAGCCCCTGGGTGAGTCAGTGGTTTAAATGAGGAGAGGCGCTGCATAATGACCTCACTGCGGGTGACACCCACAGATCCGATTACATTATGAACTGAGGATTTCATCATGCATCTGTCTCACAGGTGTTACACCAAAAGTGTTATTCAAGTAAATATTTGTGGGCTATTCAATTTCAACAACTCCATAGATATGCTACTACTTGTAGCTTACTTTGTGGTTCATTGTTGAATTACGTAAACGGCTCATATGGATAATTCCTTATAAACATTCATCTGTTGATGATGATCACTGTCAGTGGTGAATGTCACCAGTTTGTGGCAGGGGACAATGTAACATCATCCGACAGGGTGAGGTATTGGGTTAGGGCACTGTCTGTCTGCTCTGTCTGACTGGCTGCCAATGGGTTGATTTATTTTCTGTCTGACTGGTGCTTGCCTGGGCATCCCTGGCCCGTGTGATGTACAAATCCTCCCAAAATTTAATTGTGGGGATTTTTACACGGTGAGGATTTTGAAATCACATCTGGCACAGTCTCAAGGGACAAGTGATGCTAGGAGTCCTACGGCATGTAGTGTGCAGCTCAGATCCTCTCAAGGGTTTGGACAGGGTCAGGCGTGATAGGTGTGACTGAGTAGGTTACTTAACATGGGAGATGACACACGCAGTAGATATTTGGTGCAGCTTTATTGTGAGATATTCGTCACAAACGGAGGGACACATTGAAAGGCAGGCATTTACATAATGATGACAAACTAGTAAACACTGGCAAAATAAATGAATTGTTTATACTTTACTTACTAAATTAAAAGTACATGCATTACGCATTATGTATGTCAAAACTCATAATGTAGATTAAACTTGAAATAAAACACATAGATGGTTGATGGGTCAGTTCCTAAGGGTTTTAATTGGGGTTCATGATTAAATCTGGTTTTATGGCATTCCTTCCTACCGTTGGATTCAGTTTTTAATAGTCACATGTACTGGGTTGCAGGTGTGATTGCAGGATACTGTGAAAATCTTTGGCCTTGAGCCAATATGCAGGACTAAGTTAAATAAAATAATGAAAATGGTAATAAAAAACAACAATAGAAATTGAAATAGCACTATATACATAATAACAACTGCGGCAGTAATGAAGAAATACATGTCCAGGTAATTTAAGTCATCCCCCTCTTCAAAGGGGGTGACACTCTAGACCCAAACTGATACAGACCTATATCCATCCTGCCCTGTCTTTCTAAAGTCTTCGAAAGCCAAGTCAATAAAACAGATAATTTCAAATCCCACCGTACCTTCTCCGCTGTGCAATCCGGTTTCCGAGCTTGTCACGGGTGCACCTCAGCCACGCTCAAGGTACTAAACGATATCATAACCATCTTCGATAAAAGACAGTACTGTGCAGCCGTCTTCATCAACCTGGCCAAGGCTTTCGACTCTGTTAATCACCGTATTCTTATCGGCAAATTCAACAGCCTTGGTTTCTCAAATGACTGCCTCGCCTGGTTCACCAGCTAGTTTTCAGACAGAGTTCAGTGTGTCAAATCGGATGGCCTGTTGTCCGGACCTCTGGCAGTCTCTATGGGGGTGCCACAGGGTTCAATTCTCGGGCCGACTCTTTTCTCTGTATATATCAACGATGTCGTTCTTGCTGAGGGTGATTCCCTGATCCACCTCTATGCAGACGATACCATTATGTATACATCTGGCCCCTCTTTGGACACTGTGTTAACAAACCTCCAAACGAGCTTCAATACCATACAACACTCCTTCCGTGGCCTCCAACTGCTCTTAAACGCTAGTAAAACAAAATGCATGCTTTTCAACCGTCCGCTGCCCGCACTACTCTGGACGGTTCCGACTTAGAATATGTGGACAACTACAAATACCTAGGTGTCTGGCTAGATTGTAAACTCTCCTTCCAGACTCATATTAAACATCTCCAATCCATAATTACATCTAGAATCAGCCTCCTTCACTCACGCCGCCAAACATACCCTAGTAAAACTGACTATCCTACTAATCCTCGACTTCGGCAATGTCATCTACAAAATAGCCTCCAACACTCTACTCTGCAAACTGAATGCAGTCTATCACAGTGCCACCCGTTTTGTCACCAAAGCCCCATACACCACCCACCACTGCAATCTGTATGCTCTTGTCGGCTGGTCCTCGCTACATATTCGTTACCAGGCCCATTTGCTCCAGGTCATCTATAAGTCTTTGCTAGGTAAAGCTCTGCCTTATCTCAGCTCACTGACAGTGTGCACCCAATGGGGATTTCAGCTGCACGTATCACCCTGTGAAGAGCTTTGCGGTCCGTGGTGGTGGAGTTGCCATACTTGGCTGTGATAGAGCCCGACATAGGTCACTGTATACAGTGCTCAGCCAACCTTGGTGGTGAATTACCATAACCAAATCCTCACAGCTTGAGTTCAGAGGGGTTCTTTTGTCCAAGGTGATGTCATCATCCCTGCCCCTGCCTCATCTGCAGGTGGCCTGGGGCTCCCATTGAATCCCACTGTCTGCACATTAGCCGTTGAAAGGACCCATTGACTTATTAGCCTGAAGCAGGGAGATCCCCTACAGAGCCCCAGGCTTTTACATCCTGCTTTACATACCACTCAGTTAGAGCTATTAGAGGGTCCCTTTTGTTATATAAACTCCTATTAGCATACCCTGGTAGGTTCACCACGCTTTGATTAGTGAAGTAATACTAGAGCGCTATGGGACTCAATTAACATATTTGACAGTGATTTCTGAATACAATTGAGTGAGAATTATATAGGTTACTGGGTTCTACAACACTGGTTTTTGTCTTTATGTATGGGGACACATATCAGAGTCTTTAAATGCTATAGGCTACATGAATATGGTTAAGCTCCTTGGAAGGATGGGGATTAATTTTCTAATGGAAAGGTCACAGCGATAATGTTAGGATCCTCACAGAACGCAAGGAAACAAACAATGGTTTTTGATTGTAATTTATCTGACCAGTTGGATGAAAACAAAGAAACGTGACTTTCTGCTGAGCCTGTCCACAAAGAGCTCAGGTCAAGCTGAGATGGTGGTGGTGGTGGTGGTGGTGGGAGTAGAGACAGAGGAGCCCTTCAGAACATATTCGCCTGGTTTGAGAAATCAATAAAGCTGCTTTCATGTGAACTTCTCAGCGAAGAGTGACCCAGAAACGGTGCCTGGCTCATTAGAAGCAGATCTGCTATGCCTGTGTTCCTGTGTTCCCTGTTACAGTTACAGTGGAGAGCTATTGCCTATGGGCAAAGTGAAACAGCAAAGTGAGAGTATAGGAGTGATGTTATTATTGTGAAGGAAATTGGCATGGTAAAGATAAGTTAGGCTGCCACATGGCCTCCCATCATCAATGATTTATGTTAATCCATATGTTGGAGAGGTTTTACACATCAATATTTAACATTCCAGCAGCAGAGATGCATATGATGTGGACTACATACCTTCTCTGACTGACACCCATGCTCTTGAGAGGCAAGTGCACTCCCAGCCACTCTTTTCTGCTTGATTATCACATAAATTGATATCAATAAATGACATTTTCTGAGAAGATAAATTCAAAACACATACATTTCAAAACTGAGCAGCACGACAGGAATCAAAACAAAACAGAGCAGAACAATGCAATCCAAACATCAAAGGAAAAACAGGTTATTTATGGGGAAACTATTGATCCAGTGGTGCAGAGAGATAATTCAGGTACACAGTTGGGGATCCATACATCCACAATTGTATGTGACAGATGTGGGGAGTATCCAGGGGTGAGGTTCACAGGATCAACCGAAAAGGCTGCCATGAATGTATGCTGTATGAAGGTTGTATGAAGGTTATGCATATGGCCTTTCCACAGAATTGGCCTAACATCATTCAAGGGTAACATATCCTGTAGTGCTTACTACAGCTGCTGCATAGAGCTTTCACTGGATCATTAGTTATGGCTGTAAATTGTGTCCAAAAGCTCAAATCAGCAACTGTGTCTACAGGAGATGAATAGCGTTGGTTCAATGTTCTCAACTAAATGTTGTCCTACTTTCTCTGAGAGGAGTGCCCCTTCCCCTCTATCAATAATAGACATGTACTACTGATCCAACTCATCAGGCAGCAGTATCATGCTTTGATGTCTTTAAAAAATGTTTACAACCTAGCGGTACTATTGATCGTAGAGCAGATAGAACTGTCATCAAAGGGATTCCTCTTGGGGCAGTCGACACCCGATCACCTTATACACCAGGAATGTGGTGAAGCACTGGTCAAATATTCTCTTTCTATCATATTTATCCATCTATCTCTTCTCTATTTCGTCCCTCCTGTTTTCCAATGCTGCTGTTATGGGTAAAAAGTCCACAAGGATAAACAAAGAACCCACAGGCATGGAAATGACATCGTCTTACCTCCAGCCCAGCTAACCCATAACGTCCTGAGAACCATATATTTAATTTGAGCGTGGTTGTCCTATGGCTATTTTGCATACAACCTTCCCACAACTTTCTGGGAATGGTGCAGGATAGTTGCTTTGCTTTGGAACATTCTCAGCACATTTAATTTTGGTAATGTTCTAGGAACGTTCTCCACTGGTGTGACATTGGGAATATTCTCAAATAAGAAACAATGTTATTTTGTGGAAATTTCAGTATTTCAGCATACCCTTTCCGACAGGTTTCCTCATGGTTCTACTTAAGGTCACGTTCTCTCATTGTTCCGAGAACGTTAAGAAACAACGTTCTTCCGTGGGAATTTCAGTTCTTCAACATAAAGTTTCCTGCAGTTTTCCTCATGGTTTTATTTCACCTCTCTGGGACGCTACCGTCCCACCTCGACAACAGCCAGTGAAATTGCAGGGCGCCAAATAAAAAAAACAGAAATCCCATAATTTAAATTCCTCAAACATACAAGTATTTTACACCATTTTAAAGATAAACCTCTTGGAAATCCAGCCACAGTATCCGGTTTCAAATAGGCTTTACGGTGAAAGCATACCAAACTATTACGTTAGGTCAGCACCAAGTCACAGAAAACCATACAGCCATTTTCCAGCCAAGGAGAGGGCTCACAAAGTCAGAAATAGCGATTAAATTAATCACTAACCTTTGATGATCTTCATCTGGTGGCACTCCCAGGTCTCCATGTTAGATAACAAATGTTCATTTTGTTCAATAAAGTTCATCTTTAGGTCCAAATACCTCTGTTTTGTTGGTGCGTTTAGTTCAGAAATCCAAAGGCACAATGAGCACTCTCAAAACCAAGACGAAAAGTCACAAAAGTACAATACAAGACAGTAGAAACATGTCTAACGATGTTTAAAATCAATCCTCAGGTTGTTTTTGACATACATAATCAATAATATTTCAACCGGACAAAAGCTTCGTCAATGGAAAAGGTAAACAAGAAATGCGCGCTCCCGATTTAAAGCGGTGTATCTCCCTAATTTTTCAGAGTAAAAGCCTGAAACAATGCCTAAAGACTGGTCACATGTTGAAGAAGCCATAGAGATCGTGAACCGGGTCCTATGTCTTTGTATGGTGGATAGGCTTTCAATGGAAAAACAGCCTTTCAAAATAATAGTACTTCCTGGTTGGATTTTCATCGGGTTTTCACCTGCCATATCAGTTCTGTTATACTCACAGACATTATTTCAACAGTTTTGGAAACTAGAGTGTTTTCTATCCAAATCTACTAATTATATGCGTATCCTACCTTATGGACCTGAGTAGCAAGCAGTTAACTTTGGGCACGCTTTTCATTCAAAATTCCAAATGCTACCCTAGTGAAGTTAAAGTCATCCTCTCAAATTGAGAACTTTAAGAGAACGTTCCATAAAAACCATAAGAAACTTTAGGTAACGTTCAGAGAACACACGCTATCGTCTATCTTATTAAGTGTGTTCAGGTGTGTTGCAGCACCCACTAATCTTAATGAGTGCTTGTTTCCTTAAAATGGGGTCTGTTTGAATAGACTAAAATGAACAGCTTTGTATGTGTTGAAAAAAGATGGCATGCTAGCTTCATCCTGTTGGCGTAGTGGACTAATTCCATGGAAAGTACAGAAGATCACAGGTTTGACTCTCACTGATGCTGTGCCACAATAAACAAAAATCCACGTGTTAGCATGATTAATTTGTCCCATCTGTGCTTGGAAGTTCAAAACAGTTAACCTAAGCCAGCAGTGTTATCTGCTCTAAAATATACTTGCTTGTTTTGTCACATAAACTCAAATTAGGCGGAGCAATTTCTGCATGAACCTTTAAGGGGATTCAACCAAAATAAGTCATTACTGGTGGAGTGTTTCCTAAAGTAAACATGGCATTTTCCCCTTTATCTGTCACATGATGACATGTCCTAACTGCACATGGCACTGGAGGATAACCTCATTCAAATGCTCATTATAGTACACTGATAGGAGCAGCAGGTAGCCTAGTGATTAGAGCATTGGGCCAGTAAATGAAAGGTTGCTAGGTCAAATACCTGAGCCGACAAGGTAAAAATCTCTAAATCTGAGCAAGGCAGTTAACCCACTGTTCCCTGTGTGCTGTCAATTAAGGCAGCCCCTGGTACCTCTCTGATTCGGTGGGGTTGGGTTAAATGCAGAAGACACAGGTGAAGGCATACCCTTTCCTCTGAGGAATTCATGTTGTTTTTTTCAGTAAAAAACAACAAAACAAAATATAAACATTAGGGAGGAGGAGGCAGGAAAAATATATGTTTCTCTCATCTGGTAGACTCAGCGGTATGACCTAGATGCCAAAAAGATACTAAAAAGTAATCAACAACTATGAGTGTTGATGCACAAGCTTCTCCACTGTTTTGGTCTTGTGGCTCCCACGCTGTATGAGCGTGAAGTGAACCTGTGCACATATGCAGATACTGTGAATGACTGTGTGAGAGCAAAGTCTTGTATCTTGTTCATTTCAATATCTCCGGTGCTGCTCGTGGCTGAGTCTACCTTTAAGTATGGCCTCGAGCCATGTGCCAAATAATTATGGACATTCATACAGTATTAGTGTAGTAATGTACTTAGAACAGTAATTAATTTATTATCTTGGAATTAGGCACTGTACATACAATGGGGCAGCAGGGTAGCCTAGTGGTTAGGGTGTTGGAGTAGTAACAAAAGGTTGCAAGATCAAATCCCTGAGCTGACAAGGTAAAAAATATTCAATGATTCCCCCAGGTTAATGTATAGCCTACAGTTGAATTCAGAAGTTTACGTACACTTTAGCCAAATACATTTAAACTCAGTTTTTTCCTGACATTTAATCATAGTAAAAATGCCCTGTCTTAGGTCAGTTAGGATTACCACTTTATTTTAAGAATGTAAAATGTCAGAATAATAGTAGAGAGAATGATTTAGTTCAGCTTTTATTTCTTTCATCACATTCCCAGTGGGTCAGAAGTTTACATACACTCAATTAGTATTCGGTAGCATTGCCATTAGATTGTTTAACTTAGGTCATACGTTTTGGGTAACCTTCCACAAGCTTCCCACAATAACTTGGGTGAATTTTGTTCCATTCCTCCTGACAGAGCTGGTGTAACTGAGTCAGGTTTGTAGGCCTCCTTGCTCGCACACGCTTTTTAGTTCTGCCAACAAATTTTCTATAGGATTGAGGTCAGAGCTTTGTGATGGCCACTACATTACCTTGACTTTGTTGTCTTTAAGACATTTTTACACAAATTTGGAAGTTTGCTTGGGGTCATTGTCCATTTGGAAGATCCATATGCGACCAAGCTTTAACTTCCTGACTGATGTCTTGAGGTGTTGCTTCAATATATCCACATAATTTTCCTACCTCATGATGCCATCTATTTTGTGAAGTGCACCAGTCCCTCCTGCAGCAAAGCACCCCCACAACATAATGCTTCCACCCCCATGCTTCACGGCTGGGATGATGTTCTTTGGCTTGCAAGCATCCCCCTTTTTCCTCCTAACATAAAGATGGTCATTATGGCCAAACAGTTCTATTTCTGTTTCTTCAGACCAGAGGACATTTCTTCAAAAAGTACGATCTTTGTCCCCATGTGCAGTTGCAAACTGTAGTATGGCTTTCTTTTTGGCAGTTTTGGAGCAGTGGCTTCTTCCTTGCTGAGCGGCCTTTCAGGTTTTGTCGATTTAGGACTCGTTTTACTGTGGATATAGATACTTTTGTAACTGTTTCCTCCAGCATCTTCACAAGGTCCGTTGCTGTAGTTCTGGGATTGATTTGCACTTTTCAGACCAATTACATTCATCGGCGGCAGGGTAGCCTAGTGGTTAGAGTGTTGGCCTAGTAACCAAAAGGTTGCAAGTTCAAACCCCCCAGCTGACAAGGTACAAATCTGTTGTTCTACCCCTGAACAGGCAGTTAACCCACTGTTCCTAGGCCATCATTGAAAATAAGAATTTCTTCTTAACTGACTTGCCTAGTTAAATAAAGGTAAAAATAAAATCACTAGGAGACAGAATGCTTCTCCTTCCTGAGTGGTATGACGGCTGTGTGGTCCCATGTTGTTTTTGCTTGCGTACTATTGTTTGTACAGATGAACGTGGTACCCTCAGGCATTTGGAAATTGCTCCCAAGGATGAACCAGACTTGCGGAGGTCTACAATTTATTTCTGAGGTCTTGGCTGATTTCTTTAGATTTTGCCATGATGTCAAGCAAAGAGGCACTGAGTTTGAAGGTAGGCCTTGAAATACATCCACAGGTACACCTCCATTTGATTCAAAATAAACAATTGTTTGAAAAATTACATGTGTCATGCACTGACTATCCAAAACTATAGTTTGTTAACAAGAAATTTGTGTAGTGGTTGAAAAATGAGTTTTAAGAAAAATTAGTTATAATGACTCCAACCTAAGTGTACTTTCTTTAATCCATATTGGGGTGGCAGGTAGCCTAGTGTTTAAAGCTTTGGACTAATAACCAAAAGGTTGCAAAATCGAATCCCTGAGCTGACAAGCTAAAAATCTGTCCTTCTGCCCCTGAACAAGACAGTGTTCCTAAGCCCTCATTGAAAATAAGAATTTGTTCTTAACTGACTTGCCTAGTTAAATAAAGGTATAAAATACATGCCATATGCTGTCTCGTACTGCATATATTAGGACATTCATGCTATGAATATTCTGTAAGTAGTTGTCAATTTGATGACAGAATTGTCATTTCAATTAATCTAAGTAGCTTTGTGAAAATAAACAGTCCATTTTCCTGGGACAACACTTAAAGCAATTAACATTACTGTAAGAGCCATGCATTTTTACATTATCAATATCACATAAGTGCAGACTTGGGGCCATGTGCTGAGAGCCTCGCTGACCGAGTGGATTTCTCATGTGTTTCTGTTGTTGATGTCCAGTCCAGACTGACTGACTGTTTTCCGTCTATTAGTGAATCTGACTTCATCTCTGCCCACGAGGGGTTCACGTAACCTAGGCTGGAGGTCATTACAGCCATGTGACCCCTCCCTCCTGTCTATCGTGCTAACAGTCTGCCGGGCAAGCTTCTAGACCCAGCCCAGACAGCGGAAGGAGTGACCCCAACCCCGTAACCACACACACACACACACACACACACACACACACACACACACACACACACACACACACACACACACACACACACACACACACACACACACACACACACACACACACACACACACACACACACACACACACACACACACACACACGGCAGACCCAGTGTATGAGGCCAATGCTCCCAGAGAACTGTACTGTATATCTTTTGGCAGTCCAGGGACCTGGGGGTGGTGGGGAGCTCTTCTTAGCATGGGTGTACATTTCTTATGGAATATACCTTAAGAAGCATTCATAGACTGATATATGATGTTGTCCAGCAGTTAGTATTTCAGTTGACTGTGTATCAGATCAGGATAGATTTTCTATCACTGGTCCGTCTCTTGAATTAATAATTTAGCGGTTTACCTTGTGACACCTCAAGCATATTCCATTACAGTATCTCACCATGTTTTCATCACCAGTTCCATTTGATTTTGGCCATGATAATATGACCATTATTTGAAACTGATAGATATGACTAATGAAGAGGCTAAGATCACATTGTAAGGTATTTATATAATTATGTGTATGTGCTTGTGTGTCTTGGTGGACTTTCTCTCTTGGTGTGGCTGTTGTCTGTTTGTGGCAATGAGGAGAAATGGGAGCTGGCTGTGTCTGAGGTCACTCTCTGATTGCCTGTCCCTACTCAGGATCAAATGACTCTTAACTGTGTTGTTTACACTCATACTGCTATGTTTGGGCTGAGACCAATTACAGGTGTAGGATCTTAATTTGACCAGTTTCTCACAGCAGGAAAATAATCCTGCAGCAACAGGAAATGTGAATTATTGTGTGGATTATAAGGGGTTCCTTATTATAAGGGGTAATAAGGGATTCCTCTCGGGGGAATCGAAAGGCCCTAATCAATGGATTTTGCATAACTGGGAATAAAGACATGCATCTGTTGGTCACAGATACCTTAAAAACAAGTAGGGCGTTGATCAGAAAACCAGTCAGTATCTGGTGTGACCACCATTTGCCTCATGTAGCACGACACATCTCCTTCGCATAGAGTTGATGTTACGGTTTTCTTCCGTCAAAGGAGAGTCGGACCAAAATGCAGCGTGGTAATTTTGATACATGTTTAATAATGACGAAACACGAACAATACAAAAACAACAAACGGAATGTGAAAACCTATACAGCCTATCTGGTGACAACTAACACAGAGACAGGAACAATCACCCACGAAATACTCAAAGAATATGGCTGCCTAAATATGGTTCCCAATCAGAGACAACGAAAATCACCTGACTCTGATTGAGAACCGCCTCAGGCAGCCATAGACTATACTAGACACCCCCAAGACGAAACACACCACAAAAACCCATGTCACACCCTAGCCTGACCAAATAAATGAAGATAAACACAATATAGTTCGACCAGGGCGTGACAGTTGATCAGGTTGTTGATTGTGGTCTGTGGAATGTACTCCCCATAAACACATTTACCATCTCCTGGCTTCCACACATAGCCTACAAAAGTTGGGCTATATGTTTACATTTGTAATACATTGTAATGTATTACAAATGTAAATGCATGCGACTCTAATGACGATTTTTAAAAAGTCACTTCAAAGGCATGAACTCTGTTTAGCTTTTTGCACAGGCTGTACACACTTTGCCAGTCTCTCATTCACAATTTGAGAAGTACTTGAAAATGCCTCAAATTTCCCCCCTTCCCCCTTTGTGTGGCCATAATGCGCCCCCAAAAAAATCTATGGCTTTTACAGCACTTCTCCCTGAGTGCTGCCTGCTCTGGCTCTCCATCATGTGATCTGGTCTTTCTCACAGGCTATAAGTGAAGACAGATACATCGGGGATGCAACTGCACACGTCCTTATCCAATTCCGAGGTGCATTTTGAAGATATTGGAAGAACTGTCCACATTTACTTTTCGTCAACCAACAAGATGAGTAGTAGGTCTAACGAACAGCAAAAGTACTATCCTATGTCAATCCACTATCTCCCATAGTACAAAGGTTGTGGAGGTATATTATATTCTATGCGAGAAATAAATATTCCAAACATTGTCTAGGACAGTTGTGGGATGTGATAAATCCCAAATTAATACAACCACTAGCATCAAAAACACTTTTTTACACAATATTTATAAACTAATACGCTATTTCTTCACATTATAAGCATACATTATAAGCACAGCAATGCGCATAAGCACGAATGTTCCATTATCAAAAGTGACCGCAAAGCAATTATGCATGTAATGCTTTTATTATCAAGGTGCATTTTTATGGTGAAAATTATCTTCCCCAAACTTGAAACTCACACGCTGCTTATGCAGTATGTCAGTTAGGCTCTAAACTCCTTGTAAAGCGGATTCATGTGTTTAATTTTAAGAAGTTATTTGGTCACTTTAGTTGTGATACTAACCTTATAAAACTTATAGGCTATGGGCTAGGCTACATGAGGTGTGCGACTATGATTAGAAAAAGTCACACAAAAAAGGCATTGTTTCTTGCCTTAAGCTGGGCATCATGCACAAGTGATAATATATAATTCACAAGTGATAGGCTAATATTGTCACCCATCAAACTATTTTTGATTTAATCTTGTCTTTACTTATACTAAATAATATATGTGTGAAAGTCGTTTTGATTTCTCAAAACAGGGGCAGGGGAAAAAATACATCTCTGCACTTAAATAGCGAATGGAGGACGCTTTTCATGTGGTTCATTTTAATGCCAGCCAGGTAGGCTATACTCCTGTTTTAAAGATAAGCAATGTGCTTAGTATTTACTTAATATTAGGAAAGTTGATATATAAATATAGTAAGCCTAGAAAGCTGATGGGATCCTCATTCTTTTAATAGAGGCCATCACTCTGTTTTCTCACGCAATTGCATAGCCTATAGACATGTTGCACAACCTGAGCTCATGGGCTCTCGTGTTTGATTCGATTTTCGATTGCATTTGCATTGATGTCAGAGTGATTAGAGGGACAACAGAGTGCTTGAGTACCAGGCAGTTAGCAAGTTTGGTAGGCAACTAATGACAGCAGCATCAGTCTAAACAGTCAAGTGAAATTTGACTGCTTTTATGACTCGTGGCGGTAATATGGTTATCGCAACAGCCCTGGTCCTGGGCTGACATGGTTATATGTGGCCTGCAGTTGTGAGGCTGGATGGACGTACTGCCAAAAAAATAAATAAAAAAATAGGTTGGAGGTGGCTTATGGTAGAGAAATGAACATTTAATTCTCTAGCAACAGCTGTTGTAGACATTCCTGCAGTCAGCATGCCAATTGCACACTCCCTCAAAACTTGAGACATCAGCGGTATTGTTTTGTGTGACAAAAGTGCACATTTTAGTGTCCTTTTATTGTCCCCAGCACAAGCTGCACCTGTGTAATAATAATGCTGTTTAATCAGCATCCTGTTTAATCAGCCACACCTCTCAAGTGGATGGATTATCTTGACAACAGAGAAATGCTCACTAACAGGGATATAAAAACATTTGTGCACAGAATTCGAGAGAAATAAGCTTTTTGTGCATTTGGAAAACTTCTGCGATCTCTTACTTCAGCTCATGGGACCAAAAATTTACAAATTTACATGTTGCGTTTATATTTTTCTTAAGTATACAAACTTTAGAGCCTTATTAAACCTTGAATACAGTAATGCATTTCATGCTATGCAGAACATTTCCTGCAACAACAGAGTGATCTAATTAAGATCCTACACCTGTATACTGAGCCTAAATATGACATAAAGCAGTAGACAATGACTATGCAATGACTATTTCATCAATTTGACCAGGACAACACTCCTTTACTGGAAAAACTGGTCTATATGCCCTCAGTAAAATTCTATATTGTACTTAGGGCATTACCTCAAACAATACGTAGTGCATTGTACATGTGTATCGTCTATGTGTTTTTCTATTAAACTATTTCCATTATCACACAGGAAATACTTAAAGGAGCTACACATCCATGACATCATTGTGGTGCATTACAGTGGCTGAGCATGCATACCATTTGTATGACTGAAAATATAGGACATTCTATGAATAGCTCAGAAAGCATGTTTAGATAATCCACTCTTATTCAATACATTATTTTCTCCTGAGGGAAACTCATAAACAGAGAAATCAGCCTATTGAGATCAGGCCTACTCGTTGAGTCACAGTTTGATGAAAGGAGATATTAGAGTTTCTTTTGTTTAGTAGCTCCGACATCTATCAGGAGTGGCTAAAGTTACTGCTGGCTGGAATCCTAGAGCTGGAATGACAAGCGGAGGATAATTATCCAGGCCGGTGTAAGTACAAATTGCTGGGACCAGGGCTTGAAAGGGCCTGCTGATGCATGTCACTGAGGTTCTGGCAGAGTACTGGAGCTCTCCAGCTGGTCCTCAGCTAACTCTCACTGATCCCCCCTGTATGTGTGCACACACCCTCACACACACTCACACACAAACACACAAGAGTGCAGACGTGCACACACACATTCTCTTATACACACCAACAGGACTTGTCCAATCATCCTATTGTTTTGTGATGGTTAAAGAAGTCACTGCTGATGCGGAAGATGACATGAGATTGAAATCCTTTGCATTGCCACATTTTTGCCAAACACTGTACTTATAAAATGGCCCATCAAACTCAAGGTGGTCTGACCAAAATCACAACTGATGTCCAATATTAGACTACTTACTCTGAGAGTGAATGACATTATGCTGACTCCAAGCTGATAACACACCAGCAACAAAACCTACCTCTCTCTGTTGTGTGGATAAAGGATTAACCTCCCATTGCTTATGTTCTCCAGCTCTTTGAACCAGAAACTCTGAGGCCAGGGGATAAAAGAGACAACTTGCTGAGAAATGTAAAAAAAAACTGTGAGGGCTCCTACACATCAAAGGCTTGAGTCACTTTTGGCTGCACTTTTTAGACTTCTGTCTAGTGGAGTAGAAGGGTGATTGTGTGTGTGTGTTACACTTGTGCACGTGTTATTGTCACGTGCACAAGTACAGTGATATGCCTTTCTTGCTTACTCTTTCCCAACAATGCAGTAATAAACATCAGTAGTACTATAAAAAAAATAATTAAAATGTAAAGTAGAACAAAAAGACACAAGAAATAGAAAAAAGAAGAACACAAAAAAGTAAGCAAGCTGTATTCAGGGTCAGTTCCAGGGTCAGTTCCAGGGTCAGTTCCAGGGTCAGTTCCAGGGTCCGTTCCAGGGTCAGTTCCAGGGTCAGTTCCAGGGTCAGTTCCAGGGTCAGTTCCAGGGCCAGTTCCAGGGTCAGTTCCAGGGTCAGTTCAGGGTCAGTTCCAGGGTCCAGGGTCCGTTCCAGGATCAGTTCCAGTTCCAGGGTCAGTTCCAGGGTTCCAGTTCCAGGGTCCGTTCAGGGTCAGTTCCAGGGTCAGTTCCAGGGTCCGTTCCAGGGTCAGTTCAGGGTCAGTTCAGGGTCAGTTCCAGGGTCAGTTCCAGGGTCCGTTCCAGGGTCAGTTCCAGGGTCAGTTCCAGGGTCAGTTCCAGGGTCAGTTCCAGGATCCGTTCCAGGGTCAGTTCCAGGGTCCGTTCCAGGGTCCGTTCCAGGGTCAGTTCCAGGGTCCGTTCCAGGGTCAGTTCCAGGGTCCGTTCCAGGGTCAGGGTCAGTTCCAGGGTCCGTTCCAGGGTCAGTGACAATATCACATTTACAATGTGCAGGGTTACTGGAGTCGTAGCATAAGATATGTATAGGGGTAAATGAAGTGTGTTTGTTTGTTTTGGAGTGTCAGTGTGAGTGTGGGTGAGTGTGTGTGAGTGTGTGTGAGTGTGTGTGAGTGAGTGTGTAGAGCAGTGGTTGACAATCAGTCGATCACCAAATATTTCTGTGGAAACGCCAATGAACGGTAAAGGCTTGCGCTCCTTTTTAAAGTTGTGTTGAGCTGTTGCGGGTAGGGGCACATTAATTCAAAGGTCCTACAGACCGGGTTCCCATGGGACAAACTCTGCCTGGCAAATCTGTGACTAAATCAAGTGCACCAATCAGATAGCTCAAATCACTGTGGATACAGAGCTTCCATGACCCTGGCCACAGCCAAGTTTAATAGGCTACTAGCCTACATAAGATTTAATAACGTTTAAAACCATGACCACAGAGAGACTGTCAATTATTACACAGCAAAGAGCTGCTGTTTTTATGAGTGAGTTCATGCTTAAGTTTATATTCAGCACTGTCACTGTTTTTATTCAACACTATTACAAAATGCGCTTCTCCGTACTTCTGCTTGGGCTGCAGCTGCAATGAATGAGTAGTATCGATAGCCCTGCATTTGTATTATTATTAGCAGCTCGTCGTGTCGATTTTAATATTAAGGAATATTTAACTTTCTCTGGTTATAGGAACAACATACATTTGTGCATGAGGCAGATGAGGTGCGACACGAGTTTCACCATAAGGTGGAAGACGGTGTCCCTCTCTCTGGTCAGACACAGATCCTTTCCATGTCACCTGGTAGGAGTGGCCTTGGATGAAATCCAACAGTGTGCAGAGTCTGAGATGCCTAGCCCTGAGAGACTGGAGAGGAGATTCACTGCGTTGAAGGCAGCTGATAGATCTAGGAGGATGAGAACAGAGTAGAGAGAGAGTCAGCTTTGGCAGTGTGGAGAGCCTCCGTTACATAGAAAAGAACAGTCTCGGTTGAGTGAATTGTCTTAAAAGCCTCTTTTACCCCCTTTTTCTCCCCAATTTCAATTTTGTCTCAACGCTGCAACTTCCCAACGGGCTTTGGAGGCAGAGGGCGAGTCAAGCGTCCTCCGAAACATGACCCGCCAAACCAGGAGACAGGAGAGGGAGAAGGATTTAGCAGAATGGACGGATGATAGGATAGAAGAGGAGAAGGTAGTGGGAGAGAGAGAGTGAAGTTTGCAATGGCACATGACCATCTGTTTAGGGGCTGAGTGGCTAGGGTTGGAAGAAAGGGAAACAGAAAAGGAAACAAAATAGTTTTCAGAAACCTGAAGGGGGTTTGCAGTGAGATTAGTAGGCGAGAGAATGCAGAGAATATTACAGTTATGAGTGTCCCATGGATAGCAAATATTATCAACAGAATGGAGGGAAGAGGTGGCCGATTTTCCCTTCGCCTTTATCTCGCCAGGCTCCCCCTTTCCTGGCTCTTTTTCACCAGCATTTCCTCTTGGATCGTAATTACAAAAATATCCCAGGGCAGATGAGTCAAAGTTGAAGGCAGAATTGCCAATCTGATGTTTAAAAGTTATTCTCGGTCATAAGAAATTATAGCGGATACGTTTAGTGCAAAAAAGTAAAGCTAAACAGCAAAAGAGTCACAAATTAGCAAAGGTGGTTCAGCGCTCACATGAGCTTGGGCACGTGTGTGTGTCCGCGTGTTGGTGCTATTTCTGTTGGCAGGTGATGGTGTGTGATAAAAAAAATGTGTGTTTGCGTGTGTGTGTGTGTTGATCATGTCTGGTGTCAGGTAAGGGTCTGTCTGCTTACTACATTGTGTGAGATAATGAAGTGTGATTAAATATGAATGCTAAGCATTTATTAGCAGAAACTGGATCTGCACGGCCCAGGCGGTTTAATTAGAAGCTGATGAGAGATGCCATCAACGGTTCTTTTCCACACATATAGATTGGGTTCTTTACTTTACCTGGACCTCCACATGGGCCCACTTTCAGACAGACACAGGTAATTAACCTCCTATAAACAAACACTGATCTACTTACAGGACCATGACACTGATCTGTCTCTACTGTAAATTCAAATGTACATATTTTGTATATAGTCTATTCTGCCCATTTTCTGTCAAATCATATTTGAGATATTTTGTCAGATCAGAACAGATTTTTTTAATGCCCTGGCACCTGATGTTATGAGTGAGAAAAAAACTACAGAATGATACACTATATATACAAATGTATGTGGACACCTCTTCAAATTAGTGGATTCGGCTATTTCAGCCACACCCGTTGCTGACAGGTGTATAGAATCAAGCACACAGCCATGCAATCTCCAGACAAACATTGGCTGTAGAATGGCCTTACTGAAGTGCTCAGTGACTTTCAGCTTGGCACCATAAGATGCACATTTCTGCCCTGCTAGATCTACCCCGGTCAACTGTAAGTGCTGTTTTTGTGAAGTGGAAACATCTAGGAGCCACAATGGCTCAACCGAGAAGTGGTAGGCCACACTAGCTCACAGAATGGGACTGCTGAGTGCTGAAGCTCATAGTGTGTGTCGGTCTCATGATAATTGACCGTTAATTAAACACATTTAGCATATCCTGGCTTTCAAGCCATTTTAAGAAGTCTAATAAATCCATGTATTATAGCCTACACCTTCACAAGAAATCCATTTTTTTTATACTCCAGCCAGGTCTAAAGAAGCATTGATATGAAGAAAATGTAATCTACTTCAGAAGAAAATAATTGTAAACTCTGAGTTGTCCTTATGTTAGGTCCTGATGTGGCTATGCCAAATGGCTGTGCGTTACACTAGTTCATTTAGCAGACAAGATTTGCTTATAATTCCGTGGCATTATTTTATATTATTTTATAGTATGAAGAATACAATTGAACAAAGCTGATTAAAATATGAATATTTACCCCAAATGATTTGAGGGAGTGCGCACATGCATGCGGCTATTCTGTGTTAACAAACACATTTGTACTCCTATATGCTTAATTTAGAGTTATTAATGTAACCTTCCTTGCTCTACAAACGTCAAACTATATGTTTGGATTTTTAATACATTGTAAGGCTGCATGATGAGACTACGCTCCAATAGGCTGTACACACTCCAATAGTCTCTCATTCACAATTTAACAAGCACTTGATAATGCCTCGCATTGGCCATAATGCACCCCTAAAAAAGTGCTGCCTTGTGCCCTTCTCCCTGAGTGTGCTGCGCAATCCGAAGCGCCTCTCACTCAAGTGGCTCTAAGTCATGTGAACAGGTCTTTCTCACAGGCTACAAGTGAAGAAAGACACATCGGGGACGCAATTGCGTGCATCCTTGTCCAATTCCAAGGTGCATATTGAAGATATTGGAAGAACTGTCCACAATTAATTTTCATCAGCCAACAAGATTAATAGGCCTAATGAACACCAAAAGCACTAGCCTATGTCAATCTACTATCCCCCATATTACAAAAGTGCACCTATTCTATTCTGTGCGAGAAATAAATATTCCAAACATAGTCTGGGACAGTTGTGGGATGCAATAGATCCAAAATTAATACAAGCACTAGCATCAAAAAAAACTTTAGCTTAAAATGTTGATAATGCAATGCACATATGCAATGCACACACAGCAATGCACATATCATAGTAGGTATAAGTAGTATAAGCGCAAATGTTCAGTTCGCAGTCAAAAGTGACCGCAAATGCAATTATGCATGGAATGATTTTATTATGAAGGCGCATTTTTATGGTGAAAATTATCTTTCCCGAACTTGAAACTCACGCACTGCTTATATTGTATATGCCAGCTATATATGCGGATTAATGGGCTTAATTTTAAGAAGTTATTTGGCCACTTTAGTGATACAAACCTTATTTAAACATATAGGCCTATGGGCTAGACTACTTGAAGTGTGAGACTATGTGTCACGTTCTGACCTTAGTCCCTTTGTGATGTCTTTGTTTTAGTATGGTCAGGGTGTGAGTTGGGTGGGCAGTCTATGTTCTTTTTTCTATGATTTGGTTTTTCTGTGTTTGGCCTGGTATGGTTCTCAATCAGAGGCAGCTGTCAATCGTTGTCCCTGATTGAGAACCATACTTAGACAGCCTGTTTTCACCCTTGAGTTATGGGTGATTATTTTACTGTTTAGTGTGTTTTGCACCTGATGGAGCTGTTTCGGTTGTGCTTTTTTTGTTTCTTTGTTTGATAGTGTTCAGTTTTAATAAATAACATGAACAAGTACCATGCTGCGCTTTGGTCCTCACCTTCTTCCACCGACGACCGTTACACTATAATTTGAAAAAGTCACAAAAAGTGATAATATATCATTCACAAGTGATAGGCTAATATTGTCACCAATCAGACTATTATTGATTTAATCTGGTCTTTACATACCCTTCCCAGACCAGTGGAGGATGTTATAGCGGCAAAGGGGTGAGCAACTCCATATTAATGCCCATGATTTTGGAATGAGATGTTGAAGTGGATGTCCACATACTCTTGGTAATGTATCATCATATCAAAAGGTTCCTAAGAGCAGTATGACACCTTTTTATTGGTGGAGATTTGTGTGAGAACAGCCCTTTGTGTAAAAATAAGTGCTTTGTTGGTTTGAGGGCTCTTTGTATTGTCATAAGCCTGGTGTGAGATTGACTCAGTCACAGGGAGTGGTCTCGGTGCTTTTCATCCTCTCCTCCACCACAGCCACAACAGCGTTGTCTTCCCTTTACTCCCTCACTTCAGGGAGACAGACATGTCCACAGCTGTTTGGACATGCCTGCTTTGTGGTGGCATTACTTTAATGTGTGCCTCACATCAGACAGGGTGTCTTTGTTACAGCAGGTTGACAGGTCAACTCTCCCACAGTCATCCTCTATCTATGTGTGCATGCAGACACCAGACCTTCACGGGACGGAGCCGATCACAAAAGCTCTACACACCACTCAGGGTCTCATTAAACCATGTCGTGATACTTCAATCTCTCTCCTCCCTCTGGGTAACCAGTGGCCCCATGATCTGAGAACACTCTATGAACTGTTCGGGGGATAGAGAGAGCATTCCTATTGATTCACCTGACATAGGAATATCTGAATGGGTCCTAACTATGAAGGTTCCACGACTCTGATGAAGGTGATCCCGACTAAACCTAAGCCTTTTGTTTCTATGTCTCAACAATATATATTTCAGATCTATGCAGAGAGTACTCACTTTCTTTGTTTCCTGGATAGTCACCAGTTAAGGTTTCTTGGGGTAAGGAAAGATTTTGGGGTCTTAGCTATGACTTACAGAGCTGAGATGAAGGAGGAGGGTATCTGAGGGTAGCATGTGCCTGCAGTCACAGGGCGTTCTGATGGTGTTCAGGGAATAGTCGATTGAAGAACCGTAATCAAAGATTCCACTTCATTTAAGAATCAATTTCCTCTCTTTGCCCTCTAAGGAATCGCTGTTGTAACCTTGCCAGAACTGTCAATGGTCGTAATGGCTGAGAAATACAAGATGCACATAGCACATAGCAACAGGCCTTTGACTCTGTTTTCCAGTAATATACAGTGCATTTGAAAAGTATTCAGATCCCTTGACTTTTTCCACATTTTGTTACGTTACAGCCTTATTCTAACATGGATTAAATTGTTTTCCCCATCAATCTGCACACAATACCCCATAATGATAAAGCAAAACCAAGTTTTTAGACATTTTTGCAAATGTAATAAAAATGTAAAACTGAAATGTCATATTTACATAAGTATTCAGACCCTTTACTCATTATTTTGTTGAAGCAACCTTGGCAGAAATGATAGAATCAAGTCTTCTTGAGTATGATGCTACAAGCTTGGCACGTTTTTAATTGGGGAGTTTCTCCCATTCTTCTCTGCAGATCCTCTCAAGCTCTGTAAATCTATTTTCAGATCTCTCCAGAGATGTTTGATCGGGATGAGGTCCGGGCTCTGGCTGGGCCACTCAAAGACATTCAAATCAAATCAAATCCAATTTTATTTGTCACATACACATGGTTCGCAGATGTTAATGCGAGTGTAGCGAAATGCTTGTGCTTCTAGTTCCGACAATGCAGTAATAACCAACAAGTAATCTAACTAACAATTCCAAAACTACTGTCTTATACACAGTGTAAGGGGATAAAGAATATGTACATAAGGATATATGAATGAGTGATGGTACAGAGCAGCATAGGCAAGATACAGTAGATGGTATCGAGTACAGTATATACATATGAGATGAGTATGTAAACAAAGTGGCATAGTTAAAGTGGCTAGTGATACATGTATTACATAAGGATGCCATCGATGATATAGAGTACAGTATATACGTATACATATGAGATGAATAATGTAGGGTAAGTAACATTATACTCACTCACTTCATGATGACGGAAGTGTGTGCTACGGGGCGGTAGTCGTTTAGCTCAGTTACCTTAGCTTTCTTGGGAACAGGAACAATGGTGGCCCTCTTGAAGCATGTGGGAACAGCAGACTGGTATAGGGATTGATTGAATATGTCCGTAAACACACCGGCCAGCTGGTCTGCGCATGCTCTGAGGGCGCGGCTGGGGATGCCGTCTGGGCCTGCAGCCTTGCGAGGGTTAACACGTTTAAATGTCTTACTCACCTCGGCTGCAGTGAAGGAGAGACCGCACGTTTCCGTTGCAGGAAGCGGGCAAAAAAGTTATTTAGTCTGCCTGGGAGCAAGACATCCTGGTCCGTGACGGGGCTGGATTTCTTCCTGTAGTCCGTGATTGACTGTAGACCCTGCCACATGCCTCTTGTGTCTGAGCCGTTGAATTGAGATTCTACTTTGTCTCTGTACTGACGCTTAGCTTGTTTGATAGCCTTGCGGAGGGAATAGCTGCACTGTTTGTATTCGGTCATGTTACCAGACACCTTGCCCTGATTAAAAGCAGTGGTTCGCACTTTCAGTTTCACGTGAATGCTGCCATCAATCCACGGTTTCTGGTTAGGGAATGTTTTAACCGTTGCTATGGGAACAACCTCTTCAACGCACGTTCTAATGAACTCGCACACCGAATCAGCGTATTCGTCAATATTGTTAACTGACGCAATACGAAACATATCCCGGTCCACGTGATGGAAGCAGTCTTGGAGTGTGGAGTCAGCTTGGTCGGACCAGCGTTGGACAGACCTCAGCGTGGGAGCCTCTTGTTTTAGTTTCTGTCTGTAGGCAGGGATCAACAAAACGGTGTCGTGGTCAGCTTTTCCAAAAGGGGGGCGGGGCAGGGCCTTATATGCGTTGCGGAAGTTAGAGTAACAATGATCCAAGGTTTTTCCACCCCTGGTTGCGCAATCGATATGCTGTTAAAATTTAGGGAGTCTTGTTTTCAGATTAGCCTTGTTAAAATCCCCAGCAACAATGAATGCAGCCTCCGGAGAAATGGTTTCCAGTTTGCAAAGAGTTAAATAAAGTTCGTTCAGAGCTATCGATGTGTCTGCATGCGGTCTACATTTGATTGTGAGGAATTCAAAATCAGGTGAACAGAAGGATTTGAGTTCCTGTATGTTTCTTACATCACACCATGTCTCGTTAGCCATAAGGCATACGCCCCCGCCCCTCTTCTTACCAGAAAGATGTCTGTTTCTGTCGGCGCGATGCGTGGAGAAACCCGTTGGCTGCACCGCATGGGATAGCGTCTCTCCAGTGAGCCATGTTTCCGTGAAGCAAAGAACGTTACAGTCTCTGATGTCCCTCTGGAATGCTACCCTTGCTCGGATTTCATCAACCTTGTTGTCAAGAGACTGGACATTGGCAAGAAGAATGCTAGGGAGTGGTGCACGGTGTGCCCGTCTCCGGAGTCTGACCAGGAGACCGCCTCGTTTCCCTCTTTTTCTGAGTCGTTTTTTTGGGGTCGCAGCATGGGATCCATTCCGCTGTCCTGTTTGAAAGTCAGAACACAGGATCCGCGTCGCGAAAAACATATTCTTGGTCATACTGATGGTGAGTTGACGCTGATCTTATATTCAGTAGTTCTTCTCGACTGTATGTAATGAAACCTAAGATGACCTGGGGTACTAATGTAAGAAATAACACGTAAAAAAAACAAAAAACTGCATAGTTTCCTAGGAACGCGAAGCGAGGCAGCCATCTCTGTCGGCGCCTGAACATCATTTTCAGAGACTTGTCCCGAAGCCACTCCTGCATTGTCTTGGCTGTGTGCTTAGGGTTGTTGTCCTTTTGGAAGGTGAACCTTCTTTTTCATCTTTCCCTCGATTCTGACCAGTCTCCCAGTCCCTTCACTGAAAAACATCCCCACAGCATGATGCTGCCACCACCATGCTTCACCGTAGGGATGGTGCCAGGTTTTCTCCAGACGTAACGCTTGGCATTCAGGTCAAAGAACTCCATCTTGGTTTCATCAGACAAGAGAATCATATTTCTCATTGTCTGCGAGTCCTTTAGGTGCTTTTTGGCAAACCCCAAGTGGGCTGTCATGTGTCTTTTACTGAGGATTGACTTACGTCTGGCCACTACACCATAAAGGCCTGATTGGTGGAGTGCTGCAGAGATGGTTGTCCTTCTGGAAGGTTCTCCCATCTCCACAGAGGAACTCTGGAGCTCTGTCAGTGACCATCGGTTTCTTGGCCACCTCCCTGACCAATGCCCTTCTACCCTGATTGCTCAGTTTAGCCGTGCGGCCAGCTATAGGAAGAGTCTTGGTGGTTCCAAACTTCTTCCATTTAAGAATAATTTAGCCCACTCTGTTCTTGGGGACCTTCAATGCTGCAGAAATGTTTGGTAACCTTCCCCAGATCTGTGCCTCGGCACAATCCTGCCTCGGCGCTCTACAACCAATTCTTTTGACATCATGGCTTGGATTTTGCTCAGACATGCACTGTCAACTGTGGGACGTTATATAGACAGGTGTGTGCCTTTCCAAATCTCAAGGATGATCAATGGAAACAGGATGCACCTGAGCTCAATTTAGAGTCTCATAGCAAAGGGTCTGAATACTTATGTAAATAAGGTATTTCTGTTTTTTTATTTGTAATACGTTTGCAGAAATGGTGAAAAACCTGTTTTGATTTGTCATTATGGGGTATTGTGTATCGATTGATAAGACATGTTTTATTAAATCCATTTCAGATTTAGGCTGTAACGTAACAAAATGTGGAGAAAGTCAAGGGGTCTGAAAACTTTCCGAAGACACTAGATAGAGCATATCTGGCCAGAACTGTGTTGTTTTTGTTCTGTCTCGTTTAAATTACGCTGTTTCATGTATCATGGATCCTCTCCTGAGATTGACCTGGCCTGATTGAAGAGGTCAATAATCAAGGTATACCAGGTTAGATGTCAACAGGAAGACAAAAAACATGTCAAATAATTATCAGAAACAAAATATAAATCTTTAGGTCTTCTGTTGGAAGGCATTCATAATCATGATTACAGAGTCAGCCTTCCGAGACAAAGGGAAGAAGCAGGATATCAACAGATGGACACTGACAGATTCTTAGATCAAAAATGATTTCCAAGCCCAACCTGCTCATTCAACACACCTACACATTCAAGGGTTTTTCTTTATTTGTACCATTTTCTACTTTGTTGAAACTATGAAATAACACATACAGAAATATCCAGTAACCAAAAAAGTGTTAAACAAATTAAAATATATTTAATATTATAGATTCTTCAAAGTAGCCCCCGTTTCCATCACTCCATCACTCTCCTTCTTGGTCAAATAGCCCTTAGACAGCCTGGAGGTGAACGGTCATTGTCCTGTTGAAAAACAAATGATAGACCCACTAAGCGCAAACCAGATGGCTGTCATCTCAGATTTTCAAAATATGCTTCTCAACCATTGAAAACAAGCATTTGTGTAACAGTATTGATAGCTAGCGTAGCATTTAGCATTAGCATTCAGCAGGCAACATTTTCACAAAAACCAGAAAAGCATTCAAATAAAATCATTTACCTTTGAAGAACTTCGGATGTTTTCAATGAGGAGACTCTCATATAGCAAATGTTCAGTTTTTCCTGAAAGATTATTTGCTAGTGGTTGCGTGTTAAGTGAGTCCGGTGTAACAACCTCATAGGCTCTGTTGGGATTATATTAGAGTTTAAAATATGTGCAAACAGATTACATTAATAGCTAAATCATTTAGTAGCTTCGATGGTATTTGTGGCTAGTGGTGTTACATATCTCAACACCTATCACAAACTGTAGACACGCACAATAAGGCAGTGTCATGGTTTTGACTTGGGTGGGACAGGGTCCAGCAATGACTCCTTAGGGCACAAGGCTCAAACTGGAAAACAATGATCTCCAAAAAGAACAAGGGCCTTTG
This sequence comes from Oncorhynchus keta, assembly GCF_023373465.1. Lineage (NCBI taxonomy): Eukaryota > Metazoa > Chordata > Actinopteri > Salmoniformes > Salmonidae > Oncorhynchus > Oncorhynchus keta. Next base: position 32,416,660 of record NC_068455.1, on the reverse strand, counting down.
TATAATGTGATACTCATATAGAGAGGCATTCGTATACATTAGACTGGGGCGCTATGTGGTCAGACCCAACTAGGCTATAAGCTGCAGTGGGCGAGGGATCGATGTATGTTTACCAGACCGAGTAGACGGTGTGAAAAGTTGGCAGTTTGTGTCTGGCCTCTCGGTTACAAGGCCAGATCAGGTGTCATTGCTTCATAACCAGGCCGTCCATCCTCCTCACCTTCACCCTTTCTCTGTCTCTCTATCTGAAAGAGTCTGGGGTCAGACACACTTTAACCCCATACCCCTACTGCCCGTTACATTATTCACTATGTCTTCACCTGAGAGCACCTACAAGGGGCTGCAGTGCAGACAGACAAGCCCCTTGTCATTTCTGTCTCCTCTCCCCTGTCTCCGTTTGTCATGCGTCACTATGGCCAGTGGTAAGCCAAAGTAAACCAACCTGGAAAAAAAATAAACAATTGATAACCAATTTTCTGACATGTCTGATATGTGATACCATGAGCCTAAATAACAGCAGCAATGTGCTGGAACAACAATAATGGCGCATTACGAAGCAATATAATCTTTGAAAATGCTTTATTGCAGGTTTTTATATAAATCCTAGGCATGAGAAATTACAGTAACTGTAAAAAAAAAGATGTAGATGTTGCATGTAAATGTCTCCAGGTCATTCAGCTCTTAAAGCTGAAATCCATAGCGGTGAAACTGCCATGTCCGTTTGCGATATTACAACAACAAAGACACTACTTCAAACAATTGTTACCACAATGCTGGATGCCAATTTCCTCCAAACAAAAACAATAATAAATGCAACTGGGGCGGCCAGTGTCGCTGTTCTGCCTATCGTGGAGCTCAGCTTTAACAAAAACAACAGATCACTTTGATGGTATGACAACAGACCTGAGGCTAATCTAGCAGAAGGCTTATGCAGAGCAGTGTATGTGTGTATGCTCATACACCATACTGCTCTATCTTGTTATGTTATCCCTGATTCTGCTCTAGGTCCTTCAAACCTGATCTTCAAGTAACTGCCCAGTATTTCAAGATGTCTATGAAATATGACCAATAATTCATTTTAGTGAAATAGTTATCTTTCAAAAAATGTATTAATGTTTAAAAGCTGCTTTTCTGTGTTGGAATGGTGTGGGCATGCCTCAACAACAGAATTGTGTGGGTGTATACCAGTCATTTAAAATATTCATGAAAGTAGACCCCTGATTGGCCCGCTCAGATGACATCATGTTCTATGAGGAAATAGCCAGCATTTTTTTTAAACAGTCTGTTTGAGATACACGTTTGAGGTGTTTTTTTAACGTGTCTTTTTTTCTCCAATTTATGCTTTAGCCACAAATATAGGTATAGGGTGAGTCAACTTTTAAAAGGGAGATTTTCACCGGACATTTACTTTAAATAGTTGACATTGAGTGTTCTTGACCCTGTCACGCAGACGTGAGACACCCCTATAAAAACACAACCTGTTTTGATGAAATCTGGGAGGAATCCAGAATATGATTGACTAAAGGAGATGGCTGAGTGAATCCTTACAAGTGGTAAAAACATGTGTGGTGTGCACTCAGAGAAGGGACAGAGGGGATTTCCTAGAGCCAATGACACAGGGGCAAGTCATTGGGGGGACAGCCTCTGAGGACAAGTGGAAAAGGATCCTCTGTTACCAGGTCACTGGGGCTTCTTGAATGTGATCTCTGCCATTGGGTCAGTGTGCCTCATATGCCTCTCCTAACTGGCTGGCCATGCAGATGCAGTTGCTATGGAACACATCCAATTGGAGCACATGCAATCCCCTTTCCAGTTTCTAGGCAGGATTCACATGTTGGAGTTGTTTTGGTGGGAAACTGAATCTGTGTGTGTGTGTGTGTGTGTGTGTGTGTGTGTGTGTGTGTGTGTGTGTGTGTGTGTGTGTGTGTGTGTGTGTGTGTGTGTGTGTGTGTGTGTGTGTGTGTGTGTGTGTGTGTGTGTGTGTGTGTGTGTGTGTGTGTGTGTGAGAGAGAGAGAGAGAGAGAGAGAGAGAGAGAGAGAGAGAGAGAGAGAGAGAGAGAGGTTTTTGAAGTTGCTGAAGAAGTGGAGCATGTGATTGTGCAGCCATGCGTGTGTGTTTGCATGCGTGCGCACTCCCGCACGAGAGAGCTGTCTGATGCAACAGAAACTGATGCTGGCATTTCCTCTCCAGGCTTCTGAGGCTTCGATGGGAACTTGTTTATTTTTTCGCCCTCCTCCAGGAAGCACTTGTAGCCAATGACAGCCCTGTTGCCATCAAAGGCAGTAAGATATGTTTGTTATGTCTCCATTCCAGTCCCATGCACCCCTCATCCACAGTTTCATTAGGAACTGATTACCCTGGTCATCTGTTGAAAAGCTCTGTGAATGTAAATATTTTCATATATCATTCATAGAAAGCCTTTATGCAACACAGCTTGTATCAGTAAACGGACACATTATAGATAGTGGAGGAAATATGCCCATAACCAGGAGCCACCAATGAATAAAAATGTATTGTTGAATGCAATATTTATGTTCCTAAATAGCGGAGCCAGAGAGTTGCCCCTCTATTCATTAATATTCGAGAAATAGGCCTATCTTTATACCTCCTGGGAGTAGCTTGATGACAAAATGACAACCTCTGACTGCTCTTCATGTCTAATACATAACTACAGCATACAGAATAACATACAACCCCTATTATCATTCATTACTACTTGTTTGATCATCCAAAATGGTATTTAGCTTTTCTCCATTGAACTGGTTAACACAGGACTGAAACCATGAGAGTAACCATTGATATGAAGACAGATATTTCAAACGGTGCATTTTTGCATCACCTCAGATTGAGGAGATAAATATTGGTGGCCGCTACGTGAACCTGGAGATAGCCTGATGAATTGGCCGAGGGCCAGAGTTGTCCCTGCCTCTGTGATTCAAGACTGAGAGCAAGACTGGGTTCAGTTCAGGCCTTCTGTGGACCAACATAATCATATTTCTCCGTTTTTACATATAAAATAATAAAGCTAATCCCAAGAAAAAATATGAACACTTCATACACTTCAACAGTGTCATTTGGGCTGTAAAATGTAATGGCAGACTAAGCCACTCTGCTTCCTAAAATTATATGCTGTTGCAGACAAAATGAGAGGCTATTTAAGAAACTGACATAATACAGTACTGTAATTAAAGCTGTCAAATAGTGTGCTTTTTGGTTTCCAGAGAACAAGACATTGAAATAAATGAAATTAACTGTTTGTTAGCCATGACTCAATTCCCTCAACTAAGAGTTGCTGATACAATTGGAAAAAAGGTGAATGCACCAATTTGTAAGTCGCTCTGGATAAGAGCGTCTGCTAAATGACTTAAATGTAATGTTAAATGTAAATGTTGGCAGCGTGTGCTAAAGCAGTGAATAAAACAAACTTAGGGAGGAGGCTTCTAATGTTAACATGCATGAAACCAAGACTTTTACGGTTACAGAAGTCAACAAATGAGAGAACCTGGGGAGTAGGAGTGGAGCTAGGCACTGCAGGGCCTGGATTAACCTCTACATCCCCAGAGGAACAGATGACTAGTAGGATAAGGGTACGGCTAAAGGCTATCAGAACATCTAGTACGTTCAGAACAGAGAGTAAAAGGAGCAGGTTTCTGGGCACAATAGAATAGATTCAAGGCATGATGTACAGACAAAGGTATGGTAGGATGTAAGTACATTGGAGGTAAGCCTAGGCATTGAGTAATGATGAGAAAGATATTGTCTCTAGACACGTTTAAACCAGGTGATGTCACTGCATATGTGGGAGGTGAAACTGAATGGTTGGTTAAGGCATATTGAGCAGGGCTAGAGGCTCTACAGTGAAATAAGACAATAATCACTAGCCATGACAGTAATGGACAAGGCATATTGATATTAGGGAGAGACATGCGTAGCCGAGTGATCATAGGGGTCCAGTGAGTGGTTGGGCTGGCTGGAGACACAGCAATTCAGAGAGCTAGCAGGACCGGGATAGCAAGCTAGCAGAAGGGTCTTAGAAGGACTTCGCCTCCACGTGCGGTGACGTCGATAGACAAGTTGTGATGGATTAGTAGGGTTCCGAGTAACAGAGGGGTCCAAGTCCAATTGGCTAAATAGGTATAGTGGCCCAAAGATTGCCCGATCTATTCAGCTAACAGTCCAATATGCTCTAGACAGCTAGCGGGCCGTGGCTAGCAGCTAGAGGGTCCAGTCGTGAAGGATCGGCGGGGTTCCATGCCCTGTACCGGCAGTAGAAGGGGGTTGGGTATTGTAGCCCAGGAGTGGCTGATGGGCCTCTTCAGCTAGCCGGGAGAATGGCTAATTGGTGCTTGCTTCGGGACAGACGTTAGTCAGGACTAGTCACTTGGATTGCAGCTACCTAGCTGAGATGATCCGGTGAGAAGGTTCAGAGCTTGCGGTAGGAATCCGGGGATATGGAGAGAAAATAGGTCAGGGTTGCTCTGGTTTGAGTAGCGTTGTACAAACTGGCGAGAGCTTTCCGAGCTAAAGGTTAGCTGATGACCGCTATGACCGTGAGCTGGCTAGCTTCTGTTGGGGGATTCCGGTTCCAAGTTAAATAAAAACACTTTAGAAAAAACAGATCCACACCATATTGGGTGAGACGGGTTTCAGGAGAGTATTTTGAAGTTGAGGTTTAGAAAAACCTAAAAAAGATATGGTTTCCGAGCTGGTCATGGGGGCAACTCAACCACGCTCAAGGTCCTAAATGATATCATAACCGCCTTCGATAAGAGACATTACTGTGCAGCCATATTCATCGACCTGGTCAAGGCTTTCGATTCTGTCAATCAGAATCAGAATCAATTCATATCGGCAGACTCAACAGCCTTGGTTTGTCAAATGATTGCCTCGCCTGGTTCACCAACTACTTCTCTGATAGAGTTCAGTGTGTCTGGCAGTCTCTATGGGTGTGCCACAGGGTTCAAATCTCGGGCCGACTCTCTTCTCTGTATACATCAATGATGTCGCTCTTGCTGTTGGTGGTTATCTGTCATCCACCTCTACGCATACGACACCATTCTGTATACCTCTTCTTTGGACACTGTGTCAATACTCTCCTTCCGTGGCCTCCAACTGCTCTTAAATGCAAGTAAAACGAAATGCATGCTCTTCAACCGATCGCTTCCCACACCTGCCCGCCCGTCCAGCATCACTACTCTGGACGGTTCTGACTTAGAATATGTGGAAAACTACAAATACCTAGTCTGGTTAGACTGAAGCTGGAGACTGATATCTCCCTCACTAGCTATAAGCACCAGCTGTCAGAGCAGCTCACAGATCACTGCACTTGTACATAGCACATCTGTAAATAGCCCATCCAGCTACCTCATCCCCATACTGTATTTATTTATTTATCTTGCTCCTTTGCACCCCAGTATCTCAACTTGCACATTCATCTTCTGCACATCTACCATTCCCGTGTGTAATTGTTATATTGTAATTACTTCGCCACCATGGCCTATTTATTGCCTTACCTCCCTTATCCTACCTCATTTGCACACACTGTATATATACTTTTTTTCTATTGTATTATTGACTCTATGTTTGTTTATTCCATGTGTAAGTCTGTGTTGTTGTATGTGTCGAACTGCTTTACTTTATCCTGGCCAGGTCGCAGATGTAAATGAGAAATTGTTCTCAACTAGCCTACCTGGTTAAATAAAGGTAAAATAATATTTAAAAAATAAATGTTAATATTTTCTTATGGCTTAAAATTCTACTTCCGCTAGGTTTGCAGGGGCCAATGATGACCTACTCTGTAGTAATTACTACAGGAATTTGATTATTTTCTCTCTCCAATAAACTTGAAAGTGATTAATTGAAAGCTCCTGTTTTATTGATGTACAAAGCATGCTGCCATAATGAAAGCTTCCTCTCCTCTCAGCTTTGTTTTTTTTCAATGGTCGCTCATGCGAGAGTGATCCAATGTCCAATATCACACTGAGAGAGAAACCAATCCTGTTTTCCACAGAACATCTCCAGATCCTTGGATACACTGCAAATGGGACCAATCCAGGCAGAAAGTCCTACCCCATTGAAGGTGGACAGAGAAACCAGGGAACCGTGACTTCTCACACAGCTCACTACTGGGACATCACAGTTGATAGGGGTGGGAGCTAGAGGAGTTGGGGGCAGGGTGATTGTCTTGTTCTGTGAGAGAATGCAGGGTCACCCTCTGCCCCAGCTGTCCAAGTGTTTATTGATCAGTGATAATAACCCCAAGGGGAGAAGGGGAGGCAGATCACAACAACCAGCACCTGCCCTGGCCAGCCCTGCCCTGCAAACTGAACTGAGCCCAGGACTCAATACTCACTGCATCCAAATGAGCCATAATAGTGTCAAACAAAGGTAACATGACAGGCTAGGGTGATATGTTTTGTCATAACTCCAGTCCCAGTGAGCCTTGTCAGAGAGACAGGGACTCTCAACACATTACCAAATTCAATGGCAGGCCTATGGGTGATAAGATAATAGCACACAAGGATAGCTTATGTGTGAAACAGCCCAGCTTTTCAGCTGTTTAGTCCAATTAAGGCAGAAGATCTAAGGCAGTGCTTCTCAAACTGTGGGGCGCACGCCCTATGGGAGAGAGAGAGGGGAGGTCGGCCGGGGAACTCAGTTTGGCTTTAAACTTACTCTTGAAAGTTGTAATAGTAGAACGCACAAGGTGCAATTTTGAAATTGGGTAGTGCATCATCAGTTCCTCTTGTCATGTTAGTCATTAGATACCATAGAGAGATATTTATAACGTGTAAGAAATGTCCAGATCAACTAACCCATGTCAGCGAACATTTTTTTGTTTAGGTGTTTTAGTCACTCAAACATCACATGAATACACATTAGAAATGGCTAAATGTCTAGAATTGCAAGAAAATTAAAACTGCCACATTATCTTTGCACCCCATGACAAAATGTGTAGAACTGCAGAAATAAGCTTTAACTCTGCAAAAGAGGGATGTGAACAGTTTGTGTCATGAACAGTGCTTCTGCCCATAGAAATACATGTGGTGCACACCTGCAGGTAGGGTGCAGGAAGGGGGCCCCAAGAGAAAAGGTTGGGAACCCCTGATCTAAGGGTTGGGGGGTTATAATCAAATGTAGATTGTCCACCCACTCCGCCCAGATAGGGTGGACATGCGCATTGGTGATGAAATGTCACTTCCTTATGTTATAAAATGCATTTTACCAAGACATATATGATTATTCATGTTCTGAATCGTTCAGTGGGGTCTTTCTATAACATTTCATTAACAGTATATCCAAAAAGTATTTTTTTTGTAACTTAATACATCCAATAATAAGCACCGAGCTCAGAGAAACTACTTTTGAGGATTTTACATGTTGTGGATTTTACATGTTGTGGGGGTCGTCGTCGCCCCCCCACGGGTCACAAAAAGCAAAATTACCTGTCACGCCCTGGTCGAGGTATTTTGTGTTTATCTTCATTTATTTGGTCAGGCCAGGGTGTGGCATGGGGTTTTTGTATGTGGTGTGTTGGTATTGGGATTGTAGCTTAGTGGGGTGTTCTAGTTAAGTCTATGGCTGTCACGCCCTGGTCGAGGTATTTTGTGTTTATCTTCATTTATTTGGTCAGGCCAGGGTGTGGCATGGGGTTTTGTATGTGGTGTGTTGGTATTGGGATTGTAGCTTAGTGGGGTGTTCTAGTTAAGTCTATGGCTGTCTGAAGTGGTTCTCAATCAGAGGCAGGTGTTTATCGTTGTCTCTGATTGGGAACCATATTTAGGCAGCCATATTCTTTGTGTGTTTCGTGGGTGATTGTCCTTAGTGTCCTTGTTCCTGTCTCTGTGTTAGTTTACACAAGTATAGGCTGTTTCGGTTTTCGTTCACGTTCATTACGTTCTTTGTTTTGTAGTGTTTGTAATTGATTCGTGTTTTACGTTTGTTTATTAAACATGGATCGCAATCTACACGCTGCATTTTGGTCCGACTCTACTTCACCACAAGAGAACCGTTACATTAGCATTACACAAGCTGAATGAAATGTAAAAGGCTTTGTAAATCAAAAGCTAGCGGTACACTCAGCCGTCCATTGACATTTCACAGAAATGCACTTGTTTTTGAGAATTCTTCGAAACAATAACAGGAACTATTATTAACAAGACTCTTCCTATAGCTGGCTGCCCGGCCAAACTGAGCAATTGGGGAAAAAGGGCCTTGGTCAGGGAAGTGACTAAGAACCAGATGGTCACTCTGACAGAGCTCCAGAGTTCCTCTCCGGAGATGGGAGAACCTTCCAGAAGGACAACCATATCTGCGGTACTCCACCCAATGGCGTATGTAGGTATGGGCGACATGGGCAGCCGCCCAGGGCAGCATCTTGCCGGGGGCGGCATGGGGTGCCCGCAACAAAAATTTGGAATGATGACACTTGCGTGATTGGTTTTCTATCAATGATTTGAAAAGAGATATCATGTCACCTTGTGGGACTGTGGGTCAATTAACCTTGTCGGAGTGGGTGCCCTGATTCTAGTTTGTGAGCTAGTCAGGCTACTGCCTGAGAAGGTCTTCCATTCAGAAGTATGAGATGGGGAGGGTGGCGGGGGTAGGTTGACCACAGGTCTACCCACTGGAAGCCAGAGGAAGGGGGAGTGGGGGAATCTGTCAAATAGCGCACCACTAACTTTGTACAATACTAATGCAATTAGTAAAACCAGTCACACCCCGAAATGCGACCAAATAAACCACAATTCTTTCATAATACTGTGAATATATAGTTTCACATTTTTTTCTGGTTTGTGCGAAATTGTTAAGAACAATGAAAAACCAGTCTGCACACCACCAAGGTGAATTGGTTCAGTCTTGACTCTTAGTTGACAGTGTTGGAGGATGGGTAATGTATTGATGCTCGAGTGCCAAATCAACACAAATGGATAAGAAAAGGTGTAAGCCATCAGGTGCCCAGTTTGGTAAAAAGAGGAAAGAAGAAGAGGAGAAATGCACTTGTTTTTGAGAATTCTTGGAAACAATAACAGGAATTTCGCATTAATATGTAAAGTGTATACTGAAAAAATTACAATCGGTACAGTTGAAGTCAGAAGTTTACATACACTTAGGTTGGAGTCATTAAAACTTGTTTTTCAACCACTCCACAAACTTCTTATTAAGGAACTATAGTTTTGGCAAGTCGGTTAGGACATCTACTTTGTGCATGACACAAGTCATTTTTCCAACAATTGTTTACAGACAGATTATTTCACTTATAATTCACTGTATCACAATTCCAGTGGGTCAGAAGTTTACATACACTAAGTTGACTGTGCCTTTAAACAGCTTGGAAAATTCCAGAAAATTATGTCATGGTTTTAGAAGCTTCTGATAGGCTAATTGACATCATTTGAGTCAATTTGAGGTGTCCCTGTGGATGTAGTTCTAGGCCTACCTTCAAACTCAGTGCCTCTCTGCTTGACATCATGGGAAAATCAAAAGAAATCAGCCAAGACCTCAGAAAAGAATTGTAGACCTCCACGAGTCTGGTTCATCCTTTGGAGCAATTTCCAAATACCTGAAGGTACCACGTTCATCTGTACAAACAATAGTACACAAGTAAAAACACCATGGGACCACTCAGCCGTAATTCTGCTCAGGAAGGAGACGCGTTCTGTCTCTTAGAGATGAACGTACTTTGGTGCGAAAAGTGAAAATCAATCCCAGAACAACAGCAAAGGACCTTGTGAAGATGCTGGAGGAAACAGGTACCAAAGTATCCATATCCACAGAAAAACAAGTCCTGCATCGACACAACCTGAAAGGTTGAAATAAAATAAAAACCTGAAAGGCTGATCAGCAAGGAAGAAGCCACTGCTCAAAAACCACCGTAAAAAAAACAGAATACGGTTTGCAACTGCACATGGGGACAAAGATCGTACTTTTTGGAAAAATGACCTCTGGTCTGATGAAACAGAAATAGAACTGTTTAGCCATAATGACCATCCTTATGGTTGGAGGAGAAATGGGGAGGCTTGCAAGCCGAAGAACACCATCCCAACCATGACGCACGATGGTGGCAGCATCATATTGTGGGGGTGCTTTGCTGCAGGAGGGACTGGTGCACTTCACAAAACAGATGGCATCATGAGGGAGGATATTGGCATCATGTGGATATATTGAAGCAACATCTCAAGACATCAGTCAGGAAGTTAAAACTTGGTCACAAATGGGTCTTCCAAATGGACAATGATCCCAAGCATACTTCCAAAGTTGTGGCAAAATGGCCTAAGGACAACAAAGTCAAGCCCTGACATCAATCCTAAAGAAAATGTGTGGGCAAAACTGAAAAAGCGTGTGTGAGCAAGGAGGCTTACAAAACCTAATCAGTTATACCAGCTCTGTCAGGAGGAATGGGCCAAAGTTCACCCAATGTATTGTGGGAAGCTATCCGAAAAGTTTGACACAATTTAAACAATTTAAAGGCAATGCTACCAAATACTAATTGAGTGTATGTAAACTTCTGACCCACTGGGAATGTGATGACAGAAATAAAAGCTGAAATAAATCATTCTCTCTACTACTTTTCTGACATTTCATATTCTTAAAATAAAGTGGTGATCCTAACTGACCTAAGACAGGGCATTTTTACTAGGATTAAATGTTAGGAATTGTGAAAAACTGAGTTTAAATGTATTTGGCTAAGGTGTATGTAAACATCCGACTTCAACTGTATCTATCTTATGTCTATATTGTTTTATCTTCTGCTGGTTCGGGAAGAAAGATGACAAGTTCAACAGGAAAGTGAGCCTGTCAGCTAGCCTTCATTCTCGCACAGCATCCAGCCCAGCTGATGCAATGCTGTGCAATTTTCCTTATTATGAGTGAAGGAAAAGCCGCCAAAAGTGCTCAGCATGTGGGACCTCCTTCCAAACTGTTGGAAAAACATTCCTCATGAAGCTGGTTGAGAGAATGCCAAGAGTGTGCAAAGCTGTTATCAAGGCCAAGGGTGGCTACGTTGAAGAATCATAAAATAATCTAAAATACTAATGCAATGTAGAAAATAGTAAAAAAATAAAAACCCTTAAATGAGTAGGTGTGTCCAAATTTTTGACTGGTACTGTATATATTTACAAATATATATATATATATATATATATATATATATATATATATATATATATATATATATATATTATACAAATATATATATATATATATATATATCAGTGCATTTGGAAAGTATTCAGACCACTTCACTTTCTCCACATTTTGTTACGTTATAGCCTTATTCTAAAATGTATTTTACCCCTCATCAATCTACACACAATACCCCATAATGACAAAGTGAAAACCGTTTTTTAAAACATTTTGGCAAGTGTATATAAAATAAAAGCAGATATACCTTATTTACATTAGTACTCATACCCTTTGCTGTGAGACTCAAAATTGAGCTCTGGTGCATCCTGCTTCCATTGCTCATCCATGACATGTTTCTAAAACTTGATTGGACATGATTTGGAAAGGCACACACCTAAGGTCTCACATGTACAGCGCATGTCAGATCAAAAACCAAGCCATGATGTCAAAGGAATTGTCCGTAGAGCCCTGAGACAGGATTGTGTCGAGGCACAGCTCTGGGGAAGGGTACCAAAACATTTATTCCTCATTGAAGGTCCGTAAGAGTGGACTCCATCATTCTTAAAAAGTTTGGAACCACCAAGACTCTTCCTATAGCTGGCTGCCCGGCCAAACTGAGCAATCGGGGAAAAAGGGCCTTGGTCAGGGAAGTGACTAAGAACCAGATGGTCACTCTGACAGAGCTCCAGAGTTCCTCTCCGGAGATGGGAGAACCTTCCAGAAGGACAACCATATCTGCGGTACTCCACCCAATGGCGTATGTAGGTATGGGCGACATGGGCAGCCGCCCAGGGCAGCATCTTGCCGGGGGCGGCATGGGGTGCCCGCAACAAAAAGTTGGAATGATGACACTTGCGTGATTGGTTTTCTATCAATGATTTGCACGTCACATCAATGATATCATGTCACCGTGTGGGACTGTGGGTCAATTAACCTTGTCGGAGTGGGTGCCCTGATTCTAGTTTGTGAGCTAGTCAGGCTACTGCCTGAGAAGGTCTTCCATTCAGAAGTATGAGATGGGGAGGGTGGCGGGGGTAGGTTGACCACAGGTCTACCCACTGGAAGCCAGAGGAAGGGGGAGTGGGGGAATCTGTCAAATAGCGCACCTCTAACTTTGTACAATACTAATGCAATTAGTAAAACCAGTCACACCCCGAAATGCTACCAAATAAACCACAATTCATTCATAATACTGTGAATATATAGTTTCACATTTTTTTCTGGTTTGTGCGAAATTGTTAAGAACAATGAAAAACCAGTCTGCACACCACCAAGGTGAATTGGTTCAGTCTTGACTCTTAGTTGACAGTGTTGGAGGATGGGTAATGTATTGATGCTCGAGTGCCAAATCAACACAAATGGATAACAAAAGGTGTAAGCCATCAGGTGCCCAGTTTAGTAAAAAGAGGAAAGAAGAAGAGGAGAAACATGCAAAAGATAAAAGTATGCAGGCTTTGTTGCAGAAAGACTGATACATGTTTGATAGTGTCTTGATGCTGTATTGCTATATTGTTTGTCCTTCATGTTCTAATACTTTAATGTTACCCCTTCCTTGTGGTTTTTTTTAATAAATAAAAATGTTAAAAGGGTTGCAGCTATGTCCTCTCTTTATGAGTATAATGTTATGCATGTAATGAAATAGGTTAGTATAATACTTATGTTTGTTAGCCTATGTTGCTATGTTGCTTGCTATGCTATTGTGCTAATATTCAGTTTCCTGTTCAACTAGTTTACATAACATTGGATATCATTTCACACAGTTTCATCGTGATAATGTGTGTAGCCTGCAGAAAAACATTCAAACCAAACTAGCACATTATTGATTTGGTTAACTTTCATTGAGGTGACATCATAAAGGTTTTCTGTGATTGTATTGACTAGGCCCTGAACTCAGTAAGGGGAATTTCCAATGCTGTATGCTAACTTAAAAGATGTCTATATTATACTGGTATTTTGTATTTTTTTGTGATATATTGAGTCTTTTGGATTGTCTAATACCTAGAATTAGCCAAGGAGGTTGTATGGTTCAATTGGTTCCTATTCTGAAAGTTTGATAAATTGTGCATGTATATTTAATTGTGCAACAAATGTATTTCGGGTGTCAGACTCATGTACTGTATTTCAATGCAAATTCAGGGGCATTTCTAAAATATTTTGGAGCACCCTCTGGCACTGGCCAGGATGAGGAGCCATCTACCTCCTCAGCCACACAGGCCTCTTCAAAATGATCTCAGAGCCTCGGGATGAGGAGCCATCCACCTCCTCAGCCACACAGGTGTTTTGACAAATGTTGTCTGAGCCTGAGGATGAAGATGAAGAACCATTTGCTTCCACATGTGGGGTGGGGGGTGGGGGGTACACGCACATGTGTTTATGTGTGCACCCATGTATTACATAAACAAAATAAATAATTCCCCTTCTGCAAAGTTTTAAGTTTCCATATTGTAGGTAACAATGATGATTTTATTATTACTGTGTGTATGTATGTGGGATTTTCCACCACTATAAATGCTGTGAATAATGTGTGTAAACTAATGCCCATGTGCTCTCCATTAGAAATGCCTGTAGCAGAATCCCCACCAAATGAACCACTGTCTACAGACCCTGCTGACCGGCCTTCAGTTCTGACACAACTAGTTTGCAGAGGACCAAGTGAGGTACCATCTAACTTTCTTTTCCCAAGGAATGAGAGTGATGGAAGAAGTTGCCACCACCAGTATTTCAGGAAGACCTTGGTGAGTGGTGAAAAAATCCCTAGAAGTTGGTTGGTGTATTCTGAAAGAAACTAACTATTTTCTAAGAAGAACATTTATTTAGTAAACTCAGGACTGACAGATGGGAAACATGCAAGTTCTTTGCTGACTTCACACGACAGCAGCCCAGAACACCAAAACTGCATGAAAAATGTGGAAAGAACTGGCAATGAGGATCAAAAAAGAGGAAACAATTGACAAGCATGAGATGGCACTTATGGAGGCTTAGAGGATAAGATGGAGAGAGGTGCTGACACGTCTGACTACTATTGTGCAGTCTCTGGCAATTAGAAATCTGGCACTAAGACAACACACAGAAACACTGTGCTCTCCATCAAATGGAAATGTCCTCAAAGAGGTTGAACTGATGGCACAATTTGATCCAGTTATGAAAGAGCACCTTAACCATGTCCAAAAAGGGACCTTGTGTCACACCACCAGCTACCTTGGCCACCAAATACAGAATTAACTCATTGATTTGTTGAGAAGCAATGTCATTTCAATAACGGTGAGTGACATCAAGCTGGCAAAATTCTTCTCTATCATTCTAGATTGCACTTCAGATGTCAGCCACACTAAACAGTTGTCAGTTGTGATTAGAATTGTGTCACTGAAAGAGGAGCCTCACATAAAGGAACATTTTCTGGGGTTTCTGGAGGCAGAGGAGTCCACGGGCCAACATTTGGCAGAGGACAGTCTATGATAATGGGACCAACATGAGAAGCAAAAACAAAGGTGTCCAAGCCAGACTCCTGGAAATGAATCAAAGAGCTCTATTTGTGCCACGTGGGGCTCACACGTTGAACCTGGTTGTGTCTTATGCTGCTGAAAGCTCTGTCGATGCCACAGGTTACTTTGGCATCTTACACAAACTGTACACCTTGTTCTCAGGCTCCACACAGGGATGGGCCATCCTGAAAAAACATGTGGACATCACTTTGAAGATGTGGACTGAGACAAGGTGGGAGATTAAAGTTAAGAGAGTCAAGCCACCGAGGTATCAGGCAGCAGTGGTGAGGGAGGCACTGATTGAGGTAAGGGAATTCAGGAAAGATTTTCCACATTGGAAAATGTGGGAGAGAAGTATGGAGTGCTGTCAACCTTCCAAGGTCTCTCAAATGAGGAGCTGACAGAACAATGTGAGGCCCTTAGTATGACACTACACTATAAAGAACACTCAGACATGGATGGCAGAGAGCTTGCACAGAAACTGAAGAACTTGCCTGACATGCCATCGAAGACCATAACCTTGCTTGAGCTGCTGATGTTTATACATGAAAGGGGACTCTCAGAAATGTATCCAAATTTGTGGACTTCTCTCAGAATTTATCTTAATTGGATTCATTTACAGGAGTGACCGTAGCTGAAGCAGAAAGGAGCTTTTCAAAGCTGAAGCTCATCAAATTCTACCTGAGCTCCACCATGTCACAGGAACGCCTTAGTGGCCTTGCTGTCATCAGTATTAACCATGCAATTGCTGGGCTGATCGATTTAAGCTGATCGACTCCCTACATTTTTTATTTATTTACAAAAATATACATTTACGTTCAAAAGTTTGGGGTCACTTAGAAATGTCCTTGTTTTTGAAAGAAAATTTAAAAAATCTCCATTAATATAACATCAAATTGATCAGATATTGATCAGAAACAGTGTAGACATTGTTATGGTTGTAAATGACTATTGTAGCTGGAAATGGCTGATAAAAAAAATGAATATCTACATAGGTATACAGAGGCCCATTATCAGCAACCATCACTCCTGTGTTCCAATGGCATAGAAAGAGGAGTGGGAGGCCCCGGTGCACAACTGAGCAAAAGTACATTTTTATTTTATTTTTTATTTCACCTTTATTTAACCAGGTAGGCTAGTTGAGAACAAGTTCTCATTTGCAACTGCGACCTGGCCAAGATAAAGCATAGCAGTGTGAACAGACAACAACACAGAGTTACACATGGAGTAAACAATAAACAAGTCAATAACATAGTAGAAAAGAAAGAATCTATATACATTGTGTGCAACAGGCATGAATGAGGAGGTTGGCAATAAATAGGCCATAGGAGTGAATAATTACAATTTAGCAGATTAACACTGGAGTGATAAATGATCAGATGAACATGTGCAGGTAGAGATACTGGTGTGCAAAAGAGCAGAAAAGTAAATAAGATATAAACAGTATGGGGATGAGGTAGGTCAATTGGGTGGGCTATATACCAATTTACCATTGAAGCTCATTTGGAGGTTAGATAGCACAGTGTCCAAGGAAGGGCCAGAAGTATACAGAATGGTGTCGTCTGCGTAGAGGTGGATCAGGGAATCGCTCGCAGCAAGAGCAACATCATTGATATATACAGAGAAAAGAGTCGGCCCGAGAATTGAACCCTGTGGTACCCCCACAGAGACTGCCAGAGGACCAGACAACATGCCCTCCGACTTGACACACTGAACTCTGTCTGCAAAGTAATTGGTGAACCAGGCAAGGCAGTCATTAGAAAAACCGAGGCTACTGAGTCTGCCGATAAGAATATGCTGATTGACAGAGTTGAAAGCCTTGGCCAGGTCGATGAAGACGGCTGCACAGTACTGTCTTTTATCAATGGCGGTTATGATATCGTTTAGTACCTTGAGCGTGGCTGAGGTGCACCCGTGACCGGCTCGGAAACCGGATTGCACAGTGGAGAAGGTACGGTGGGATTCGAGATGGTCAGTGATCTGTTTGTTGACTTGGCTTTCGAAGACCTTAGGTAGGCAGGGCAGGATGGATATAGGTCTGTAACAGTTTGGGTCCAGGGTGTCTCCCCCTTTGAAGAGGGGGATGACCGCGGCAGCTTTCCAATCCTTGGGGATCTCAGATGATACGAAGGAGAGGTTGAACAGGCTGGTAATAGGGGTTGCCACAATGGCGGCGGACAGTTTCAGAAATAGACGGTCCAGATTGTCAAGCCCAGCTGATTTGTATGGGTCCAGGTTTTGCAGCTCTTTTTTTTACAGCGGAGCTGTTGGCCGAGGTTGGAGTAGCCAGGAGGAAGGCATTATCAGGGATTTATCGGTGGTGACCGTGTTACCTAGCCTCAGTGCAGTGGGCAGCTGGGAGGAAGTTAGAGAATGTCTAGTTTGAGAAACTGACGCCTCACAAGTCCTCAACTGGCAACTTCATGAAATAGTACCCGCAAAACACCAGTCTCAAAGTCAACAGTGAAGAGGCGACTCCGGGACGCTGGCCTTCTAGGCAGAGTTGAAAAGAAAAAGACCTATCTCAGACTGGCCAATAAAAAGCATATACTAAAATGTGAAAATACTACATGTCATGTCTCACAATCGATATCTATCTTATGTCTATATGGTTTTATGCCCTGCGGGTTTGGGAAGAAAGATGAGGAGTTCAACGGGAAAGTAAGCCTGTCAGGTAGCCTTCATTCTCACACAGCATCCAGCCTAACTGACAGGATGCTGTGCAATTTTTCACATAATTTTTTTCTCTGGCCTCCATTGATTTAGTCACCCTAGTTTTGGCCATAATACAAGGGTAAAAACTACAATAACTTTTGAACGGATTATGATAGAGACATGAGGTTTGGACTTTCTTAGAGGTTATCTACACAATTAAACATACTATTTCACCCATTGGTCAAAATATGCATTATTGATTGGACACCCTATCTAATTACATTTTATTGCCAAATGCATGCCTATCTAGAACAAACACAGCAATGTCATCCTAAATATGAACATAACATTTTGCCACATACTGTTGGTATTAGGCCTACTACATCTGTTTAGAAACGTGTCTAGTCATAGCAAAAAAAATGTGTGGGCATAGCGTAGCAACCCAGTCATTACAGTTTTAGTAGCCTACAACTTTCACATTTTTTTTCTAATTCATAATATCACTGACATTAATTTTATTATATCGAATATACAGTAGTACTAGGCTATAAACCCTTTGTGCTCACTTGTTCTTACTTTCGTTGATGGCAATTCAGTCAGCTGAGTGTAAGCGACAAAACCAAAGCTGTCTCACGCACGAGCGAATTTCCCATCCACGTGTCTGAATACACGATTTGGAAGCAGGATCAAAACAAACCCTCTGATTGGTTATGATAAAAAATGCTAATGAGCTCTTAAAGGGCCATACACTTCTCACGTTGTAATGCCAAAGACACTCTATGGTAACACAATTAAACATCGCCTGCATACTGCTGTTTCTTTAAGACCACTTTATTTACTTATTTTTTATGTTCACGCCCAGTATTTGAGGGCGGAGAGATTTTGTAGCTGATGCCTGTGAAATGAAATCAGCTTGTTGCCGTTTGTCTCACAGAATCAAAGTTGCGGTGGAGTGATACGGACTAAATCCTCTTGGGTTTACAGTGAACAGAGACCATTTACTTTTGTCTATACACCGGTAATATCATCGAAGGACATATCTTGTGGTGAGTTCCGGGTCATAATGTATCAAATAAGATCGAACAGTGTCATTCACCTGTTGTTTTTTATTGTATATTTGGTTTGCTGGTCTGCCTATGCTGTAAAATGTTGGACATTGTGCCATTGAGTCGCGCTACATTGTCTCTCACACCACCTCCAGTATAGTCGCTGGGGCTATTCCCATTCCTGATGTGTGGACATTGCTCACTGATATAGGACATTATATGGATATTTGACAATTGACTTGACGGTAGTTGCGTGTTGTTGTGAGTATTTTTTATTTTGTGTGCGCGTCGAATTGGCATTCCCTCTCTGGAGAGCTTCGTCGGCACCGTGTCGGCATTTCCAGTGTCTCCAATGGTTTTACTCAAACTCCAAACAATCAAGACATTTTTCCAAGTACTCAAGTTGGGAAATAACACATCTGTGTTTTAGTTTATATCGTCAAATTCGCTCAAATTTGCTTAATAACTTGCATGGTTTATAAACAAATTAATTAGTAAGTGTAATAAGACAGATATGACAGGTTCCTTCAAAATAATCAGAGCGTGCTACGATTCTCACGATAAAGAAGAGGATCAAGAATATCTGCAGCCGCATAATAAATTATGCAATACACTTGACAGTTGAGTGAACCAGAGGCTATTTATATATATATATATATATATATATTTCACCTTTATTTAACCAGGTAGGCCAGTTGAGAACAAGTTCTCATTTACAACTGCGACCTGGCCAAGATAAAGCAAAGCAGTGCGACACAAACGACAAAAACAGAGTTACACATGGAATAAACAAACATACAGTCAATAACACAATATAAAAAAGTATATATACAGTGTGTGCAAATGTCAAGGAGGTAAGAAAATAAATAGGCCATAGTAGCGAAGTAATTACAATTCAGCAAATTAACACTGGAGTGATAGATGTGCAGATGGTGATGTGTAAGTAGAAATACTGGTGTGCAAAAAAGTAAATAGAAACAATATGGGGATGAGGTGGGTAGATTGGATGGGCTATTTACAGGTGGGCTGTGTACAGCTGCAGTGATCGGTAAGCTGCTCAGATATCTGATGTTTAAAGTTAGTGAGGGATATATAAGTTTCCATCTTCAGCGATTTTTGCAATTCGTTCCAGTCATTGGCAGCAGAGAACTGGAAGGAAAGGCAGCCAAAGGGGGTATTGGCTTTGGGAATGACCAGTGAGATATACCTGTTGGAGCGCGTGCTACGGGTGGGTGTTGTTATCGTGACCAGTGAGCTGAAATAAGGCAGAGCTTTACCTAGCAAAGACTTATAGATGACCTGGTGCCAGTGGGTCTGGCGACAAATATGTAGCGAGGGCCAGCCGACGACAGAATACAGGTCACAGTGGTAGGTAGTATATGGGGCTTTGGTGACAAAACAAATGGCACTGTGATAGACTACATCCAGTTTGTAGAGTAGAGTGTTGGAGGCTATTTTGTAAATGCCATCGCCGAAGTCGAGGATCGGCCTATAGGCTACTAATCTCAGTTACCTGAATAGTTTTAGTGTCCTTTGCTCAACACATCCGTCTTGACCACACTCCTTATACATAAGTTCATTTTGACAAAAAGAGAATATTTGGTCAGGTTTCCAGATAGTGGATTGGGGGTGGGGGGGTGTAGTCTGTTGTGTGTGTGTTGTCAGTATGGGTGGGGGTGATGTTCAGAGTTGTCTTGAGTTATACTAGGCTATCTGTGAGTCAATTGAGCCCAATACAGTAGGGGGAGCCACTGGTTGACACATACTTGAGGGAACAGACTTTGGTCCGTGGCAGAGAACTGAATGGTAGTTGTAACAAAATACCGCCAGAATATACTTTTGTGCAACTTCCATGTTCTTGTATTGTGTTTGTCAAAACAACGCACTAAGTGGTGTTGCATGTAGGTTTTATTGCGAATGCATACAGGGTGCCATAGCAAACCTCTTTACACAGAATAATAGGCACTAAAGAAACTGAGGCAAATCTCTTTTGGTGAAGAAATGAAAAAGCATCCTCAAAACCTGGCATGTTGACAAATCCAAGGAGAGAAGAAGAGACTGGCTCCGTCTTTCTTCATCCAAGGCTGTCATTACCCATTTGCGGCAGACTCTCATTTGGAAGTGTATAGTGGTGTGGTAGTAGCCTAACCCTGTATTACAGTATTGATGGAGAGTTCTAAAAGGGTTCACGAGGCTACTTACATTTCAGCAGTATTTTGATAACACTTTGACCGCCATATAGCTGAAGGCTGTGTGATGCTGTGAATTAACCAAACATAGAGATTGTTGTCTGCTCTGCTTAGCCAAGGGCCTCAGGAGAATCCTAGTATGAATCTCTGCCAGTACTGGAGGGATCCTCAAGTTTGATCGAGCAGCAATGTTGTAGAGAAGCTTTTCACTTTTTTTCTTCCCTTCTTTCTCTTTTTATTTTTTATTTTACAAATTTTTTTTTTTACAAATCTCATTAGCAGTGTAGACCTATTCATTATGAGCAAGTCTCTAGACCAAGCGTCAGACTCGTCATTTAAGCCTGTTTGTCGTATTTGCAAGTCTAGGCTCTATTGTCTCGGCTACTCTGCATGGTATAGTCTCAAGCCATTGGACTGTATGAGGGACCACGCTAGCCACAGGTCCGCTGGGTTGAGGTCGGAGAGAGATGGAGACTGCCTCTCACTCAACCCTGTCTGCCAAACCCCCCATTTTGGTTCATTTAGCCAACGAGTCTCCAAACCACAGCCAACTGTGTGGTTTGATCACTATGACGAGCTGAGCGATTTGTCTAAATCAGCACTGTGCTTCACAACCACAGACTGAGAAGAGCTCTGCTAGCTTTCTGTTCCACATAGATCTCCTCTACGGACTGTGCTCTGCTCTGGCTGGATCAGCCAGCATGGCCTTTATTTATAGAAGGGTAGTTATTATGGATTATAAAGGTTGTCTTTAATGGTAATTATTGTTCTGACCAAATGACCAAGTACATTTACAGAATGGTAAATGTTCTCTATGGTAATGCCTGAGGCAAGGTCATCTCATCAGTACAGAGACAGACATGTTTAGAATCCACATTGATTTGAAGGTAAAGATCCCAATTTGTCAATATCAATACAGTAGTCAATGGAAGTCTTAGCAGAGTAATATGCTTAACTCTCTCTCTCTTCTCCCTCTAGGCAGGTCTTAGCAGATTTCTGCCGAATGGATGATGAGGAGGATGATGTGTTTGTGCCAGACTCATCCCACTGCTGGCGCACAGCCTTCAGGGAAATAAAGTACGAGGACAGAGGCACCCAGACACCCAGCCCTGCCCTGACACTGCCCAACGACATGCTGCCCTGTGGGGTGGCCCAGGAGCCCAGACCACTCTTCTACGGTGAGGCCTACAACACACACACGCACACACACACAAACAAACAAACACAGTGTGAGAAATAGGTAAGAGTGGAACTCTGCTGTAGTCAGCTCCTGGCGCCTGATAGTCCTAGCCACAGAAGCTTTTATGACCTGTGTGTAGTGTACCCAGCTGCTTTCCCATTCAGATGGCGCCACATGAGGTTGTTTAGCCTGGCCCTGTGCAGACGTGACGACAGGCCACACCTGTATAACTGACCCTTTACTTGGACACCGTGGCGCTGTCTGTCAGTAATGCCCTCTTTGTCCTGGCACACTACAGATAATGCTGGTAATTTAAAAGATTACTGTGTGTAAACTTTGGAGTGTTACGAGGTGCAGGGCTTATGAAATTGACCTGACCAGTATCTATGGCCTTTTTCCTACAGGCAACGCAGGCTTTCGATTGCACTTTCCAGCGCGGTTTGAGCAGGTTGGAGACCAGGGGCCTCAAGAGCAGCATCAGGTGGAGAGAGGGAGGATGGAACGGCTTCAACAGCAGCCTCAGCAGCCTGCACAAAGCATGGAGGTCTGCATTGGACAGAAACTCCAACTCATCGGAGACCAGTTCTACCAAGAACACCTTCAACTGGTGAGGATACCCACCGTGATTGACTGCACAACACAGCGAAAGCACACTGGATAGGCCTACTGTACTCAGGGGCCTGCAGAGAGAGTGAGCACCAGAAGTGGCTTCTTTATGGGCATCCGTTGTAGTCATGTCTAAGTGTCCCATGTTTGTTTTGGCCAGTGAACATGAATTAGCCCATTGTTCTGACCTCTCGTTCTACCTCTCCAAGACACAGCTTAACCAGGGCAGACCCTCCCCCTCCTCAGCTTCCTGTTTATTTGTCTCTGCCTCTCTCCCCCCATTTCCTCCCTATGCTGCCACGGTGCCACAGGGGGCATGAAGGAGTCCACCACAGACATTATGGTCAGGGTGACATTGCTAGTTACTGTGCTGAATACGTTGAAGAGCTCAGACTGTAACTCTCTTGACATCAGTGGAGGCTGGTGGGAGGAGCTATAGGAGGACATGCTCATTTTAATGGCTGGAATGGAATTAATGGAACAGAGTCAAACATGTGGATTCCATATATTTGATGAGTTTGATACTGTTCCATTTATTCCATTCCAGCCATTACAATGAACCTGTCCTCCTATAGCTTCTCCCGCCAGCCTCCTCTGCTTGACATACTATACATTTGGTTGTATTGGTGGTAGAACTGTGGATCTTTGAGATTTTCTTTCTGCAGAGCACCAATGGCACATTTTGAGGAGAAGGAAATACTAAGAGAGTCATCAAGCAGAACAAAACTAAAGGCACACACTTACACACATAAACACACTCAACACACTCTCACACAGAGAAAAAGCAGAAGTGGCCGGACTAGGTAAACATGTTGTAACCCGAAGCTTGGCGCATGAGCCCGGGGGAACAGATGTGGTCAGGGAGTCTCCAGCCAGTCCTGCAGATCAGTTACCCCCACCACCCACAATAGACTCCCAAATAAGAGGGCTGTGTGTCTGGAGGAGGGGCCGGGATGGGCCCACTCACTTAATGCACACCCTATCTAATGGGCTTAGGGGTTTGACCAACTAAAGACAACTGTCTTGAATTTCCTCAAAATCACTTTCATGAAGTGCATGGACCTTTTCAGTCTCATATAGATAGATATTCAAGGCTTTATTTAGGCTCTGAAACTACATTTATGTCATCAGATTGGTGTAACTAAGCAGACTTCTTATTCGCTGATGTGTTTCTGATTTTCTCCCACACTCCGGCTGAGGTTAAATTAATACCACAGACTGCTGTCCTGTAGCCACACTGCACCGTGACTCATGTGATGTGACACAGGAAGTTAAAGGCAGAGTCAGGCAGGCGTTATGTTATCAGGGCTGCGATACACTGACTGACGTACAGCAGAGACAGAACCAGGGCAGAGGATGAGGAAGTGGCTCTTGCTCTCTCCTTACTCACTGGGTAAATGCAACAACAAGTGAGAGTAGTCAGAGTGAGAACACTGTGATATCATATCCTGAAGTTGCAGAGCTCTAGGGCACATACACTCCCACACTGCTAACTAAGCCTAGCAAGTTAAGGAAAAAAACAACTGTGAGGTAACTTTTTTTTTTCAAAGCCCAGAGAATAGTGGATCTGGATTATTGACTTTGGCAACATACTGTATATAGCAACCAACAGTTAGGTGTTATTTCAGTCCTTGAAGTTATTGACTACTCTCTTGTCATTCAAGTGGGCAGAATTACTGTTCTTGTCTGCAGAGCCCACTCAGCCCAGGGAGTTGTACAGGCCTGAGTCTCTGAGAGTTTCTCTCTGCCTGTCTGGCTGCTGTTGAGTGATGCTTGGACAGACTAACCCAAACAGATCAGTGTGTTTTTAATGCGTGATCTCCAGTTTAGCCCATGGCTGCTATTCCTGGCGCTGTGCTTTCATTGTGTAATGCAGTCTTCAGCAGTGAGGTAGGTAACCCACCTCAGGCTGCTGGTGCTTGGCAGAACAGTGTGTGTGTGTGTGTGTGTGTGTGAGTGTGTGTGTGTTTGTGTGTGTGTGCATGAGAGGAAGTGTGTGTGTGTGTGTGCGTGTATGTGTGAGCATGACTGTGATAGTCTTTCAATCTCTCACTTGGACTGCCACCTTTCAATGATATGTTTCTCGCTCTTGTCAATCGATCATTGCAATCATGTATTGTAGAGCATCAGAAGGCTTTCAAACGCAGTTTGACACCCATCTCCTTGACTGACTCATAAACAACCCCTTCTGTTTCCCTATCATCCTACCATCATGGCCCATGGCAGGGGGAGGCAGTAAGGTGCTTAAGTGTGTAAGTGGAGCGTTGGTGCTGACATATAAACTGCTCTCAGTCTGAGAAGGCTGGAGAGCAGAGACCCCGAGAGCAGAGCAGTACTGACATGACATGAGGAGGGTAGCCATTTGAGACATGGCAGTAATGACAGTCACAATGACAGGAAGACTGCCACAGTCTGCATGGGTCGAGGAGCAGAGTTGGGTGACACCAAGACTCCTCCTGGTGCTCTCGATGAGTGTTGAAAACCCAAGCGCTGAATGTCCCTATGGTATGTTTGTGTGTGTGTGTCTCAGATCTCCATTCCTTATCTTCTCACTGTTCTGTAAGGGCACTTCACTTTCTCTACAGTTGTTGAGATATAGATAGTCTAGATTCCTGTCCTCTCCTGCCTGTTGGCTGTCCACTCCTGCCCTGAGATGTGTGGCTCTGAGTCTCTGGCAACTGGTCGTTGCCTGTCTGTGTAGCATATAAGCCAGTGCCCCTGTGAGCCTTAGGACAGACAGACAGACAGACAGACAGACAGACAGACAGACAGACAGACAGACAGACAGACAGACAGACAGACAGACAGACAGACAGACAGACAGACAGACAGACAGCATCATGAGGCTCTGATAAAAACACATCAGGGTTGTGTTGGCGTGATGACATTCTGCATCTGGCTAGTGTCTGTTCTCTATCACTGGCTAAATTTAGAACCTGACCGAGTCGTATTAGACAGTTGGTGGTGTGACTCGTGAATCATGAGTGAGCGACAGGGCTGGCCCACACCCCACCATCTCTGAGCTGAGCTGGGTGGAGGAACCAGAAGAGGAGGAAAGGGTCACTGTCAAACTGAGGGGCTTTCTGCTGCTGATCTTAGAGAACAGGACGTTGTGGCTGTGAAGCAGATATCATGTACACATTAGGTGCGGTTTAAGCAATGTTTGTTGATAAAAAGATATGAGCCCATTGTGTTAACAGATGGCCTGGAAGTATCTTGCCCAGGTATTGCTCACTGTAGGCCTACAAAACACTGTACAGCAATACTGACAGTCACAACTACCTGTAATGGGCTTTGCCCTCTGTGAGAGCTGGCCTGTTCGGGTGTAATCACAGACAGATGGATGGGCTTGGTAATGTGCTTTGTAGTTGTAATTAGATCTAAAGAAAGGGTGTCTCAAGGCAGAACTGTGTTGCGATGTTAGCTGTTGTTAGGGCTCAGAGTATCTTCAGGTGAACTAGTTCAATTTGTGCTACGTATAATGTACATTTATGATGAAAACTGGTGTGTGTGGAGCGTGCAAGAGCCGGTTTGCACCTGGCACCAGCTTATGCAACACTCTACAACAGCGTTTCCCAAGCTAAAGGTTACGACCCTATGTGGGGTCGCCTAATTTAAAAATGATGACAGGAACTAAAATAAAAAAATCACGCTTGGTTCATAGAACCGGGGTCATGTCAGTCACCTCCTGTAGCCGCTAGATACAGTTGCAATAAACAGAGCGGTTTCTGTTTTCTTCCTACAAATATGTCTCTATCTTTTGAACGGTTTAAGCTGTGGCAGAGAACCTGGGCCTTACCACAATGGAGAGTGCAGGCTAGTTATAAACAGCTTGATCTCTGTGGTTGGTCACAGATGCTGCCTCAGCTGTTTTGTTAAGATGGTACAAGTCAACTCGGCAGTCACGCTTTGGTGGAATTGGAATACAATGGGATAATGTTGCCTGAAACTGCCAATGTGCTTACAGTATATTGCCAAAATGTATTTTCCAGCCTATTGCTGGTCTTTGTTAGTTTATGGCATGTGTCTAAAAATAGCCAGGGTGTTATCAGGTCCAGTACTGTCTGTTTCGTCTGTAGATTAGTTACTTTGTGGATCTAAGCTCAGCTCTCATACTGAGATGCATTTCTGTGGGTCTCCGCCCTTCCTCAAGTGCTCCCTAATCCTATTTAGTGCAATTATCTTATCTCCTCCTTTCAATGGCAGAGATAGCATTATCCTCCAAATCACACACTATCCAGTTGGCTCTCTATCCAGAGAGGGAGGCTGCTTTGGATGTGCTGTTGGATTCTGCTTCCATAGACAAGAGCTGTGCAATGAATGTGTCTGTGGCATGGGGTGGTAGTTCGTGTTACACTGGCTGTATAGGGTTCTCAATCCTGCACACAAAGAGACGGCGTTAATAAGTAGTGCTGGGGACAGGCACAGACTGTTGTGAAAATATGAGCGCCATTCCGGTTTCTGGTTTTGACTTACTCCTCCTCAATTTACTCTGTTGATGCCTCTCACTGACAATCACCACACATCACTCACCAACAACCATCCAGAGCTCCAATTGAACACCCTGGTAAGTGAATGATGCCATCATTTGCCATTGACTATGCCAGTTTCCTGACTCTCCTGTCCACATCCTGTTCTGACTCGGTTGTTTTTCTCCCTTGTTTTGTTGCAGTATCACCGAAACCAAAGGAACATGAGGCCCTTGTGGTGGCGCCTGGCCTCAGCTCTGCTCACCCTGCTGTTTGAGCAGGAGGCCATCGCTGGAAGGGGGAGAGCAGGGTGGAGGTGATGGAGAAGACCAGCCCAGACCACCCCTCTCCCACAGGGACTGGACTCCTAATGGCACTGTCAAATGTAACATGGGTCAGTTTGGGGAAAAGAAGAGAGAAAAGGTCACCGCAGGACGGAGACAACCATTTTTTTTACAAGGTTCATTTTTTTCCAAGAAGATGCCATGTTGTTTCACGAGATTCCTCTACTGGACGATGTCCTTATTTTGGTAATTGTGTGATGTAGTATTTTGTACAGTCATTATTCCTGTTGAATTTGTTTGCACTTGTGTATGTGTACATCTTGAATGGCCTCCATGGACCTGGGAATGCCTTATCAATGTCTCCTGCCACAACCCAACGACTGTTGACATGAACCAAGCAGAAGAAAACAAGATATGGAGGGATCTGAAGAAGGGAAAGAAGAGTGGTTCGTGGGGTTTTCTTTTCTGAAGTTTCCCAGGAAATAATCGGTCAAACTTGACAACAAATTTCCAAAGGCACAGTTTCTCAGAACAAAGCATTTTGCACCTCAACTCGTCCTTCTCCTCAATGGGGTTGTGTGTATACTGTCATAATACTGTTATATTACATGTTGATTTTTCTTTGCTCTTCCAGTCACTTTCATTGCATTGATTTCAATAGTTGTTGTTTTTCCCAGTGTCACCAAAAGTAATAAGAACAAAATTGTGGAGCCCTCGGTGGCTTCTAAGGTGGCTAGTGCCACTTTGTGTTGTGAAGGTTGATTTAGATTTATTATGAACCCCATTAGCCGACGCCAATGGTGACAACTAGTTTTACAGGGGTCCAACATATAACGAAAAAGACATTACAGACAAAATACTTTTACAATTTAGATACAACTTCCGAGACAAAGGGGAGTTACTTCAAGAGAGAGAACACCGTATTTTCAATCATAGTCTATTTCCAATTGTCCCAAAACTGGACCCCAGCCACTGTAAGAAACAGTGTGCTGATCATTTTAGTCTCTTAAGACTTTCAGGCCCTTCAAGTGG
Organism: Oncorhynchus keta; assembly: GCF_023373465.1. Lineage (NCBI taxonomy): Eukaryota > Metazoa > Chordata > Actinopteri > Salmoniformes > Salmonidae > Oncorhynchus > Oncorhynchus keta. Next base: position 32,388,592 of record NC_068455.1, on the reverse strand, counting down.
AGCTATGGATCCACATTGTTTGCACTATAGTACATTAGTCAGGAGTAGATTAGGTAACAAAACCAACCTCTATTATTCAATGAAGGTGTTTAACTGTATCTGATTTGTCATGGTAACATTACAATGTTTTCAGTCACATTTCCATTCATTTTCATTCACATATCATCACAGGAACTGACCTATGGACCAACAGTCTGAGGTACGAGTGATGCTGGTTAACTGAAGGCCTCATTGAAATTCCAGTGTTTTTTTAGCCCTCTAGCTGATGTGCTTTTTAACCCACTGTCAGATATTCAATTGTATTCTGGACACCAATGCAATAATGTGCAAACAAACCAGTGAAACAACAGCCTTTCCTCTCCTCTCCTCTCAGGATTCTTACATGGGCTTGTATACTTCCTTTTGTTCCTGTGGGGTGATCTTGTATTAGTTCTTTGTCATCGGATCCTGTGGTGTAACTGTTTGATAGAAATGACCACTGCTAATCCAATTGACAAGAGAAAGTGTCTGAGATTAGATAGAAGTAACTGGTAGTGTGGAAGACTGTATTTGCTGTTGAAATTTGAATCTGTTTGATGTATTCTTGAAGATGCTGTTTGTTGTACATTTTATTGCCTTTTTACTTTACTTTCGTCCATTTTGAAGGAGCAGTATACATATTTTAGACACAACTCTTATTACCCGGTTATGTTTGGTCCTACAGTACTTATGTGTCATCATCTGTCTGTATAATCAGAGCTTTTTTTTTCAACCCTTCATTTAGAATACTGGAGATATGTCTCAGGGCCAGGGAAAATACAATACTTTTAGTAAGAGTTTCCCATGTAGAGTAGAAGGACAAAGGAAATGAGTGGTTAAGTCCATTTCTGTTTGTCTGCATCAGTTGAAATACATTTGAAACATAACCATAGATACAAAGGTACACTTTAGACAGAGTGGTCAGATGATTCCGCTTGCTATGACTCTGTTATGGCAGGGACTACGTTAGAAGCATGTGGGGCAGTGAGAGATCAGCTGAACGTTGGTGTTGTTTGTTTTTGTTTCCTGCAGATCCTGAACACTGAGCCAGTCACCGTAGCTTCCTGTCTCACTGTAGCACATTGACCAGTTTCTAAACTTGCTTATCTCAGTCTACTGTAGCCCACGTCTCTGTGTACTGCTCCTCCATTTCCTTTAGGACTTTTGGTGTTGTTTTCAGTTTTGTATTTATTTTATATTTATTTTTTGTATATTCACCCTTTTCTACTGTATAGATTTTGTGTGCAATTTATCTTCCTTTTTTTGGTTCTAGATGTGTGTATGATACATTTGTTTGATTGTGCAGAGCGATGGTTGTCTGCACTGTGTCTGGTTTTCCCTGAGGGTAATAATCTCCAGAAATGGGCCCAATCGGTTAAGGCATTTATCTAAATCAGCCACGTCACGTCATCCTTTCAGTAGACAGCAGTAGAATCTGTTTCCTGGTCAATGGCTTGGAGCTGGATCAGTAACCTTCCGATAATTTGCCTCGTTTTTCTTCAGTCACTGGGCATTGGTTATGGGTTCATTCCTTTTTGTCTTCTTTAGCGTTCTTTTGTAATCAACATGCACTGGAAAGTACTTTGCGTCTGTAGAGCTGGTGGCTCCCTGAGCTATCCCTGTGTTATTGTACAGTGTACTCTGGATCGTTCTCTCAAGTCTGTCAGGTGCTGAACTAGCTGAGTGTGTCTTTACTATAGCAGACCATTGACGAAGCTATAACCTGTATAGGACATTTTTTTATTTCTTTGAAAGAGAAACAAGCCACCATGATGCCCATAAATCATTTGGGAGAGAGGGTTCTGAAGCTGTGTAGTGCAGATAGTATATGGCAAGTCTATCTCAGCACTATGCAAGGCTACAGGAACTAAAAAGAGTGAGTTTTGTATAATATGGATAAACCATAAGTGTCTTGAATTTTTGTAGTCCACTTTCTTTAAATTTGAAGTTTTTTGAGGAAGGTTTCAATTTGTATGTTTATTTTTTTTATTATTTGTATTAAGAAACTTCCTTGGTCATTGTCTTCGTAACTTTTTAAATGTCTTTTCATATGAAAGGGCCAGGTTTTATACAGACAGTTTTTACGGTTTTAAATCCTTTTTAATACTTGTTGGATCTTTTTATGAGTCCAATGAGATCAAGGGCTTTTTCATATAAAAATGAACTTGAAACATTCCTTTTGTGACTGGTTCTGGTGTAAACATGTTTTCAACGATAACAACAAAACAAAATGTATTTCAGTGTTGTACACCATCTGACATCATCACCATTAAACATAGTCCTCTCTAAGGAACCGATGAACTGTACATGTATTACTGACACCCTGGAAAATGCCTTTAACTGCTCAGTTTCAACTAAGTCTTGATTATCACACACTCTCTGTACTCCCAAGAAAAGAGACCCAGTGAAAATGTAGCATTTCTGTAAACATTGACTGTGTGTTTTCGAGACTGTACTGTGCACTCATTTATTTTTTTGCGTTTCATTTCTTTTGTCGAAGGACAATTTGTTATGTAGTGCAATATGCTGTACATATAAGAGCTTTTCTCTGCTAATCTTTTTCTGAATTTCTTCTTGGTTTTTTGGCTCTTTTTTCCAATAAAATTGTATTAAAAGTGTAAAAGGTTTCTCTGTTATTTCTCTCCCCAAAAAGGTCCCCTGGTAAAAGTAGATGTTGTGGTTACTTGATAAATGACTCAAGTTGTGCTGAGGTAGAACTTATTATTCTCTCCCCTCCTACAATGTCAAACATCAAGACGTCCATGTGTTACAAGCATCATTGTGAAATGAAGCCACTTGAAACTAGCCAACCATCTGAGGATAGCCAGCCAGCCATTAGAAGTTAGCCAGGCGTTTGGCATTGGTAGTGCTCATCACATCCCTCTACTGAGAGTTCATTCATTTGGTGGGAGCGATAGGGCCTTCGGCCTGAGGATGAATGTTAAGCTGCTCTTTTTGTATACACACACGCCTGTCTAGCAGGGCGATAGCAACACTGAGGATGAGTAGCAACTACAGAAGACCTGTGTCCTGGTCTCCAGCAGAGCCCTGGTAAAGAGTGTCCGTGGATAGAGCGAAGGAGAGAAGTGCCATCGCTCTGCATTACTGTCACTTCGACAAAGGGCAGAGCCACTGCTGCTGTGCTTGCAGATTACTTGCTAATGGCGCTCTGAGGGCAGGAGGCTTGATATATTGCCGATGACAGATATAAACATGTCCCTTGTGCATTATTAGACCCTGTAAAAGTGATGGAATATCATACTTAAGTTGATGCCTTATGCTTTAAGGGAATTGTAAAAAAATAAAAAAAATAAATGGTCAACTTCATATTCATCATCTCCAGCACCAGCCCAACATCAACATATGTGAAAATTGCACCTTTCTATGTTTCGTAGTATAAAAGATAGTGGGGGATAAGTGTTTCCAATGACATCATCAACTAATTAGTAGGCTATTAGTAGGCAATGCCTACTCATAACTGGTTAGAATCACACCATGCACACTGATGATGTCATTTGAAACACTTACAGTGCCTTCTGAAAGTACTCACATCACCTGAATTTGAAATGGATTAAATTTAGATTTTTGTCACTGGTCTACACACAATACCCCATGTCAAAGTGGAATTACGTTTTTTGACATTTTTACAAATTAATTAAAAATAAATAGCTGAAATGTATTGAGTCAATAAGTATTCACCCCTTTGTTATGATATGCCTAAGTTCAGAAGTAAAATATTTCTTAACAACTCACATAATAAGTTTCATGGACACTGTATGCAATAAAAGTGTTAAACTAGATTTTTGAATGGCTACCTTTTCTCTGTACCCCCCACACAATTACCTGTAAGGTCCTTCAGTCAAACAGTTCATTTCAAACATAGAGTGAGCCATAAAGACCAGGAAAGTTTTCCGATGCCTCACAAAGGACACCTATTGGTAGATGGATAAAAAAAAGCAGACATTGAATATCCCTTTGATCATGGTGAAGTTATTAATTACACTTTGGATGGTGTACCACTACACCCAGTCACTACAAATATACAGGCATCCTTCCTAACTCAGTTGCTGGAGAGGAAGGAAACCGCTCAGGGATTTCACTGTGAGGCCAATGGTGACTTTGAAACAGTTACGGAATTGAATGGCTTTGATAGGGGAAAACTGAGGATGGATCAACAACATTGTAGTTACTCCACAATACTAACCTAATTGACAGAGTGAAAAGAAGGAAGCATGTACAGAATAAAATATTGCAAAACATGCATCCTGTTTGCAAAAAAAGGCACTAATGTAATAATGCAAAAATGTGGCAAAGCAATTAACCTTTTGTCCTGAATACAAAGTGTTATGTTTGGGGTAAATCCAATACAACACATTACTGAGTACCACTCTCCATATTTTCAAGTATAGTGGTGACTGCATCATGTTATGGGTATGCTTGTTAAGGACTGGGGAGTTTTTCAGGATAAAAAAATAAATGGAATGGAGCATCCCAGAGGAAATCCCAGAGGAAAACCTGGTTCAGTCTTTTTTCACCAGATACTGAGAGATGAATTCCCCTTTCAGCAGGACAATAACCTAAAACACAAGGCCAAATCTACACTGGAGTTGCTTACCAAGAAGACAGTGAATATTCCTGAGTGGCCGAGTTTTGAGGTAACAGTTTTGACTTAAATCTACTTGAAAATCTATGGCAAGACCTGAAAATGGTTGTCTAGCAATAATCAATATTAGCTCCTATAAAAAAAGGGTTCCAAAAGGGTTCTTTGTGGTGGGATATGGTTCTATCAAGAACCGCTTTGATCAGAATAACCTTTTTTTGAAGACAATGTTTCTTTGTAAGGAAATATGTTCTACCTAGAGCCTTTAACCCATGACAGTCTAAGCCCTGTCTAAGCTGGGGAGGGGGGGGGGGTTCTACTAAGCTGCAGTGAGGGAAAAAAGTACATGATACCTTGCTGATTTTGTACGTTTTCCCACTGACAAGGAAATGATCCGTCTATAATTTTAATGGCAGGTTTATTTGAACAGTGAGAGACAGAATAACAAAAAATAACAAAAAAATCCAGAAAAACGCATGTCAAAAATGTTATAAATTGATTTGCATTTTAATGGGGGAAATAAGTATTTGACCCCTCTGCAAAACATTAGTGGCAAAACCCTTGTTGGCAATCACAGAGGTCAAATGTTTCTTGTAGTTGGCCACCAGGTTTGCACACATCTCAGGAGGGATATTGTCCCACTCCTCTTTACAGATCTTCTCCAAGTCGTTAAGGTTTCGAGGCTGACGTTTGGCAACTCGAACCTTCAGCTCCCTCCACAGATTTTCTATGGGATTAAGGTCTGGAGACTGGCTAGGCCACTCCAGGACCGTAATGTGCTTCTTCTTGAGCCACTCCTGTGTTGCCTTGGCCGTGTGTTTTGGGTCATTGTCATGCTGGAATACCCATTCACGACCCATTTTCAATGCCCTGGCTGAGGGAAGGTTTTCATCCAAGATTTGATGGTACATGGCCCCTTCCATCGTCCCTTTGATGAGGTGAAGTTGTCCTGTCCCCTTAGCAGAAAAACATCCCCAAAGCATAATGTTTCCACCTCCATGTTTGACGGTGTTGATGGTGTTCTTGGGATCATAGGCAGCATTCCTCCTCCTCCAAACACGGCGAGTTGAGTTGATGCCAAAGAGCTCCATTTTAGTCTCATCTGACCGCAACACTTTCACCCAATTGTCATCTGAATCATTCAGATGTTCATTGGCAAACTTCAGACGGGCATGTATGTGCTTTCTTGAGCAGGGGGACCTTGCGGGCTCTGCAGGATTTCAGTCCTTCACGGTGTAGTGTGTTACCAATTGTTTTCTTGGTGACTATGGTCCCAGCTGCCTTGAGATCATTGACAAGATCCTCCTGTGTAGTTCTGGGCTGATTCCTCACCGTTCTCATGATCATTGCAACTCCACGAGGTGAGATCTTGCATGGAGCCCCAGGCCGAGGGAGATTGACAGTTATTTTGTGTTTCTTCCATTTGCGAATAATCGCACCACCTGTTGTCACCTTCTCACCAAACTGCTTGGCGATGGTCTTGTAGCCCATTCTAGCCTTGTGTAGGTCTACAGTCTTGTCCCTGACATCCTTGGAGAGCTCTTTGGTCTTGGCCATGGTGGAGAGTTTGGAATCTGATTGATTGATTGCTTCTGTGGACAGGTGTCTTTTATACAGGTAACAAGCTGAGATACGGAGCACTCCCTTTAAGAGTGTGCTCCTAATCTCAGCTCGTTACCTGTATAAAAGACACCTGGGAGCCAGAAATCGTTCTGATTGAGAGAGGGTCAAATACTTATTTCCCTCATTAAAATGCAAATCACCTTTTTTTTTTTTTTACATGTGTTTTTCTGGATTTTTTTGTTGTTATTCTGTCTCTCACTGTTCAAATAAACCTACCATTAAAATTATAGACTGATCATTTTTTTGTCAGTGGGCAAACGTACAAAATCAGCAGGGGATCAAATACTTTTTACCCTCACTGTAAATGGAATTTTGAAATGTAATACCATGGATCATTTAGCTATTTGATTTTGAATTTTGAGACCCCTTGAAGTTTAAAATAATGTATATTTTAAATATTTTGGGAAAAATATGTTTTGCCTTACTGCTACAAATGCATTAAATAACAGTTTCACAACATGGAACAACAGATATCCCCCCCCCAAAAAAAAATTATAGAGATGTTCATCCTTTTCAATAAGGCGTTGAAAGTTTTTTCAAGGTAAAACATGTATTCCTTTGGTGTCAGGAATTGACATTTTGGTTGTCAAAAAGAAGGAAACTGTTCCAGTCGGACGGTAATCCTGAAAAAATAGAGATGATCATCCTGTTCAATAAGATATCTAAGGTCATACTTTTTTAAAGAACTGATTAACATATTTGCCAACATAAAACACACACTTTGGTAAATGAAATGTTCATGTAACTTTTTAATTCTTGTGGTACGTAACAAAAACATTTATAGAATATTTGTGGCTCCTGCCTCTCATCTTTCTATAGAGGGGTCATAATAGTTTATAGTCTAAACCGTTTGGATGCTACAGACGATTTTGTGAGAAGACCGATTTTTTGGGATGTCTCATGGTCTGACAAACACCACTCTAGCTCTGTCACCTTTCACTGCAGCTGCAGAAGTGCAACATCGGCGGATGAGGTGGATTGAGACCTATCCAATGCAAAAAAAAAACGATATCTCTAGCTGAGGGATTTTCGTGGAGATTTTTTTATTGTGTAATTAGATTTGGGCAGGGGCACGGACGTCAACTCATTAACATCCTAATAATTATTTTCTGGAAGAAAGGCTTCTTTGATAATTCTTTGGAAGGCAATAAGGGTTCTACATAGAACCATACATAATATTTCCCAGCATGCTCTATTGTTTGTTTTACTGTAATATCTGTGTTCTTGAATGTACATTGATTCGTTGATTCATTTTATGCTACACAAAGATAAATATCGTACAGTTTTCTAAACTAATCCAATCTGTTAGTAATTGGATTTATTGCACCTGTTATTGAGATGGTTGTTCCAGTTTAGATGATTGAGATAGTCTCAGTATTTCATTTTTCCCACCCTGGCAGTCATTCTGAATGTAGGTTCCGGGTGATTAACATTTCACTTGTTGGATATCTTAACTCTGGCTGGATTCCAATAGAAATTACACATCACTTTGTAAGCCGGCATAATGTAACTTGCAGGCCTGTAAACCAGGACTTTCCATACACAACTGTGTTAGGGTATAACTAGGCCTTCAAAGAAAGGCCTTGTGATATATTTTTTACCTTAATTTAACAAGGTAGGTCAGTTAGGAACAAATTCTTACTTTCAATGATGGCCTAGGAACAGTGGGTTAACTGCCTTGTTCAGGGCCAGAACGACAGCTCGGGGATTCAAACTGTAAGGGCTAATAAGTCTCATGGAACCTTTCATAGAGGGTTCTCGGCAGAACCGTTCATAGAGGGTTCAAGGTAGAACCATATATTATATTATTATATATTATTATATTATTATTATTATTATTATATTATATATATTATTATTATATACGGGGTTCTTTGAATAACCCTACATAAAGGGTTAAATGGTATATATTATTATTATTATTATATTATTATATATTATTATATTATTATTATTATTATTATATTATATATATTATTATTATATACACGGGGTACCCAGCACCAAAAAAAAGGTTCCCCAATGGGGACAAACTGAAGAACCCTATATGGTTCTACTTAGCACTTTTTTTTTATTCAATCTGTGTGAGGAGCTCTATTCAATCTGTAAACGCTGCATTTGCTGGCTCAATAGGAAATTACTTTTACATTTGTATCGCGCAATATGTAACGCTACAGTGATACAGATTGAATAGAACCCCTAGTTTATCTCCTTTGGACCATATCTTACAAGGATCATCATTACAAATATTACAGTAAAACCCAGTGTCATTTTGTCTTCAGCTCAGGCTGAGTTGAATAGACCAGTCAAAGCTGTGCTCTGTGTAAAGTAATCTCCCCCAGGGCTGACACGTGGCAGTCCGATTGTCATGGCTGCCAGGTAAGATTTCACACCCCAGTGACACCTGACTAACCTGTTTGGCCACTTCCAGCAGGAGAACTCCCTGGCCTCAGGCACTGGCCCCAACTCACGTATGTGTCAGAGGATGTGGAGTCTCAGCACAAGACTAGAGAACAGCTATCCCAGCCATGGAAAAACCCACACTATCTATTCACACTTGTAGATATTATAGGTTTGTCATTTAAAGTATCTCTTCAAATCCTAAAAAAAGCAACAAGAGGCTAAGAATCTACCAAAAGGTGAAAGTGAAAGAGTATTTGACCACAACAAGTGAAGCAGTCAGGCCAGGTGTGTCAGTGCAGTGATTGTACATTGTCTGCTCTGAGGGGGGAGGTGGTAATCCTCTCCTGGGTTCACTCTCCCTCAGGGGGTGGAAGTCTGAGGCTCTGCTCTGCAGCAAGAAAAGGTGGAAGGCCCCATGGTTCCCTGGCTCCCTAGTCTGCTCCTCTTGGCTCAGCACTTTTGTGGGCTTGAGTCTTGGCTGTTCTTGGCACAGACAATGGGCTCTTTGTTCCCCGGGCCGCCCGCTGAAAGAGGCACCCATTAGAGAGAACGTCTATCTCTGGGGTCAGGCCCAGGGGTCACTCACAAGTGCATCTCTTGTTTATGTCTGCAAAGCCAATCAAAACAGTGCAGCCTAAGTACGTAGTTAACTCGTCCGTGTCTGGGCCTTGTGGCTGAGCGGGGGCGGCTCACAAGAAGAAAAAAAGAGAATACGCTTGTGATTGTGCTCAGCTGATTTCATTCTGTCTGTGTAGCCTCTGGTAAGTTCTGTTTTCTCTCTGCTGAGGCTGAGAGTGGTGCTGAAGGCATCAGATAGGCACGGTATTAAGAAAAGAAAGTAGCTGTGAGCTGGAGAATAACAGCAAATTAGTGCTGACAGGCACCTCATCACCCCCTGTGTTCCACTGGCCACAGAACCCCCATCCCCAAGCACTGTACTCCTACCCAACACCATCTCACCCAAACGGCAAGGTAATTACTAACAGCGCACTCATTTCGTGAAGCTATCATTTCAGAAATACGTTTTTCTGATGGGAGAAGCGAGTGGTGACAGCTCATTTGAATGTGGCTCCTATGACATTGTTAGCACATCTATTGTTTATATTCTCTGTCATGCAATGTGGCACCTTGTCTGGCTGTTGTGAGTCATTTCCAAGAGTCAACAACAAATAATGATCTCTGTGGCTCAAGTAAGAAAAGGACCCGTTTTCTGTATATGTTCTGTATATGTTCCAAGTTTGTGGAACATTTTCTAGTTGAAAAGAAGTGCCATTAGTTTCAATATTCTGTTTGTTGATGTCATGGCTGTTGCTACTCTGTAAAGCCATGCCTCCTCTGAACGGATCTGCAAAGTGGGCTGTTTAGAGGGGGGCTGGGACCAGTACAAAGGTCTGCTGAGTGACAGCACCAAAACACTCTGTGGTTCTCCTGATTGCATGAAGTTGATGGCAGGGTACTGGTGTTGTCTGGGAAGACATATTAAAACCGGGATAAACCAACCTCATGATTACAGCACTTCTCTCTTTTGTTTAAGATTGTCCTTCAGATAGCATTGTGTATTGTTTGTTTTTGCCTTTAATTGTCTTGTCTTTGCTTTGGCTAAACTAATACCGGAGGTGCCTAGAGGTTCTGACTCACTACCTGAAGCACTGTTGTGTTGTTGTCTGGGTAATAACAAATGAACAGTATTACTAAGCATATGTCATAGTCAGTTGATAGTCATTGGTAACACCATTATATCTTGCTTGGCAATGCCAGAGTTATCTCCATGCTCCCTCTGCAGAGGCAATGGTCTACTCATCAAATAACAACCTCAGCCGTGTCAGAACAAACACAAACACAGAAGGCTCTTCAAAGTTTTCTCCGTCTCCTCTCTCTCTCTCTACTCGTCTCTGTACACATCTAACACCAGGAAAGTCTACAGTCGTCATGGAAACTCCAGCTAAGCCAATGCAGCCACATGGGATGGTGAGGGCATAGGGCTAAGCTGGACTGGACTGGACCGGGCATGCTGGGGGCAGCAGACCTCCCTCGGAACAGACTCCCCAGCTCCCAAACCCTCCATCACCCAACTCTAGCCTCCCAGCCCCCGAGCTCCCTGCAGCCCAGCTCTGCCACCAAATCACAGCTGTAATGAAAGCCACAGCACACACAACTATCAGCAGATGGATCTGTTGACTCTTGGTCAATACTGAAAGGATAAGTATTTATTGTGTTTTCTTTCCTGCAATTGAAGGCAAGGCGATACAGTGTGTGATTTTAATATCTGTGCATGAAACTTTAAGTCACTTCAGTTCAACCGTTTCTCAATTACTATGTCAGGCTACAGATGTAGGATCATAATTTGAGACAATTTGCTACAGCAGGACAATAATCCTGCAGCAACAGGAAATGTGAATTATCATGTGGATTTTAATTAATGGACATTTCTGTCGGAGTTGAAAATCAAGTCTGAAGTTTCAAAATGGAAATTACAAACTCCAGAAGCTTTTTAAAGCCTCAAACAAGGAAAGTTCTCCTGCAACAGGGTGATCAAATTAAGATCCTACATATGTATGAAAGTTATGTACTATCGTGGTATAGTGCTTCTAGGTGCTTCTACAACTGCATTGCTTGCTGTTTGGGGTTTTAGGCTGGGTTTCTGTACAGCCCTTTGATATATCAGCTGATGTAAGAAGGGCTATATAAATACATTTTATTTGATTTTATTTGGTATAAATAAGGCAAAGATGCATTTAAGTCATGCTTAGAGACTTAGGCTTGAGGAATAGGCATGATTGGGAATTGAGAACAGGGCTACAAGTGTTTCTAAATGTATGTGATTTGGGACAGTAAGAGTTCATCTCTTTCTTTCTGTCCATATTCTGTATTGTGTTGCCCCTTTAATTCTTATTTTCTTTTGAAGTCGTCTCTGTACAATTACTCTAAAAGAGAAGTTGTGCCATCAGCGTGCGGCACTGTGAGTTCCCCTCTGTTTACCAAGAGCAACACAGAAGAGCCTAGTCCTTTGTTGAGCGCCAGTCACTCCCAGCCACACAGCTGTGACACACACGCAAGCAGAAGTAAAAGCACACGTATTCATGTGCACGCACACACACAAACACTTGACACACATACACACAGTTAAAAGTATGCGTGCACACGCACACACACACGGACACACATTCACGCACGCACACACACACACACACACACACACACACACACACACACACACACACACACACACACACACACACACACACACACACACACACACACACACACACACACACACACACACACACACACACACACACACACACACACACACACACACACACACACACACACACACAAAATCTCTGACTCACTCTCTAGCCATATCCTGCGGTCAAGGGGAGGGATTAAAAATCCTCCAAGCAAAGAACATGAACCTAGTGAACTTGCCTTTTTTGTCTCTGCCGGCTATTGTTTTCTGGACAACATTTTCCATTTTGTCGCTTTCACAAAGATTTAAGCTTTTCTGATGACATTTAGGCCCCAATTAAAGGATCTAAACTGCAGACTTTCATCTATGCTTTGGCACGTCGCTTGAGGAGACTCAAGCACAGGTCTAATTATGCTTGTAGATGTCATTCAATATACAGGACATAAACAAGCTGTTGAGAACTAATTGTCAGGAAAAAGATTCTCTCAGATGAAAATATGACAGTCACCATGGCTTCCCGAGGACACATCAGTCTCAACCCTCTGTGCTCCGTCCGTATGCGGTGTTCCAACACGCTATCACAGCTTATTGTGAAATAGACACAAATGACTTATTTGAAACTCGTGCAAGGCACACGTATTACATGATTTCCATCACAACGTATTTTGTGTGAATTAAAATGATTTTCTTGCTTCATAGCATATTTGTGTACATTACACAAATTCCAATTTGTTGTGGCTAGCCTTAGCTAGGCTTCTGAAATTCTGAAGTTAACCATGATGAGATTCAATCATACAACCTTTGGGTTGCTAGATGTTTGCGTTATACGCCCACCCATCCTCCCCAACCAACCTCCCTTCTGTCATTTCTGTCTTACATAACCTGCTGTCTTTTTCTGTGATTGAAATGCACTGTGTACAAAACCGTGTACTGCACACAAAATAAATTACTTTTTCATGTGCCTGTTACCAATTTCTAATAAGCAGTTTGTGTCTATTTCACAATAATCTGTGATACTGGGTTGTTCAGTAGCAGCGTTTCCTCATATCCAGTTTCCATACAGGCTCTTGCTGGGAGACAGTGAGTGTCGTTCCAGGCAGGGAGGCAGCAGATTAAGAGCTGATAGTGCCTCCTGGCAGAAGCGGTCCGGTTCAGTGGGTGCAACGTTTTTTTATGGAGACAGTTGGCTGGGCGCCAGGTCAGAGACGTCTAGCTGGCTTGTTTAGTGTGAGTGTGTGCCTCACCTTGATAACAGAAGTGTGGCTGGGATGGAGCAGGGGGAGAGAAAAACAAGCACACCAGAGGTGGTGTTTGGGGCTCTGCATGCATGTGTGTACGGTTCTGGGTTTGCCTGCTCACGCAATCGATCCCTCCTAACAGTAACAACTGCAAAAACATTGGGGGAAAGTGTTAAACATTTTACCCAGCTCAGGTTTCACAACAGCAGACCAAGCCCTTGCTCTCTCTTGACTTCCCTCCCCCACTCATACTTTTTACCCTCTTTTTTTCATGTTTCCCCTCCTCTTCCCTCCCCCTCTCACTCAGATACACATTCCCTCCTCCCCCTCCTCTCTGTGCTGGCTGTTGTTGACTGACTGACAGTGCTGATTTACTCCAGGCTGGGACGGCTGCCAGCTCATCTCAAACAATTGCACGAGTTGCAGGGCCTGCAGAGCCAAGTTCTGATGGCAATAAACAAAGTAGTAGACTGGCTCTCTTGCTCTCTCTGTACTTCTAACCCCCAGCAGGCCCCATGTGGCCAGCAGCTGTGGATAGATCCCACAGACCCCAGCACCAAGCCCGAAGCTCTGGACATCGCGAGCACCATCTTCATCATCTGTGCAATGGACTTATTTAGACATCATAGTTAAACACTGCATATCGTTCTGTTACATAAGCGCCAAACTCTTGTGAGGAAAGTGCTTGCCTCTTAGGTTTTCACACTGTCATGAATTGTGTGTTTGTGTATGATGCATAAATGGATTATTACACACAGGTGAGCGGAGCATAGGACATAACCTCTCACTCTAAAGCCTTGTTCACATTGGCAGTTTGAAGTGACTGAAATCCATATCCGATCAGAGTCTGTTGTTGTTCTTGTAGTCTGAACAGCCAAAAAAGCATATGGAATCAGATAATTTAAGCTGCATTTCAAACCTCCTTCGTAGGTGGTTTGAAGTCAGATACAAATCTGATTCCTGGCCATGCGACTGTCTGAACGGTCAAAGCTGACTGATTTGCCCTCAAGTGGTTTTTGGACGGTTATTTGGCATATCTTGTTGCTTGCTAGCTACTCTGTTCACAGTTTGACAAGAACATGTGGTAGATAATTAGCTTGCCAATTGTTTACAAACAAATTAGTGAATGTGCCAGAAAGTTAAACAGCTACCTAGCTAACTAGATGACTGCTATGGCTAGCCAAAAATGATTTGTTTTGAAAGTTGGATAATCTTATCCTTTGTGGCTTTAAAAGGGTTCTTACGCTATGATTTTGAACATTCAAAGCAACTGGGAAACGTCCATGGCAGACAATTGTTGTCACCTGCTCCATAACTTCTGATTGACAGGAAACAGGAGTACCACCACCAATCAGCCTACACAACTGGGTACACACTCGTCATTACTATGGCAACTAGCGTAGCCATGTCAGCAAATGACTGCTCTCTGAACACACAGAAGAATTCCAAAACAGATTTGAAAAACAAAATTGATTTGAGCATTAACGCCTGCAGTGTGAACAAGGCTTAACTGTTTCTCACAAGACGCTGATTTAAGGGAGAAAAATGACATTAGAATTGTCAGTCTGAGAGGTCAGTCAGAGTGCAGTCACTGACTTGGAGGGTTAAAAGAAAATGTCTACATATCGTCTTCATAGTATGCTATGTCTACTCATAATTGGTTAAAATCACATGATGTACACCGATGATGTCATTAAAAACACTTATCTTCCTCTATCTTATTTACTACAACACATAGAATTGCGCCATTTTCACATACATTATGTTGATGTTGGGGTGGTGCTGGAGATGATAAATATGAAGTCGAACATGTTTGAAATGTTCCTTTCAGTCTTAGAATGTGACCAGACAGACGGCTGCCATCCCATCCCCACTGTCATTCATTCACACGCTGAGGTCACAGCGCAGGCCATCACAGCCAATCAACAGGCTCCTCCCTAACGCTGAGGGCTGGCATCATTACCCAGTGGACACGTGTAAACTCCTGAACCCAGACTCTTTTAAGAGACAACACAGAGACATCTGGAGCTGGAAGCCACCTGGGATGGACTCAGACTCCCATGATCCTCTCTGAGCTGGCTGCTCATCACTAACCTGATGACACCACTGTACCATGGGAACACATGAATACATTCCTCAATATAAACAAAACAACAAATGCGCCACATCTCATGCATTAACCTTTGGGGATTAGTCCTGTTTCTTGTCAGAAGGTTATCATCACAGGTGTACTCCTGCAATTACATTATTATTTTCAAAATCACACGTCTTGACTTGTACTTTGGATATTGACTTTGTTAAACGCACTGAAAATAACCTGGCATGGAACCCCAGCTGAATTCACTTGGGAAGCACAGCACAGCAAAACAAAACAAAAACAGACACTCAAATGAACAGGTTTCCTTATAAATTATTCCCTCCGAAGACAGTCTAATGAACAGGTTTCCTTATAAATGATTCCCTTCGAAGACAGTCAAATGCATTTAAATTAGAAGCGGAGATAAGTGTGAGTAGGAAAACAAACTCTGAATTTAATGAACATTAAGTGTGTAACATTTGTTTCTGACACGTTATTTTGGTGACTGCCATGCCCATGATTTTCTGGATTGCTGTAGTGAATTTTACCATGGTTTCTCATTGTCATAATACTTGACTATATGCTGTGTAGACTACCTGATACTAAGGTAACTTGGATATGAACTTCTCTCTGATTCTATTGGAGATAACTTTCTGCTGGTATAACGGCCATTGGTGGAAGAAGGTGAGGACCAGCGTGGTAAGTGTCGCCAGCACAGCCCGGCTCCGGCAGCTCAGGACAGACGGGCGACTCCGGCAGCTCAGGACAGACGGGCGAGTATGGTGTGGTGTAGTATGGTGTGGTGTAGTATGGTGTGGTGTAGTATGGTGTAGTGTAGTATGGTGTGGTGTAGTATGGCGTGGTATAGTATGGTGTGGTGTGGTATGGTGTGGTGTAGTATGGTGTAGTGTAGTATGGTGTGGTGTAGTATGGTGTAGTGTAGTATGGTGTAGTGTAGTATGGTGTGGTGTAGTATGGTGTAGTATGGTGTGGGGTAGTATGGTGTGGTATGGTATAGTATGGTGTAGTATGGTGTGGTGTAGTATGGTGTGGTGTAGTATGGTGTAGTGTAGTATGGTGTGGTGTAGTATGGTGTAGTGTAGTATGGTGTAGTGTAGTATGGTGTGGTGTAGTATGGTGTAGTATGGTGTGGGGTAGTATGGTGTGGTATGGTATAGTATGGTGTAGTATGGTGTGGTGTAGTATGGTGTGGTGTAGTATGGTGTAGTGTAGTATGGTGTGGTGTAGTATGGTGTGGTGTAGTATGTATGGTATGGTGTGGTATATGGTGTGGTATGGTATAGTATGGTGTAGTATGGTGTGGTGTAGTATGGTGTGGTGTAGTATGGTGTATGGTATGGTGTGGTGTAGTATGGTATAGTATGGTGTAGTGGTACGGTGTGGTGTGGTGTGGTGTAGTATGGCGTGGTATAGTATGGTGTGGTGTAGTATGGTGTGGTGTAGTATGGTGTAGTGTAGTATGGTGTGGTGTAGTATGGTGTAGTGTAGTATGGTGTAGTGTAGTATGGTGTGGTGTAGTATGGTGTAGTATGGTGTGGGGTAGTATGGTGTGGTATGGTATAGTATGGTGTAGTATGGTGTGGTGTAGTATGGTGTGGTGTAGTATGGTGTAGTGTAGTATGGTGTGGTGTAGTATGGTGTGGTATAGTATGGTGTGGTGTGGTATGGTGTGGTGTAGTATGGTGTGGTGTAGTATGGTGTAGTGTAGTATGGTGTGGTGTAGTATGGTGTAGTATGGTGTAGTATGGTGTGGTATGGTATAGTATGGTGTGGTATGGTGTGGTGTGGTATAGTATGGTGTGGTATGGTGTGGTATGGTGTGGTGTGGTATGGTGTGGTGTGGTATAGTATGGTGTGGTATGGTGTGGTATAGTATGGTGTGGTGTGGTATAGTATGGTGTGGTGTGGTATGGTGTGGTATAGTATAGTATGGTGTGGTGTAGTATGGTGTGGAGTAGTATGGTATGGTGTGGTGTGGTATGGTGTGGTATGGTGTGGTGTGGTATAGTATGGTGTGGGGTAGTATGGTGTGGTGTAGTATGGTGTGGTGTAGTATGGTGTAGTGTAGTATGGTGTGGTGTAGTATGGTATAGTATGGTGTGGGGTAGTATGGTGTGGTATGGTATAGTATGGTGTGGTATAGTATGGTGTGGTGTGGTATGGTATGGTGTGGTGTGGTATGGTGTGGTATGGTGTGGTGTGGTATAATATGGTGTGGTATAGTATGGTGTGGTGTAGTATGGTATGGTGTGGTATGGTATAGTATGGTGTGGTATGGTGTGGTGTGGTATAGTATGGTGTGGTGTAGTATGGTGTGGTGTGGTATGGTGTGGTGTGGTATGGTGTGGTATGGTGTGGTGTGGTATAGTATGGTGTGGGGTAGTATGGTGTGGTGTAGTATGGTGTAGTGTAGTATGGTGTGGTGTAGTATGGTATAGTATGGTGTGGGGTAGTATGGTGTGGTATGGTATAGTATGGTGTGGTATGGTGTGGTGTAGTATGGTGTGGTGTAGTATGGTGTGGTATAGTATGGTGTAGGGTAGTATGGTGTGGTGTAGTATGGTGTGGTGTAGTATGGTGTGGTGTGGTGTAGTGTAGTATGGTGTGGTGTAGTATGGTGTGGTATAGTATGGTGTGGTGTGGTATGGTGTGGTATAGTATGGTGTGGTGTAGTATGGTGTGGTGTAGTGTAGTATGGTGTGGTATAGTATGGTGTGGTGTGGTATGGTGTGGTGTAGTATGGTGTGGTGTAGTATGGTGTAGTGTAGTATGGTGTGGTGTAGTATGGTGTAGTATGGTGTGGGGTAGTATGGTGTGGTATGGTGTGGTGTGGTATAGTATGGTGTGGTATGGTATGGTATGGTGTGGTGTGGTATAGTATGGTGTGGTATGGTGTGGTATAGTATGGTGTGGTGTGGTATAGTATGGTGTGGTGTGGTATGGTGTGGTATAGTATAGTATGGTGTGGTGTAGTATGGTGTGGTAGTATGGTATGGTGTGGTGTGGTATGGTGTGGTGTGGTATAGTATGGTGTGGGGTAGTATGGTGTGGTGTAGTATGGTGTGGTGTAGTATGGTGTAGTGTAGTATGGTGTGGTGTAGTATGGTATAGTATGGTGTATAGTATGGTGTGGTATGGTATAGTATGGTGTGGTATATTATGGTGTGGTGTGGTATGGTATGTGTGGTGTGGTATGGTGTGGTATGGTGTGGTGTGGTATAATATGGTGTGGTATAGTATGGTGTGGTGTAGTATGGTATGGTGTGGTATGGTATAGTATGGTGTGGTATGGTGTGGTGTGGTATAGTATGGTGTGGTGTAGTATGGTGTGGTGTGGTATGGTGTGGTGTGGTATGGTGTGGTATGGTGTGGTGTGGTATAGTATGGTGTGGGGTAGTATGGTGTGGTGTAGTATGGTGTAGTGTAGTATGGTGTGGTGTAGTATGGTATAGTATGGTGTGGGGTAGTATGGTGTGGTATGGTATAGTATGGTGTGGTATGGTGTGGTGTGGTATAGTATGGTGTGGTATAGTATGGTGTGGTGTGGTATGGTGTGGTGTGGTATGGTGTGGTATAGTATGGTATGGTGTGGTATGGTGTGGTATGGTGTGGTGTGGTATGGTGTGGTGTGGTATAGTATGGTGTGGTATGTGTGGTATGGTGTGGTGTGGTATAGTATGGTGTGGTGTGGTATGGTGTGGTATAGTATAGTATGGTGTGGTGTAGTATGGTGTGGAGTAGTATGGTATGGTGTGGTGTGGTATGGTGTGGTATGGTGTGGTGTGGTATAGTATGGTGTGGGGTAGTATGGTGTGGTGTAGTATGGTGTGGTGTAGTATGGTGTAGTGTAGTATGGTGTGGTGTAGTATGGTATAGTATGGTGTGGGGTAGTATGGTGTGGTATGGTATAGTATGGTGTGGTATAGTATGGTGTGGTGTGGTATGGTATGGTGTGGTGTGGTATGGTGTGGTATGGTGTGGTGTGGTATAATATGGTGTGGTATAGTATGGTGTGGTGTAGTATGGTGTGGTATGGTATAGTATGGTGTGGTATGGTGTGGTGTGGTATAGTATGGTGTGGTGTAGTATGGTGTGGTGTGGTATGGTGTGGTGTGGTATGGTGTGGTATGGTGTGGTGTGGTATAGTATGGTGTGGGGTAGTATGGTGTGGTGTAGTATGGTGTAGTGTAGTATGGTGTGGTGTAGTATGGTATAGTATGGTGTGGGGTAGTATGGTGTGGTATGGTATAGTATGGTGTGGTATGGTGTGGTGTGGTATAGTATGGTGTGGTATAGTATGGTGTGGTGTGGTATGGTGTGGTGTGGTATGGTGTGGTATAGTATGGTATGGTGTGTGTGGTATGGTGTGGTATGGTGTGGTGTGGTATAGTATGGTGTGGGGTAGTATGGTGTGGTGTAGTATGGTGTGGTGTAGTATGGTATGGTGTGGTATGGTATAGTATGGTGTGGTATGGTGTGGTGTGGTATAGTATGGTGTGGTGTAGTATGGTGTGGTGTGGTATGGTGTGGTGTGGTGTGGTATGGTGTGGTGTGGTATGGTGTGGTGTGGTATAGTATGGTGTGGGGTAGTATGGTGTGGTGTGGTATAGTATGGTGTGGTGTAGTATGGTGTGGTGTAGTATGGTGTGGTGTATGGTGTGGTGTAGTATGGTATAGTATGGTGTGGGGTAGTATGGTGTGGTATGGTATAGTATGGTGTGGTATATTATGGTGTGGTGTGGTATGGTATGGTGTGGTGTGGTATGGTGTGGTATGGTGTGGTGTGGTATAATATGGTGTGGTATAGTATGGTGTGGTGTAGTATGGTATGGTGTGGTATGGTATAGTATGGTGTGGTATGGTGTGGTGTGGTATAGTATGGTGTGGTGTAGTATGGTGTGGTGTGGTATGGTGTGGTGTGGTATGGTGTGGTATGGTGTGGTGTGGTATGTATGGTGTGGGGTAGTATGGTGTGGTGTAGTATGGTGTAGTGTAGTATGGTGTGGTGTAGTATGGTATAGTATGGTGTGGGGTAGTATGGTGTGGTATGGTATAGTATGGTGTGGTATGGTGTGGTGTGGTATAGTATGGTGTGGTATAGTATGGTGTGGTGTGGTATGGTGTGGTGTGGTATGGTGTGGTATAGTATGGTATGGTGTGGTATGGTGTGGTATGGTGTGGTGTGGTATGGTGTGGTGTGGTATAGTATGGTGTGGTATGGTGTGGTGTGGTATGGTATGGTGTGGTGTGGTATGGTGTGGTATAGTATAGTATGGTGTGGTGTAGTATGGTGTGGAGTAGTATGGTGGTGTGGTGTGGTATGGTGTGGTATGGTGTGGTGTGGTATAGTATGGTGTGGGGTAGTATGGTGTGGTGTAGTATGGTGTGGTGTAGTATGGTGTAGTGGTATGGTGTGGTGTAGTATGGTATAGTATGGTGTGGGGGTAGTATGGTGTGGTATGGTATAGTATGGTGTGGTATAGTATGGTGTGGTGTGGTATGGTATGGTGTGGTGTGGTATGGTGTGGTATGGTGTGGTGTGGTATAATATGGTGTGGTATAGTATGGTGTGGTGTAGTATGGTGTGGTATGGTATAGTATGGTGTGGTATGGTGTGGTGTGGTATAGTATGGTGTGGTGTAGTATGGTGTGGTGTGGTATGGTGTGGTGTGGTATGGTGTGGTATGGTGTGGTGTGGTATAGTATGGTGTGGGGTAGTATGGTGTGGTGTAGTATGGTGTAGTGTAGTATGGTGTGGTGTAGTATGGTATAGTATGGTGTGGGGTAGTATGGTGTGGTATGGTATAGTATGGTGTGGTATGGTGTGGTGTGGTATAGTATGGTGTGGTATAGTATGGTGTGGTGTGGTATGGTGTGGTGTGGTATGGTGTGGTATAGTATGGTATGGTGTGGTGTGGTATGGTGTGGTATGGTGTGGTGTGGTATAGTATGGTGTGGGGTAGTATGGTGTGGTGTAGTATGGTGTGGTGTAGTATGGTATGGTGTGGTATGGTATAGTATGGTGTGGTATGGTGTGGTGTGGTATAGTATGGTGTGGTGTAGTATGGTGTGGTGTGGTATGGTGTGGTGTGGTGTGGTATGGTGTGGTGTGGTATGGTGTGGTGTGGTATAGTATGGTGTGGGGTAGTATGGTGTGGTGTAGTATGGTGTAGTGGTATGGTATAGTATGGTGTGGGGTAGTATGGTGTGGTATGGTATAGTATGGTGTGGTATGGTGTGGTGTGGTATAGTATGGTGCGGTATAGTATGGTGTGGTGTGGTATGGTGTGGTGTGGTGTGGTATGGTGTGGTATGGTGTGGTATAGTATGGTGTGGGGTAGTATGGTGTGGTATGGTATAGTATGGTGTGGTATGGTGTGGTGTTGTATAGTATGGTGTGGTATAGTATGGTGTGGTGTGGTGTGGTGTGGTGTGGTATGGTATGGTGTGGTGTGGTATGGTGTGGTATAGTATGGTGTGGTGTGGTGTGGTGTGGTATAGTATAGTATGGTGTGGTATAGTATGGTATGGTGTGGTGTGGTATGGTATGGTATGGTGTGGTGTAGTATGGTGTGGAGTAGTATGGTATGGTGTGGTGTGGTATGGTGTGGTATGGTGTGGTGTGGTATGGTGTGGTGTAGTATGGTGTAGTGTAGTATGGTGTGGTGTAGTATGGTATAGTATGGTGTGGTATATGGTGTGGTATGGTATAGTATGGTGTGGTGTTGTATAGTATGGTGTGGTATAGTATGGTGTGGTATGGTGTGGTGTGGTATGGTGTGGTATAGTATGGTGTGGTGTGGTGTGGTATAGTATGGTATGGTGTGGTGTGGTGTGGTATGGTGTGGTGTGGTGTAGTATGGTGTAGTGTAGTATGGTGTGGTGTAGTATGGTATAGTATGGTGTGGTATATGGTGTGGTATGGTGTGGTGTGGTATAGTATGGTGTGGTATAGTATGGTGTGGTGTGGTATGGTGTGGTGTGGTGTGGTGTGGTGTGGTGTGGTGTGGTATGGTGTGGTATAGTATGGTGTGGTGTGGTATGGTGTGGTATAGTATAGGGTGTGGTGTAGTATGGGTTGGATAGTATGGTATGGTGTGGTGTGGTATGGTGTGGTATGGTGTGGTGTGGTATAGTATGGTGTGGGGTAGTATGGTATGGTGTGGTATAGTATGGTGTGGTGTAGTATGGTATGGTGTGGTATGGTATAGTATGGTGTGGTAGTATGGTGTGGTGTAGTATGGTGTGGTGTGGTATGGTGTGGTGTGGTATGGTGTGGTATAGTATGGTGTGGTGTATAGGGTGTGGTGTAGTGGTGTGGTGTAGTATGGTATGGTGTGGTATGGTGTGGTGTAGTATGGTGTGGTATAGTGTGGTCTGGTATGGTATGGTGTGGTGTGGTATGGTGTGGTGTAGTATGGTGTGGTGTGGTATGGTGTGGTGTGGTATGGTGTGGTATAGTATGGTGTGGTGTGGTATAGTATGGTGTGGTGTGGTATGGTGTGGTATAGTATGGTGTGGTGTGGTATAGTATGGTGTGGCGTGGTATGGTGTGGTATAGTATAGTATGGTGTGGTGTAGTATGGTGTGGTGTAGTATGGTATGGTGTGGTATAGTATGGTGTGGTGTAGTATGGTATGGTGTGGTATGGTATAGTATGGTGTGGTATGGTGTGGTGTGGTATAGTATGGTGTGGTGTAGTATGGTGTGGTGTGGTATGGTGTGGTGTAGTATGGTATGGTGTGGTATGGTATAGTATGGTGTGGTATGGTGTGGTGTGGTATAGTATGGTGTGGTGTAGTATGGTGTGGTGTGGTATGGTGTGGTGTGGTATGGTGTGGTATAGTATGGTGTGGTGTGGTATAGTATGGTGTGGCATGGTATGGTGTGGTATAGTATAGTATGGTGTGGTGTAGTATGGTGTGGTGTAGTATGGTATGGTGTGGTATAGTATGGTGTGGTATAGTATAGTATGGTGTGGTGTAGTATGGTGTGGTGTAGTATGGTATGGTGTGGTGTGGTATGGTGTGGTGTAGTATGGTGTGGTATAGTGTGGTCTGGTATGGTATGGTGTGGTGTGGTATGGTGTGGTGTAGTATGGTGTGGTGTGGTATGGTGTGGTGTGGTATGGTGTGGTATAGTATGGTGTGGTGTGGTATAGTATGGTGTGGTGTGGTATGGTGTGGTATAGTATGGTGTGGTGTGGTATAGTATGGTGTGGTGTGGTATAGTATGGTGTGGCGTGGTATGGTGTGGTATAGTATAGTATGGTGTGGTGTAGTATGGTGTGGTGTAGTATGGTATGGTGTGGTATAGTATGGTGTGGTATAGTATAGTATGGCGTGGTGTAGTATGGTGTGGTGTAGTATGGTATGGTGTGGTGTAGTATGGTGTGGTGTAGTATGGTATGGTGTGGTGTGGTATGGTGTGGTGTAGTATGGTGTGGTATAGTGTGGTCTGGTATGGTATGGTGTGGTGTGGTATGGTGTGGTGTAGTATGGTGTGGTGTAGTATGGTGTGGTGTGGTATGGGCGGTTAATGCTCTCCAAACGGTTTTGACGCCGGAGAGAGACAGAGGTGAGTCTGTGGTTTGTACAGACGGAGGATCAAGGCCACTGAGACTCTCAATGTGAGACAGAACAGAACAGGCAGACAGACGGATGGGTGTGTCCCTTCAACTGTAGTGCACTCATAGGGGTCTTCTTCCTGTTTCATCACATGATATGTCTTCTCAGCCACAAAGACGGAATAAGACCCTTAGACCTGATGGAGAGAATATTACCTGGCAGAGGAGTTTTTCAGATAGAAGTCAAACTAAAGGTAGGACTACAAGCAGGCCTTCCCCATAGGAATGTTGAACCACTCTATGGCTTTGAGTTTCTCATTCTTATATCAGTGTTGTTTACAGAGAGTAATGTTGTGTTTGTGATTTTAAAAAACACGGTCTGGAGCAGTTTTCAAGGTTTCTTGGGAAAGCGGTAAGTGTTGATCCCGAGAGAAAATAGATAACACGCAATGTTATGTCCCATAAATAAAACTATTCTACGGTTTTAGCGATAACAAGAGGCATAACACCATTGTTTTGGCCCAGTTTCACCTGTGATAATTCTCTCTTTCTGACAAGATCACAGCACGTCTGATAAGCTCTCCAGCACATACGATAAAGCTGTAGTCCTTTTAAAACAATAAGATTGTGTTATCCCAGTTCTGTCTGTTTCTCCACACTGTGCCTGTGCAGTATCCCCTAATGGGTTTAGCTCATAATCAAAGAGATTACTAGCATTACGCTTGATAAATCCAGTCATGGACATGATAAAGAAAGAGCATAGCATCTAATCTGCAGTGAGTCACACCCTGCTGGTTCTAACATGGGACCACAGCTCTAATCTGGCCATTGACAGAAGGATTTCATCCTGGGAAAAATTACATCAATTCCCATACAGTGTTTAACAGTCAGAGGGGGTAAACAGACACACAGATTTGTGTATGTCAGTATGTCATCCTTAATGCATTTCCATGATAGAAGGACCCCACAGAGATCAATACAAAGATGCCACAATCAGGAGACTCAGATGTCCACCTGCCTACAGGACAGATAAGGCTTCATGTAGGCCCCAGTACCAAAATAAGCCAAAGATGATTACTTTATTGAGTCTGTGTCATACACCATACAGATAACCAGCATACAGACCAGCCCACACACAACATAGATAATCCCATTATACATCATTCTAGTTACATAGATTAAGGAACCCATACCACTCACCAGGAGGGCAACTCTGGGTTGGGCCCTGTGTCCATTGTAACAATCTGTCTAAGTGTGACAATGTTTTGTCACATTTCATAGCACTTTACTGTCACATTCCCGTACAACTGACCAGGCTCACTCTCATCGTATCCGCTGTCATGGCTGTCTCAGACTACTCATTCAGACCGTTTGTTTTTGCAGAAACGTATAGATTGTCGAGAACGTTCCACTTAAAGTAAAGACAGAGCAAACATGCAGGGATGAATAAACTCTTCTCCCTGGGTCCTACACAATGACTCTTACAATGCTTCCACTGGCTTGGGTTTGGTAATTACACTGTGACTGTTGCTGGCAGGAGTCCAGCGTCAGAGCCAGAGGAGAGGGGTAATGGTTGTATACACTGAGACCTCCCCACCCCTATTGAATGCCCAATGGCCTCTTTTGACAAGTTTGCTCCGAAACAGCCCCCCACTATCCCACAACCCCCCTGAACCTCTCCTTTCTCTCTTGGTATGGTTTTTATGGGTCTGAGTCAGTCCAGGCCAGGGGGGCTTGTTTACCAGTTGGGTTTTGGGGGAGGGGTAATTACAATGGTGGGGAAAACAAACAGAGGATGGAGAGAGAGAGCGAGAGGAGCAGGACTTGGCTGATGGTCACATGGGTCTGATTATGTATTTGTTATTGGCCTGATTGGAGCTGATGTTTCCGTTGCTGCAGGATGTTTGGATGGAAAGGTGCAGATAACAAACACATGCTCCAACGGTGTAACATGCAGAGTCATAAATGACATAAGGAATAGAAAAATGCAGGATATGAAAAGTTTCTGCTAATGCAATGCACCACTGAGAGCATCCTGTTGGGCTGTAGTATCACCGCCTGGTACGTCAACTGCACCGCCCGCAACCGCAGGGCTCGCCAGAGGGTCTACCCAATGCATCAGCGGGGGCACACTGCCTGCCCTCCAGGACACTTACACCACCCGGTATCACAGGAAGGCCAAAAAGATAATCAAGGACATCAACCACACTAGCCATGGCCTGTTCAACCCACTATTATCCAAAAGGCGAGGTCAGTACAGGTGCAACCAATCTGAGACAGAGAGACTGAAAAATAGCTTCCATCTCAAGGCCATCAGACTGTTAAATAACCATCACTAGCCAGCCTCCACCCAGTACGATGCCCTGAACTCAGTCACTGTCACTAGCCAGCCTCCACCCAGTACCCTGCCCTGAACTTAGTTACTGTCACTAGCCGGCCTCCACCCTGTACCCTGCCCTGAACTGAGTCACTGTCACTAGCCAGCCTCCACCCAGTACGATGCCCTGAACTCAGTCACTGTCACTGTCACTAGCCCTGAACTTAGTCACTGTCACTAGCCAGCCTCCACCCAGTACCCTGCCCTGAACTTAGTCACTGTCACTAACTTAGTCCCTGAACTCAGTCACTGTCACTAGCCAGCCTCCACCCAGTACCCTGCCCTGAACTTAGTCACTGTCACTGTCACCCTGTACCCTGCCGGCACTGTCACTAGCCAGCCTCCACCCAGTACGATGCCCTGAACTTAGTCACTGTCACTAGCCGGCCTCCACCCAGTACCCTGCCCTGAACTTAGTCACTGTCACTAGCCGGCCTCCACCCAGTACCCTGCCCTGAATTGAGTCACTGTCACTAGCCGGCCTCCACCCAGTACCCTGCCCTAAACTTAGTCACTGTTACTAGCCGGCCTCCACCCAGTACCCTGCCCTGAACTTAGTCACTGTCACGAGCCGGCCTCCACCCAGTACCCTGCCCTGAACTTAGTCACTGTCACTAGCCGGCCTCCACCCAGTACCCTGCCCTAAACTTAGTCACTGTCACTAGCCGGCTACCACCCGGGTACTTAACCCTGCACCTTGGAGGCTGCTGCCCTATGTACATAGACATGGAACACTAGTCACTTTAATAATGGAACACTGGTCACTTTAATAATGTTTACATACTGTTTTACTCATTTGATATGTATATATACTGTATTCTACTGTATTCCAGTCAATGCCAATCCCACATTGCTCGTCCTAATATTTACATATTTCTTAATTCCATTATTTTACTTTTAGATTTGTGTGTATTTGTCACGTATTGTATGTAGGTGGCAGGGAAGTCAAGCGCAGGAGAATTAAACTTGGTATAATTGGAGTATTTTAATAACTTAAAACATAAACTCCAAAACCAAAGCCCATAATAATATAAATGTGGGTACAAGAACCCGTCACACACCAATCCATAAAACATGAATATAACAATAAACAATCTCTGACAAGGACATGAGGGGAACAGAGGGTTAAATACACAACACTTAATGAATGGGATTGGAACCAGGTGTGTAAGAAGACCAGACAAAACCAATGGAAAATGAAACATAGATCAATGATGGCTAGAAGACCGGTGACGTCGACCGCCGAGCACCGCCCAAACAAGGAGAGGCATCGACTTCGGCAGAAGACGTGACAGTATTGTTGTGAATTGTTA